>NC_134360.1:140182994-140807994 GCF_048569485.1 Anomaloglossus baeobatrachus
ACTAGTGCAAATCTATTTGCAGCACCTCTGCATTGCACATTCAGGCTCATTGTTACTAAGCCATTATACTAGCAAACACTGAGGAAACTTAGTGGCATCCTAAAAGTGGCTGTTGTACTCCATTTGTGCCCCACTGGTGCCAAGCTATTTGCAGCACCACTGCATTGCATGCTCAAACTCATTTTTACTAATCCATTATACTAGCAAACACTGAGGAAACTTAGTGGCATTCTAAAAGTGGCTGTTGGACTTCATTATTGTCCCACTGATGCAAAGCTATTTGCAGCACCACTGCATTGCACACTCGAACTCATTTTTTCTAAGCTATTATACCAGAAAACACTGAGGAAACTTAGTGGCATCCTAAAAGTGGCTGTTGAACTTCCATTATTGTCCCACTGGTGCAAAGCTATTTGTGGCACCACTGCATTGCACACTCAAACTCATTGTTACTAAGTAGTGATGAGCGAGTACTAAAAAGCTCGGGTGCTCGAGGCTCGGGCCGAGCATCCCAAGATACTCGTGTACTCGGCCCGAGCACCGAGCCCAATGTTATCCTATGGGAGACCCGAGTATTTTTGTGAAATGACCACCGGCAGCATGTAGAAACCCTAAAAATGGCACAAAAGTCTCAGAAGAGTGCTCAAATGACATGGCAACAGCATGGGGAAGATCCCTTGAAGCATTTATCACTCAAAAGTCACAGCTGTGAACAATTTTGTCCGCGTTTTACGCCATTTTTACGGACTCACCAGAAAACCTTCCAAAATGACACCAAAATTAATTGTCATGGCGGAAATGTTAAGGGCACATACCCAATAGTGAGATAGAGCTAATGTATGTTACTTTTTGAGATTAATACATGAAAGATTTTACGTAACACATTGTGTGGCACTCCGATGTCCCTGAGAAGAGACGTACATAAAGGCCTCTGAGTCTAATGTGCCCATTTTGAGGAACTGAGTCTTTGTAGTATTTTCCTTTGCCAGGGCAGTCCAAAATTGTGAGGTTCACCAATGACCCTGCATACAGACATGCATGAGGGCCTGTAAACCTGAAGTGCCTATTGGAAGGAAGTGGGTCTATTGTAGTATAGCCCTTAGGCAGGTCAGCCAAAAATTGGGAGGCTCCACGTTGTCCCTGGATAGAGACGTGCATGAGGGCCTGTAAACCTGAAGTGCCTATTGGAAGGAAGTGGGTCTATTGTAGTATAGCCCTTAGGCAGGGCAGCCAAAAATTGGGAGGCTCCACGTTGTCCCTGGATAGAGACGTGCATGAGGGCCTGTAAACCTGAAGTGCCTATTGGAAGGAAGTGGGTCTATTGTAGTATAGCCCTTAGGCAGGGCAGCCAAAAATTGGGAGGCTCAACGTTGTCCCTGGATAGAGACGTGCATGAGGGCCTGTAAACCTGAAGTGCCTATTGGAAGGAAGTGGGTCTATTGTAGTATAGCCCTTAGGCAGGGCAGCCAAAAATTGGGAGGCTCCACGTTGTCCCTGGATAGAGACGTGCATGAGGGCCTGTAAACCTGAAGTGCCTATTGGAAGGAAGTGGGTCTATTGTAGTATAGCCCTTAGGCAGGGCAGCCAAAAATTGGGAAGCTCCACGTTGTCCCTGGATAGAGACCTGTTAGGTTCTTAGTGCCTCCGTGCTTGCATTTAAAAACCGCACGTGTGTGCCTGTTGGTGGCAGCTTTCCGCTGCACTTGTGTGCGTTTTGCAAAAACTTGGATATAACGCACAAGTCTAGTGAATACACATCAGCACAGCATTGCAAAATGCGCAAGGGCGTTGTCAACGAACAAGGAAGTGGACGTGATGGTGGTGCAGGCAGAGACCGAGGTCGTGTGCAAGCTCTAATTTCGCCACAACAAAGGGCCACATCTACTCGCTCGCACGTCCTGTCCCAAATTCTTGGTGACCGCAGCAGTACACCGCTCTTGAACCAAGACCAGTGTCAACAGGTTGTTAGTTGGATAGCGGATAATGCTTCCAGTCAGATTGGCACCACCACAAACACTCTGTCTTCCACACGGTCAAGTGTCAGTAGCCGTGATACTGCATCGCACATTTCAGAACCTGATCCTCCTTCCTACCACAAGGCTGAGTACACGTCCACGGACATTACTGATCCCACACTTGGACACTCGGAAGAGCTGTTCGTTCACGTTTTCATTCACACATTCTGGCCTCTCGCCAGCTCCTGTTGAAGTAGGCCATGACGAGATTGTATGTACAGATGCCCAAATATTTGAGCAGCCACATTCTCACGAATTTGGCAACGTGTCTCAACAAGGGGTGGACGATGATGAGACACAATTGTCAGGAAGTCAGGAGGAGGAGCAGGGTGCGGAAGAGGAAGACGACGTGGTGGATGATCCAGTAACTGACCCAACCTGGCAGGAGGATATGCAGAGCGAGGACAGCAGTAAGAAGCAGGGTGGTGGCCCCAGGCAGACGTCAGGCAACTGTTCCCCGGAACAACACGACACAAGGTGCCTGTACAAATGTTAGGTCTTCCCGAGTCTGGCAGTTTTTTAAGTTGGCTCCAGATGATTCTAAAAAGGCCATTTGCAACACCTGCCATGCCAGCATCAGCAGGGGTACCAAAGCTAGCAGCCTGACCACCACCAGCATGATCAGGCACATGTCAGCCAAGCACCCGACTTTGTGGGATGTACAACAGAGTCGAGGAGCAGTGCTTGCTTATGTCACTGCTACGTCTTTGCTTGTTGTGCATGCGAGCCAATCCCCTGTCCATGCTGCCCGCGAACAAGCCTCCAACGGCCCTGCACCTGCAGTTGCCCACGCAGAAATAACACCATCATCAAGCACGTCCTTGTCCCAGCGCAGCGTTCAGTTATCCATTCAGCAAACCTTTGAACGCAGGTGCAAATACACTGCCAACGGCCCACATGCCACACTTCTAAATGCTAACTTTTCGCGACTGCTTGCGCTGGAAATGTTGCCTTTTAGGCTGGTGGAGACAGAAGCATTCCGCGACCTTATGGTGGCAGCTGTCCCACGTTACTCGGTGCCCAGACACCACTATTTCTCCCGGTGTGCCGTCCCCGCATTGCATAACCACGTGTCACAAAACATCACACGTGCCCTGAACAACGCTGTTTCAGCCAAAGTCCACCTAACCACAGACACGTGGACAAGTGCATGTGGGCAAGGCCGCTACATCTCGTTGACGTCACACTGGGTTAATATTGTGGAAGCTGGGACCCAGTCTGAGCGAGGGACGGAACACGTCCTTCACACACCAAGTTTTGCAGGCCCTACCTCAGTCAGGGTTTCACCCACACTCTACAGCTACGGAATGTCATGCTCCTCAGCCTCCTCCTCCTCCTGCGCATCCTCATCCACTTTACCCTCCACACCAGTCCCAAGCTGGAAGTGTCGCGGGCGGAGGAGGGGACGCTGCGCTCTCCCACTGCTCGGGTCCGGCTGCCGCTGCTCTACGGCTGCTGCTGCTCGTTGGCTCGAGCGATGGCAGGATCCCGGGGACTCGAGCGGCTGTCCTCGCCCGTGAGTGAAAAGGGGTGGTTTGGGTTTTGGGGATATTGTCCGTGACGCCACCCACGGTTGTGGTGATTGTGTGGACACCACCGCTGCTCTGGACGGGGATCCCGGGAGCCTGTGACAGGGAGCAGCTTTGTTGTTATTTCTCCCCTCCGTGGGTAGGGGGGGTTGGTTGTCCCGGGGCCCGGTGATGGGGTAGAGATGGATGACAGGCGGGTTGCGGGGCCTGATGAGGTGCAGGGTCGCAGGGGCAGCGCTGTGCCGCACGGCACGGAGGTACTCACTCAGCCCAATGATGATGACACAGTTCACGGTAAATCAAGTGGCTGGATGGACGGGTCCCTCGGAAGGCTGCGGTTGTTCCTCCCTGCAGGTTAGTGATGACTGTCTCTCCCTGCACCTAAGTTAAGTGTTGGTAGTGATGGTTTCCCACCGGTAACCCGCTCCCCGACCTGGATATGGGCCGGAGGAGCCCCTTTTGCCCACAGTCGCTGGACCTGGGAGACGGTTGCCCTTGGCGGTGGCGGTGTCTCCCCTTTACGGTTGGACGGTTGCCTTCTATCGGGACTTGGCTGTTTGGTAACGGATTTGGCAAATTCACGGCGACACCAAGCCTTGCCGGGATCTGAAAGTCCTCTGCCAATGGTGCTGGCTTCTCTTTGTATGCCGGTCCGGTACGGCCGGGTCACCACCCGTCCACGGTCCTTACGGCAGACTCCAATCGGCCTCCACTGCAGACGGTCACCACATCCTGCCAACCTTGCTGTCCTGTCCGGGCCACACACCCGGACCAACTTCAGGCTCTTTGCTGTCACTTTTCTCCTCTCTACTACTTTCCTCCTTCCACTTCCTTAGCTTAACTCTCACTGCCTGTGTTTTCCCTCCTCCTTGGTGGGTGGAGACCAACCGCCTGGCTCCACCCCCTGGTGTGGACAACAGCCCCTGGGGAAGGCAACAAGGATTTTGTGTTTTGACTATGATATGCCTGCAGGGAGTGTGGGGTGTTTAAATGTTGTGCTCCGTGGCCCCTGGCTTGTCCAGGGCGACACAGAAGCACTGCAGCACTGCCTCGGCGAAGCGGCAACAGGCAGTGCTGAAGCTAATCTGCATAGGTGACAAACCCCACAATGCAGAAGAGGTGTGGACAGCTCTGAAACAGCAGGCAGATCACTGGCTCACAACTCTGAACCTAAAGCCAGGAAAGGTCGTGTGTGACAATGGCCGGAACCTGGTGGCGGCTTTGAGGCGAGGCAAGCTGACACATGTTCCATGCGTGGCCCATGTGCTCAACCTCGTGGTTCAGTGGTTTCTAAAGTCATACCCAGAGCTGTCTGATCTGCTGGTAAAAGTTCGCCGCCTGTCTGCACATTTTCGAAAGTCACCTACTGCTTCAGCCGGCCTTGCCGGCTTTCAGCGCCGTTTGCATCTTCCGGCTCACAGACTGGTGTGTGATGTCCCCACGCGTTGGAATTCAACTCTGCACATGTTGATCAGGATATGTGAGCAGAAGAGGGCAGTTGTTGAGTACCTGCATCACCTAAGCCGTCGGGAAATGGGTCAAACTCCACACATAACACCTGAGGAGTGGAGATGGATGTCCGACCTATGTACCATCCGCCAAAACTTTGAGGACTCCACCAAGATGGTGAGCGGCGATGACGACATTATTAGCATCACCATACCGCTTCTCTGCCTTCTAAAATGGTCTCTGCTCAAAAAACAACCATGATGCATTGCAGGCGGAGCGCGATGAGTTTGAGCAAGAAACAGTAGTGGGTGTGGGTGATGATAACACACAGCCCAGCCTCGTCTCATCACAACGTGCAGTGGAGGACTATGACGAGGAGGAGGATGAAGACATGGAGCAACTCTCTGGCCAAATTGAGGATATGACATGCAGTCATATCCTCGGTTCAGCGTGGCTGACCAGAGGACAGGGTAGATGATAAGGAGGAGGAGGAGGAGGACAGCATGTTCAGTCATCGTGTTGGTCAGGATACTGAAGTGATGGCTGTTAAGAGTCTGGCACACATGGCTGACTTTATGGTAAGCTGCCTGTCTCGTGACCCTCGCGTTAAGAACATCTTGGCCGACAATCATTACTGGTTGGTAACACTGTTACACCCACGCTAAAAGGAGAACTTTATGTCTCTTATTCCCGAGGCGGAGAGGTCAGGCAAAATTCAGCAGTTACAGAAGGCCATAGTCACGGAAGTAGGCAAAGCATTCCCCTCACAAAACGCTAGCGGCATTGGTCAGGAATCAGTGGACAACCAAGGTGTACAGCCGAGAGGGGCACAAGTCCAATCTGCCAGAGGTAGGGGAACAGTCTTTAAGATGTGGGACAGTTTTCTCAGCCCCTCACATACCACAGCCCCTGAGGTGCGGGGTAGTGCCACAAGAAATCCTAAGTTTGCCCAGATGCTCAAGGAGTACCTTGCAGATCAAATAACTGTACTCCCACATTCCTCTGTGCCTTACAATTATTGGGTATCCAAGGTGGACACGTGGCATGAATTGGCTCTCTACGCCTTGGAAGTCCTGGCCTGCCCTGCCGCTAGCGTTTTGTCAGAGCGTGTTTTTAGTGCCGCAGGTGGAATCATTACAGATAAACGCACCCGCCTGTCAACTGATAATGCTGACAGGCTGACTCTGATCAAGATGAACAAGGGTTGGATTGGGCCAGACTTCACCACACCACCAGCAAATGACAGCGGAATTTAAAGTTTGTAACGGGAATTTGCCATGTACCTCCACTCACCCATGGTAACACACTTCTGGACTTTGGCTAATCGCTGGACTGCTCCTCCTTCTCCTCATGCGCCATCATGATGACCGTTACAATAGTTAGGCCGTTGTTTCAGGTATACCCCCAATGGTAAATTTTTTCGACCATTCTTTCAGAATGGGCATTACAATGACAGGAGACCCGCTCCTTTGCAATGGGAACAATGTTTTGAGGCCCTCATGCACATCTCTATCCAGGGACAATATGGAGCTGTACGCTGCCACCGACAGGCACACACGTGCGGTTTTTAAATGCAAGCACGGACGCAATAAGAACCTAACAGGTTTTTAGGAGCGACAAATATTACTGAGAAGTCTGACACTATCAGACACTGCTGACTGACGTGTATTATTCACTAGACTTGTGCGTTATATAATAGTTTGTGCAAAACGTGCACCTGTACGCTGCCACCGACAGGCACACACGTGCGGTTTTTAAATGCAAGCACGGACGCAATAAGAACCTAACAGGTTTTTAGGAGCGACAATTACTGAGAAGTCTGACACTATCAGACACTGCTGACTGACGTGTATTATACACTACACTTGTGCGTTATATAATAGTTTGTGAAAAACGCACACAAGTGCACCTGTACGCTGCCACCGACAGGCACACACGTGCGGTTTTTAAATGCAAGCACGGACGCAATAAGAACCTAACAGGTTTTTAGGAGCGACAAATATTACTGAGAAGTCTGACACTATCAGACACTGCTGACTGACGTGTATTATTCACTAGACTTGTGCGTTATGTAATAGTTTGTGCAAAACGTGCACCTGTACGCTGCCACCGACAGGCACACACGTGCGGTTTTTAAATGCAAGCACGGACGCAATAAGAACCTAACAGGTTTTTAGGAGCGACAATTACTGAGAAGTCTGACACTATCAGACACTGCTGACTGACGTGTATTATACACTACACTTGTGCGTTATATAATAGTTTGTGAAAAACGCACACAAGTGCACCTGTACGCTGCCACCGACAGGCACACACGTGCGGTTTTTAAATGCAAGCACGGACGCAATAAGAACCTAACAGGTTTTTATGAGCGACAATTACTGAGAAGTCTGACACTATCAGACACTGCTGACTGACGTGTATTATACACTACACTTGTGCGTTATATAATAGTTTGTGAAAAACGCACACAAGTGCACCTGTACGCTGCCACCGACAGGCACACACGTGCGGTTTTTAAATGCAAGCACGGACGCAATAAGAACCTAACAGGTTTTTAGGAGCGACAAATATTACTGAGAAGTCTGACACTATCTGGACTGTTTTAGACTGTGTACACCAGCCCCAGATATGATGAAGGCTGGTATACGGTCACCACTAGGAATGGCTATATACCCTGCCTGCCTGCTTGCCTGTATACTGCTACAATAGTCCTGACAAGGACTCTTCTGGTCACTAGCCTGTATTCCGACCTGGCTATACCCTGCCTGTATATAGCAACAATAGTCCTGAGAAGGACTCTGCTACTGTACTCCGACCTGGCTATTCCCTGCCTGCCTGTATACAACTAGAATAGTCCTGAGAAGGACTTCTGGTCACACTGTTTGCAGCCCTGCTCCGGAAATAACTATAAAGGGCCGCAAACCTTTCCCTGAAGCAGCGACCCTCTCCCTGCACTGACTGTCTGGATGGCTGTGAGCAGAGCACAGCGCGCCCGCCGGTATAAAGGCTCGGTCACGCTGTGCGGGCCGGCCAATCACTGCTATTCCACAACTAACAGGGCTGTGGCATTGCAGTGGTCTGCCAGCCAATCCCTGCATGAGGGTTGGCTCTCAAAAAAGCGCCAACATGCAGGGATGAAGACCACGAGTACAGCACGAGTATCGCGAGATTACTCGGTCCCCGCCGAGTAGCCCGAGTACAGTGATACTCGTGCGAGTTCTGAGTAGTAACAAGCATACTCGCTCATCACTATTACTAAGCCATTCTAATAGCAAACTATGCTGCCAGTTTAAGGGCCGTAGTTGCATTGTCAGGGATAGTTATTGTTGTTTATTCTGCTGTTAATAAAGCTAGACCACTGCTTAAATCTACACCACCTCTCAATTTTTACTACCACATTTTAAGTGCACAATCTTGTCGCAATCAAAATGAGTGGCAAAAGGACAGATGCTGGTGGAAAGGTGAAGAGGCGTGTTGGAAAAGGAAAAAAAGGGTTTGTCCGTGGGGAAGGTGGCAAAGCTCCATTAACATATGCTGAAGATAGACCATCTTCCAGCAAAAGTAAGATGTCTACTACTTACCGTGGACAATCCGATGTGCTCCCTTTTTTACGGACACAAACAACTGGAACAAAGGTAGATGATGGCCAAAAAAAAGAAAATGCTTGAATGGATCTCAAGTGGTCCAACAAGTGCCCTCTCTGCCACCTCAACTACCGCATCCAAAAAACATCCCAATCACACTTGCTTTCTCCCAGCTCTGAAGTCTCCATCCACCCTGCACAGTATGGTGGAACTGAGATGGCTGAGTCTGCAGAGCTGTTCAGTCATACTATAGTCTGGAAATCAGAGGTCTGCTTCCAAGCTACAGTGAATACAGACCAGGAAATGGTCTACAGTGATGCCCAGAACCTTTCTGACTCTGATTCAGGCCGTGAGGACCACGTTTCTGAGCATAATGTTGACCGTTATTCACAAACTGTAACACCTATTGTTATAGACAATGAGGAACACACTGATGACGATGAGATGCAGATACCAGATTGGGATGACAACTTAAATATTGGTTCACGTCAGGAAGAGGCTCAGTCTGAGGGTGAGGGGAGTGCAAACACAACGCTTGATGAGGAATTTCTAGATCCCACCTACTGTCAACCCACAGTCAGGCACTCGAGGAGGTCAACAGAGGCGGTGGAGGAGGATACTACTGAAAACGATGTTACCTTGCGCCTTCCTGGACAGAGGAGTAGTACTGGTAGCACGTCTACAACTGCATCCTCAGCCACCACTCTGCCTCTGAGCACTAGTCGGGGGGGCTCAGCAGGTTGCATGCCCTCTAAGCATTGCCTAGCCTGGACCATTTTTGACATAGAAAAAGATCACCCAAATCATGTGATATGTAAAATTTGTCGTGATTCTGTTAGTAGAGGGCAAAACTTCAGGAGTTTGACAACTTCTTCCATGAATCGTCACATGAATAAAAATCATATGTCCCAGTGGGAAGCTCACCGTGCTGCAATGCGGTCTAGCGGAGCAAACCATCCACCGCCTGCCCCTTCAAGTGCATCCGTGCGCTCTTCATCTTCTAGGACTGTGGGGACAGCTGTCACACCTGGTTTTCCACGCACAACTTCCACCACTGTAACCGCAACAGGCAGTTTGCTTGGTAGGTCGTCATTTGGTTTGGAAGGGGAAACAAGTGCGTGTGCACAGCTCTCTCAGTATCATAGGAAATAAGGGGGCACCTTTCCCCTATTGGGATCACCACCAGCAACAATAGACCATATCAAGAGAGAAAGAATTGCTGTATATAGGGATCAACCAATAAGATTTTGTTCAAATCATCAAAAATGTATTTTATTGGCACAAATTTTATACATACAAAAATATCCACATAGAACAGTGTACAGCTCTCTCAGACATCGATAGCATCAACGTTGGATGAAGGCAACATCATGTCTACGCCTGCACTTTCCTCACAAACCTGCATTTTTTCAGCGACACCCTACTCACCACCGTCTACACACAGCAGCCAGATCTCTGTCCCTCAGATGTGGACAAATAAAAGGCCATTTCCTGCGACCCATGACAAAGCTAAAAGGGTTGACTTTATCCCTCTGTAAGCTCTTGGCTACCGAAATGCTGCCGTTCCGCCTGGTGGACACACAGGATTTTAGAGAACTTATGTCTGTCGCTGTGCCCCAGTACCAGATGCCCAGTCACCACTACTTCTCTAAGAAAGGTGTGCCTGCGCTACACCAGCATGTCGCACACAACATAACCGCTTCCTTGAGAAACTCTGTGTGTGAACGGGTGCATTTCACCACCGATACTTGGACCAGTAAGCATGGACAGGGACGTTACATGTCGCTGACTGGGCACTGGGTAACTATGGTGATAGATGGTGAAGGGTCTGCTGCACAAGTCTTGCCATCCCCACGACTTGTGTGTCAATCCTCTGTCTGTCCAAGTTCCGCCACTGCTTCTGCCTCCTCCACCTCGTCTGGGTCCTCCAGCTCCGCCCCAAGCCTGCCTGGTCAGGCCACCAGCGTTCTAACTGCGCAGAAAGAATCACGCACCCCTCATTACTATGCTGGCAGCAGAGCGCGACGGCATCAGCCGTTCTTTAGCTTAAAATGTCTTGGAAATAAGTGTCACACAGTGGCTGAGTTGTGGGCAGCCCTGAAGACTGAGTTTGGTAAATGGTTGTCTCCACTCAGCCTGCAGCCTGGTAAGGCCGAGTGCGACAATGCTGCAAACCTGGGTGTGGCCCTTCACCTGGGCAAGGTCACACACGTGCCTTGTACGGCACACGTGTTGAACCTTGTTGTCCAGCAATTTTTAACACACTATCCCGGCGTAAATGGCCTTCTGAACAGGGCACGAAAACTGTCTGCTCACTTCCGCCGTTCAACCGCCGCTGCTGAGCGACTTGCATCGCTCCAGAATAGAGATGAGCGAACGGGTCCCGGTTCATCTCGAGTTTGGTTTGCCGAACTAAGGTCTCGTTCGAGTTCGGTTCGTCGAACGTTCGACGAACCGAACTCGAACCGCATAGGAAACAATGGCAGGCAATCACAAACACATAAAAACACCTAGAAAACACCCTCAAAAAGTGTCCAAAAGGTGACAAACAACTCACAACACAACACAAACACATGGGAAAGTGACAAGGACATATACTCATGCAAAAACAAAAGAGCTGGACAAGGAAAAAGAGGAGGAGACACAGATATAGGCATGGCACGCCCTTCTAAAATCATGTAAAACACCACAAGGTGACTCCAAGCGGAGTTCTTCCTTTTTTCCAAAAATTGGGCCACACACACACACACACACCCACCCCTTCAGTGGCAGCACTGGTGCCCCAGTTGTACACTTCACAGCTAGATTTGCATCAAGCACATTCAAAAATACGCCATCCTTTTCCGTCCTCAGGATTGCACCGGGGTAGGTAGCAAAGTCTTTCCTGATTCCAGCTCTGTTCATCTTGGATCATTTTTAAAAAACACAGCAAGCAAGGGTTACTCCAAGCGGATTCTCCCTTTTTTTCCAAAAATTGTGCCCCACACACACTCACTCATTCAGTGGCAGCACTTGTGCCCTAGTTGTACACTTCACAGCTAGATTTGCATCAAGCACATTCAAAAATACGCCATCCTTTTCCGTCCTCAGGATTGCACCGGGGTAGGTAGCAAAGTCTTTCCTGATCCCAGCTCTGTTCATCTTGGATCATTTTTAAAAAACACAGCAAGCAAGGGTTTCTCCAAGTGGAGTCTCCCTTGTTTTCCAAAATTGTGCCCCACACACATCCACCCATTCAGTGGCAGCACTTGTGCCCTAGTTGCAAACAGGATGTTTTGATTTGCATCAAGCACATTCCAAATCCACAAGCATTTATTTTCCCCAGGATGACACATGGGTAGTAAATTCCTTGTGGATCCATGACTTGTTCATTTTGATGAACGTTAGTCTGTCCACAGTGTCACTGGACAGACGCATGCGCTTATTTGTCAGCACACACCCAGCAGCACTTAAGACACGTTCAGAGACAACGCTGGCAGCTGGACACGACAAAATCTCCAAGGCGTAAGTGGAGAGTTCTGGCCATTTTTCAAGATTTGTATACTTTATTAAATTTTAAGGGGTTTACAATAACAGGGGAGGGGGTAATTGAAGTATTTAAAATGCATTCTTAAAAATATTGTTGAAATAACAAAGAAAGGGAAGAGGAAGGGAAGAAAGGGTAGGCTAAAAGTGGATGGGAAGGGGTATTCGAGGGGAAGTGGGAATGGAAGGAGTTAGGGAATATAAAGGGGGAGGAGAAAGGGAAGGAGGAAGACGTTGAGGCAATTTGTTAAGTTTCAAAGTCAAGCAAGATTATAAACTCATATTCATTTAGCACAGTATATAAACACATTCGGAAATAACATATTACATTTATATTATTTAGATAATGTCAAGGAACTAATTCAAAACAAGGTTTGGCATGTATTTCTGGGACCAAAGAGACCATCTTATTTTATATCTTTGATAGTTTTTTTCTTTTAACGCAATATTATACTCATATAAATTATGAGCTGAAACCCTGTCCGTAACTTCTGAAATAGATGGGATTCTTTCTTCTCTCCAGTTGGCTGCTAATAAATTCTTAATAACTAAGAAAATGTGACAAACAATGTATCTATACTTTCTCATTTTTTTCTAACCCTATGGAAAGAATAACCAATTCTGGAGTAAGATTTATGTCTTTTGTAGTCAATTGCTTTAAGAGGTCTCTGACTTTCTTCCATAAGGGTTTAAGTAAAGGACATCCCCAGAAAATATGGATAAAGGATCCATTTTTCCCGCAACCTCTCCAACTTAGTGGTGAGTTTTCAGCAGAAAACTTGCACAACTTTAGAGGGCTATAGTACCATCTGGAATACACTTTATAATATGTCTCCTGAAGAGAAGCACAGGTTGCAGTTGCATAAATTGTTTCCAGAGCTTGTTTCCATGTACTTATAGGGAATTCCTTGTGCAAATCTTTCTCCCAATTATTTAGGTTTAGCTTTTTCTCAAATTCATAATCTTCATTTAGCAAGGAATATATATTACTGGTTTTCCAAATAATTTGGTTTAATGGATTATTCAATAAATTTATTAGGGGTTTAGGAAGCTGAAATCTAGGTTTTTTGTTTGTAAGAAAATTTTCTATACAGTACCAAATTTTTTTCTCTTTATTTGGGATGTTGAATTTAGTTTGTATGTTTTTGAAGGGCAAGATTTTGTTATTTTCTATTAGGTCAAGAAAATTGTTTATGTTGTATTGTTTCCATTTTATTATGTTCATTTTGGGAGTCAGAATTTGTATTGTTTCAATTGGGCAACATTTAATATCCTCCAAAGGTACATTATCTTTCATCAATGTTTTTAATAGGGATTTCCATGCCCATAGTTCTGCTTTACTTGTTTGAAATTTAGTTAATGTTTTTTGTGTTTAAAAGTTGGGCCAAAATGATATCTGATTTGGGAATGTTTCGATTATAATGTTTTCTATATGTACCCAACTATTTTTAAATTCGGTAATTAGACTATTTTGGGTCTGTTTAATGAGACTAGTTAAATAATAAGCGTAAATATTCGGTAAACCTAGGCCTCCATTCCTCTTATGTTTACATAAAATGTTTTGGGAAATTCTAGGTTTCTTATTTTGCCAGATGAATAGTGATAACTGAGATTGTAGTTTCTGGATCCAGTGCTTACGAATTGTTGTTGTTAAACATCGGAATAGGTATAGAATTTTTGGCAAAATAATAGATTTATATGATATGACCTTTCCCATCCATGAAACTTCAGTCATCTTTAAATTTTTCAATTCATTTTGGATGTTGTTTAATAATGGGGTAATGTTCATAGATACAATTTTTTTGGTTGGGTTTGTAATGTATATCCCTAAAAATTTCAATTTTTCAGTTTCCCACTTGAAGGCAAATTCCTTCTGAATACAATCTTTTAAATCAGGGTCTATGTTATAACCCAAAATTTGGGACTTAGAATAATTGATTTTATAATATGATATGGCTGAGAAATCATCCAGAATATTATTTGTATTTCTAAGTGACTCTAGTGGGTCAGTTATACTAAGAATTACATAGTCAGCATATAGTGGGATTTTATACTGTTTGTGATTTGTGGAAATACCTTTTATATTTTCTCTTACTCTAATTTTTTCAGCTAGGGGTTCCATCATTAAGGCAAATAATAAAGGAGAGAGTGGGCAGCTCTGTCTGGTTCCATTGCTTATAGAAAAATTACTAGAGAGGAAGTTATTGACGTAGATTTTTGCAGTGGGTTGGGAATAAATTTCTAATATTAATTTTAATATCTGACCATTAAATCCAAATTTTTTCAAGGTTGCTATTATGTAACCCCATTGGATCCTATTGAAAGCCTTCTCTGCATCCAATGAAAGGAGCAGAGAAGGCTCCTGATTTTTCTCAACCAGATCCACAAGGTTCAAAATTTTACGCGTCGCATCAGATGACTGCCTGTCTTTAATAAACCCCACCTGATCCAAGTGGATCAAATTAGGGAGAATTTTCTGAAGCCGGTTTGCAATAAGCTTAGAGATTAACTTCATATCTGTGTCAATCAAGGATATCGGCCTATAATTTGACATGTCTAGAGGATCACCTTTATTTTTTGGGATAATAGTAATATTAGCTGTAAGCATCTCTTTTGGGATATGTCCTTCTGTAGATAAGTAGTTAATTAATCTGGTCAGATATGGGGATAATATATCTCCAAATGTTTTATAATATTCATTATTTAGCCCGTCGGGACCTGGTGATTTCTCTAATTTAGGCTGTTTGATGACTAATAAAACTTCTTCTTTTGTGTATAGCTTTTTTAAAGATTTTAAATCATTATTTGAAATTTTGGGAAGGTCAATTTTATCTAGAAAATCTTGTATTGATTTTTCAGTGGGTTTTATTAGGTTATCGTTATCTTTCAAGTTATATAAATCGTGGTAGTATCTGGCGAAGGAATTTGCAATATCTTTAGGATGTTTACAAAGGATACTGTCTTTATTTTTAATTGGTGGTATTCTACTTTTAACTCTTTGTTGGCTAATTCTTTTCATCATTAATTTTGTGGGTCTATTAGAATGGTAAAAATTTGTTTTGTTTATTAACGTCACTTTGTTGTACTCTTGGGTTAGTAAAGAATTTAGTTCTATTCTCAGATTCAGAATGTGGCAGTGATTTGCATCTGATGGGTGTATTATTTGTAATTTGTTCAGCTTCCCTACTTTTGTCTGAAATTTCTTTGAATTTCTTCAATTTTTGCTTTTTATCTTTACTGTTAATTTGTATCATTATCCCTCTTATGACCGCTTTATGTGCGTTCCAAAGAGAGCTAATTGAGATGTCGTTTGTGTCATTTTCCTTGAAATAATTTTTAAGGGCCTCTTCAATTACTGCAGTATGTTTTGGGTTTCTAAGCAAATACGAATTGCACCTCCATATTCTATCACTATTATCTAATTTTCCAGAACCTATCTGAAAATTTACAGGGGAATGGTCAGACCAGGTTCTTTGACCTATGCTTACAGATTTAAATTTATTTATTGTAAATAATGTAGTTAGAACCAAGTCTATTCTTGAAAAAGTCTTATGGGAGTCAGAATAATACGTATACTCTCTTGAACTCGTATTTAAGCACCTGAACATATCAAACAATTCTTCGTCTTCAAGCCAATTATCTAATGTAGATAAAAGATATCTTGTTTTAGATGTTGAATCTAGCATGCCATTTGGTACCATATTAAAATCACCAAAAAGAATCAAATCCCCCTTCTGAACTTCTCTGACAATAGTCATCAACTTATTAAGGAAGTGTATCTGGCCTCTATTTGGTGCGTATACATTAACAAATGTATATATTGTGTTTTTGATTTTGCACACTATTATGCAATACCTACCTGCATTATCAGATACCTTAGTAATAAGTTCAAAGGTTACAGAATCTCTAATTAGAATAGCCACTCCAGCCTTTTTTTTTTTCATTTCAGGAAGTATATTTGTGGGGAAAACGTCTATGGTTGAATGAAGGCGGTTTGGACTTTTTAAATTTTGTCTCTTGGAGACCTACAACATCCGCCTTTGATTCATTCAGGAATTTCCATACCATAAATTTTAAATAAATATATAAATAAAAATAAATCTTCCTTGGACTGTTTAGTCCCCTGACATTATATGTCAAGAGATTAAGTGTCATTAGCAATAGTATTGAAAAAGGTGGTTATTCCGAATGTTGTGTGGGGTAACCAAAGGTTAGATTCATATAAACATATAACTTGACTATTAGTTTGTTCCTGTATGGAAAGAAAAAGGTTAAACACAAGTAATACAAACAAGAAAAACATAACTGTATAACATAAGTCCCAAAGTCTTCCTGAAGGATCTTGATATGGAAATGAAATGAAACCCATTTGAAGAATCACTCCTGATGGGGGTAAAGTTCAACAGCCAATGTCTTACTCCAACCTCTTTTATGAGTGGATATCCAAATCCAGTGATAATGAAGTGTTCTTCAAATCCAGGTGGTGGACCATAAATATTGTCCAACTAAATTGATGAGCCTAGAGAAGAAATAATAAATCAAGTTGTAACGAGTCCAAGATCCTTTAGCATCTTCTCGCCTTCTTTCGCAGAGATGATAGACAAAGTTTTTCCTTGATGATGGATTAGGATCTTTGTAGGAAATCCCCATCTATATGATATGTTGTTCTGTCTAAGTAGTTGAGTGATACTATTGAGACTTTTCCTCTGTAGAATGGTTTCTTTAGATAAATCCGAAAAAATCTTTAAATTCTTGTAGGTTGAAGTAAGACTCTTGTGAAGTCTTAGTTTTTCTTTCTTTTTATAGAAATGTATCCTGAGAATGGTATCCCTCGGAGTGTCTTGTGATATAAATTTTGGTCTAGGTAGCCTATGAGCCCTATCTACAGTCAAATCCAATTCTGACATGTTAGGCAAGGTTGTTTTCAGTAGTTTCTGGATATATTGCAAAAGTTCATTATTTTTGACATTTTCAGGAATGCCTCTAACCTTAAAATTATTCCTGCGATTCCTGTCTTCTTGGTCAGTTAGTTTTTGTTTCAAAATTCTGATTTCTTTTTCATTTTCAATTGCTCTATAGCGACCACTTTGGTATCTTTTTTCAATGAATCGACTTCAGTTTCTGTTTTTTTAATTCTTGTGGACATAGAATTGAAAGTTGATCTCATTTCGTTGAACCGTTGATCTAAGTCCGACTGAATTGACATTCTGAAATTAGAAAGTGAGTCCGAAATGAATTTTTGGAGTGAGAGTATATCTTGTGATAAAATAACATTTTCTTTTACAGCTCCTAAGTCCATCAGTAAAGTATCAGGTGAGTTATTTTCGACATCCAAGCGTGCTCTTTGTTTATCTGGACTGTTGAGTGAAGAAGAAAGTTCATTTCCAGAATCTGAATCTGAATCCATGGCCCAAGCATCCCAGTCAGCATCTCTGTTTTTTAACGCATCCTTTTCTTTTTGTCTTGAGCCTCTTTTCTTCCCTTGTTGGCGTTTGTCTTTAATTATTTTGGGAATTGCTCCAGAGCTTGGATTCCCAGGTGAAATATTTGTTGTGTTAGTTGGTGCCTCTTTGGTGTTTGTTGATGTAGTCGAAGTATTTTCCTCTTTTCCTTTTCTGTTATCTTTTTGAGACATTTTGTTTCAGGAATATTAATATTATATAGTAGGTCACTTAAGGGATTAATTATAGTTTTTAAACTTGGTGTATAACTAGTTTGCCTAATCTATTATATCTCTTTGATGTCTAGAGAGCTTTACTATCCATTACCACTGTCGGCAATCCCGCAATGTTTTAGTCTCAATAACTTTTTTGTGCCAGCTTTATTTTTCTTGAACAATGTCTAGAATTATGCAGGAGAGAGTCCTCTCTCCCTTGAGTATTGAGATTAGTTGGACCACACTTAGTTTAGGCTGTCAGATGTTCAGAAGTGACTGACATGCAAGGGTTTATATTAAAGTTGCACTGGTATTCACCTATGCAGTTTACACAGGCAATAATAATAACAATAATAATAATAATAATTACGTTGTACCAGCTTAATTTTTCATAGGGTATGCCTAGAATCATTCAGTAAAGGGCTCTCTTTCTGCCAAGTGTCAAAACAAGTCAGACCAGGTTTTAATATTACGGTCAGAAGTGTCACAGCTGAGGCTATAGAAGATCTCTGATATGTAAACTGCATATAAGTCTGTCAGGCTGGCTACATTTGTTTGCACCACTGATTTCAGCGCCGATTAATCCTGTGAATTTGCACAGATATTATCAATTATGGTCTTAATATGTTTATTAGGGTCTCTTCTTATCAAGTGTAGTTCGTTTTAATCACAACAATTTCTCCAAAAAGCTGTCAAGAATGCTTTCTGTCAGGGCAGTTATCCTGTCATAGATCAGAGTTAAACAGGGTTCATAGGCACCACTGACAGAAATTCAACACTGTCAATTTCAGCTTTAAATAATTCTCTTGTACCAAGTCAGAATTGCCCCCAAAAGATCTTAAATTGTAGATGGGGATGTTTCTTACTCTTTTGAGGGCAAATTTAGTCGAAGTAAATTTCCTGAATAGCTGTAACTTATGTTTTCTGAGGTGTCCCCATGACAACTAGATGGCTCCCTCACTACATAAAAGCAGTTTGCTGTCTCCTCAGAGGGATGTTATTCCGCAGTGTGAGGAGATTATCCATTAATTGTGGGATAATTTAGATTATTGATAAAAGCAGATAAAGAATATTAAATTATTTTGTGAGAAATTATCTTCTCTGGTGTTTAGTAGTAGAATAATTGTCCTGTCACAGAGGCACCTCCATACGCCACTTACAGCTTAAGGAGACCTGGGTTACAACTATTTTGATGTGAAATCTGACAAATTTAGTCTCTAAAGGCTCCTTATGTCTACCTGAAGCTTTTATACTTCTTTTTTACCAGAAATGGATGAGTTTTATCTTCTTCTACGTCGCTTTTGAGGTTGGAGATACAGCAGCAATTAAAAGATACGTCCAGTGTCGTCCATCATTAGGCCACACCCCCATTTTTCAAGATTTGAAGCCCAAAATGAGCAAGGCTCCATTTTCAAAGTCATGGCATCGATGTTCATTTGGAGATACTCCTGTATCATCCTCTCCAGCCGTTGACTATGTGTCAGACATGTTGTCTCTGGTGGCCTTGCAAAGGACGGTCTAAAAAAATTATGAAAAGATTCCATAAAATTGCTGTTACCAGCACCAGATACGGTGCTACTGGTACGGGTAGACTGTTGAAGATGACGAGACCGTCCCATGTTTGTCAAGTTACAACTGGGAGATACACTCCCTGCACCTGTATGGTTGTTTGGTGGAAAAGCCGAGCTAAGATCGAGTAACAGCTTCTGCTGATACTCCTGCATACGTGCGTCCCTTTCTATGGCTGAAATTATGTCACAAAATTTGGACTTGTACCGGGGATCTAATAGTGTGGCAAGCCAGTAGTCATCATCACTTCTAATTTTGACAATACGAGGGTCATGTTGGAGGTAGTGCAGCAAGAAGGCGCTCATGTGTCTTGCGCAGCCATGCGGACCAAGTCCACGCTGTGTTTTGTGGCATAGAGGTGCTACCCGGTCTTTCTTCCTCTGACATCTACCCCCAACCTCTTTCAACTGAAATTTGACCAAGGTCTCCCTCATCCGCTGAGTCTTCCATGTCCATGGACAGTTCGTCCTCCATTTCTTCATGTTCTCCTGCACCTTCCTCAACATTTTGCCTGCTACCATGCGCCCATGTTGATCCCTGTCCCCCATGGTCCCATGCCTGCCGCATTGGTGATGATGAACGTCTGGACCTTGGAGATGTTGTTGTGTCTTGCGCATATGAATTTTCCTGTAGTTCCTCCCCTTCCTGTTGTCCCACCCCCTGACTCCGAATAGTGTTTAGCGTGTGCTCCAGCATGTAAATGACTGGAATTGTCATGCTGATAATGGCATTGTCAGTGCTAAACATATTCGTCGCCATGTCGAAACTGTGCAGAAGGGTGCATAGGTCCTTGATCTGAGACCACTCCATCAGGGTGATCTGCCCCACCTCTGCATCTCGTTAGCCCAGGCTATACGTCATGTCATATTGCACCAGGGCTCAGCGGTGCTGCCACAGTCGCTGTAACATGTGGAGAGTCGAATTCCAGCGTGTCGCCACATGGCATTTCAGGCGATGAACCAGCAGGCCGAAAGACTTCTGGAGTGATGCAAGTCGCTCAGCTGCGGCGGTTGAACGGCGGAAGTGAGCAGACAGTTTTCGTGCCCTGGTCAGAATGCCATCTAGGCTGGGATAGTGTGTTAAGAATTGCTGGACAACAAGGTTCAACACGTGAGCCATACAAGGCACGTGTGTTCCCTTGCCCAGGCGAAGGGATGCACCCAGGTTTGCAGCATTGTCGCACACGGCCTTACCAGGCTGCAGGTTGAGTGGAGACAACCATTTATTAAACTCGGACCGCAGAGCTGACCACAACTCCTCAGCTGTGTGACTCCTATTCCCAAGACATGTCAAGTTAAAAACCGCCTGATGCCGTTGCGCTCTGCTGCCAGCATAGTATTAAGGGGTGCGTGCTTCCTTCTGCGCAGTGAGAACACTGGTGGCCTGACCAGGCAGGCTTGGGGCGGAGGTGGGGTACACAGATGAGGTGGAGGAGGCAGAAGCAGTGACGGAACTTGGACAGACAGAGGATTGACACACAAGTCGTGGGGACGGCAAGACTTGTGCAGCAGACCCTTCACCATCTATCACCATAGTTACCCAGTGCCCAGTCAGCGACATGTAACGTCCCTGTCCATGCTTACTGGTCCAAGTATCGGTGGTGAAATGCACACATTCACACACAGAGTTTCTCAAGGAAGCGGTTATGTTGTGTGCGACATGCTGGTGTAGCGCGGGCACACCTTTCTTAGAGAAGTAGTGGCTACTGGGCATCTGGTACTGGGGCACAGGGACAGACATAAGGTCTCTAAAATCCTGTGTGTCCACCAGGCGGAAAGGCAGCATTTCGGTAGCCAAGAGCTTACAGAGGGATAAAGTCAACCTCTTAGCTTTGTCATGGGTCGCAGGAAATGGCCTTTTATTTGTCCACATCTGAGGGACAGAGATCTGGCTGCTGTGTGTAGATGGTGTTGAGTAGGGTGTCCCTGGAAAAATGCAGGTTTGCGAGGAAAGTGCAGACGGAGACATGATGTTGCCTTCATCTAACGTTGGTGCTATCGATGTCTGAGAGAGCTGTACACACGCACTTGTTTCCCCTTCCAAATCAAATGACGACCTACCAAGCAAACTGCCTGTTGCGGTTACAGTGGTGGAAGTTGTGCATGGAAAACCAGGTGTGACAGCTGTCCCCACAGTCCTAGAAGATGAAGAGCGCGCGGATGCACTGGAAGGGTCAGGTGGTGGATGGTTCGCTCCGCTAGGCCGCATTGCAGCATGGTGAGCTTCCCACTTGGACATATGATATTTATTCATGTGACGATTCATGGAAGAAGTTGTCAAACTGCTGAGGTTTTGCCCTCTACTAACAGAATCACGACAAATTTTACAGATCACATAATTTGGGCGATCTTTTGCTATGTCAAAAAAGGACCAGGCTAGGCAAGGCTTAGAGGGCATGCGACCTGCTGAGCCCCCCCAACTAGTGCTCAGAGGCAGAGTGGTGGCTGAGGATACAGTTGTAGACGTGCTACCAGTGCTCCGACTCTGTCCAGGAAGACACAAGGTAACTTCGTCGTCGGTTGCATCCTCCTCCACCGCCTCTGTTGACCTCCTCGAGTGCCTGACTGTGGGTTGACAGTAGGTGGGATCTAGAACTTCCTCATCAATTGTTGTGTTTGCACTCCCCTCACCCTCAGACCGAGCCTCTTCTTGCCCTGACAGAATATTTAAGTTGTCATCCCAATCTGGTATCTGCGTCTCATCGTCATCAGTATGTTCCTCATTGTGTATAACAACAGGTGTTACAGTTTGTGAAAAAGGGTCAACATTATGCTCAGAAACTTGGTCC
The DNA here is from genome assembly GCF_048569485.1 of Anomaloglossus baeobatrachus. Taxonomy (NCBI): domain Eukaryota; kingdom Metazoa; phylum Chordata; class Amphibia; order Anura; family Aromobatidae; genus Anomaloglossus; species Anomaloglossus baeobatrachus. The sequence continues at coordinate 140,205,113 of NC_134360.1, forward strand.
TCACGGCCTGAATCAGAGTCACAAAGGTTCTGGGCATCACTGCAGACCATTTCCTGGTCTGTACTCACTGTAGCTTGGGAGCAGACCTCTGATTCCCAGGCTATAGTGTGACTGAACAGCTCTGCAGACTCACCCATCTCAGTTCCACCATACTGTGCAGGGCGCATGGAGTCTTCAGAGCTGGGAGAAAGCAAGTTTGATCGGGATGACAACTCAGAGGACTGGAGTTTTTTGGATGCGGTAGTTGAGGTGGCGGAGAGGGCACTTGTTGGACCACTTGAGATCCATTCAAGCATTTTCCTTTTTTGGCCATCATCTACCTTTGTTCCAGTTGTTCGTGTCCATAAAAAAGGGAGCACATCGGATTGTCCACGGTAAGTAGTAGACATCTTACTTTTGCTGGAAGATGGTCTATCTTCAGCAGATGTTAATGGAGCTTTGCCACCTTCCCCACGGACAAACACTTGTTTTCCTTTTCCATCACACCTCTTCCCCTTTCCACCAGCATCTGTCATTTTGCCACTCATTTTTATTGCGACAAGATTGTGCACTTAAAATGTGGTAGTAAAAATTGAGAGGTGGTGTAGATTGCAGCGGTGGTCTAGCTTTATTAACAGCAGAATAAACAACAATAAATTTTCCCTGACAATGCAACTACGGTCCTTAAACTGGCAGCATGAATTGCTAGTATAATAGCTTTGTAACAATGAGCTTGGATGTTCAATGCAGACGTGCTGCAAATATCTTTGCACTAGTGGGACAATACAGAAGTCCAACAGCCACGTTTAGGATGCCACTAAGTTCACTCAGTGTTTGCTAGTATAATGGCTTAGTAACAATGAGTTTGAGCGTGCAATGCAGGTAGACGTGCTGCAAATATCTTGCATTAGTGGGATAATACAGAAGTTCAACAGCCACGTTTAGGATGCCACTAAGTTCACTCAGTGTTTGCTAGTATAATAAATAAGGAATAACGTTTGGAACACCATTCTAAGTTTGAACTGGGTGCAAAAACCTAAAAAAACATCACTATGGGGAGATAAGGTATGCACACCAGTGACTATGTAAGGGGAATACATGAAATAGCAGAAACTGCTGTGTGAATACTGACTTGAAAAATCCAATAGCTATATGTATGAATAAAAATGTGAAAAATGGAATCTGCATTACTGCCATGAACATATGAATCAAGAGAAATTTAGCTACTGAATTGATCATTGCAATAGAGCCACAACACTACGCCAAAGTATTTCTCTATGTTGGGGTCCCTAGCTTGTGTGTGTCCTCTCATGCAGTTAAAAAACTTACCGTGTATTGGAAGCTGAGACCCAGGCTATTTATGCGTATGATATGGATAGGCAATAGGTGTGGTTGGGGAGGGTTCACAAACGAAAAACTACTAACAAATAAGGAATAACATTTGGAACACCATTCTAAGTCTGAACTGGGTGCAAAAACCTAAAAAAACATCACTATGGGGAGATAAGGTATGCACACCAGTGACTATGTAAGGGGAATACATGAAATAGCAGAAACTGCTGTGTGAATACTAACTTGAAAAATCCAATAGCTATCCAATAGCTACACTAGTGTGACAATACAGAAGTCCAACAGCCACGTTTAGGATGCCACTAAGTTCACTCAGTGTTTGCTAGTATAATGGCTTAGTAACAATGCGTTTGAGTGTGCAAAGGACAGGGGGGTACAGTGGCAGGGTTGTGGGTCTCAGGGTAGAGGAAAGGAAGCCTGCCTTTCTATCCCTCCTAATGGGGAAATGCAGCGAGGAAATCCTTGACCTTAGCTACACAGACGCTGTCATCTTGTGTAGCTGTTAAACTCTGTTTTCACGGACCTGTCACCTATGGCTCTGAACCTGCCGGTATTAGCAATTAAAAGGACTGATAGAAACTTCTCTCCCTATTCAGTACAGCGCTGTGTATAGAGCGTACACAGCAGTATCGGAGATAGGAGCTGCGCCAGCGGTGACTGACAGCAAGGACGCAGAAGGCAGATAATGGTGTGCTGGAGGAAAATGTCCGTTTTTATAATTCAGGGACATGTGACATGGACATCCTATCACACATGCCGTTGCTTCTCTGGCTAAAAGTCCACTTAGCAGTGTGTGTGTCTGGGATTGGCTGACATGCTGGCCCGCCCCACTACACGCACGCTCTTAGGGAAGGAGGACAAGGAAAAAAAAAAAATGGCGATCGCCATTATCCATACAGCAGTGATCTGAATGCGCTGTTCCCGCACACTATACACTGAAATGTCATAATAGTGTGAGTCACAGAGTGACTTACACTATTACAGCGGAAAGCCAGCTAGTAATTAGCTTGTCTTTTTGCTGCTAGAACCGTTCTCGAACGTATCTAGAACTATCGAGCTTTAGCTAAAAGCTTGAGTTCTAGTTCGATCTAGAGCAGCCCCCAAAATCACTCGAGCCGCGAACTGGAGAACCTCGAACCGCGAACCGCGCTCAACTCTACTCTAGAAGTCTTTCGGCCTGCCGGTTCAGCGCCTGAAATGCGATGTGCCGACACGCTGGAATTCGACTCTCCACATGTTACAGCGACTGTGGCAGCACCGTCGGGCCTTGGTGCAATACGTCATGACGTATAGCCTAGGCCAACGAGATGCAGAGGTGGGGCAGATCACCCTAATGGAGTGGTCTCAGATCAAGGACCTATGCACCCTTCTGCACATTTTCGACATGGTGACCAATATGTTTAGCGCTGAAAATGCAATTATCAGCATGACAATTCTAGTCATTTACATGCTGGAGCACACACTAAACACTATTCGGAGTCAAGGGGTGGGACAACAGGAAGCGGAGGAACTGTAGGAGGATTCACATGCGCAGGAGACAACAACATCACCAAAGTAAAGACGTTCATCATCACCAACGCGGCAGGCATGGGACCATGGGGGGCAGGGATCAACAAGGGCGTATGGTAGCAGGCGAAATGTTGAGGAAGGTGCAGGAGAACATGAAGAATTGGAGGACGAACTGTCCATGGACATGGAAGACTCAGCGGATGAGGGAGACCTTGGTCAAATTTCAGTTGAAAGAGGTTGGGGGGAGATGTCAGAGGAAGAAAGAACAGTTAGCACCTCTATGCCTCAAACAAAGCGTGGACTTGGTCCGCATGGGTGCGCCAGACACATGAGCATCTTCTTGCTGCACTACCTACAACATGACCCTCGTATTGTCAAAATTAGAAGTGATGATGACTACTGGCTTGCCACACTATTAGATCCCCGGTACAAGTCCAAATTTTGTGACACAATTCCAGCCATAGAAATGGACGCACGTATGAAGAAGTATCAGCAAAAGCTGTTACTCGATCTTAGCTCAGCTTTTCCACCAAACAACCGTGGTGCAGGGAGTGAATCTCCCAGTTGTAAGTTGACAAACATAGGACGGTCTCGTCATCTTCAACAGTCTACCCATACAAGCAGCACCGTATCTGGTGCTGGTAACAGCAATTTTATTGAATCTTTTCATAATTTTTTTAGACCATTTTTTGCAAGGCCACCAGAAACAACAAGTTTGACACATAGTCAACAGCTGCAGAGAATGATACAGGAGTATCTCCAAATGAACATCGATGCCATGACTTTGCAAATGGAGCCTTGCTCATTTTGGGCTTCAAATCTTGAAAAATGGCCAGAGCTCCCCACTTACGCCTTAAAGATTTTGTCGTGTCCAGCTGCCAGCGTTGTCTCTGAATGTGTCTTCAGTGCTGCTGGGTGTGTGCTGACAGATAAGCGCACGCGTCTGTCCAGTGACAATGTGGACAGACTAACGGTTATCAAAATGAACAAGTCATGGATTCACAAGGAATTTACTACCCCTGTGTCATCCTGAGGAGAGTAAATGCTTGTGGATTTGGAATGTTCTTGATGCAAATCTACCTGTGAAGTGTACAACTGGGGCACAAGTGCTGCCACTGAAGAGGTGTGTGTGTGTGTGGCCCAATTTTTGGAAAAAAGGGAGACTCCGCTTGGAGTAACCCTTGCTTGCTTTGTTTTTTAAAAGGAGCCAAGATGAACAAGTCATGGTTCAGCAAATACTTTGCTACCTACCCCGGGGTCATCCTGGGGACGGTTAAGTATGACGTATTTTCGAATGTGCTTGATGCAAATCTAACTGTGAAGTGTACAACTGGGGCACAAGTGCTGCCACTGAAGGTGTGGGTGTGTGTGTGGCCCAATTTTTGGAAAAAAGGGAGACTCCGCTTGGAGTAACCTTGCGGTGTTTTACATGATTTTAGAAGGGCATGCCATGCCTATATCTGTGTCTCATCCTCTTTTCCTTGTAATGCTGTTTTGTTTTTGCATGAGAATTTGTTCTTGTCACTTTCCCATGTGTTTGTGTTGTGTTGTGAGTTGTTTGTCACCTTTTGGACACCTTTGAGGGTGTTTTCTAGGTGTTTTTATGTGTTTGTGACTGCCTCCCATTGTTTCCTATGCGGTTCGAGCGGTTCGCTGAACCGAATTCGAACGAGACCTCTGTTCGGCGAACAGCCGAACCACGGCCGTTTCGCTCATCTCTACTGTTCACATCCAGGACAATTAGCTACCATGCCATGGGTAGAGATGAGCCACCACCCTAGTGTTCGAGTTCGGTTCATCAAACGGCGGGTGTGTTCGACGAACGTTCGACGAACACCTTTGAACCCCATTGAACAATGGCATGTAAACACAAAACACATACAAACACATAGAAAACACCTTCTAAGGTGTCCAAAAGGTGACAAACAACTCAGAAGACACCACAAACACATTGAAAAGTGACAAGTACATATACTCATTCTGAAAGAAAAGAGTTGGACGAGTAAAAGGAGAAGACACAGATATAGGCATGTCATGCCCTTCTAAAATCATGTAAAACACATCAAGTGGATTCCAACAAGAGTCTCAATTTTTTTCAAAAAATTTTGCCACAGACACCACTTAAGTGACATCAGTTGTCCCACAGTTGCAAACTTAAAATGTTGATTTGCATAAAGCACAATTAAAAATACACAAGTCTTTACTCTCCCCAGGATGACACAGGGGTAGAAAAGTCCTTGCAGATCCATGATTTGTTTATCTTGATGAATGTTAGTCTGTCCACATTGTCACTGGATAGACGCGTGCACTTATCTGTTAGCACACCGCCAGCAGCACTGAATACAAGTTCAGAGAGCACGCTGGCTGTGGGACACGACAAGATCTTCAAGGCATAAGTGACAAGCTCAGGTCATTTTTCCAGATTGGAAGCCCAAAATGAGCAAGGCTCCAGTTGCACAGTCATGGCATCGATATTCACTTGGAGATAATCCTGTATCATCCTTTCCAGGCGTTGACTATGTGTCAGACTTCTTGTGTCTTGTGGCCTTGCAAAGGATGATCTAAAAAATTAATGAAACGACTCCATAAAATTGGTGTTACCACCAGATACGGTGTTGCTGGTATGGTTTGAGTGATGATGACTCGACAGTCCCATAGTTGGCAAGTTAGAACTGTGAGATTCACTCTGTGCACTTCGGGTGTTTAGTGGAAAAGCCAATCTCATATTGTGTAACAGCTTCTGCTGGATACTCCTGCATACGTTCGTCCCTTTCTGTGGCAGGAATTATTTCGCCAAATTGTGACTTGTACCGGGGATCTAAGAGTGTGGCAACCCAGTAGTCAGCATTACTTCGAATTCTGAGAATCCGAGGGTCATGTTGTAGGTAGTGTAGCAAGAAGACGCTCATGTGTCTTGCGCATCCAGGAGGACCAAGTCCTTGCTGTGTTGGTGGCAGCGAGGTGAGAATCATGCTTTCTTCCTCTGCCCTCTCCCCCCAACCTCGCACAACAGAAATGTGATCAAGGTCTCCCTCATCTGCGGAGTCTATCATGCCCATCACCAGTTCGTCCTCCATTTATTTCTGGGCTCCTGCACCTTCCTCAACAGTTTGGCTGCTACCATGCGCCCTTGTTAATCTCTCTCCCCCACCGTCCCATGCCTGCCACCTTGGTGCTGCTTACCGTCTGTACCTTGTAAATCTTGGTATCCCTTCCGCATATGAATCCTCCTGTACTTCCTCCCCTTCCTCTTGTCCCACCATCTGACTCCGAATACTGTTTAGAGTGTGCTCCATCATGTAAATGACTGGAATTGTCATGCTGATAATGGCATCGTCAGCAATAAACATCTTCGTCGCCATGTTGAAACTGTGCAGAAGGGTGCATAGGTCCTTGATCTGAGACCACTCCAGCAGCGTGATCTGCCCCACCTCTGGATCTCGTTGGCCCAGGCTATACATCATAACGTATTGCACCAGGGCTCGGCGGGGCTTCCACAGTCGCTGCAACATGTGGAGAGTCGAATTCCAGCATGTTGGCACATCGCATTTCAGCCGGTGAACCGGCAGGCCTAAAGACTTCTGGAGTGATGCAAGTCATTCAGCTGCGGGGTGTGAACGGCGGAAGTGAGCACATAGTGACCATGCCCTGTGCAGAAGCCCATCTAGGCTAAGCTAGTGGGTTAAAAATTGCTGGACAACAAGGTTCAACACATGAGCCATACAAGGCACGTGTGTCACATTGCCCCGGAGAAGGGCATCACCCAGGTTTGCAGCATTGTCGCACACGGCCTTCCCTGACTACAAGTTCAGTGGACACAACCATTGATGAAACTCGGTCTCCAGAGCTGACCACAACTCCTCAGCTGACTCACATTTCCCAGACATTTCAAAGTAAAGATCGCCTGATGCCGTTGAGCTCTGCTGCCAGCATAGTAAGTGCGTGGGATTCCTTGTGCGCAGTTACAACACGGGTGGCCTTACCAGACAGGCTTTGGATGGAGCTGGAGGACCCAGACGAGGTGGAAGAGGCAGAAGCAGTGGAGGAACTTCTACATACAGAGGATTGACGCACAACTCGTGGGAACGGCAGTACTTGTACAGCAGACCCTTCTCCATCTCTCACCATAGTTACCCAGTGCCCAGTCAGCGACATGTAATGCCCCTGTCCATGCCTACTGGTCCAAGTATCGGTGGTGAAATGCACCCTGTCACACACAGAGTTTGTCAAGGAAGCGGTGATGTTGTGAGCGACATGCTGGTGTAGCGCAGGCACACCTTTCTTGGAGAAGTAGTGGCGACTGGGCATCTGGTACTGGGGCACTGCGACGGACATAAGGTCTCGAAAATGTTGTGTGTCCACCAGGCGGAAAGGCAGCATTTCTGTAGCCAACATCTTGCAGATGCTGAAAGTCAACCTCTTAGCTTTGTCATGGCTAGGAGGTAATGGTCTTTTACTTGTCCACATGTGAGGGACCGAGGGCTGGCTGCTATGCTAAGACGGCGTTGAGTAGGGTGTCCCTGACAAAGTGCTCGTCTGTGAGGAAGGTGCAGGTGGAGATAGAATGTTGCCTTCATCCAAAGTTGGTGCTCTCGATGTCTGAGAGAGCTCAACACCAGCAGCTGTTTCCACTTCCAAAACAACTGATGACCTGCCAATTACACTGCCTGTTGCGGGTAAAGAGGTGGAAGATCTGCGTCGAAAAGCATTTGTGACTGCTGTCCCCACAGTCATAGAGGATGAAGAGAGCGCGGATGCACTTGACGGGGCAGACGGTGGTTGGCCCGCCTTGCTAGGCCGCATTGTAGCACAATGAGCTTCCCACTGCAACTTATGCTTCATATCCATGTGATGGTTCATGGACGAAGTACTCAAACTAGTAAGTTTTTGGCCTCTACTTAGACATTGGTGACAGATCTTACAGATGAAATGAGTTGGGTGATCCTTTGCGATGTTAAAAAAGGCCAAGGCTAGGCAAGGCTTAGAGCCTATGCGACCTGCAGAGCCACCATCACTTCTGCTCAGAGGCAGAGTTGTGGATTAGGATGCAGTTGTTGACGCACTTCCAGTACTGCGTCTCTGTCCAGGAAGGCGCAACCTAACCTCGTCGTCATTAGCATCCTCCTCCACATCCTCTGCTGACCTCATTGACTGCCTTACTGTGGGTTGACAGTAAGTGGGATCTACAACCTCATCATCACTCTGTGTGTTCTCACTCCCCTTTTCCTTAGAGCCAACCTCTTCCTGCCCTGACCGAATAGTCAAGTTGTCGTTCCAATCAGATATCTGAGTCTCATCTTCATCAGCATGTTCCTCATTGTCTCTACCAAGAGGAGTTATAGTTTGGGAATGAGGGTCTACATTATGCTCAGAAACTTCTTAATATGGGCCTGAATCTGGCTCACAAAGCTTCTGGGCATCAGTGCAGATCATTTCCTTGTCAAGACTCAATGCAGCTTTGGAGCAGACCTCTGATTCCCAGACTATAGTGTGACTGAACAGCTCTGCAGACTCAACCATCTTTGTTACCCCATACTCAGCAGGGCGGGTGGAGACTTGAGAGCTGGTAGGAAGCAAGTGCGATTGGGTTGACACATTAGAGGACTGGAGTATTTGGGATGTGAAAGTTGAGGTGGAGGAGAGGCCACTTGATGGAGCACTTGAGATCCAATCAAGCACCTGCTCTTTTTGTGCCTCATCTACATTTGGTAGTGATGGTCATGTCCGTAAGAAATTGATCTTATCAGATTGTCCACAGAAAGAAGTAGACATCTTATTTTGGCTGGAAGATGGTCTTTCTTCAGCAGATGTTACTGTTGCTATACCACCTACCCAATGGGTACAAACTTTTTTTCCCTTTCCACACGCCTGTTCCCCTTTCCACCAGCATCTGTCCTTTTGCCACTCATTTTGTATGTGAACAAATTGGCAACTGTTTGTTGCAGTTAAAAATTGGCTACTACAGATGAAGAGGTGGGGTAGCTTTCTTGACAGCAGTGCTACGCCACTGACTATCACACACTGATACTATGCCCAAAGGAATTGCCTGGACTTTTTGCAGTTAAAAATTGGCTACTACAGATGGAGAGGTAGTGTAGCTTTTTTAACAGCACTGGTACGCCACTGACTATCACACAATGATACTATGCCCAAGGGAATTACCCTGACTTTTTGCAGTTAAAAATTGGCTAATAGAGATGGAGACAGGTGGTGTATCTTACTTTACAAGAATGCTACACCGCTGACTATCACACACTGATACTATGCCCTGTTATGATTCTGAACCATGGAAGATCACAATAGATCATTGGCAAAAAAGGTGACAAGAGCATTGGCAACTAATCTGGCCGCCATCCCCTACTAACTAAGAACACTAGAAGTAGCTGAGGGGTGAACTAATATCCTATGCACCGCGAACCCAGCCGGAGAACTAGCTATCCTAAAGGAAGGAAGGATGAATAACTCCTGCCTCAGAAATAGACCGCAAAATGGTATAGCAAGCCCCCCACATTCAAAGACTACGGTGATATAGGAAAACACAATACACAGATGGATTATAGGTTTAGCAAAGGTGAGGCCCTATTGACTAAATAGGAAAGGATAGGAAAGGGGCTGATGGTGGCCAGAGAAAAACCCTACAAAAATCCAAATACCTGATAGTACAAAAAGTCCTCAGATCGCACGATCTGAACTCCGTCCTATATCAGGTGCTCTTGTCAAACCAATGAACAGAAAACAATTTCAAATTCAAGAAGCAACCAACACATGGACTTATAGGAGCAAAACTTCAAACATAGCTGCAGGGAGCTTCCCAGCTAAGCAACAGAGAGGGAAGATTCCTGCATGCAAATAAACTTACAATAACCACAGTAAATGACAAACCCAGAAAAGAACAAAAGAACAAAACACAATAAGAAAGAACCAAGCACTTACTTGGGGTTGATGTGGTCTGGAGCAAGATGAGAAGGCTGGTAAACCAAAGAACAAATGAGAACCAGCTCAGACTGCCAGCAGACCAAGGTTTAAATAGGCAGAAAGTTAGCAATGGAAACGCCCATTGCTCAAGCACACCTGGTCTTTGTCCAAACCATTCCTGACCACAAGCAGCAAAAGCATAACTGACATTCACAACAATGCCCAAAGGAATTGCCTGGACTTTTTGCAGTTAAAAATTGACTAATAGAGATGGAGACAGGTGGTGTATCTTACTTTACAAGACTGCTACACCGCTGACTATCACACACTGATACTATGCCCAAAGGAATTGCCTGGACTTTTTTCAGTTAAAAATTGGCTAATAGAGATAGAGACAGGTGGTGTATCTTACTTTACAAGACAGCTACACCACTGACTATCACACACTGATACTATGCCCAAAGGAATTGCCTGGACTTTTTGCAGTTAAAAATTGGCTACTACAGATGGAGAGGTGGGGTTGCTTTCTATACAGCAGTACTACGCCACTGACTATTGTGATACCCTTGCGCCGTCAGGTGGTCACACAGAGTAGGCCCTCGCATAACCCCATCCCTCACCGGGTTACATCATGCCAACAAAAACCCTGGTCACCCCCCCCAGAGAAGGAAAGGCACACCAGTGGGTGGGACCAGGTGGATGGAGAACGCCCACCTAGGGGTCTGGAGAACCTAGGGCAGGAAAAAGAGTGAGTTTCAGTTTAGTTGGAAGTTGGAGTGGAGCTCAAAGTGAGAGCTCAGAGAGTGCAGAGTGAGACAGAAAGGAAAGGCGTCGGGGTTGGAGCCCCGGCGTACTGGCTAGGTAGCAGATGGTGGTCCGTGTCAGTCAGGAGACGGGAAGACAGCAGCCGGAGATCCGAGGTGGACCGGGACAGGGTAGGAGCCTGCCGGTACCGACACCTGAGAACCCACCCGGAAACCATGCACAGAGGGGGTACTAATGGCCTCGCTAATTAACCAATTGAGGGCAGGATTATAGGTCCTGTCCCAACCAAAGTCCCAAAAGCAGACAACAGCCCACCGCGGGGGATAGGGCATCCGCCAGGGCCCGGTAGATCCCAAGGGCCAGCGTCAGCGGGCAAGGCTCCCAACAAAAGCACCGGGAGCGGACTCCCGTGTTCCATACCAGGAAGTCCACAAACACCAAAACAGTGCAGAGGAAAGTGCACAGACCATCACCCCGGGTGAGGGACTAGAATACACCGGCCGCGGCGGCTGGCCACCGACACCTTGGTTTACCCTTTGAACTTGTGTGATTTATTGACTGTGAGTACACCAATATCCCCCAGTCTGACCGGGCGTGCCGGCCCTGGAAAACATCATCCTAAGCACAGAGACACTGGGCCCCGGGGCATCCATCGCTACCCAGGAAAGGGGTTAATATCCAGCTGCCATCACATCGCCCCCGTGTATCCCATAACAGCAGGGGTGATGCCACATCTCACCACACACCATGTGTGGCGTCACAGAGTGATTACAGTAAATCCCGTACAAATATGTCCCCTTTTATTCGATGTGTCCGCGCGACCCCCGGGTCCGGAAGATCCCTCGAGCCACCCTGCGGATCCAGATCTGAGCAGCCCAGCTGCTGGCACGGGGGCGGCACACTATCACACACTGATACTATGCCCAAGGGATTGCCTGGACTTTTTGCAGTTAAAAATTGGCTACTACAGATGGAGAGGTGGGGTAGCTTTCTTGAGAGCAGTGCTACGCCGCTGAATATCACACACTGATACTATGCCCAAAGGAATTGCCTGGACTTTTTGCAGTTAAAAATTGGCTAATAGAGATGGAGACAAGGGGTGTATCTTACTTTGCAAGACTGCCTCACCGCTGACTATCACACACTGATACTATGCCCAAAGGAATTGCCTGTGATGATTTGGACAGATGCTTTGAAAAACACTTGCACAGCGCTGGCACAGACCTGCCTTGCAAAAATTGCTATGGACTGCTCTAATCTAGCTCTAAAAAGGGCTGAAATTACAACTAGTCCCTACTCCCTAAACCAATGTCTCGATTTCACTTTATAACACCCACAGCAGCAGCAGCAGGAGCGGTGACTGACACACACCGCAGCACTAAGATAATGGCGGCAATGGCGAAAATGGCCGGGTCTTATAGGGCAAGGACATTTGACATACACAGCCGATGACACATGCCCTTGCTTGTCTGCCAAAAATGCACTTTGCTGTGTATGTGTCTGTGATTGGCTGACAGCCTGGCCCGCCCCACGTGCGGTTAGAAACATTCTTTCAGCACTCAGCAGCACTGATCTAAACTCCGTCCCCCAACACTCTATACGCTGAATTTGAATAATATTATTATTAACATTGAATGACAGTATTGCTGTGAAAAGCTTGCTAGTAACTAGCTACGCTTTTGGTGATCGAACCGTTATCGAACGGTAACTCGAACTGGCGAACGCGAAGCTAATCGTTTGAGTTCGTCGAACATCGCCAAAAACAGGTCGAACTTCAGATTGGCGAACAGTCCGATTCAAACACTGCTCATCTCTAGCCATGGGTAGTAAACGTCTTGATTTAGTTATGCAACATGGAAAAAGGAACATCCAGATCTCTGTAGATGGACTTGTAGCCTTGAGATTGTTGATATTTTTCAATATTTTGGTTCCCAAGTCCTCAGAGAGTTCTCTTCTCTTCTTTCTGCTCTCCATTCTTAGTGTGGCATACACAGACACACAATACAAAGATTGAGTCAACCTTTTCCTTTTTTATTTGGTTTCAGGTGTGATTTTCATATTGCCCACATCTGTTACTTGCTACAGTTGAGTTTGAATGAGCATCACATTCTTAAAACAAAGTTGTTTACCTACAGTTTTGGAAAGGTGGCAACAATTTTGTCTAGCCCATTTTGGAGAGTTTTTGTGAAATTATGTCCAATTTGCCTTTTTTTCTCAGATTTTTTGTATTGTTTCAATACATCTAAAGGAAATGAACATGTGACAAAATAGGTATTTGCAATAATTTTCTTGGAAAATACTTCACTTAATCATTTATTTATGATCTTTTGTAATTGGATTTTGCAATTTAGTTTAGATTTTTGCAAAATAGTTTACAATGGTATATAGTTTCAAAAGTGCAGAATTTACATATTGTGTGGGTTAAGGGTAGCAGCTGGCCAGACATTAAGTATTCAGGAGAAAATACCACATACAAAACAATAGAAACTTGAAATTAAGCAATTCTGTCAGTTTGTTGCTATAAAATGCTAAAGATTAGATTACTATTTTTGTTTATAGTCACTCTTCATTAACAGTAACTAAATAGCCAGAACATAAAAATCAGCTGTCATTGTATTGTATCTGAATTACTTTTTTATGTTATTTTCACTATCTTTTCTTTTGTTTTAAGTAATGCTGAATGACAAGTGATGGTATTGCACAGTTACTGTTAATAGAGATAAAACTAAGAAATAGAAGAAAAACTGTTTTGCTAAAACTTTATTAAAACAGGCTCTCTAATCAAATTTTGCCACAAAAAATATCTTTATAAACAGGAATTATAATTTTGTAATTATTAGTTTTCTTTTTGTGATTTTGTTTACTTGCTATAAAGTTTCACATTTTGGTACCATCTCAGTTTTAGAGCAAAAATATTTTCTCCATATTTTCAAAATGACTTCTCAAAAGATATAACAGCAACATATATAAATTAAAGCAATTCCACCCATCCTGTCGGCTTTGGGAGCATATACCTGGGTCATGATTTAACTGATAAGCTCGCTGGACACCATAGCTCTACCTGCATACTCCCCTGATGAATCCAGAAGGAGGAAATGCATCAGAAGGATGGCTAGAATAACAGGTATACATTATTATTGGGGCCAGATTGGTACTGTCTTGTTAGGGCGGTAGTCTGGGATACCCATAGGGCCAGTGAGGGTCGCTATATAGGGACTTTTGTCTATCCACTGATGACACGGGATAGTTTGACCCACCACTGAGGACTCAACCTTTACTGACCTGACAGTATGGGTGACATTGCTCCAATTTATATGTTTACATGCTTTTATGCTACCACTGTGCATCATTAATTGCTGTTTGTTTTATCTTGACTACCATCGTGAATTAAGAAATATTCTCAGTTATGACCTGTTGGTATACTGTGATTTTGTTTGTTCTTGTGTGGTCTTATCGATCTAGTGGTCTACTTAGTCACTGTTCTGGACTACTGTATCATATCGGTACCACCATATTGGTGTATTTATTTTGTATTTTATTATCCTATTGTGGTTTGACTGACTCTTTATCAGGTCACTGGAACCAAACTGGCTCATATTCTCCATGTTCGGGTGGGAATGCTTGTTTTGTTAATATATGGTTAGTCACACATTGTGACATTGTTAGTAGTCCCCTGCTGGTTTTGTTTTGATTTTATTTCCCTGTCTTAGGGAGCCAACAATTTTACGGCAATTTTTGCACTTTATCACTTTGGGCACTCTATTTTGGTCATTTGTTATGTTTTAATGAAAGTAATTAAAGTTATTTTTTAATTATCTTCAATTTTCCTTTGTGGTTTCCTTACAAATGAGCAAGACAAGGATATGCAAAACCACTAAATTGAAAATTGCCACACCAAGAGTAAACCAAGAATGAATTTGAATAAATTTCAGTTTCTGCAGAATGGAGGCATCAACTAGAACAGTAAAGGTGCATTTTTTATAATTGCTAAACCCACTGTTAGTCTGGGATGCCTTGGGCCCACTGGTGAAATTCATTCCAAGAACCCACTCTGTTCCCTGGACTTCCGATTCCTTGGGGTATGCATGCTCGACCTAAGCTCTCTTTAGATGATAGAGTCCTGGTCATGGGAAATTCAAGTCAGAAGGGAAAATGAGGAGAGAAGTGGGTGACATGGGCCAAAGTTTTAGTGAATTGTGGGAGTTGAGTAGTTGAGTATTTAATTATTTTTACTTTTCTTAATTTCAGACCTAAGCCAAACTTTCTAAAAATGATGTAAAAATTTGTATTGAGCTTCAAAGTGCAGTTCTATGCAATTTCTAGCAGCTGCTATCTGGTACTAAAGAACTCATTGTTTTTTTTTAAAAAAAAAGGGTGGTTCTGTAATAATCAGCAGTGTCAAGTACTCCTTAAATTCAGCCAAGCTCTATTAAAGGGTTACATCCAACATCCCCGGATAAAAAAAACTAGCTGATATTGATAACCTAGCTTGGTATTAGGTCTAGAGATGAGCGAACCGGCCGCGGTTTGGCTCGAGTTCAGTTCGGCGAACCGGTTCGGCGAACCACTCGAACCCCATAGGAAACAATGGGAGACAATCAAAAACACATAAAAACACATTACGAATGTACACATACAGTTAATAGACATTGCCATAACACTTACCTGTCCCCGTGATCCGTCCTGCACTCTGTCTCCTGCCGCTATTCCATCCGATGATCGCTGAATCTTCCTGGTAACCAGCACTGCCAGCAGTGATGCAGGACCTATCGTGACGTCAAAATAGCCATGTGACCAGTCACGTGTCTATTATCTCATTGGCTACAGACTGGTCACATGACTATGACGCGTCATGCTAGGACCTGTTATTGCATCTCTCTGTTACGCTCCAGTGATCCCACCAGCAACCTGACCTGGCAGGGATCGCTGGAGTGTCGCTACATGGGTTGCTGATGAGCTGTCAGGCAATTTTACCCGATGTGTAGTCTAACTATGTGTGCACGGAGCAGGGAGCCAGCACTGACAATGTGACAGCGGTGGATGCTGGTAACGAAGGTAAACATCGGGTAACCAAGGAAAGGGCTTCTTGGTTACCCGATGTTTACCGTAGTTACCAGCGTCCGTAGAAGCCGTCTCCTGACAGGTGACACAACTGGTCAATAACGGAGATCACCGTTGCCATAGGAACGCGCTTGGTAGCGGTGACGGGGACGTCCCGCTACCAGCACGCAGCGGCACCGGAATCATGTGATCGGAGCACCGTTGCTATGGCAACCTGTGCCACCGCTTAGAGCCGGGAGCCTGTGTTCACTCTCACAGAGTGATTTCTGCACAGAGCACAGCGTCCTTTCTCCCATGCACTGCTGTCTGATGGAGCAGACAGAGCTGCATGTGTTGAAGGAGAAAGAAGACAGAAGAGTATGGATCGTGGAGAGCTGACAGGGGGTAATAAACATGGAGTCTCTAAGTGTGTCTGTGTATTTATTTCTATTAAAGTATTTTTTTTCTGTGTGGTGTTTTTTTTTAACCCTATATTGGAGATTCTTAATGGCTGGGTCAAACGTGCCTGACATTAAGAATCTCTGGCTTAATACTAGCTAGTAGAACATAGCTAGTATTAACTCATTATTACACAGCAAGCCACCCGGCTTCAGGGCTGCTGGAAGAGTTGGATAAAGCGCCAGAAGATGGCGATTCTATGAGAGCGCCATTTTCTGGGGCGGCTGCGGACTGCAATTCGCAGCAGAGGGGCCCAGAAACCTCGGGCTAACCTGTGCTGCGGATCCAATCCCCTGCTGCCTAGTTGCACCCGGCTGGATACAAAAATGGGGCAAAGCTCACGTCGTTTTTTTTTAATTATTTCATGAAATTCATGAAATAATTAAAAAAAGGGCTTCCCTATATTTTAAGTTCACAGCCGGGTACAAATAGGCAGCTGGGGGTTGGGGGCAGCCGTACCTGCCTGCTGTACCTGGCTAGTATACAAAAATATGGCGAAGCCCACGTAATTTTTTTTTTAGTTTTTTGTCAAAAAAAATGCTTCCCTGGATTTTCCATTGCCAGTGAAGGTAACACCAAGCAGTGGGGGTTAGCAGCCAGTAGCTGCTCGGATTACCCTCAGCTAGCAATACAAAAAATGCAGCGGGAGCCCATATATATTTTTTTTAATTATTTATTTAAATAACTAAAAAAAAAAAAAGGGCTTCCTTGTATTTTGATTGCCTGACATGACAGTGCTGTAAAAATTAATCATTAAAAAAATGACATAGCACTTTGCGATATTTTTGATTCTCAGCACAGATAAAGCAGACAGCTACGGGTTGCCACCCCCATCTGCCTGGCGTTACCTTGGCTAGCAATAAAAATACAGGGAAGCCCATTAATTTTTTTTATTTAAAAAAAGAGTTTAAAAAAAAATGACGTGCGGTCTCCCCATTTTTGATAGCCAGCTAAGGAAAAGCAGAAGGCTGTAGGCTGTAAACCACAGCTGGCAGCTTTACCGTGGTTGGGGATCCAATGTGGAGGTCACCCCAGGCTCTTTTTTATAATTATTTTATAAATAATAATAAGTACAAAAAAAAAGTAGGGTCCCCCCAAATTGGATCACCAGCCAAGGTAAAGCGGACAGCTGTGGTCTGGTATTCTCAGGGTAGGAAGGTCCATAGTTATTGGCCCTTCACAGCCTAAAAATAGCAGGCTGCAGGTGCCCCAGAATTGGCGCATCCACTAGATGCGCCACTCCTGGTGCTTCACCCCAGCTCATCCCGTGCCCTGGTGCAGTGGCAAATGGGGTAATAAATGGGGTTGATACTAGCTATAAAGTCACCTGACATCAAGCCCAGCAGTTTGTGATGTCATGGTGTCTATCAGATACCCGACATCGCAAACTGTCAGTAATAACAAAACAAATAGACGAAAAAAAATGTATTTAAAAAAAACACTCCCCAAAACATTCCCTCTTTCACCAATTTATTGTAAGGAAAAAAAATAAAGGGGTCCCACGATGACTCTGGACCGTCTAGAATATGGGGGGAGACACTCAGGGAACGTATCCCCCATTTTCTAGGAGTGCAGATCCTCCATGTGAGGAGTGTGGGTGCAATGAATCTGCACCCACTCTCCCCGGGTCCACAGCAGCAGAGTCCATGTCGTAACTGTTGCTACCAAAGCTGCAATGCCCTGCTCATGAGGTAAGGGCATGCCTAATCAGGAGAACTATTCTACATTTCGAAATATTGGTATTTGCTGATAATATTACTATTCCACCTACTATATATTGGGGATAGGATCTTGGAGATGGAATACCCCTTTAAGTCCAGTTATCCAGCTGAATGAATACTAAACAACAGAGCTCGCTATTTAGACATGTTTTCTTGTGGCGTATAACGGACTCTCATGTTTGGTAGTCGTTCAGCAGGGCAACTATAAAAGCAAATTCCTCCATTTGGAAATGTAGTATAGATCTCCTGATCAACTATGTTCCTTACCTCATGAGCAGGGCTTTGCAGTAGCTTACAGATGCATGGTTACCACCACTCACTGTGTCTGAACACAGGAACTTGAGCTGACAGCCGCTCTGTGCATGCGGCAGCGTCTATTGTGAAGGAGGGGGCCGCGGGAAATCAACGCTGCACAGGTACCGTGGGACACCAGGGAACACCGGTAGAGTTATAGGGGGTGAACTGGCAGGGCCTGGGGAGGAGTTCTCTGTCGCATGTGTCATGGCACATGAGACAGAAATCAGAGGAGTAGGGGGAATGCGGCCGACGCGCTGCTGTGCGCGCAGCCATCTTGTATTTTCCGGGAGGGGGTCAGGGGGGGGGCACTTTGGCGACACCGGGGGACCGGGGAGGAGATTTATCTCCCATCTGACATGTTTGTTCATGCTAGATGGGAGATAAATAATTTTTTACCGGCACTGTTATTTACTGTAACGTGATCATCGGTATATGGTGTATACCGGTGATCATGTGAGCGGGGACCGGACAAACCGACCTGAATCATGATCTCCAGGGTCGCAGCTACCGCTGAAAACCTGGAGATTTTCTGACGCTGGGGGGCTCTATTCACTTATTTCTGCCTGCTGTTTATAAACGGCAGATTAGAATAAGGCTACATTCACACGAACGATCCGTTTTTGTGGTTTGCAAAAAACGGTCCGTTTTTTTCACGGGTGCATCCGTGTGGCATCCATTTCCGTTCTGTATTGTTAGGTCTGGGTGGTGGATCCACTGGGCCGTGCACCCCACCGGAGGCCTGGGTGCGCGGTAGCCGGAGCACTAGCATGGCAGGGACTGCGTCCCACTGGGGACAGTTAGAACAGTCACTGGGACTTCAGAGTTCCTGGAGACAGTGCAGGATTCCGGCACATGTGCCGGGTAGGAATGTCAGGCAATAGTATTGATCACAGGACATGGCACAAGGAGGACCTGAGCAACTAGCTTTCAAGACAAGGCTTACAAGACACGTTGATTAGGCCCCGCGCACATGGCAAGTCCAGTCTTATATACCCAGCACAGCCTCATGTCATATTCTGCTGCAGCAGTGCTGGGCCCATAAGACCAGGTGAGTGGGTGCGGCCCGACACTATACGGAAGCATAAGTCAGACACATGAGACTGAGGATAGGACACAGGAAAGCATGAGTGGGAGCGGCAGCCGTGACCGGTGGACAATTGGACCGGATCAGTGGGTAAGGAGCTGTGCCGTGCAGGTGCGACCGGATCAGTGGGTAAGGAGTGGTCCGGGATGGTGTGACTGGATCAGTGGGTAAGGAGTGGTGCCGTGCAGATGCGACCGGATCAGTGGTTAAGGAGCGGTGCCGAAGCATTGGGAGCGTGACATGTATATGGTCCGTATGTCATCTGTTTGTCATCCATGTGCCTTCCGTTTTTTTGGCGTACTGCCAAAAAACTGAAGGAGGGAAAATACATAAATTTACCCAGGATCCATAGTTTCAACCTACATGAGGCGGTCACATGTTTACTCCAGTGCCATTTTCTACTGCTTTTCACAGCGTAGAGCGCTCTGGTGATTTTCCTGTGCTTGTACACTTCATATCAGTCTTTTCTGTCATTATAATGGCAGAAAGACACATAATGTCCCACTCTCCTGCATTTTGTAATTTTGCACTTTGGTGCCTTTCATGTGGCACTAAGGGGTGCTTAGCCTTGTATTTACCAAAATAAATAAATAAATTTAAAAAAAAATGACGTAGGGTTCCCCCTACTTTTGTAGCCAGCTAGGGTAAAGCAGACGGCTGCAGCCTGCAGACCACAGCTGGCAGCTTCACCTTGGCTGATAATCCAAAACTGAGGGCACCCCACGCTGTTATTTTAAATTAAATAAATAATTTTAAAAAAAAACCACGTAGGGGGTCCCCCCAAAATTGGACCACCAGCCATGTTAAGGCAGACAGCTGGGGTCTGATATTATCAGACTAGGGAGGTCCCCTGTTATTGGACACACCCCAGCCTAAAAATAGCAGGCCGCAGCTGCCCCAGAAGTGGCGTATCCATTAGATGCGCCAATCCTGGTGCTTCGTCCCAGCTCATCCCGTGCCCTGGTGCGGTGGCAAACGGGGTAATATATGGGGTTAATACCAGATGTGTAATGTCACCTGGCATCAAGCTCTGGGGTTGGTGAGGTCAGGCGTCTATCAGATACCCGACATCACCAACCCAGTCAGTAATAAAAAAAAAAATAATAGACGACAAACACATTTTTATTTGAAAAAACACTGCCCAACACATTTCCTCTTTCACCATTTTATTAGAAAGAAAAACAAATCCACGTCTGCTTTAATCTAAGCGGTTCCCATGAATATCCATACCATAGTCACTGTCCCAGTCAATGAAGAACAGAATGTTCCCCATTGGTTGGGAGAGCAATGCAGTGACCTGAGCTAACATCAGAAGGTCAGCCCAGGTCACTGCAGGACATGACAAGTGCTGCTGTCAGGAGCGAGGTACATTACCTGCGCTGATCTCCTGCACTGCTGATACTGCACACTGACTTCAATCACCTTCACAGCCAAGTATCGCGAGCGGCCCGTGACGTCACCGCTAGTGACAGTCTCGGGCCGCAGTGACAGATGTGAAGTGGCAGTAGGTAAGCCGAGCGGGGCCATGTGTGCGGTGCGAGGTGAGCGGACCCTAGCGGGGTAATGTGTGCAGGTGCGAGGTGGGCGGAGCCTAGCGAGGTAATGTGTGCAGGTGTGAGGTGGGCGGAGCCTAGCGAGGCTATGTATGCGGTGCGAGGTGGGCGGAGGCTAGCGGGGCTATGTGTTCGGTGTGAGGTGGGCCGAGCCTAGCAGGGTAATGTGTGCGGTGCGAGGTGGGCGGAGCCTAGCGGGGCTATGTGTTTCGGTGCGAGGTGGGCAGGGCCCAGCGGGGTAATGTGTGCGGGTGCGAGGTGGGTGGAGCCTAGCAGGGTAATGTGTGCGGGTGCGAGGTGGGTGGAGTCTAGCAGGGTAATGTGTGTGGGTGCAAGGTGGGCGGAGCCCAGTGGGGTAATGTGTGCGGGTGCGAGGTGGGCAGAGCCTAGCGGGGCTTTGTGCGGTGCGAGGTGGGCGGAGCGTAGTGGGTTAATGTGTGTGGGTGCAAGGTGGGCGGAGCCTAGTGGGTAATGTGTGCGGTGTGAGGTGGGCGGAGCCTAGCGGGGTAATGCATGTGGGTGTGATGTGGGCGGAGCCTAGCAGGGTAATGTGTGTGGTGGGCGGAGCCTACCGGGGCTATGTGTGCGGTGTGAGGTGGGCCGAGCCTAGCGGGTAAAGTGTGCGGTGCGAGGTGGGCGGAGCCTAGCGGGGCAATGTGTGTGGGTGCGAGGTGGGCGGAGCCTAGCGGGGTAATGTGTGCGGTGCGAGGTGGGCGGAGCCTAGCGGGGTAATGTGTTCGGTGCGAGGTGGGCGGAGCCTAGCGGGGTAATGTGTGCGGGTGCGAGGTGGGCGGAGCCTAGCGGGGTAATGTGTGTTGGTGCAAGGTGGGCGGATCCATGCGGGGCCATGTGTGCGGTGCAAGGTGGGCGGAGCCTAGCGAGGTAATGTGTGCGGGTGTGAGGTGGGCGGAGCCTAGCGGGGTAATGTGTGTGGCTGCAAGGTGGGCGGAGCCTAGCGGGGCCATGTGTGCGGGCGGCGGAGTGTGAAGTAGGTTGAGCCTAGCGGGGACATGTGGCACTGAGGACGTCAGTGTCGGGGACTGCATGGCTGGGGACAGGTGAGTGTGTTTGTGTACATGTTGAGTGCAGGAGGGGGCGGAGCGAGCTGAGCAGGGAAGTGTCGGCTCCCTGCATGCGTAACCAGGGTAAATATCGGGTTACTAACCAAAGCGCTTTTTGCTTATAGAACCGTTCTCGAACGTAAATCGAACTGTCGAGCTTTTAGCAAAAAGCTCGAGTTCTAGTTCAATCTAGAACACCCCCCAAAATCACTCGAACCGCAAACTGGCGAACCTTGAACCTCGAACCGCGCTCAACTCTAGTTAGTTCTTCAGCATCTTGTGACTGAACAGCCACTTTAATTTCTTTCTTTTTTTGTGGATTGGAATGGGGACTGGGATACTATTGTAAGAGATGGGGTATGGCTAAGCACACCGTTTAGAGTGGGTGCTCTGGAGAAAAAAAAAAAAAAAAAAAAAATCGAACTATAGTATAAGTAACTCCGGCACTCAAGAGGAATTTTATTTTGATTATTTTTATTCAAAAAAAGTTTTCTTCCAGTAAGGTTATTATAAATAAAACGTTTCGGCTATTCGCCTTCTTCAATTTTATATGGTTCTATATAATGAGAAAACAAAGTATCAATACAATATGTATATACACATACATCAAATAGAAGAGAAAATCATGTCACAAACGGGGTAAATCAAAATATCAACCATACTTGGGAATGTACAGTAAAAATAAACAGAAAAATTAATTTCTCCATTTTGTTAATAAATTCAATTATCCATTACCTCTGGTAATGGAAGATAGGTGCTGGACTCACAACACTTTTATCTTTGCTTATGCAATTGAAGTGAAATTATCTGTGTGAAAAATAAAAATGCATACATATGAATTGTAATACTATTATAGACAGCTGTTTGTCAGCAAGATACAGGTTTACTGCAAGCTGCAGGATATCAATGAGAGACTATGAAAGGGTTCAAATGAACGAAACTGATAACAATCAAATCAGCCCTCACCATAAATGCCATCTGTATATATCCAGACACATACCTCATGCTGCTCTGATAATTAACAAGTTACTGTGTGATATAATGCCCTTAAGGCACAGGAAACATCAGGTCATGAAATGAAGGATCTAATGTGAACAATAAAAAAATAAAAAAATAAGAAAAAATGCAGTAAATGGTAATAATGGCTTAGAACACAGCCAAACATTTGAGAAAGGTATAATTACCATTAGGAAAAATAAGCATATAATAGGCTACAAAGGACACAACAGTCCATAAGGAACTCATTATCTGTAGAACATGAGATAGCAAAGCTCACATGAGATCCATTCATTACCTGTTCCATTGGTGACCAGAGGAGAAGTGGTGAGTGAAGGGATAACCCTGCACAGGTTTATATAATGGTAGAGGGCGGGTGCATGTGTCAATTTCCTCTTTATGAAACACAAGCAGTGCAGCGGGTGAGACGCACGCCACGCGTGCGCAATGAAATCAGAAAGTGCGCACATGCACAGTGCAATCAAAGGGAAAAAAAAGACGCGAACAGCTCTGGAAGAACCGCTCCTGACATTCAACGGGTCTGAAAGAAACATTAATAACTATCAGTCATAGTGGCAAGATACAAAAGGATAGTTATAATCCACATTTAAGCAATAGGAATCCTTGTGATAATGTATGAATATATTATTATCATACATATGACATGGTGGCAAAGGATATATGGCATATTACATTGAAATATAATGGCCATATATACATATATGTACATATACACACATACATGTACATGTATATATACACACACATACATATACATTAGCCAACACACACATATATAGATACATACATGCATATATGTAAAAACAGGTATATGGGAATTTCCCATGGAAATCTATATATTCTTTTTAGATAGAGTTGATGATAACATATCATAAAATTCACGGATATAAACGAATCCGATCTACCCATCCAATATGTATATATTCATTTATGGTAACATATCATATTCGCGATTTAAGCCGTGGGGGGACAGAGTTCTTAGAGTGTGTATCCAGAAAGACTCTCTTTCTTTGAGTCTCTTGACCCTGTCCCCTCCACGTCTCATAGGTGGAACATGTTCCAAAATTTGGAATCTCAATTGAGAAATGGTGTGTCCCAAGGTCAAAAAATGGTGGGGAACTGGCAGCATTAATAATTTACATCTAATGGTCGACTTGTGCTTGCCAATGCGGTCCCGGATATGCTGGGTGGTTTCCCCAACATACCCGAGACCGCACGGGCACTTCAGTAAATACACTACAAAAGATGTATCACATGTGAAAAAATCTTTGATGTAAAAGACCTTACCAGTATGGGGGTGTGTGAACGTATTACCCCTCACCATATTTGAACATTGAGGACACCGTAGACATGGGTAATTACCCTGTTTTGGAGTAGCCAGAAAGGTTTGTCTCGACTTGCGAATTGAAGACCCTATATCAGCCCGGACCAAAAGATCCCTAAAATTGGATGGTCGTTTGAAACTGAATAAAGGAGAGGCAGCAAATTCGTCTATATCCGGATAAGACTGATGTAATAATTTCCAATGTTTTAGAATAATGCCCCGAAGGATAGAATGAAACGGGTGGAAGGTGTTGGCAAATGTTATAAAGGGACCTCGTCGTTTTTTTTCTTTTACAACATTATCCTGTGCCACATAGTCGGCAATATCTGGGGGATAACCTCTCTGTATAAATTTCTCCTGCATTTCTTTATGTCTGAGTTTACGTTGCATAGTCTCTGACACAATCCTGGCAACCCTTTTATGCTGTGAATGGGGTAAAGATTCTTTAAGATGACGAGGATGACAACTCTTATAATGAAGTAAGCTATTCCTATCAGTTTCTTTGACAAATAGGTCTGATGAAATGGTGCCTCGCGAATCAATAGTAATCAAAGTATCCAAAAAATTAATAGACCGCTGATCCATATGCTTGGTGAATGTTAAACCAGGTATTTGTTGATTAAGATATTGAAAAAATTCTTCAAATACGGTATTGGGACCATTGAAGATGAGAAAGACATCATCTATAAATCTTTTCCAAGTCGTAATATGTGATTTAAAGATGGGATGAGAATAAACATATACGGTTTCAAAATGGGCCATAAATACATTAGAATACGGTGGCGCAACATTCGAGCCCATTGCGGTGCCTCTGTTTTGAATATAAAATTGATCTTGGAACATAAAAAAATTTTTTTGCAATACTATAGATAACAGATCGAGGCAAAATTCCATCTGGATAGGTGAAAACGTGGTATAAGTCCGGAGGAACCATTCCATTGCCTCAAGCCCTAAACTGTGTTCAATACTCGTGTATAACGAGTTGACATCAAGGGTGACCAGGATGGAGCCAGGAGAGAGTTGTCCTAATGATTTTAAGTGTTCGAGGAAGTGAGTGGTATCTCGTAAATATGAATCACTATTAGGTACCAAGGGAGATAAGATGCGATCCAAAGTGATGGCTAATGGCGACAACAGAGAATCTGTCGAGGCGACGATAGGTCGTCCCGGTGGATACCACAGATTTTTGTGCACCTTGGGCAATGTGTAAAACACGGGGATCTGAGGATTAGACTTATTCAGGAAAGATGCTAGTTTCATATCAATAACCCCTAGTTGAGAATAATAGGATATTCTATTCAAAATGATCTCTTTGATACCTGGAGAGGGGTCAGAAGTAACAGGTATGTAGGTGGCACGGTCCGCAAGTTGGGTTAGGATCTCAGAAATGTAATAACTTTTATCCATAATCACTAATGCACCCCCTTTGTCAGCAGGTTTAATAACTATAGAAGGATTAAGCTTCAATGATCGGAGAGCATTTGACTCTTCCATGGTCATATTGTGTTTGACATGTAAATCACCATTATTCACTCTATGGATAAAGGCTTCAACATCAGTCTTCACAAGTGAAATATATGTCTCCACAGGGTGATAGGAACGGGGAGGCATAAAATTACTGGACATATGCAAATTTAATCCTCGTAGTGAGAATTGTGATGTTCCAGAACCACCTGAAGTAATTTCAGGATTAGCCTGTGAGGGGTGAGCCTGAAAATGAGCCTTTAATCTGAGAGATCTATAAAATCTATTAAGTTCTTGGTCTAATTTAAACGTGTCAAAACTAGGTGTGGGACAGAAGCTTAATCCTTTTTGTAGTACCTGTGACTCGGCGGGGGACAAGGTATAGGAGGAGATATTAAGGACGAGATCCGTCCTACCTGGGACCGTGTCACAATCCGGTCGCCGGGATGAAGTCTTCCTCTTTCCCCTCCTCGTCCTCTTGGGATATATGGGCGACGTGAGCCTAAAAAAGAAGAAGATTCTGGCTCACTTCCTGAGCTCGCAGAGGATGTAAAATCAGTCCTGGGATAGAAACGACGACGAGGAGCTGGTTCTCCACAGCGCCATCTATACACTCGGCCTTTTTTGTAATCCTCCTCATCTCTTGAAAATTTTCCTCTTTTCCGTTCCTGCAAAGTCCAGTCCAGTCCAGTCCAGCACCTATCTTCCATTACCAGAGGTAATGGATAATTGAATTTATTAACAAAATGGAGAAATTAATTTTTCTGTTTATTTTTACTGTACATTCCCAAGTATGGTTGATATTTTGATTTACCCCGTTTGTGACATGATTTTCTCTTCTATTTGATGTATGTGTATATACATATTGTATTGATACTTTGTTTTCTCATTATATAGAACCATATAAAATTGAAGAAGGCGAATAGCCGAAACGTTTTATTTATAATAACCTTACTGGAAGAAAACTTTTTTTGAATAAAAATAATCAAAATAAAATTCCTCTTGAGTGCTGGGATACTATTGTGTCTGTCTTCCTTAGTTATTTTATTACATCAGCATAAAACTGATGTCTGAAACTATGCTTCGGGAACTCTCTCAATTAAAAATAGCTTTGTCACACTGCACTACTGAAGTTACTGAAGCCACAGGTAATGTAGCTTCAGAGAGCAATATAGCAAGAAACCACAAGATAGAAGCAGAATAGTCAGTAATCTGAGTTGGCAGCAGGAGGTCTTAGACAGTAGCAAAGGGAAAGACGAGTCATGGTCAAGACCTAGCAAAGGGTCAGAAGCCGAAGAGGAGCAGATAAATCAAAGGGCAGAGACGGATGCTGGAGTCAGGAACATGGACACAGCCATGTTCCTGACTCCAGCATCCGTCTCTGCCCTTTGATTTATCTGCTCCTCTTCGGCTTCTGACCCTTCAGAGGCCGCGAGGTCAGAGTACTGAGGGGGGAGTAGGACAGATGGGTCAGGACAGATGGTAAACTGTAGACAGGAGTGGGTGTCAGGGAACAGGAGACGAATGGGAGAAGGTATAGTTCAGGACGTGGTAGCAAGGAGGCAGGACTGATCGGGAACACACAACAGAGCCAGCACACATGTTGAAGAGCAGAACTATCACTGGTGCTGAACCGAAGGTGCAGTGCCAGAATATGGCGCTCAGGGACAGGAATGAGGAATGAGGCAGAGAGGAATTAACCACTCACATGACACAGCGGCTGTTAAAGGCCTGGATCATGACAGTAACCCCCTCTCAAGGGGGGCCACCGGACCCCCAGGTTTCTTAGGAAACCTACGATGGAAGGTGCAAACCAAGCGATTGGCATGGACTGATCGAGCCGGGATCCAAGAGCGATCCTCCGGTCTGTAACTCTTCCAATGTATCAGGTGCTGGAGCAAATGACGGATCATCCAAGAGTCGAGAATATGCTCCACTTCATATTCCGCTTGCCAATCCAGCAGAGGAGGGAACAAATGGCATAAGAAGGGACTTATGAAACACATTGGGGATGCGAAAAGATTGAGGTAACTGCAGATGAAAGGTCAGCGGATTGATAACCTTGATGATCTCATACGGACCGATAAAGTTGGGACCCAGCTTAGCGGAGGGAAGTCTCAGACAGATGTTTTTAGCAGACAACCACACCTTGTCCCCAATTTGAAAATTAGGTGCTACAGTTCGCCATTTATCAGCAAAGTGCTTCTATCTGATCTGGGCCACCCCATTTTTCCTTAGCACTTTCATCCAAACCTCCCCCAACCGTTGAAAAGCCTAATCAGCACCTTGACACCCAGAAACCATTCTAGAAAATTCACCAAAATGGGGATGGAAACTGTAAATACAGAAAAAAAGAGTGGTGCCAGTGGACTGATTGACTCAGTTATTGAAAGCAAATTTAGCTACGGGCAACAAGGAACAACAATCATCCTGCTGAGATGAAGCCAGACACCGTAAAATCTGTTCCAGTGACTGATTGGTTCTCTCCATCTGTTTGTTGGTCTTGGGGTGGTAGGAGGTAGAGAAAGTTAACTCACTACCTAATTTCCTAGAAAATGCCCTCCAAAACTTAGAGACGATCTGCACCCCTCTGTCCAACACTATGTTCATAGGAGCGCCATTCAACCATACAATATGTTCAATAAACAATTTGAACAGAGTTTTAGCATTAGGTAGCCCTGCCAAGGGAACAAATTGCTTGTGCTTGCTGAATCTGTCCACCACCACCCAAGCAACAGTCTTGCCATTGGCAATCAGTGATAGTCGTAAATCGGTGATAAAATCCATGGACAAATAATTCCAAGGTCTATCTGAAATTGGCAACGGTACCAATTCCCTGGCTGCCTGGTTATGGGAGACTTTTGCATGTGCACATGTATCACAGGCAGACACAAACCTGGACACATCTGACGCAAAGAAGAGGGGAGCCAGCACTGCTCATGAATGGCATGCAACAATGAAACAATAAAAAGTGTAAAATTCACAAATTCATTCATACTGTAACAATTCAATGAGATTTTTTGCAAATTACTGATCAATGATTTGAGCCCCCCTGGCCCCTTCACGGCAAATCTCTATAGCTGGGTCCCTACACTATGTTATAAATTAATATCGTACCATAAGGTCTCATATAATGACTTGAACAGGACCATATAAGAACACCACTTACCCGGGGAATGTCAGAACCGCTCCCATGCTGCAAGGACTGACAACTGCGAATAAAGGCAGCCCAGGTGCCAGTGTGTGTGGCAGAACCACACACACCAGCACAATGTCAGAACTGGCCCTCACAGTGCCAGACCAGCAAGCATGGATGAAGGCCGGAACAGCCTCAGGCAGGTGGTGCCTAAATAATGATGCCTATTGACCAGGGGGCGGTGGCTGTGTGTGAACAGGCACCAACATGAATTTTGATGGCAACAGAAGGAATTTGCAAACCACACTGGGCGTGCACGGCAAGGTGGTGGTCAACCACCTTGAATTTGTGAATTTTACACTTTTTATTGTTTCATTGTTGCATGCCATTCATGAGCAGTGCTGGCTCCCCTCTTCTTTACGTTTACTGGTCGGTGGTTGACCGCCACCTTGCCGTGCACGCCCAGTGTGGTTTGCAAATTCCTTCTGTTGCCATCAAAATTCATGTTGGTGCCTGTTCACACACAGCCACCGCCCCCTGGTCCATAGGCATCATTATTTAAGCACAACCTGCCTGAGGCTGTTCCGCCCTTCATCCATGCTTGCTGGTCTGGCACTGTGAGGGCCAGTTCTGACATTGTGCTGGTGTGTGTGGTTCTGCCACACACACTGGCACCTGGGCTGCCTTTATTCGCAGTTGTCAGTCCTTGCAGCATGGGAGCGGTTCTGACATTCCCCAGTTAAGTGGTGTTCTTATATGGTCCTGTTCAATTCATTATATGAGACCTTATGGTACGATATTAATTTATAACATAGTGTAGGGACCCCCCTATAGAGATTTGCCGTGACGGGGCAGGGGGGCTCAAATCATTGATCAATAATTTGCAAAAAATCTCATTGAATTGTTACAGTAGGAATGA
Source organism: Anomaloglossus baeobatrachus (assembly GCF_048569485.1). Lineage (NCBI taxonomy): Eukaryota > Metazoa > Chordata > Amphibia > Anura > Aromobatidae > Anomaloglossus > Anomaloglossus baeobatrachus. Next base: position 140,234,706 of record NC_134360.1, read on the forward strand.
ATTTGTGAATTTTACACTTTTTATTGTTTCATTGTTGCATGCCATTCATGAGCAATGCTGGCTCCCCTCTTCTTTGCCTGGACACATCTGAGTACATGGAGGGCCACCAAAATTACCTGGTTATAGCTCTCTGAGAGGCCAAGATACCAGGATGACCACTAAGCGCAGAGTCATGGAATTCCTGGAGAACCCTTAACCTAAAGTGAACAGGAACAAAGAGCTTGGTATCGGGTAACAAAGGTGGAGTAAGTGACTGGGCACTGCAAATTTCAGCCTCCAACTTAAAGGACACCCCAGCAACAACCATCCCGAGGGGAAATATGGAGGAAGGAACTTCGGAAGGCAATATCGGATCTATGCTGCTAGATAAGGCATCAGCCTTAACATTCTTGGAACCAGGCTGAAAGGTGATGGAAAAATGAAAACAAGAAAAAAAAAGCGACCACCTAGCCTTTCAAACAGTGAAACGTTTAGCAGACTCAATGTAAGACAGGTTCTTGTGGTCCGTAATCACCGTAATCCCATGGCAGCCCCCTCCAAAAAGTGCCTCCACTCTTGAAAAGACAATTTTATGGCCAACAATTCACAATTTCCTAAATCATAATTCCTCTTGGTAGAGGAAAACTTTTTAGAGAAAAATGCACATGGTCTTAAATTGGTCAATGTAGCGGGTCCCTGGGATAACACTGCACCAAGCCCCACCTCCGAGGCATTTACCTCAACAATAAATGGTGCCAAGAGATTGGGCTGTACAAGCACTGGAGCAGTCATAAAACATTGTTTAACCTCATAAATGTGTCTACCGCCAGACATGACCAAACTTTAAGATCAAACCTCTTACAAGTGAGATCGGTGAGTGGCTTGACCACATGAGAAAAACCCCTGATAAATTTATAGTAATAATTCACGAAACCCAGAAAACATTGCAGACCCCCAAGATCTCCAGGTTGAACCCAATAAACAATAGCTGTTACCTTTCCAGGATCCATACAAAACACATTTACAGAGAGGATAAACTTGAGAAAGGAAACTTCCTGGATACAAAAATTTCCCAGGTTTCGCAACAGGGAATTCTCCCGTGACCTACCAAGTACCATACATATGCCACCAATGTGAGACTCTCTGCCGGATGAAAAAATGAGAATATCATCCAAGTATACCACAATAAAATGTCCATGGGAGATCAGAAAATACGCCATTCATGAAGTTCTGAAATATGGCAAGTACGTTAGTAAGACTGAAAGGCATTACTAACTTTTCAAACAAGCCATCTGAGGGGAAAAATGCGGTGTTCCAGTCATCCCCTTCCCGTATACGAATGAGGTTATAGGCTCCCCGGAAATCCAGCTTGGAGAACCACTTCACTCCGAACAACTGATTTATAGAGATTAGGGATGAGTGGAAAGGGATAAGTATTCCTCACTGTAATCTTATTCAGTTCACAAAAATGGAGGCAAGGGCGTAGGCCACCATCTTTTTTCTTAACAAAAAAGAAACCCGCAGCAATAGGCAAGACAGAGCAAAGAATATGACCTTTGCCCAAACTATCTGAGATGTAATTTTTCAAAGCAGTGCGTTTGGGGCCAGAAAGATTGTACAAACGGGCCTTGGGCAATTTAGCTCCCGGAATCAGATTAATAATACAATCGAAGGGGCGATGTGGTGGCAAACCTCAGCCTCTTTTTCAGAAAACACGCCTTGAAAATCTTTTAGGTACTCCGGAGTACCCTCCATATTAGTGGAAGACACTTGTACAGTAGACAGACAACCATTAGAACAGTTAGGACCCCATTTGACAATATCAAGAGATTGCCAATCAATAACAGGGTTATGCATTAGTAACCAAGGGAATCCCAGCACCAGCCCCGCTGGGAGGTTGTCCATGACGTGACATGAGATTTGTTTCTGATGCAGGGACCCCAGTTTAAAGAGAAATTCCTCAGAGACAAATTCAACAACATTCTAGAACAACGGTGTCTGATCAACGTCGACGAGGTAAATAGGAGTCTCTAGCCTAACTGTCCCTATTTTTAGCTTTGGACACCAGACTAGAATCAATGAAGTTCATAGAGGAACTATAGTCCACAAAGGCAGAAACAGGAATTCCACGGCCTCCCACACAGAATTCCACCTTCAGCAGAATTTCCTGAAATAAGGAAAAATGTTCCTGAGAGTCTGGGTGATCTCCTCGACCATTACCCAGACTTAGATGTTTCCCGATGGCTTGGAATTTGGAGGGCAAGAGGGGCAGTCCTTCTTCCAATGTCATGAACCTCCACAATAGAAACATAGCCTCCAATCTCATCACCATTTCCTTTCCTTCTCCTTGGAGTCAGTGGCACTGACCTCCATGGCTTCTGCGTATGGATCAACCTCTGACTTGACTGGGTAATGGGCATAATGCAGCATCTCGCTGGTTCACTCCTCTTTCCCGCAACCTCCAATCCATACGTACGGCCTGGGTCATAACCTCCTCCAAAAAGCTGGGTGGAGGATGAAGGGCCAGAGCAACCTTGAGATGGTCAAATAGTCCTCTCCTGAACTGGCACCTCAAAGCCGTGTTGTTTCAGGACACCGCGGTAGACCACTGCCTGAACTTCGAACAGTACCAATCAGCAGTACATCTACCCTGGGAGAGTGCCATGATTGTATCTTCAGCCACCATGACTCTGTCCAGTTCATCATAGATCAGTCCTAGGACATTAAAAATCTATCCACAGACATATGATCAGGGCTATCGGGGGTAATGAGAAAGCCCAAGTCTGGGGGCCCTCCCTAAGCAAGCAGATTATTATTCCCACCAGATGACTTTATTTCCCCAAGGATCAGTGCCTTAGGGAAAAAAGTAACTTACAGTTCTTAAAAGAATAAAACTTCTCCTTCTCCCTGGAGAATGTATCAGGGGGCCTGAATGTGGGTTCAGGGGCGTGTAATGAGATATCAGTGGACTCAGGCTGTCTAGTGGCTGACTGTGCCATGGAACCATGGAAGGCTTTAACAGCAGCCATTAGCTCCCCCTGAAGCTGATTATGTGACGTGGCCTATGTTCTACGGACAAATCCTGCAATAAAAGGCAGTAGCCTCTCCAACATGTTTCACCACCAACATGTTGGGGAGGCTACTGCCATTTGTCTTTTAAATAGCGAACATTAGTGGTCATTTATGACAGGAATGATATAGAGATAAGCTACAGACTTCAGTCTGAATTAGAAATTTCTCCATAAGGAATGATTTATGCCATTCAAAGACAGACCACAGTTCAGTGTTTTTAACTAGTATGTCCCTAGATCTTAATCAATGAAATAAAAGTTACATATTAAATAGATCAGTCTTTAGTTTAGGGATTTAGTTGCCAATGGCAAATTGTAAATAGATTGTTGATTATCCCTACGCTGACTGATAGAACGATTTTTTCAAGGACAGGAACGAGGCAGAGAGGAATTAACCCATCACATGACCAGGCCGGCACTGGGGAACCCAGTGGCGGATACCGGCCTGACAGGCCTCTTTGTTTGGTCAGTGTAAGGTCACGTCAGAGCAGAAATAAGGTGCAGATTGATAGGAAGAGCGCTGTGGAAAGTTCCTTCATTTAATTAGGTGGGTCCCATACATATTGATAGATGATAATTAGTGATGAGTTGATCCATGGGTATTTGGGTTCATCGGATTTAGCCGGGATTTAATAAAAGTTCAGTTCGGGAGCCAGACTTTTCCCAAAGTTGACCCAGGACGCCGAACTTTATATAAGTCAAGGGATACCAAAACTTGTGTGCTGTAAAATTGCTGTAAATTGGTCGTAGTAAGGGCTAGGGGGATGTTAAAGGATATAAAAGGAAAAAAATGGCCCTGAAAACAAATGTGGATAGGGAATAAATAAATAAGAAAAAATATATGGGCTCCCACCTATTTTTGATAATCAGTCCTGGTAAAGTAGCAGCTGAGAGCCGAAACCCTCAGCTGTCAGCTTTATCTTGCCTGGATATCAAAAACAGAAGGGATCCCACAACCTTTTTTTAACTATAAATAATTAAAACATGACATGGAATCTGCCCTATTTTTCATATCTAGCCATGGTAAAGGAGACAGATTGGAACTGCTATTATCAGGGTGGGAAGGCCCATGGTTATCTAGCCCTTCCCAGCATAAAAATAGCATCCCACAGCCACCCCAGAAGTGGTTCATGCATTAAATGTGCAAATTTTGGCGCTTTGCCCAGTTCTTTCTGATTGCCCTAGTGCGATGGTAATCAGGGTAATTAATGCTTTTGGGGTTGATGACAGTTGTGAATTGACAGCTGGCATCAAGCCCAGGGCTCTTTAACTCCCTAAATTCTGCTTTTGCTATCGATCACAGCACCAAGGTGATTAAGAGAGGGATCGTACTCCCCTTCGATCAGTTACCCCGCAATGTAATTTGCGTGGGCCAAATCATCGTCTATGGTGACATGAGATCATCATGCAACCTCTGGGTCACCAGATTACGGGAAGCCTGAGGGATAATACCTGCAGCATAATCACTGAAACTTCTGACAGTGCAGCTTTGACAGCTGCACTGTACTGCAATGATTGATCATTGCAGTACAGTGCAGCTGTGAGCAGAGCAGCAAAAAGTAATGTCCCATATAGGTACTAAGTAAAAAAGTAAAAATATTTTTTAAAACGTCACAGAAAAAAAAGAAAAGAAATAAAAAAATATTCCAATAAAGAGTTATATTTTTTTTAAAAAATAAACAAAAGAAGTAAACATATCTGGTATTGCCACCTCTGTAACAACCCAATTTATAAAGCTGTCACAACAGTTCAGTGAATATCATAAAAAAATGATAAAAAAATAACAAAAACTATCCTTTCATCATACAGTTGACAAAAAGTAGAATAAAGCAAGATCAAAAATAATATATAAATAAAATGATACTGCTGAAAATGTCATCTGAAAATAAGCTGTAATGCAGCTCCTTCAGCAAAAAGTAAAAAAGCTATAGCTCTCAGAATAAAGCAATGCAAAACCTGTTTTTTTCTATAAAATAGTTTTAATGGTGCTAAATATGGCAAAACATAAAAAAATATAAATGTGATAATCAGACTGACCCAAAGAATAAAGCTGTATTATTACTTTTATGACACAGCAAGCAGTGTAAAAAAAGATAATTTGGGTAATATTTTTGCGTTGATGTCAGTTGTGAATTCACAGCTGTCATCAAGCCCAGACGATAGTGATGGATAGGCATCTATCAGACTCCCCATTACATACCCGGCTAGCATACAGTTATCCCCTTCACATCTATAAAGGTACCTATATGTGACGCCCTGGCTGGGCCAGATAGTCACATATAGGGCCCCGCACTACACCAGTCCCCTAACAAGGTGACAGCAGCCAAACAAATAAAACCCTAGTCACCTCCCTCAGTGCTTGATGGACACACCAGGGGGCGGAACCAGGTGGTTGGAAGATGCCCACCGAGGAGTCTCAGACAGCCTGGTGCGGGAGAGTTCAGTCTAGTTGAGGAGTTCAAGTGTTAGAGTTCAAGGTGGAGAGGTGTGTGGGCTGGAGCTCTGTGCAGCTCCAGCAGAGGCGAGAACCAAAACCTGAACCAGTGCCAGGGTAGGAGCCCTGGTACTGCTGGCTAGGAGGCAGACGGCAGTCTCCATCTGCAGGAGCCGGGAAAATGGCTCGGTGGAACCGAGGTGGACTGGGACAGGGTAGTGGCTCGCCGGTACCGACCCGGGGAACTGACTCGGAAATCAGAGCACAAAGGGGGTACTCAGACTCTGAAGCTAGGTCCAGAAGCTACTGGGGGCTAGCTAATTAACTGATTGTGGCCAGGACTAGAGGTCCTGTCCCACCCAAAGTCCTGACTGAAGGCAACAGCCCAACGAGGGGGATAGAAAGCCACTGCCACTATAGAGAGATCCCACGGTCCAGCGTCTGCGGGCATAGGGCTCCTCAGGCAACCACAAGCCAGGAAGCGGACTCCTGAAGTTGCAAGCGCAGGTAGTCCACCAAAACAAAGCAGGCACGGGAGAAAGACGGAGATCACCAACCGGGTGGGGGACAAGACTGCAGCCAGCTGTGGGCACCGACCACCATCACCTTGGTTTACCAGAGACTCGTGTGTTTACTAATAGTGAGTACATCAGTGCCCTCCGGCCGCCCATCTCCCTGCACCGCCCAGCTCTCCCAGCGGGTCCCGGGTCCACCATCCCTACCCACAGAGGTGTTAACAACTTGCTGCGCAACATCTCCCCCGGGTGCCCTGTAACTGCAGCAGTGGTGTCCACCTTCACCACATCCCGGGGGTGGTGTCACGAATGTAACACGACTCCGGCCGTACACCTACGTCCCCAAGCTAAAAAACCCTTTTTTATCGGAGTGAGTGCAGGACCCCCGGGTCCAGAGACCCTAGAGCCACCCACTGAAGGTCCGGACCCGAGCGGCTCGGCTGCCGAGCACGGGGAGTCACGAACAGGATACTTACCCAACCACTTATCTTGTGGAAGTGCGCCTTGAAGTGAAGTCAGCGGTGATCCGTTGTGAAATTTTCAAAATCCACCATCTTGCCGCCATCTTTTGACGCGAAGATTCCCGCCATAGTCTTCTTCCCCGCGAAAATAGCGTGAAAACTGAAGCCCTGCCCCCTGGGAACACGGACGTAAAGCAGAGCCGGAAGTCGAAAAACGAAACTTACCAGACGGCTAGAAGCGGAAAGATGTCCGCACCCAACCCTGATGGCGGGGTGGCGCCGGCCACTGGAGCGGTAGCGCCCACAGGTGCTCCCGACGACGGGAACGTGGCGGCACTCGCTCCGGCCGCAGGAGCGGGGGAGGCCGCGGCTCCGACTGTCACCCAGGTAATGCCAGTCTCCTTGCCCTACGTGCCTGGTGCTGCCTGGCTAACCCAGTACGATGGGAAGCCTGATGCCTTGCAGGTGTTCCGGAAGAAAATATGCACGACCCTCGATTTGTATGCCATGACTGGCAAACAGCGTGAAGCGGTAGTGCTAGGGCAGCTGACCGGCCCTGCCAAGCAGGAGGTGGAGACTTGGGTAGACGCGGACCGGGCCTCTGTAACCGCCTTTTTTGATAAACTCTAAGTCGCCTTTGAAACCCGCACAGAAGCGGAGTTACGGGTGCAGTTTTGTTATTGTCGGCAGCGGCCGAAGGACAGTATCCGAGACTACGCCTTGCGGCTACAGACGGCCTTGCATACCCTGAGACAGGTGGACTCCATTAATGAGACTGATAGTAACAAAATGCTGGTAGTGCAGTTCCTGCAGGGGCTGGGGTCCGCCCAAGATCGCAAACAACTGTGGCTGTGGTCTCTGGAGCACGCCGACCTGAACTTTGCAGTCCTAAAAGACCGAACCATCAAAGCCCTACAGGCACCGGATGCTTGTGCCCCCGATCCGCCATCTTGGCCGGCTGATACCGGTCCTGTCTCAGTGGTACCCCCTTGTTGGCCCTGCCGGCCCCTGCCGCAGCCACCGGAGCTCCGAAAGATCTGTTGTCGCAAGTCCAGCGCCTGAGTGATGACGTGGCCAGGATCCTCGCTGCCCTGCAGCTACCGACGAAAGTCAAGCCCGCAGAGAAGATACAGCTCACCAACAGCCCGGAAGACGTCCCCTAGATGCAGCGGAGGAGGAACAACGATCCCCGGTACTGGCCACCCGTCTCCTACAAATGTAACAAGACCGGTCACTACTCCAGACAGTGTCCGTTAAACGAGCAACCCCTGAGGCCAAAGGCCAATCCTCAGGAGTAGATCCTCAAGGCCCAGCTGATTTGCGGGATCGGTATGTTGGAGGTCGCCCCATCATCTCCTTGGCGGTGGACAGTGTCCCGACCATGGCCCTTCTCAACACCGGATCTAACTATGCCTTACACGTTATACCAACGATATTGGTCTGATAGTGAACTTGCCCCTCCGGACGATAGCTTAACCATCATTGCGGCCAAATGGGCTTCCTATGACCCAAGTGGGGTTCTAGAAAGTGACTCTGACTGTGGGATGAACGGAGCTGAGACGTCAGGGGATGATTGTAGTGCTGAATGATTCCAGTGACCGCAACCCAAAGGTGGTCCTCGGGACCAACGTGAGTGAGAACTGCATGGGGGAAGTGTTGAGCCTGTTGCAGCAATTGTCTGCCACTGCAGGAGGGGTTGGCAGATGGCTCTGCAACGTGAAATCCGGGCCCTCCTGCAGCGGCAGCAGGTGAACATGACAGGTGGAGAGATTGGTGGTGTGCAGGTGATGGATGCAGCGCCTTTGGAGGTACCGCCGCGGAGCGAGATGATGATTTGGTGTAGGGCAGCAGTAGGTCCCCAGGGACAGGATTACCCAGCAATGGTAGAGCCCTTGCCTTCGGAGCATTGGCCCACAGTAGTGACAGCCAGAGGGGTGATTGATGTCAAGAAGGGGAGAGTGCCCGTGAGAGTGATGAATTGCGGAGAGGAAGAGGTCAGGCTCCCCCGCTACGCCTCCATAGCCAAATTGTTCACTGTAGATGCACATGCTATCAATGAAACAACCCGCACGAAAACCACATCACATTCGGGCAGCGACCCTCCACCCAAACAGCTACAAGAGTGGTGCTGGGAGTTGTATGTCGGCACTGAGTCCACACCCATGCATCACAAGGAAGGGGTATACCGGGTAGTGCAGGAGTACTGGCAGCTTTTCAGAAAGCACCCGTTAGATTTTGGGAGAGTTAAAGGGGTTCAGCACCATATTCCCACGGGTACACATCCACCCATTAAAGAGAGGTACAGGCCAATACCACCTGCACACTACCAGTGCGCCAAAAACATGTTGAGGAATATGAAGGAGGCAGGGGTCATCCGGAATAGTTGTAGTCCCTGGGCAGCTCCGTTGGTGCTGGTGAAGAAGAAGGATGGTACCATGATTATGTGTGTGGATTACCAGGAGATTAACCAGATAACGCATAAAGATGCATACCCTCTCCCCCGCATTGAAGAGTCACTGGCTGCGCTGAAGACTGCTAATTATTTCTCTACCCCTGACCTTACTAGTGGCTACTGGCAGATGGCAGTTGCAAAAGAAGACCGCAAGAAGACTGCATTCGCTACTCCCATGGGACTTTGTGAGTTCAACAGTATGCCGTTTGGGCTGTGCAATGCCCCGGGGACCTTCCAGAGGCTCACGGAGTGCTGTATGGGGCACCTCAACTTCGAGACTGTTCTGCTGTATCTGGATGACGTGATTGTGTATTCCAAGACGTATGAAGCCCACCTGGAGCACCTGGCAGAAGTGTTTGCGGCCCTCTCCAAGTATGGAATGAAATTAAAACCCTCTAAGTGCCACCTGTTGAAACCTAAAATGCAGTATCTTGGGCATGTGGTGAGCACGGAAGGTGTGGCCCCGGATCCTGAGAAGATTACCGCTATCCAGAGCTGGCCGCAGCTGACCACGGTGAAGGAGCTGAGACCGTTCCTGGGCCTGGTGTGCTACTACCGCCGTTTTATCAAGGGATACACGAAGAAGGCCACGCCCATGCAAGACCTCCTCATGGGAAAGACCAAGAATGGTAGAGCTCCTGGACCCCCGTTTGTCTGGGGTGAGAAGCACGAGGAGTCCTTCCAGCAGCTGAAGTCGGCCCTGACAGGAGAGGAAATCTTGGCTTATCCTGACTACGGCCTCCCGTTCATTATTTATACTGATGCCAGTAATGTGGGCCTAGGTGCGGTCCTGTCCCAGGTACAAGATGGAAATAAGTGAAGAGCTGTGGAAAAACAAGCGCAATAGGGTTTTACCCTAATAATGTATGGGGAGGAGGACAGGGAGCAATAATACTCACCAGATGTAGTTGTGAAAGTCACAACTACTGTATAGGCATGGATAAATTAGATCACGGCAGCAGCAACCCGAGTGGCAGATAACAGAGAACAATTGTAGAAAAAGGGTTTTCATAAGCCGCGCCAAATGATCACTGGTTCAAGTAGTCCGATTAATGAATCTTTATTTTGCACAGGTCTACGCGTTTCTGGAGGCTCAGCTCACTTCCTCAGGACTGTCAGGCATAAGAAAACATCAAATCAGAGATCAGAGATCCGCCCACCTGGCACTCTGCACACATTACCCCGCTAGGCTCCGCCCACCTGGCACTCCACACACATGGCCACGCTAGGCTCCGCCCACCTGGCACTCAACACACATGGCCCCGCTAGGGTCCGCCCACCTCGTACTCCGCACACATTACCCCGCTCGGCTTACCTGCGGTGATGAAGTCCCACCCTCCCGACCTCAGCGCTGTCACTGTGGCTGCCGCTTCACATCTGCCAATGCGGCCCGAGACTGTCACTAGCAGTGACGTCACAGGCTCTCGCGATACTTGGCTGTGAAGGTCTTTGAACTCAGTGACAGGTCTGCTGTCAGCAGTGCAGGAGATCGTCCCCGCAGGTAATGTACCTCGCTCCTGACAGCAGCACTTGTCATGCCCTGCAGTGACCAGGGCTGACCTATTGATGTTAGCTCAGGTCACTGCATTGCTCTCCCAGCCAATGGGGAACATTCTGTTCTTCATGGACTGGGACAGTGACTATGGTATGGATCGTCATGGGAACCCCTTGGATTACAGCAGACCTGGATTTGTCTTTCTTTCTAATAAATTGGTGAAAGAGGGAAAATATTAGGGAGTGTTTTTTCAAATAAAAATGTGTTTGTCGTCGATTTTTTTTTTTTTATTACTGACTGGGTTGGTGATGTCAGGTATCTGATAGACGCCTGACCTCACCAACCCCAGGGCTTGATGCCAGGTGACATTACACATCTGGTATTAACCTCATATATTACCCTATTTGCCACCGCACCAGGGCACGGGATCAGCTGGGGCAAAGCACCAGGATTGGCGCATCTAATGGATGCGCCACTTCTGGGGCGTCTGCGGCCTGCTATTTTTAGGCTGGGGAGAGTCCAATAACCTTGGACCTCCCTAGTCTGAGAATATCAGACCCCAGCTGTCCACTTTAGCTTGGCTGGTAATCCAATTTTGGGGGGACCCCAACGTGTTTTTTTTTTAATTATTTATTTAATATAAAATAACAGCGTGGGGTGCCCTCAGTTTTGGATTACCAGCCAAGGTGAAGCTGCCAGCTGTGGTCTGCAGGCTGCAGCTGTCTGCTTTACCCTAGCTGGCTACAAAAATAGAGGGAACCCAACGTAATTTTTTTTTTAAATGTATTTTTTTTTTGGTAAATACAAGGCTAAGCACCCCTTAGTGCCACATGAAAGGCACCAAAGGGTGCAAAATTACAAAATGCAGGAGAGTGGGACATTATGTTTCTTTCTGCCATTATAATGACAGACAAGACTGATATGAAGTGTACAAATTTATGTATTTTCCCTCCTTCAGTTTTTTGGCAGTATGCCAAAAAAACGGTAGGCGCACGGACGACAAAAGGATGACATACTGACCGTATACGTGTCACGCTTCCGATGCCTCGGCACCGCACCTTACCCACTGATCTGATCGCACCTGCACAGCACCGCTCCTTACAAACTGATCCGGTCCACGTGTCCACCGGTCACGGCTGCCGCTCCCGCTCATGCTTTCCTGTGTCCTGTCCCCAGTCTCATGTGTCTGACTTATGCTTCTGTATAGGGTCGGGCCGCGCCCACTCACCTGGTCTTATGGGCCCAGCACTGCTGCAGCAGGATATGACATAAGGCTGTGCTGAGTATATAAGACTGGCCTTGCCATGTGGGCGGGGCCTGATCAATGTGTCTTGTAAGCCTTGTCTTGAAAGCAAGGTGCTCAGGTCCCCCTTGTGCCTGCCGTGTCCTGTGATCAATACTATTGCCTGACAATCCTACCCGGCACCTGTGCCAGATTCCTGCACTGTCACCAGGAACTCTGAAGCCACAGTGACTGTTCTACCCGTCCCCTGTGGGACGCAGTCCCTGCCACGCCAGTGATCTGGCTACCATGCACCCAGGCCTCCGGTGGGGTGCACGGCCCAGTGGATCCACCACCCGGACCTAATAATACGAAACGGAAACGGATGCCACGCGGATGCACCCGTGAAAAAAAACAGACCGTTTTTTGCGGACCGCAAAAACGGATTGGTTGTGTGAATCTAGCCTTATTCTGATCTGCCATTTATAAACAGCAGGCAGAAATAAGTGAACAGTGCCCCCCAGCATCAGAAAATCTCCTGGGTTTTAGAGGCAGCTGAGACCCTGGAGATCATGATTCAGGCCGGTTTTTCCGATTCCTGCTCACGTGATCACCGGTATGCACAGTATACCGGTGATCACGTTACAGTAAATGACAGCGCTGGTAAAACATTATTTATCTCCCATCTGGCATGAACAAACATGTCAGATGGGAGATAAATCTCCTCCCCGGTCCCCTCCGGTCCCCCGGTGTCGCCAAAGTGCCCCCCCGACCCCCTCCCGGAAATCCAAGATGGCCGCGCGCACAGCAGCGCGCCGGCCGCATTCACCCTACTCTTCTGATTTCTGTCGCATGTGCCATGACACATGTGACAGAAAACTCCTCCCCAGGCCCTGCCAGGTCACCCCCTATAACCCCACCGTTGTTCCTCTGTGTCCCACGGTACCTGTGCAGCATTGATCCCCCGCGGCCCCCTCCTTCACAATAGATGCTGCCGCATGCACAGAGCGGCTGTCAGCTCAGCTTCCTGTGTTCAGACACAGTGAGTGGTGATAACCATGCATCTGTAAGCTACTGCAATGCCCTGCTCATGAGGTAAGGAACATAGTTGATCAGGAGAGCTATACTACATTTACAAATGGAGGGATTTTCTATTTCTGTTGCCCTGCTGAACGACTACCAAACATGAGAGTCCGTTATACGCCACAAGAAAACATGTCTAAATAGCGAGCTCTGTTTAGTATTCATTCAGCTGGATAACTTGACTTAAAGGGGTATTCCATCTCCAAGATCCTTGCAGCTTTGGTAGCAACAGTTACGACATGGACTCTGCTGTTGTGGACCCGGGGAGAGTGGGTGTAGATTCATTGCACCCACCCTCCTCACATGGAGGGTCTGCACTCCTAGAAAATGGGGGATACGGGATACGTTCCCTGAGCATGTCCCCCCATATTCTAGATGGTCCAGAGTCATCGTGGGACCCCCTTATTTTTTTTCCTTACAATAAATTGGTGAAAGAGGGAGTGTTTTAGGGAGTGTTTTTTCAAATTCCTTTTTTTTTCGTCTATTTGTTTTGTTAGTACTGACAGTTTGTGATGTCAGGTATCTGATAGACGCCATGACATCACAAACTGCTGGGCTTGATGTCAGGAGACCTTTCTGCTAGTATCTACCCCATTTATTACCCCTTTTGCCACTGCACCAGGGCACGGGATGAGCTGGGGTGAAGTGCCAGGAGTGGCGCATCTTATTAATATTTATAAAATAATTATAAAAAAAGAGCCTGGGGTGACCTCCACATTGGATCCCCAACCACGGTAAAGCTGCCAGCTGTGGTTTTCAGGATACAGCCATCTGCTTTACCCTAGCTGGCTATCAAAAATGGGGGGACCCAACGTCATTTTTTTTTTAACTATTTTTTTACATAAAAAAAATTAATGGGCTTCCCTGTATTTAGATTGCCAGCCAAGGTAACGCCAGGCAGATGGGGGTGGCAACCCATAGCTGTCTGCTTTATCTGCACTGAGAATCAAAAATACCACGGAGCACTACGTCATTTTTTTTAAAGATTTATGTTTACAGTACTGTGATGTCCAGCAATCAAAATACAGGGAAGCCCATTTTGTTTTTAGTTATTTAAATAAATAATTAAAAAAAAATATATATGGGCTCCCGCTGCATTTTTTGCATTGCTAACTAAGGGTAATCCAAGCAGCTACTGGCTGCTAACCGCCACTGCTTGGTATTACCTTCACTGGCAATATAAAATCCAGGGAAGCATTTTTATTTTTTTTGCCAAAAAACTGCAAAAAAAATGACGTGAGCTTCGCCATATTTTTGTATTCTAGCCAGGTACAGGAGGCAGGTACGGCTCCCCCAACCCCCAGCTGCCTATTTGTACCCGGCTGGGAACTACAAATATAGGGAAGCCCTTTTTTTTAATTATTTCATGAATTTCATGATATAATTAAAAAAAACAAAACGATGTAGGCTTCGACCCATTTTTGTGTCTAGCCGGGTACAACTAGGCAGCTGGGGATTGGATTCGGAGCACAGGTTAGCCCGAGCTTTCTGAGCCCCTCTGCTGTGAATTGCAGTCCGCAGCCGCCCCAGAAAATGGCGCATTCATAGAAGTGCCATCATCTGGCGCAGTATCCAACTCTTCTTGCCCTGGTGATGGTGGCTTTGCTGGGTAATAATGAGTTAATACTGGCTTTGTTTTACTAGCTAGTATTAAGTCAGAGATTCTTAATGTCAGGCAAGTTTGACCCAGCCATTAAGAATCTCCAATATAGGGTTAAAAAAAACACAGAGAAAAATACTTTAATAGAAAATAAATACACAGACACATTAGAGACTCCATGTTTATTACTCACTGTCAGCCCTCCACGATCCATGCTCTTCTGTCTTTCTCATTCAACACATGCAGCTCTACTACATCAGACAGCACTGCATGGGGGAAGACGCTGCTTCCCGTGCAGCCTTCACTCTGTGAGTGATCAGTGCTGCTGGCTGTTAGCGGTAACATTACCGCTGACAGACGCGTTACCATAGAAACGGTGCTCCAATCATGTGATTCCCGGAGCCGCGGTTAGCTATGGCAATGGTGATCTCCGTTATTGACCGGCTGTGTCAGCCGGTCCCTAACGGAACGGGGAAGCAGAACGGGGAGTCGACCGTGTGCTAGAGCATGTCGCCGGTACACGGCGATACACAAACGTGCACCGTCTAACAGAGAGATGCAATCTCAGGTCCTACATGTCGCGTCATAGTCATTTGGCCAGTCTATAGCCAATAAGATAACAGACACGTGACTGGTCACATGGCAATTTTGACGACGTCATGGAAGGTCCTGTCAGTGCTGGTTATCGGGAGGACGCAGCGATCATCGGAAGGAATAGCGACAGGAGACAGAGTGCAGGATGCATCGCGGGCACCGGTAAGTATTATGACAATGTTTATTAACTGTATGTGTACATTTATAATGTGTTTTTATGTGTTTGTGATTGCCTCTCATTGTTTCCTATGGTTTCGAGTGGTTCGCCGAACCGGTTCGCCGAACCGAACTCGAACGAGACCTCGGTTCGGCAAACCGAGCTCGAGCCGAACCGCGACCGGTTCTGTCATCTCTATTAAGCACTACCTAGCGGTGGCTAAGTTCACTGCTTACACGGACAACAACCCGTTGACACATTTGGACACGGCCAAGCTGGGCGCCCTGGAGCAGTGATGGGTGGCTCGGCTATCCAACTACGACTTCATCATCAAGTTCAAGGCTGGCCGCAAGAACACCAACGCGGATGCACTGTCTCGAATGCCACACTTGCCCGATGAAGGAATAGAGGAGGACAGTCTGGAGGAGATAGAGCTACCCGCATTCCATCGGCCAAAGGACGAGAAACCCTTTGTTGGCCAACAGCAGGCGAACCTCGACTCGATGCCCAGCCAGGGGTGGCAAGAAGCCCAGGACCAAGAGCCCGCAGTTCAGCTGGTCAAAACGATGATTGCCCAAGGCTCTTCCAGGATGGACCCTACAGCCCCCTCTGAAGCGCAGTGGTTGTGGAAAGAGAGAGACCGCCTCTACTTGCATCAAGGGAAGCTGTATAGGGGGTTAATGAACCCGAAGACACACGAAAAGGTCTGCCAGCTGGTGGTGCCCCAGGCATGTGTGCCCAAGATCCTGCAGGCCTACCATGATGGTGCAGGACACTTCAGCTGGAAGAAGCTGGAGATGCTGCTGAGGGAGCGCTTTTACTGGAGTGGGATGCGGGAGTCCATGGAAGCCTGGTGCCGAGAGTGTGGTCCCTGTGTGCTGAGAAGACGGGACAAAACCAGTCAGAAGGCCCCGCTGTAGCCGATTGTCACCCACCAGCCGTTGGAGTTGGTCGCTCTGGACCATGTCAAGCTCACGCCCAGTCGGAGCTGGAATACCTACGCCCTGACCATTTTAGACCACTACTCAAGATTCATGGTGGTTGTCCCCGTCAAAAATTTGACAGGCCGCATTGCAGCCAGAGCCTTCCAGGCCTACTTTTGCCGGCCACATGGCTACCCGGAAAAGGTGCTCACGGATCAGGACCCGGCCTTTGAAGCAGAGGTGTTCCAGGAGTTCTGCCACTTGTACGGGTGCAAGAAGATCCGGACCACGCCCTTCCATCCCCAAACTAATGGGATGTGCGAGAAAATGAACCATCTGGTTCTTAATCTCCTCAAGACACTACCGCTGGAAGAGCGGAATCTGGGGCCTGAGAAGCTGCCCGACTTGGTGGACATGTACAATAACATCCCCTGCAGCTCCACCAAGTGCACACCTGCGTACCTGATATGAGCTCGGCTGGGGCGGCTGCCAGTGGACCTAGAAATGGACTTAGAGGTACCTGAAACTCTTCCCCCCACTGTTAATTGGGATGCCAAGCGACAAGCGCAGTACCGACAGATCCAAGAGTATGTGGAAAGGAATCTGCGTCAAAGCCGGGAGAGGCAAGAACAGCGCTTCAACAAGCGGGCTCAGGCTGCCCCTTTCGGACCTCGAGATGTGGTGCTGAAACGTAAACGGAGGACGCACAAGCTCGATGATTAATGGGAAAGGACCCTCTACGTCATACAGCCTACCGGATGGGAGAACGAGAAGGCATACCTGATTAGTCGCGACCAAGGGAAGACCACGGCCACTGTTTCCAGGGACCACCTGAAGAGATGCCCGGGTCCCCTGAGGCTGGAAAACGAGGTCCCCGTTCCCACGCCGAGCGTGGAAAAGAAAAAAGAGGTGATCCATACAGTGATGGGTGACTTTCCAGCTGACTGACCTATGCAGAATGGCGCAGTGATTGTTCCCATGATAATGTTCCCACAACTCGTTGAAGAAATGGAGCCGGAGATGCCCGCCAGCGAGCCACCCGAGCAAGCACCCAGGGATGCACCTACACCACGCCCCCGCAGTTCTCTACCCACCATACCTGACACTCGGAAGAGGGACCGGTCGTCCCCTCTCCCTGATTGACTCCACCTGAGAGTATTGGGCCCAGGAGGTCCACGCGCCCTAATCTAGGTCAGCCCCCACTTAGATACAGGGAGACCGCAATCTAGGGGTGTTGCATGTTTATTGTGTAAATAGATGTGTGAATGAATCCCAATTACCCGAGATTCTCACCTGATTATGAAGACTGCTGAATAGGTAGCGGTTCCCGGCTACCATCCTTCCCATTTGATGACTGCCCTTTTGTTGACTGCCCCTGTTCCAGTTTTAAAAACCCCATTTATAAATAAAGACAAGGCTGAGAACTTGCAGGCCACCCCAAAAACTATTGGGCCTTGTAAATAGTCCCTGACCACCCTTTTCATTGTCCTGCAGTCTCTGAAAAGGCTGGTTGGAGGAAGGGCCTGCGGCAGAGGAGACCGGGGTCTCGTCACCAAGGAAACTGGTGACTAGAGTTGAGCGCGGTTCGCGGTTCTCCAGTTCGCGGTTCGAGTAATTTTGGGGGGTGTTCTAGATCGAACTAGAACTCGAGCTTTTTGCTAAAGTTCGATAGTTCTAGTTACATTCGAAAACGGTTCTAGCAGCAAAAAGCAGGGCTTTTTACAGCTACAGTGTGCAGGAGCCATTGCTGGCAGCCTGCCAGAAGCTGGTAAGCAAGATAAACATCGGGTATCCAAGCAAAGCGCTTTGGTTAGTAACACGATATTTATCCTAGTTACGTGAGCAGGAAGCCGACACTTTCCCGCTCAGCTCGCTCCGCCCCCTCCTGCACGCGGCATGTACACATACATACACACACACACACACACACTCACACTCACCTGTCCCCAGCCATGCAGTCCATGACACTGACGTCCTCAGCGCCACATGACCCCGCTAGGCTCCACTCACTTCGCACTCCGCCGCCAGCACACATGGCTCCGCCCACCTGGCACTCTGCACACATGGTCCCGCTAGGCTCCACCCACCTGACACTCTGCACACATGGTCCCGCTAGGCTCCGCCCACCTGACACTCTGCACACATGGCACTGCTAGGCTCCGCCCACCTGGAAATCTGCACAAATTATCCTGCTAGGCTCCGCCCACCTGGCACTCTGCACACATTACCACGCTAGGCTCCGCCCACTTTGCACTCTGCACACATGGTCCCACTAGGCTCCGCCCACCTGACACTCTGCACACATGGTCCCACTAGGCTCCGCCCACCTGACACTCTGCACACATGGTCCCGCTAGGCTCCGCCCACCTGGCATTCTGCACACATTACCCTGCTACGCTCCGCCCACCTGGCACTCTGCACACATGACACTGCTAGGCTCCGCCCACCTGGCATTCTGCACACATTACCCCGCTAGGCTCCGCCCACCTGGCACTCTGCACACATTACCCGGCTAGGCTCTGCCCACCTGGCACTCTGCACACATGGTCCCGCTCGGCTTACCTGCGGTGATGAAGTCCCGACCTCAGCGCTGTCACTGTCCTCCATGGCCGCCGCTTGTCACATCACCTTCTCTCGCTTCCGACCCGAGACTGACTAGCGGTGACGTCACAGGCCGCTCGCGATACTTGGCTGTGAAGATGATTTAAGTCAGTGTGTAGGAGCTCAGCGCAGGAAATGTACCTCGCTGACAGCAGCACTTGTCATGCCCTGCAGTGACCTGGGCTGACCCATTGATGTTAGCTCAAGTCACTGCATTGCTCTCCCAGCCAATGGGGAATATCATGCCCTTCATTGACTGGGACAGTGTGGATCGTCATGGTAACCGCTTGGATTACACCAGACCTGGATTTGTTTTTCTTTCTAATAAATTGGTTAAAGAGGGAATGTATTGGGGAGTGTTTTTTCAAATAAAAATGTGTTTGTCGTCTATTTTTTTTATTACTGACTGGGTTGGTGATGTCGGGTATCTGATAGACGCCTGACCTCACCAACCCCAGGGCTTAGTGCCAGGTGACATTACACATCTGGTATTAACCCCATATATTACCCCGTTTGCCACCGCACCAGGGCACGGGATGAGCTGGAGCGAAGCACCAGGATTGGCGCATCTAATGGATGCGCCACTTCTGGGGTGGCTGCGGCCTGCTATTTTTAGGCTGGGGAGAGTCCAATAACCATGGACCTCCCTAGTCTGAGAATATCAAACCCCAGCTGTCTGCTTTACGTTGGCTGGTGATCCAATTTTGGGGGGACCCCTTTAATTTAAAATAACAGCGTGGGGTGCCCTCAGTTTTGGATTACCAGTCAAGGTGAAGCTGCCAGCTGTGGTCTGCAGGCTGCAGCCGTTTGCTTTACCCTAGCTGGCTACAAAAATAGGGGGAACCCTACATCATTTTTTTTTCATTTTTTTGGCTAAATACAAAGCTAAGCACCCCTTAGTGCCACATAAAAGGCACTAAAGGGTGCAAAATTACAAAATGCAGGAGAGTGGGACATTATGTGTCTTTCTGCCATTATAATGACAGAAAAGACTGATATGAAGTGTAGAAGCACAAGAAAATCACCAGAGCGCTCTACGCTGTAAAAAGCAGTAGAAAATGGCACTGGAGTTAACATGTGACCGCCTCATGTAGGTTGAAGCTATGGATCCTGGGTAAACTTATGTATTTTCCCTCCTTCAGTTTTTTTGCAGTACGCAAAAAAAACGGAAGGCACACGGATGACAAACAGATGACATACGGACCATCTACGGAACGGAAACGGATGCCACACGGATGCACCCGTGAAAAAAACGGACTGTTTTTTGCAGACTGCAAAAATGGATCGGTCGTGTTAATGTAGCCTTATTCTGATCTGCCATTTATAAACAGCAGGCAGAAATAAGTGAATAGCGCCCCCCAGCGTCAGAAAATCTCCGGGCTTTCAGGCGTAGCTGAGACCCTGGAGATCCTGATTCAGGACGATTTTTCCGGTCCCCGCTCACGTGATCACAGGTATACACCGTACACCGATGATCACGTTACAGTAAATGACAGTGTCGGTAAAAAATTATTTATCTCCCATCTGGCATGAACAAACATGATAAATCTCCTCCCCGGTCCCCTCCGGTCCCCCGGTGTCGCCAAAGTGCCCCCCTGATGCCCTCCCAGAAATCCAAGATGGCCGCGCGCACAGCAGCGCGCCGGCCGCATTCACCCTACTCCTCTGATTTCTGTCGCATGTGCCATGACACATGCGACAGAAAACTCCTCCCCAGGCCCTGCCAGGTCACCCCCTATAACCCCACCGGTGTTCCCCGGTGTCCCCTGGTACCTGTGCAGCGTTGATCCCCCGCGGCCCTCTCCTTCACAATAGACGCTGCCGCATGCACAGAGCGGCTGTCAGCTCAAGTTCCTGTGTTCAGACACAGTGAGTGGTGGTTATGCATCTGTGAGCTAAATGGGCGGCACGGTGGCTCAGTGGTTAGCACTGCAGTCTTGCAGCGCTGAAGTCCTGGGTTCAATTCCCACCAAGGACACCATCTGCAAGGAGTTTGTATTTTCTCCCCGTGTTTGCGTGGGTTTCCTCCGGGTTCTCCGGTTTCCTCCCACACTCCAAAGACATACAGATAGGGAATTTAGATTGTGAGCCCCAATGGGGACAGTGTTCCCAATGTATGCAAAGCGCTATGGAATTAATAGCGCTAAATAAATGAATACATTATTATTATTACTGCAATGCCCTGCTCATGAGGTAAGGAACATAGTTGATCAGGAGAGCTATATACTACATTTCCAAATAGAGGCATTTGATTTTATAGTTGCCCTGCTGAATGACTACCAAACATGAGTCCGTTATACACCACAAGAAAACACATCTAAATAGCGAGCTCTGTTGTTTAGTATTCATTCAGCTGGATAACTGGACTTAAAGGGGTATTCCATCTCCAAGATCCTATCCCCAATATATAGTAGGTGGAATAGCAATAGTATCAGCAAATACCAATATTTGGAAATGAGAGAGACTGCCGGGTAAGGAACTTATTACCCGGCCCGTATGGGCAACACCCGGACCCGAACCCGTTTCCTGGACTGGGGAAAAGGGGTGCTGACCTGGTTCTTAGAGGCAGCACCACTGTTTACTTTTCTTTAACTGAAAAAAAAAGATAAAAACATTTACAATTATAATAACATTTGTACAATTTTAAGCATACTTTTGGTTTTCTTTCATTACGGGAGGCATGTTACTTGAACGTTGCAGAACATTTTATTAACTAGAAACGGGACGGGACCGAAGAAAACCAAAAGTATGCTAGTATAGTAGTATAGTTGTACAAATGTTATTATAATTGTACATGTTTTTATCTTTTTTTTTCAGTTAAAGAAAAATAAACAGTGGTGGTTGGACAGCCCAGTCTCCATCTGCAGGAGCTGGGAAAATGGCTCGGTAGAACTGAGGTGGACCGGGACAGGGTGGTGGCCCGCCGGTACCGACCCGGGGAACGGACTCAGAAACCGGAGCACAAAGGGGGGTACTCAGACCCTGAAGCTAGGTCCATAAGCTACTGGGGGCTAGCTAATTAACTGATTACGGCCAGGACTAGAGGTCCTGTCCCACCCAACGTCCAGACTGAAGGCAACAGCCCAACGAGGGGGATAGAAAGCCACTGCCACGGCAGAGAGATCCCACGGGCCAGCATCTGCGGGAAAATGGCTCCTCAGGCAACCACAAGCCGGGAAGCGGACTTCTGAAGTTGCAAGCGCAGGTAGTCCACCATCACAAAGCAGGTGCGGGAGAAAGACGGAGACCACCAACCGGGTGGGGGACAAGACTGCAGCCGACTGCGGGCACCGACCACCATCACCTTGGTTTACAAGAGATTTGTGTGTTTACTAATAGTGAGTACATCAGTGCCCTCTGGCCGCCCATCTTCCTGCACCGCCCAGCTCCCCCAACGGGTCCCTGGGCCACCATCCCTACTAGAGTTGAGCGCGGTTCACGGTTCGAGGTTCTGAAGTTCGCGGTTCGAGTGATTTTGGGGGCTGTTCTAGATCGAACTAGAACTCGAGCTTTTTACTAAAGCTCGATAGTTCTAGATACGTTCGAGAATGGTTCTAGCAGCAAAAAGACAAGCTAATTACTAGCTGGCATTCCGCTGTAATAGTGTAAGTCACTCTGTGACTCACACTATTATGAAATTTCAGTGTATAGTGTGCGGGAACAGCACATTCAGATTACTGCTGTATGGACAATGGCAATCGCCATTTTTTTTTTTCCTTGTCTTCCTTCCCTAAGCGCGCGTGTGTAGTGGGGTGGGCCAGCATGTCAGCCAATCCCAGACACACACACAGCTAAGTGTACTTTTAGCCAGAGAAGCAACGGCATGTGTGATAGGATGTCCATGTCACATGTCCCTGCATTATAAAAACGGACATTTTCCTCCAGCACGCCATTATCTGTCTTCTGCGTCTTGGTGTCAGTCACTGCTGACGTAGCTCCTGTCTCCGATACTGCTGTGTACGCTCTATACACAGCGCTATACAGAATAGGGATAGAAGTTTCTTTCAGCCCTTGTAAGGGCTAATACCGGCATGGTCAGAGCCATAGGTGACAGTCAGGTCCGTGAAAACAGATTTTAACAGCTACACAAGATGACAGCGTCTGTATAGCTAAGGTAAGGGATTTCCTCACTGCATTTCCCCATTAGGAGGGATAGAAAGGGAGGCTTCCTTTCCTCTACCCAGACCCACAACCCTGCCACTGTACCCTCCTGCCCTTTGCACACTCAAGCTTATTGTTACTAAGCCATTATACTAGCAAACACTGACTAAACTTAGTGGCATCCTAAAAATGGCTGTTGGACTTCCATTAGTGTCCCACTGGTGCAAAGCTATTTGCAGCACCTCTGCATTGCACAATCAAGCTCATTGTTACAAAGCCATTATACTAGCAAACTATGCTGCCGGTTTAAGGGTCGTAGTTGCATTGTCAGGGATAATTATTGTTGTTTATTCTGCTGTTAATAAAGCTAGACCACCGCTGCAATCTACACTACCACATTTTAAGTGCACAATCTTCCTTGAGAAACTCTGTGTGTGAACGGGTGCATTTCACCACCGATACTTGGACCAGTAAGCATGGACAGTGACGTTACATGTCGCTGACTGGGCACTGGGTAACTATGGTGATAGATGGTGAAGGGTCTGCTGCACAAGTCTTGCCGTCCCCACGACTTGTGTGTAAATCCTCTGTCTGTCCAAGTTCCTCCACTGCTTCTGTCTCCTCCACCTCGTCTGGGTCCTCCACCTCCGCCCCAAGCCTGCCTGGTCAGTAGAGTTGAGCACGGTTCGCGGTTCGAGGTTCTCCAGTTCGCGGCTCGAGTGATTTTGGGGGCTGTTCTAGATCTAACTAGAACTCGAGCTTTTTGCTAAAGCTCGATAGTTCTAGATACGTTCGAGAACGGTTCTAGCAGCAAAAAGCAGGGCATTTTACAGCTACAGTATGCAGGAGCCATCGCTGGAAGCCTGCCAGAAGCTGGTAACCAAGATAAACATCAGGTATCCTAGCAAAGCGCTTTGGTTAGTAACCCGATGTTTATCCTAGTTACGTGCAGGAAGCCCACACTTCCCCACTCAGCTCACTCCGCCCCCTCCTGCACGCGGCATGTACACACACACACACACACACACACTCACACTCACCTGTCCCCAGCCAAGCAGTCCACGACACTGACGTCCTCAGCACCACCCATTTCGCACTCCGCCGCCAGCACACATGGCTCCGCCCACCTGCACTCTGCACACATGGTCCCGCTCAGCTTACCTGCGGTGATGAAGTCCCGACCTCAGCGCTGTCACTGTCCTCCATGGCCGCCGCTTGTCACATCACCTTCTCTCGCTTTCGACCCGAGACTGACTAGCGGTGACGTCACGGGCCGCTCGCGATACTTGGCTGTGAAGGCGGCGGTCATTGAACTCAGTGACAGGTGCTGTCAGCAGTGCAGGAGATCAGCGCAGGTAATGTACCTCGCTGACAGCAGCACTTGTTATCCCCTGCAGTGACCTGGGCTGACCCATAATGTTAGCTCAGGTCACTGCAATGCTCTCCCAGCCAATGGGGAACATCATGCCCTTCATTAACTGGGACAGTGTGGAACGTCATGGCAACCCCTTGGATTACACCAGACCTGGATTTGTTTTTCTTTCTAATAAATTGGTTAAAGAGGGAATGTATTGGGGAGTGTTTTTTCAAATAAAAATGTGTTTGTCGTCTATTTTTTACTACTTTATTACTGACTGGGTTGGTGATGTCGGGTATCTGATAGACGCCTGACCTCACAAACCCCAGGGCTTGGTGCCAGGTGACATTACACATCTGGTATTAACCCCATATATTACCCCGTTTGCCACCGCACCAGGGCACGGGATGAGCTGGGGTGAAGCACCAGGATTGGCACATCTAATGGATGCGCCACTTCTGGGGCGGCTGCGGCCTGCTATTTTTAGGCTGGGGAGAGTCCAATAACCATGGACCTCCCTAGTCTGAGAATATCAGACCCCAGCTGTCTGCTTTACCTTGGCTGGTGATCCAATTTTGGGGGGACCCCTACGTGTTTTTTTTTTTTAATTATTTATTTAATTTAAAATAACAGTGTGGGGTGCCCTCAGTTTTGGATTACCAGCCAAGGTGAGGCTGCCAGCTGTGGTCTGCAGGCTGCAGCCGTCTGCTTTACCCTAGCTGGCTACAAAAATAGGGGGAACCCTACGTCATTTTTTTTTTTCATTTTTTTTTGCTAAATACAAAGCTAAGGACCCCTTAGTGCCACATGAAAGGCACCAAAGGGTGCAAAATTACAAAATGCAGGAGAGTGGGAGATTATGTGTCTTTCTGCCATTATAATGACAGAAAAGACTGATATGAAGTGCACAAGCACAAGAAAATCACCAGAGCGCTCTACGCTGTGAAAAGCAGTAGAAAATGGCACTTGAGTGAACATGTGACCGCCTCATGTAGGATGAAGCTATGGATCCTGGATTATGGATTTATGTATTTTCCCTCCTTCAGTTTTTTTGCAGTACACAAAAAAAACGGAAGGCACACGGATGACAAACAGATGACATACGGACCGTCTACGGAACGGAAACGGATGCCACAAGGATGCACCTGTGAAAAAAAACGGACTGTTTTTTGCAGACCGCAAAAATGGATCGGTCGTGTTAATGCAGCCTTATTCTGATCTGCCGTTTATAAACAGCAGGCAGAAATAAGTGAATAACGCCCCCCAGTGTCAGAAAATCTCCGGGGTTTCATGGCTAGCTGAGACCCTGAAGATCATGATTCAGGACGGTTTTTCCGGTCCCCGCTCACGTGATCACAGGTATACAGCGTATACTGATTATCACATTATAGTAAATGACAGCGTCAATAAAAAATTATTTATCTCCTATCTGGCATGAACAAACATGATAAATCTCCTCCCCGGTTCCCTCCGGTCCCCCGGTGTCGCCAAAGTGCCCCCCCTGATGCCCTCCCAGAAATCCAAGATGGCCACGCGCACAGCAGCGCGCCGGATGCTTTCACCCTACTCCTCTGATTTCTGTTGCATGTGCCATGACACATGCGACAGAAAACTCCTCCCCAGGCCCTGCCAGGTCACCCCCTATAACCCCACCGGTGTTCCTCGGTGTCCCACGGTACCTGTGCAGCGTTGATCCCCCCACGGCCCTCTCCTTCACAATAGACGCTGCCGCATGCACAGAGCGGCTGTCAGCTCAGCTTCCTGTGTTCAGACACAGTGAGTGGTGGTTATGCATCTGTAAGCTAAATGGGTGGCACGGTGGCTCAGTGGTTAGCACTGCAGTTTTGCAGCGCTGATGTCCTGGGTTCAATTCTCACCAAGGACACCATCTGCAAGGAGTTTGTATGTACTCCCCGTGTTTACGTGGGTTTCCTCCCACACTCCATATTCTAGACGGTCCAGAGTCATCGTGGGACCCCTTTATTTTTTTTCTTACAATAAATTGGTGAAAGAGGAAATGTTTTGGGGATGGTTTTTTCAAATAAATTTCTTTTGTCGATTTTTTTTGTTAGTACTGACAGTTTATGATGTTGGGTATCTAATAGACGCCATGACATCACAAACTGCTGGGCTTGATCTCAGGTGACTTTACAGCTAGTATTAACCCGTTTTAATACCCCGTTTGCCACTGCACCAGGGCACGGGATCAGCTGGGGTGAAGCACCAGGATTGGCGCAAGCAGTGGATTCGCCACATCTGGGGTGCCTGCGGCCTGCTATTTTCAGGCTGTGAAGGCCCAATAACTATGGACCTTCCCACCCTGAAAATACCAGACCACAGCTGTCTGCTTTACCTTGGCTGGTGATCCAATTTAGGGGGGACCCTACTTTTTTTGTGTAATTATTAATATTTATAAAATAATTATAAAAAAAGAGCCTGGGGGGACCTCCACATTGGATCCCCAACCACGGTAAAGCTGCCAGCTGTGGTTTTCAGGCTACAGCTGTCTGCTTTACCCTAGCTGGCTATCAAAAATGGGGGAACCCAACGTCATTTTTTTTTTAACTATTTTTTAAATAGAAAAAATTAATGGGCTTCCCTGTATTTTGATTGCCAACCAAGGTAACGGCAGGCAGATGGGGGTGGCAACCCATAGCTGTCTGCTTTATCTGCGCTGAGAATCAAAAATACCGCGGATCGCTACGTCATTTTTTTTAAAGATTTATTTTTACAGCACTGTGATGTCCAGCAATCCAAATACAGGGAAGCCCATTTTGTTTTTAGTTATTTAAATAAATAATTAAAAAAATGCATATGGGCTCCCGCTGAATTTTTTGTATTGCTAGTAGAGATGAGCGAACCGGTCCCGGTTCGGCTCGAGGCGGTTCGCCGAACGGGGGGTCTGGCTCGAGTTCGGCTCGTCGAACGTTCGACGAACCGAACTCGAGCCCATAGGAAACAATGGCAGGCAATCACAAACACAGTAAAACACCTAGAAAACACCCTGAAAGGTGTCCAAAAGGTGACAAACAACTCACAACATAACACAAACACATGGGAAAGTGACAAGGACATATACTCATGTGAAAACAAAACAGCTGGACAAGGAAAAAGAGGGAGACACACAGATATATGAGTATATGCAAAGAAACATCGATTCCATTATTGTGCAACTTGAGCCCTGCTCATTTTAGGCTTCCAATCTGGATAAATTGCCTGAGCTCGCCACGTACGCCTTGAGGATCTTGTCGTGTCCTGCAGCCAGCGTTCTCTCGGAACCTGTCTTCAGTGCTGCTGGGGGTCTGCTGGCAGATAAGCACACGTGTCTGTCCACTGACAATGTGGACCTGGCTCTCAGAGGACTTTTCTTCCCCTGGGTCAGCCAGGGGAGGCGAAAGGCACGCGTATTTTTGAGAGTGCTTCATGCAAAGCATCTTTTTCTTTGTCAAAAGGGGGGCTCAACCGATGCCAGTCAAGTGGGGTGTGTGTGGCCCAGTTAGTGGCAACGAGGGAGACTGTGGTTGGAGTCCCCTCGCTGTGTCTCTAAAAGAACCAAGATGAACAAGTCATGGCTCTCAGAGGACTTTTCTTCCCCTGGGTCAGCCAGGGGACGGGAAAGGCACGCGTATTTTTGAGAGTGCTTCATGCAAAGCATCTTTTTCTTTTTCAAAAGGGGGCTCAACCGATGCCAGTCAAGTGGGGTGTGTGTGGCCCAGTTAGTGGCAACGAGGGAGACTGTGGTTGGAGTCCCCTCGCTGTGTCTCTAAAAGAACCAAGATGAACAAGTCATGGCTCTCAGAGGACTTTTCTTCCCCTGGGTCAGCCAGGGGACGGGAAAGGCACGCGTATTTTTGAGAGTGCTTCATGCAAAGCATCTTTTTCTTTGTCAAAAGGGGGGGTCAACCGATGCCAGTCAAGTGGGGTGTGTGTGGCCCAGTTAGTGGCAACGAGGGAGACTGTGGTTGGAGTCCCCTCGCTGTGTCTCTAAAAGAACCAAGATGAACAAGTCATGGCTCTCAGAGGACTTTTCTTCCCCTGGGTCAGCCAGGGGACGGGAAAGGCACGCGTATTTTTGAGAGTGCTTCATGCAAAGCATCTTTTTCTTTGTCAAAAGGGGGGGTCAACCGATGCCAGTCAAGTGGGGTGTGTGTGGCCCAGTTAGTGGCAACGAGGGAGACTGTGGTTGGAGTCCCCTCGCTGTGTCTCTAAAAGAACCAAGATGAACAAGTCATGGCTCTCAGAGGACTTTTCTTCCCCTGGGTCAGCCAGGGGACGGGAAAGGCACGCGTATTTTTGAGAGTGCTTCATGCAAAGCATCTTTTTCTTTTTCAAAAGGGGGCTCAACCGATGCCAGTCAAGTGGGGTGTGTGTGGCCCAGTTAGTGGCAACGAGGGAGACTGTGGTTGGAGTCCCCTCGCTGTGTCTCTAAAAGAACCAAGATGAACAAGTCATGGCTCTCAGAGGACTTTTCTTCCCCTGGGTCAGCCAGGGGACGGGAAAGGCACGCGTATTTTTGAGAGTGCTTCATGAAAAGCATCTTTTTCTTTGTCAAAAGGGGGGGTCAACCGATGCCAGTCAAGTGGGGTGTGTGTGGCCCAGTTAGTGGCAACGAGGGAGACTGTGGTTGGAGTCCCCTCGCTGTGTCTCTAAAAGAACCAAGATGAACAAGTCATGGCTCTCAGAGGACTTTTCTTCCCCTGGGTCAGCCAGGGGACGGGAAAGGCACGCGTATTTTTGAGAGTGCTTCATGCAAAGCATCTTTTTCTTTGTCAAAAGGGGGGCTCAACCGATGCCAGTCAAGTGGGGTGTGTGTGGCCCAGTTAGTGGCAACGAGGGAGACTGTGGTTGGAGTCCCCTCGCTGTGTCTCTAAAAGAACCAAGATGAACAAGTCATGGCTCTCAGAGGACTTTTCTTCCCCTGGGTCAGCCAGGGGACGGGAAAGGCACGCGTATTTTTGAGAGTGCTTCATGCAAAGCATCTTTTTCTTTTTCAAAAGGGGGCTCAACCGATGCCAGTCAAGTGGGGTGTGTGTGGCCCAGTTAGTGGCAACGAGGGAGACTGTGGTTGGAGTCCCCTCGCTGTGTCTCTAAAAGAACCAAGATGAACAAGTCATGGCTCTCAGAGGACTTTTCTTCCCCTGGGTCAGCCAGGGGACGGGAAAGGCACGCGTATTTTTGAGAGTGCTTCATGCAAAGCATCTTTTTCTTTGTCAAAAGGGGGGGTCAACCGATGCCAGTCAAGTGGGGTGTGTGTGGCCCAGTTAGTGGCAACGAGGGAGACTGTGGTTGGAGTCCCCTCGCTGTGTCTCTAAAAGAACCAAGATGAACAAGTCATGGCTCTCAGAGGACTTTTCTTCCCCTGGGTCAGCCAGGGGACGGGAAAGGCACGCGTATTTTTGAGAGTGCTTCATGAAAAGCATCTTTTTCTTTGTCAAAAGGGGGGGTCAACCGATGCCAGTCAAGTGGGGTGTGTGTGGCCCAGTTAGTGGCAACGAGGGAGACTGTGGTTGGAGTCCCCTCGCTGTGTCTCTAAAAGAACCAAGATGAACAAGTCATGGCTCTCAGAGGACTTTTCTTCCCCTGGGTCAGCCAGGGGACGGGAAAGGCACGCGTATTTTTGAGAGTGCTTCATGAAAAGCATCTTTTTCTTTGTCAAAAGGGGGGGTCAACCGATGCCAGTCAAGTGGGGTGTGTGTGGCCCAGTTAGTGGCAACGAGGGAGACTGTGGTTGGAGTCCCCTCGCTGTGTCTCTAAAAGAACCAAGATGAACAAGTCATGGCTCTCAGAGGACTTTTCTTCCCCTGGGTCAGCCAGGGGACGGGAAAGGCACGCGTATTTTTGAGAGTGCTTCATGCAAAGCATCTTTTTCTTTGTCAAAAGGGGGGCTCAACCGATGCCAGTCAAGTGGGGTGTGTGTGGCCCAGTTAGTGGCAACGAGGGAGACTGTGGTTGGAGTCCCCTCGCTGTGTCTCTAAAAGAACCAAGATGAACAAGTCATGGCTCTCAGAGGACTTTTCTTCCCCTGGGTCAGCCAGGGGACGGGAAAGGCACGCGTATTTTTGACAGTGCTTCATGCAAAGCATCTTTTTCTTTTTCAAAAGGGGGCTCAACCGATGCCAGTCAAGTGGGGTGTGTGTGGCCCAGTTAGTGGCAACGAGGGAGACTGTGGTTGGAGTCCCCTCGCTGTGTCTCTAAAAGAACCAAGATGAACAAGTCATGGCTCTCAGAGGACTTTTCTTCCCCTGGGTCAGCCAGGGGACGGGAAAGGCACGCGTATTTTTGAGAGTGCTTCATGCAAAGCATCTTTTTCTTTGTCAAAAGGGGGGGTCAACCGATGCCAGTCAAGTGGGGTGTGTGTGGCCCAGTTAGTGGCAACGAGGGAGACTGTGGTTGGAGTCCCCTCGCTGTGTCTCTAAAAGAACCAAGATGAACAAGTCATGGCTCTCAGAGGACTTTTCTTCCCCTGGGTCAGCCAGGGGACGGAAAAGGCACGCGTATTTTTGAGAGTGCTTCATGAAAAGCATCTTTTTCTTTGTCAAAAGGGGGGGTCAACCGATGCCAGTCAAGTGGGGTGTGTGTGGCCCAGTTAGTGGCAACGAGGGAGACTCTGGTTGGAGTCCCCTCGCTGTGTCTCTAAAAGAACCAAGATGAACAAGTCATGGCTCTCAGAGGACTTTTCTTCCCCTGGGTCAGCCAGGGGACGGGAAAGGCACGCGTATTTTTGAGAGTGCTTCATGCAAAGCATCTTTTTCTTTTTCAAAAGGGGGCTCAACCGATGCCAGTCAAGTGGGGTGTGTGTGGCCCAGTTAGTGGCAACGAGGGAGACTGTGGTTGGAGTCCCCTCGCTGTGTCTCTAAAAGAACCAAGATGAACAAGTCATGGCTCTCAGAGGACTTTTCTTCCCCTGGGTCAGCCAGGGGACGGGAAAGGCACGCGTATTTTTGAGAGTGCTTCATGCAAAGCATCTTTTTCTTTGTCAAAAGGGGGGGTCAACCGATGCCAGTCAAGTGGGGTGTGTGTGGCCCAGTTAGTGGCAACGAGGGAGACTGTGGTTGGAGTCCCCTCGCTGTGTCTCTAAAAGAACCAAGATGAACAAGTCATGGCTCTCAGAGGACTTTTCTTCCCCTGGGTCAGCCAGGGGACGGGAAAGGCACGCGTATTTTTGAGAGTGCTTCATGCAAAGCATCTTTTTCTTTGTCAAAAGGGGGGGTCAACCGATGCCAGTCAAGTGGGGTGTGTGTGGCCCAGTTAGTGGCAACGAGGGAGACTGTGGTTGGAGTCCCCTCGCTGTGTTTTACATGCTTTTAGAAGGGCATGAAATGGCTTGGAGGTTGACTTTCATCATATGCAAACTGTTGGCTACCAAAATGCTGCCTTTCCAACAACTGTGGTTATAGGCAATGAGGAACATACTGATGAAGATGAGACGCAGATACCCGATTGGGATGACAACTTAAATATTCGGTCAGGGCAAGAAGAAACTCGGTCTGAGGGGTAGGGGAGTGCAAACACAACAATTGATGATTAAGTTCTAGATCACACCTACTGTCAACCCACAGTCAGACACTCGAGGAGGTCAACAGAGGCGGTGGAGGAGGATGCAACCGACGTCGAAGTAACCTGGCGCCTTCCTGGACACAGTCGGAGCACTGGTAGCACGTCTACAACTGCATCCTCAGCCACCACTCTGCCTCTGAGCATTATTCGGGGTGGATCAACAGGTCGCATGGCCTCTAAGCCTTGCCTAGCCAGGTCCTTTTTTGACATAGAAAAAGATCGCCCAAATTATGTGATCTGTAAAATTTGTCATGGTTCTCTTAGTAGAGGTCAAAACCTCAGCAGTTTGACAACTTCTTCCATGAATCGTCACATGAATAAATATCATATGGCCCGATGGGAAGCTCACCGTGCTGCAATGCGGCCTAGCGGAGCGAACCATCCACCGCCTGCCCCTTCCAGTGCATCCGCGCGCTCGTCATCTTCTAGGACTGTGGGGACAGCTGTCACACCTGTTTTTCCACCCACAACTTCCACCACTGTAACCGCAACAGGCAGTTTGCTTGGTAGGTCGTCAGTTGGTTTGGAAGGGGAAACAAGTGAGTGTGTACAGCTCTCTCAGACATCGATAGCACCAACTTTGGATGAAGGCAACATCATGTCTCCGCCTGCACTTTCCTCACAAAGCTGCATTTTTCCAGGGACACCCGACTCAACACCGTCTACACACAGCAGCCAGATCTCTGTCCCTCAGATGTGGTCAAATAAAAGGCCACTTCCTGCGACCCATGACAAAGCGAAGAGGTTGACTCTATCCCTCTGTAAGCTGTTGACTACAGAAATGCTGCCTTTCCGCCTAGTGGACACACAGGATTTTAGAGACCTTATGTCTGTCGCTGTGCCCCAGTACCAGATGCCTAGTCGCCACTACTTCTCTAAGAAAGGTGTGCCCGCGCTACACCAGCATGTCGCACACAACATCACCGCTTCCTTGAGAAACTCTGTGTGTGAACGGGTGCATTTCACCACCGATACTTGGACCAGTAAGCATGGACAGGGACGTTACATGTCGCTGACTGGCCACTGGGTAACTATGGTGATAGATGGTGAAGGGTCTGCTGCACAAGTCTTGCCGTCCCCACGACTTGTGTGTCAATCCTCTGTCTGTCCAAGTTCCGCCACTGCTTCTGCATCCTCCACCTCATCTGGGTCCTCCACCTCCGCCCCAAGCCTGCCTGGTCAGGCCACCAGCGTTCTCACTGCGCAGAAGGAATCACGCACCCCTCATTACTATGCTGGTAGCAGAGCGCAACGGCATCAGGCGGTCTTTAGCTTGACATGTCTTTGAAATAGGAGTCACACAGCGACTGAGTTGTGGGCAGCTCTGGAGACTGATTTTGATAAATGGTTGTCTCCACTCAACCTGCAGCCTGGTAAGGCCGTGTGCGACAATGCTGCAAACCTGGGTGCGGCCCTTCGCCTGGGCAAGGTGACACACGTGCCTTGTATGGCTCACGTGTTTAACCTTGTTGTCCAGCAATTTTTAACACACTATCCCGGCCTAGATGGCCTTCTGACCAGGGCACGGAAACTGTCTGCAGTGCTCACTTCCGCCGTTCAACCGCCGCACCTGAGCGACTTGCATCGCTCCAGAAGTCTTTCGGCCTGCCGGTTCATCGCCTGAAATGCGATGTGGCGACACGCTGGAATTCAACTCTCCACATGTTACAGCGACTGTGGCAGCACCGGCGAGCCCTGGTGCAATACGTCATGATGTATAGCCTGGGCCAACGAGATGCAGAAGTGGGGCAGATCACCCTGATGGAGTGATCTCAGATCAAGGACCTATGCACCCTTCTGCACAGTTTCGACATGGCGACGAATATGTTTAGCGCTGACAATGCCATTATCAGCATGACGATTACAGTCATTTACATGCTGGAGCACACGCTAAACACTATTCGTAGTCAGGGGGTGGGACAACAGGAAGGGGAGGAACTACAGGAGGATTCATATGCGCAAGACACAACAACATCACCAAGGTCCAGACGTTCATCATCACCAACGCGGCAGGCATGGGACCATGGGGGACAGGGATCAACAAGGGCGCATGGTAGCAGGTGAGATGTTGAGGAAGGTGCAGGAGGACATGAAGATATGGAGGACGAACTGTCCATGGACATGGAAGACTCAGCAGATGAGGGGGACCTTGGTCAAATTTCAGTTGAAAGAGGTTGGGGGGAGATGACAGAGGAAGAAAGAACGGTTAGCACCTCTATGCCACAAACACAGCGTGGACTTGGTGCGCATGGCTGCGCAAGACACATGAGTGCCTTCTTGTTGCACTACCTCCAACATGACCCTCGTATTGTCAAAATTAGAAGTGATGATGACTACTGGCTTGCCACACTATTAGATCCCCGGGACAAGTCCAAATTTTGTGACATAATTCCACCCATAGAAAGGGACGCACGTATGCAGGAGTATCAGCAGAAGCTGTTACTCGATCTTAGCTCGGCTTTTCCACCAAACAACCGTGCAGGTGAAGGGAGTGATTCTCCCAGTTGTAACTTGACAAACATGGGACGGCCTCGTCATCTTCAACAGTCTACCCGTACCAGTAGGACCGTATCTGGTGCTGGTAACAGCAATTTTATGGAATCTTTTCATAATTTTTTTAGACCCTCCTTTGCAAGGCCACCAGAGACAACAAGTCTGACACATAGTCAACGGATGGAGAGGATGATACAGGAGTATCTCCAAATGAACATCGATGCAATGACTTTGCAAATGGAGCCTTGCTCCTTTTGTGCTTCAAATCTAGAAAAATGTCAAGAGCTCTCCAGTTACGCCTCGAAGATTTTGTCGTGTCCAGCTGCCAGCGTTGTCTCTGAACGTGTCTTCAGTGCTGCTGGGTGTGTGCTGACAGATAAGCGCACGCGTCTGTCCAGTGACAATGTGGACAGACTGACGTTCATCAAAATGAACAAGTCATGGATCCAGAAGGAATTTACTACCCCTGTGTCATCCTGGGGAGAGTAAATGCTTGTGGATTTGGAATGTGCTTGATGCAAATCAAAACATCCTGTTTGCAACTAGGGCACAAGTGCTGCCACTGATAAGGTGTCTGTGTGGGGCCCAATTTTTGGAAAAAAAGGGAGACTCCGCTTGGAGTAACCCTTGCTTGCTGTGTTTTTTAAAAATGATACAAGATGAACAGATCTGAAGGCAAGATGAAGCCAACATCATGTCTCCGCCTGCACTTTTCTCACAAACCTGCATTTTTCCAGGGACACCCTACTCAACACCGTCTACAGACAGCAGCCAGATCTCTGTCCCTCAGATGTGGTCAAATAAAAGGCCACTTACTGCGACCCATGACAAAGCTAAGTGGTTGACTCTATCCCTCTGTAAGCTGTTGGCTACCGAAATGCTGCCTTTACGCGTAGTGGACACACAGGATTTTACAGACCTTATGTCTGTCGCTGTGCCCCAGTACCAGATGCCCAATCACCACTGCTTCTCCAAGAAAAGCATGCCCGCGCTACACCGGCATGTCGCACACAACATCACCACTTCCTTGAGAAAATCTGTGTGCGACAGGGTGCATTTCAACACAGATACTTGGACCAGTAAGCATAGACAGGGTCATTACATGTCACTGACTGGGCACTGGCAAACTATGGTGAGAGATGGAGAAGGGTCTGCTGTACAAGTCTTGCCGTCCCCACGAGTTGTTTCAATCCTTGTTCTGTATGTAGAAGTTAATACACTGCTTCTGCCTCTTCAACCTCGTGTGGGTCCTCTACCTTTGCGCAAACCCTGTGTGGTCAGGCCACCCTTCCTTGCAACTGCGCACAAGGACTACCACACACCTCCTTACTATGCTGGCAGCAGAGCTCAATGCCATCAGGCGGTCAAAGTTTTACTTTGAAATGTATGGGAAATGTGAGTCACACCGCTATTACAGAGAATAGTAGTCAGGCAGGGTCAAAACATTAATTGAGGAACAGGAACAGAATGGGACGGCCAGGACTTAATCAGAAAACAAGCAGAGGTGAAATGCGTATCGGCCAACAAGGTACATAAACAGCAAGCAGGAAAAGTAGTCAGGTAACAAGCACACAAAATCATAAAACTGAACTGGGGGTAAAATTAACCAGAGGTTCATAGCTATGTCTGGCAGTGGTCTGCAGACAGGATGGGCATAAAAAAGGGTGTGGTGTCTTCCCATTGGTTGTAGCTGAATGATGGTATTTCATCTGTGAGATACCCACCAGCTACATTCAGCCAGAGATTCTGCATCTGTCAAGGTAATGCAGCCCAGTGGGTGAGCATAACCTGCGTCCACCTGCGCCGCTGGCATCGACTACTCTCCCATCATCAGCACTATTCATGAAAGGAACACGTTGTCACCTGGCGACCGGAGTACAAATTGACGGAGCGGACTCCGTTGGTGACTTAACAGCCGTGTGCGGCAATGATGCAAACCTGGCTGCGGGCCATCCTCAGGGCAATGTGACACACGTGCCTTTTATGGCTCACGTGTTGATCCGAATTCTCCAGCAATTTTTAAAACACCATCACGGCCTACATGGCCTTGTGCAGCGGGCACGCTCGCTATGTGCTCACTTCCATCGTGCGCACACAGCAGCTCAACAACTTTCATCACTCCGGAAGTCTTAGGGTCTGGCAGTTAAACGCCGGAAATGCGATGTTCCGACACGCAGGAATTGGAATCTGCACATGTTGCAGCGTGTGTGGCAGCACCGCAGAGCCCTGCTGAAATACGGTAAGACATATAGCCTGGGATAAGTTGATCCAGAGGTGGTGCAGATCACGCTGCTGGAGTGGTGTCAGATCAAGGACCTATGCACCCTGCTACACAGTTTTGAAATGTCGACGAAGATGTTTAGCACTGGCAATGTCATTCTCAGCGTGACAATTCTGGTCATCTACATGATGGAGCACACTGTAATTATTATTCGGAGTCAGGTGTTGGGACAAGAGGAAGGGGAGGAAGTACAGGAGGAGTCATATGCGGAAGGGATAACAAGATCTACGAGGTCCAGATGGTCAGCGGCACCTATGCGGCAGTCATGGTGAGGGAGAGGGATTAACAAGGGCGCATAGTATCAGCAAAAAGTGTTGATGAAAGTGCAGGAGCCCATGAAGAAATGGAGGACGAACTGGCGATGGGCATGGAAGACTCAGCAGATGAGTGAGAGCTTGCTCACATTTCGGTTGTGCGAGGTTGTGGGTAGAGGGCAGAGGAAGGATGCACGATTCTCACCTCTCTGCCACCAACACACCAAGGACTTGGTCCTCCTGGATGCACAAGACACATGAGCGCCTTCTTGCTGCACTACCTACATGACCCTCGGATTGTATGAATTTGAAGTAATCCTGAATACTGGGTTGCCACACTGTTAGATCCCCGGTACAAGACAAAATTTGGCGAACTAATTCCTGCCATAGAAATAGACGCACGTATACAGGAGTATCTGCAGAATGTGGTACGCAATCTTAGATCTACTTTTCCACTAAACACCAGTGCTGCACAGAGTGAATCTCAACACTTTGTCATGGATAGGAGGAAATGGTCTTTTACTTGTCCACATCGGAGGGACCGAGGGATGGCTGCTGTGCTGAGATGGCGTTGAGTACGGTGTCCCTGCACAGTTGCACTTTTGGTCATATCCCAAAATGAGTTGAAAAAGGACAGATGCTGTTGGAAAGGGGAACAGGTGTGTTGGAAAGGGGAAAAAAATTTTGGTCCGTGGATTTGGTGGTTAAACAACTGTAACATTTGCTGAAGAAACAACATCTGTTACAGTGGGACTGGCAGATTTGGATAAAGTGGTATATAATCTGTGACCGCTATATAACAAAAATTAATAAGAAAAGAAAGAGAAAGGTATATATCACCTTCAGCAGTCAGTGTCCACCGTGCTCCCAGTTGGAAAAGGAGAGGTTGGCAACTTGAAGGTTTGGTGGAGGATACAGAGCTGTGTGGCTATGAAACTAATAGTAGCCTGAACCGAGTTAGACGCCATTCGGATCTGGAGACTGTGAGCCCTGTTAGCGTCACAGGGTCCACATGCCCACCCAGCCCAGGAACTCCCTGTTAACAACACAGGGGCCATTGAGTACGCTGACCGTGTGCGTAGGGGCCACACCTGTGGACAGCAGGCGCATCAGCAGCAGCAGGCCTGTTAATGCCACTGGGCTGCACAAGCAGGACTGTTAGGACAGGAGCTGGTCTTAACCGTTCTGCGTTACCAACTGTGGTGGTGGCCTGCATCCACCACCCTATCCCTGCCTACCTCTGGCCTAAAGCCGCAATGGGTTCAACACATGGAGGTGTGCTCTTTCGGAGCATAATAGAAGACTGCGCACCTCCTTGTTGGCTCCAGCCCCTTTTATAACCTGGGTCCGCCCCAAACCAGGGTGAACCACAATGCACCTCCTGGAGACAAAAGCAGAGTGACACGTCATGAGTGGCATAACTAGCGTCCTATTTGGAAACGCAACTTCAATGATGACCTCATGGCTGCCATGACCCAAACACCTCACCAGTCATCGTCTGACCATCAATAATGCGGTGACAAGTCATAGGTGTGGGCCTCTGCAAGCCATTTGGGAGGACACCTGATGCCCTGTGGTCTATATGGGACCCCCACATCAGGGCCAGGGCCAAAGAGTTCATTACCGGACCTAGTCTCTGATGCAGGAAGTGCCTGAGCATGCTCAGTAGCATGAAATACAGTCTCTGAAAAAAGACTATCAGCTTTAGCATGGTGTCTAGGCACAAAACAGGACTTAGACCCGGCACAGAATGCAAGCACCTGTGCAAAGAGGCTTTTCACACTTAGTGTGGGAGCATGCGCTGTATCCCGAAATGAAGACTTAGCGTCAGGAATGGCACAGTCAGGCTGAGCATACTCACTAGGCGAAACACTGTAATTATGCTGCAGCTGGGGTACATCGGCACACGCATGCGCACTAGCTGCCTCTCCACACTTAGACGTGGAGGGGAAATTTGTCTTGGAGATGCTGTCTATGAACAGAAGGAAAAGCTAAAGGAAGCCTGACTTTCTATCCCTCCGAATTATGAAATGCAGCAATGAATTCCATGAGTTTGCTATAACATTAGCGTAGCTAAATGTGCATGAGGGTGTGATGTAGAGGTGCTAGAAATAGCTTGTCACCAGTGGGGCACTAATGGAATACAACAGCCAGTTCTATGATGCCACAAAATGGCAGTATTTTGTGCTATCATTATAGCTTATTAAAAACAGAGCACGAGGTTGTCATGCAGAGGTGCTGCACATAGATTTGCAGTAGTGTGAATAGACAAAAGTACAATAGCCACGTTTAGGATACAACTAGGTACAGTGAGTGTTTGCTAGTATAATGGCTGAGTTTAAAAAAGTTTGAGTGTGCAATGCAGGCAGACGTGCTGCAAATAACGTTCCAATACTGTGAATAGACAAAAGTACAATAGCCACGTTTAGGATACAACTAGGTACACTGAGTGTTTGCTACTATAAATGGCTGAGTTTAAAAAAGTTTGAGTGTGCAATGCAGGCAGACGTGCTGCAAATAACGTTCCAATACTGTGAATTGACAAAAGTACAATAGCCACGTTTAGGATACAACTAGGTACAGTGAGTGTTTGCTAGTATAATGGCTGAGTTTAAAAAAGTTTGAGTGTGCAATGCAGGCAGACGTGCTGCAAATAACGTTCCAATACTGTGAATTGACAAAAGTACAATAGCCACGTTTAGGATACAACTAGGTACAGTGAGTGTTTGCTAGTATAATGGCTGAGTTTAAAAAAGTTTGAGTGTGCAATGCAGGCAGACGTGCTGCAAATAACGTTCCAATACTGTGAATTGACAAAAGTACAATAGCCACGTTTAGGATACAACTAGGTACAGTGAGTGTTTGCTAGTATAATGGCTGAGTTTAAAAAAGTTTGAGTGTGCAATGCAGGCAGACGTGCTGCAAATAACGTTCCAATACTGTGAATTGACAAAAGTACAATAGCCACGTTTAGGATACAACTAGGTACAGTGAGTGTTTGCTAGTATAATGGCTGAGTTTAAAAAAGTTAGAGTGTGCAATGCAGGCAGACGTGCTGCAAATAACGTTCCAATACTGTGAATAGACAAAAGTACAATAGCCACGTTTAGGATACAACTAGGTACACTGAGTGTTTGCTACTATAAATGGCTGAGTTTAAAAAAGTTTGAGTGTGCAATGCAGGCAGACGTGCTGCAAATAACGTTCCAATACTGTGAATTGACAAAAGTACAATAGCCACGTTTAGGATACAACTAGGTACACTGAGTGTTTGCTACTATAAATGGCTGAGTTTAAAAAAGTTTGAGTGTGCAATGCAGGCAGACGTGCTGCAAATAACGTTCCAATACTGTGAATTGACAAAAGTACAATAGCCACGTTTAGGATACAACTAGGTACAGTGAGTGTTTGCTAGTATAATGGCTGAGTTTAAAAAAGTTAGAGTGTGCAATGCAGGCAGACGTGCTGCAAATATCGTTCCAATACTGTGAATAGACAAAAGTAAAATAGCCACGTTTAGGATACAACTAGGTACACTGAGTGTTTGCTAGTATAATGGCTGAGTTTAAAAAAGTTAGAGTGTGCAATGCAGGCAGACGTGCTGCAAATAACGTTCCAATACTGTGAATAGACAAAAGTACAA
Source organism: Anomaloglossus baeobatrachus (assembly GCF_048569485.1). Classification (NCBI taxonomy): domain Eukaryota; kingdom Metazoa; phylum Chordata; class Amphibia; order Anura; family Aromobatidae; genus Anomaloglossus; species Anomaloglossus baeobatrachus. Next base: position 140,274,979 of record NC_134360.1, read on the forward strand.
TAGCCACGTTTAGGATACAACTAGGTACACTGAGTGTTTGCTACTATAAATGGCTGAGTTTAAAAAAGTTTGAGTGTGCAATGCAGGCAGACGTGCTGCAAATAACGTTCCAATACTGTGAATTGACAAAAGTACAATAGCCACGTTTAGGATACAACTAGGTACAGTGAGTGTTTGCTAGTATAATGGCTGAGTTTAAAAAAGTTTGAGTGTGCAATGCAGGCAGACGTGCTGCAAATAACGTTCCAATACTGTGAATTGACAAAAGTACAATAGCCACGTTTAGGATACAACTAGGTACAGTGAGTGTTTGCTAGTATAATGGCTGAGTTTAAAAAAGTTTGAGTGTGCAATGCAGGCAGACGTGCTGCAAATAACGTTCCAATACTGTGAATTGACAAAAGTACAATAGCCACGTTTAGGATACAACTAGGTACAGTGAGTGTTTGCTAGTATAATGGCTGAGTTTAAAAAAGTTAGAGTGTGCAATGCAGGCAGACGTGCTGCAAATATCGTTCCAATACTGTGAATAGACAAAAGTAAAATAGCCACGTTTAGGATACAACTAGGTACACTGAGTGTTTGCTAGTATAATGGCTGAGTTTAAAAAAGTTAGAGTGTGCAATGCAGGCAGACGTGCTGCAAATATCGTTCCAATACTGTGAATAGACAAAAGTACAATAGCCACGTTTAGGATACAACTAGGTACACTGAGTGTTTGCTAGTATAATGGCTTAGTAACAATGAGTTGTAGTGTGCAATGCAGGCAGACGTGCTCTGCAAATGTCTTTGCACTAGTGGGACTATAGCAAAGTCCAATAGCCACGTTTAGGATGCCACTAGGTACACTGAGTGTTTGCTAGTAAAATTGCTTAGTTTAAAAAAGTTGGAGTGTGCAATGCAGGCAGATGTGCTCTGCTAATATCTTTGCACTAGTGGGACTATAGCAAAGTCCAATAGCCACGTATAGGATGCCACTAGGTACACTGAGTGTTTGCTAGTATAATGGCTTAGTTAAAATGAGTTTGAGTGTGCAATGCAGGCAGACGCGCTATGCAAATGTCTTTGCACTAGTGGGACTATAGCAAAGTCCAATAGCCACGTATAGGATGCCACTAGGTACACTGAGTGTTTGCTAGTATAATGGCTTGGTTTTAATGAGTTGGAGTGTGCAATGCAGGCAGACGCGCTCTGCAAATGTCTTTGCACTAGTGGGACTATAGCAAAGTCCAATAGCCACGTATAGGATGCCACTAGGTACACTGAGTGTTTGCTAGTATAATGGCTTGGTTAGAATGAGTTGTAGTGTGCAATGCAGGCAGATGTGCTCTGCTAATGTCTTTGCACTAGTGGGACTATAGCAAAGTCCAATAGCCACGTATAGGATGCCACTAGGTACACTGAGTGTTTGCTAGTATAATGGCTGAGTTTAAAAAAGTTAGAGTGTGCAATGCAGGCAGACGTGCTGCAAATATCGTTCCAATACTGTGAATAGACAAAAGTACAATAGCCACGTTTAGGATACAACTAGGTACACTGAGTGTTTGCTACTATAAATGGCTGAGTTTAAAAAAGTTTGAGTGTGCAATGCAGGCAGACGTGCTGCAAATAACGTTCCAATACTGTGAATTGACAAAAGTACAATAGCCACGTTTAGGATACAACTAGGTACACTGAGTGTTTGCTACTATAAATGGCTGAGTTTAAAAAAGTTAGAGTGTGCAATGCAGGCAGACGTGCTGCAAATATCGTTCCAATACTGTGAATAGACAAAAGTACAATAGCCACGTTTAGGATACAACTAGGTACACTGAGTGTTTGCTAGTATAATGGCTTAGTAACAATGAGTTGTAGTGTGCAATGCAGGCAGACGTGCTCTGCAAATGTCTTTGCACTAGTGGGACTATAGCAAAGTCCAATAGCCACGTTTAGGATGCCACTAGGTACACTGAGTGTTTGCTAGTAAAATTGCTTAGTTTAAAAAAGTTGGAGTGTGCAATGCAGGCAGATGTGCTCTGCTAATATCTTTGCACTAGTGGGACTATAGCAAAGTCCAATAGCCACGTATAGGATGCCACTAGGTACACTGAGTGTTTGCTAGTATAATGGCTTAGTTAAAATGAGTTTGAGTGTGCAATGCAGGCAGACGCGCTATGCAAATGTCTTTGCACTAGTGGGACTATAGCAAAGTCCAATAGCCACGTATAGGATGCCACTAGGTACACTGAGTGTTTGCTAGTATAATGGCTTGGTTTTAATGAGTTGGAGTGTGCAATGCAGGCAGACGCGCTCTGCAAATGTCTTTGCACTAGTGGGACTATAGCAAAGTCCAATAGCCACGTATAGGATGCCACTAGGTACACTGAGTGTTTGCTAGTATAATGGCTTGGTTAGAATGAGTTGTAGTGTGCAATGCAGGCAGATGTGCTCTGCTAATGTCTTTGCACTAGTGGGACTATAGCAAAGTCCAATAGCCACGTATAGGATGCCACTAGGTACACTGAGTGTTTGCTAGTATAATGGCTTAGTTAAAATGAGTTTGAGTGTGCAATGCAGGCAGACGCGCTATGCAAATGTCTTTGCACTAGTGGGACTATAGCAAAGTCCAATAGCCACGTATAGGATGCCACTAGGTACACTGAGTGTTTGCTAGTATAATGGCTTGGTTAGAATGAGTTGTAGTGTGCAATGCAGGCAGATGTGCTCTGCTAATGTCTTTGCACTAGTGGGACTATAGCAAAGTCCAATAGCCACGTATAGGATGCCACTAGGTACACTGAGTGTTTGCTAGTATAATGGCTTAGTTAAAATGAGTTTGAGTGTGCAATGCCGGCAGACGCGCTATGCAAATGTCTTTGCACTAGTGGGACTATAGCAAAGTCCAATAGCCACGTATAGGATGCCACTAGGTACACTGAGTGTTTGCTAGTATAATGGCTTGGTTTTAATGAGTTGGAGTGTGCAATGCAGGCAGACGCGCTCTGCAAATGTCTTTGCACTAGTGGGACTATAGCAAAGTCCAATAGCCACGTATAGGATGCCACTAGGTACACTGAGTGTTTGCTAGTATAATGGCTTGGTTAGAATGAGTTGTAGTGTGCAATGCAGGCAGACGCGCTCTGCAAATGTCTTTGCACTAGTGGGACTATAGCAAAGTCCAATAGCCACGTATAGGATGCCACTAGGTACACTGAGTGTTTGCTAGTATAATGGCTTGGTTAGAATGAGTTGTAGTGTGCAATGCAGGCAGACGCGCTCTGCAAATGTCTTTGCACTAGTGGGACTATAGCAAAGTCCAATAGCCACGTATAGGATGCCACTAGGTACACTGAGTGTTTGCTAGTATAATGGCTTAGTTATCAGTTGGAGTGTGCAGAGGACAAGAGGGTACAGTGGCAGGATTGTGGTGCTCTGGGTAGAGGAATGGAAGCCTGCCTTTCTATTCCCTCCTAATGGTGAAATGCAGGTAGGAAATCCCTGACCTGGGCTACACAGACGCTGTTGCTGTTTGCAGGACCTGTCACCTATGGCTCTCTGACCCTGCCGGTTGGAGCCCTTAAAAGGACTGCTATAAAGTGCTCTCCCTAAGCTGTCTAACGCTGTGTATGCAGCGCATACAGCTGTATCGGCTATAGGACTCAGGAAGACGGAGCTGCGACAGTGATGTCTGACACCAAAGACGCAGAAGGCAGATAATGGCGTCCGTGAAGAAAATGTCCGGTTTTATAATGCAGGGACATGTGACATGCAGATCCTATCACACATGCCGTTGCTTCTCTGGCTCAAAGTCCACTTAGCTGTGTGTGTGTCTGGGATTGGCTGACATGCTGGCCCGCCCCACAAGACGCGCGCGCTTAGGGAAGGAAGACAAGAAAAAAAAAAAAAAAAAATGGCGATCGCCATTATAGAAACAGCAGTGATCTGAAGGCGCTGTTCACGCACACTATACACTGAAATGTGATAATAGTTTGATTCACAGAGTGACTTACACTATTACAGCAGAAACCAAGCTATGATTTAGCTGTTTTTTGGCTGCTAGAACCGTTCTCGAACGTTTCTAGAACTACCGAGCTTTTGCAAAAAGCTCGAGTTCTAGTTCGATCTAGAACATGCCCCAAAATCACTCGAGCCGCGAACTGGAGAACCACGAACCACGAACCGCGCTCAACTCTAATTGCTAGCTAAGGGTAATCCAAGCAGCTACTGGCTGCTAACCCCCACTGCTTGGTGTTACCTTCACTGGCAATGGAAAATCCAGGGAAGCATTTTTTATTTTTTTTGCCAAAAAACTACAAAAAAAGGACGTGAGCTTCGCCATATTTTTGTATGCTAGCCAGGTATAGCAGGCAGGTGCTGGAAGAGTTGGATACAGCGCCAGAAAATGGCGCTTCTATGAAAGTGCCATTTTCTGAGACGGCTGCAGACTGCAATTCGCAGCAGTGGGGCCCAGAAAGCTCAGGCCAACCTGTGCTGCGGATTCCAATCCCCAGCTGCCTAGTTGTACCTGGCTGGACACAAAAATGGGGCGAAGCCCACGTCATTTGTTTTTTAATTATTTCATGAAATTCATGAAATAATAAAAAAAGGGCTTCCCTTTATTTTTGGTTCCCAGCCGGGTACAAATAGGCAACTGGGGGTTGGGGGCAGCCGTACCTGCCTGCTGTACCTGGCTAGCATACAAAAATATGGTGAAGCCCACATCATTTTTTCAGGGGGCAAAAAACTTCTGCATACAGTCCTGGATGGAGTATGCTGAGCCTTGTAGTTCTGCAGTTGCTGTCTGTCTGTATGGAGAAGAGCAGACAGCAGCTGCAGAACTACAAGGCTCAGCATACTCCATCAGGACTGTATGCAGAAGTTTTTTGCCCACCAAAAAAATGACGTGGGCTTCGCCATATTTTTGTATGCTAGCCAGGTACAGCAGGCAGCCACGGGCTGCCTCCAACACCCAGTTGCCTATTTGTACCCGGCTGGGAACCAAAAATATAGGGAAGCCCGTTTTTTTAAAATATTTCACTTATTTCATGAAATAATTAAAAAACAAATGACGTGGGCTTCGCCCCAATTTTGTGTCCAGCCAGGTACAACTAGGCAGCTGGGGATTGGAATCCGCAGCACAGGTTAGCCCGAGGTTTCTGGGCGCCTCTGCTGCAAATTGCAGTCCGCAGCCGCCCCAGAAAATGGCGCTTTCATAGAAGCGCCATCATCTGGCGCTGTATCCAACTCTTCCAACAGCCCTGAAGCCGGGTGGCTTGTTGGGTAATAATGAGTTAATACTAGAATTGTATTACTAGCTAGTATTAAGCCAGAGATTCTTAATGTCAGGCACGTTTGACCCGGCCATTAAGAATCTCCAATAAAGGGTTAAAAAAAGACACCACACAGAGAAAAAATACTTTAATAGAAATAAATACACAGACACATTAGAGACTCCATCTTTATTACCCCCTGTCAGCCCTCCACGATCCATGGTCTTCTGTCTTTCTCGTTCAACAAATGCAGCTCTGCTCCATCACTGCTGCATGGGGGAAGACGCTGCTTCCCGTGCAGCCTTCACTCCATGAGAGATCAGTGCTGCTGGCTGTTAGCGGTAACAGCGGTAACGCTGACAGATGCGTTACCATAGCAATGGTTCTCCGATCATGTAATTCCCGGAGCCGCGGTTAGCGGTGACGTCACCGCTAACTGCGTTGCGATGGCAATGGTGATCTCCGGTAATGACCGGCTGTGTCAGCCGGTCCCTAACGGAACGGGGAGTCGACCGTGTGCTAGAGCATGTCGCCGGTACACGGCGATACACAAATGTGCACCGTGTACCGGAGAGTGCAATGACAGGACCTAGGACAGGACATGACGTCAAAGTCATGTGACCAGTCTGTAGCCAATGAGATAATAGCCACGTGACTGCTCACATGGCTGTTTTGACGTCACGATAGGTCCTGCATCACTGCTGGCAGTGCTGGTCACCGAGAGGATTCAGCGATCATCGGATGGAATAGCGGCAGGAGACAGAGTGCAGGAGGGATCGCGGGGACCGGTAAGTGTTATAACAATGTTTATTAACTGTATGTGTACATTTATAATGCGTATTTATGTGTTTGTGATCGCCTCCCATTATTTCCTATTGGTTCGAGTTAGGTTCGTCGAACGTTCGCCGAACTGAACTCGAACGAGACCTCCGTTCGACGAACCGAACTCGAGCCGAACCACGGCCGGTTTGCTCATCTCTACTGGTCAGGCCACCAAACAGCGTTCTCACTGCGCAGAAGGAATCATGCACCCCTCATTACTATGCTGGCAGCAGAGCGCAACGGCATCAGGCGGTCTTTAGCTTGACATGTCTTGGAAATAGGAGTCACACAGCGGCTGAGTTGTGGGCAGCTCTGAAGACTGAGTTTAATAAATGGTTGTCTCCACTCAACCTGCAGCCTGGTAAGGCCGTGTGCGACAATGCTGCAAACCTGGGTGCGGCCCTTCGCCTGGGCAAGGTGACACACGTGCCTTGTATGGCTCACGTATTGAACCTTGTTGTCCAGCAATTTTTAACACACTATCCCGGCCTAGATGGCCTTCTGACCAGGGCACGAAAACTGTCTGCTCACTTACGCCGTTCAACCGCCGCAGCTGAGCGACTTTCATCTCTCCAGAAGTCTTTCGGCCTGCCGGTTCATCACCTGAAATGCGATGTGGCGACACGCTGGAATTCAACTCTCCACATGTTACAGCGACTGTGGCAGCACCGCCGAGCCCTGGTGCAATACATCATGATGTATAGCCTGGGCCAACGAGATGCAGAGGTGGGGCAGATCACCCTGATGGAGTGGTCTCAGATCAAGGACCTATGCACCCTTCTGCACAGTTTCGACATGGCGACGAATATGTTTAGCGCTGACAATGCTATTATCAGCATGACAATTCCAGTCATTTACATGCTGGAGCACACGCTAAACACTATTCGGAGTCAGGGGGTGGGACAACAGGAAGGGGAGGAACTATAGGAGGAATCATATGCGCAAGACACAACAACATCACCAAGGTCCAGACGTTCATCATCACCATTGAGGCAGGCATGGGACCATGGGGGACAGGGATCAACAAGGGCGCATGGTAGCAGGCGAAATGTTGAGGAAGGTGCAGGAGAACATTAAGAAATGGAGGACGAACTGTCCATTGACATGGAAGACTCAGCGGATGAGGGAGACCTTGGTCAAATTTCAGTTGAAAGAGGTTGGGGGGAGATGTCAGAGGAAGAAAGAACGGTTAGCACCTCTATGCCACAAACACAGCGTGGACATGGTCCGCATGGCTGCGCAAGACACATGAGCGCCTTCTTGCTGCACTACCTCCAACATGACCCTCGTATTGTCAAAATTAGAAGTGATGATGACTACTGGCTTGCCACACTATTAGATCCCCGGTAAAAGTCCAAATTTTGTGACATAATTCCAGCCATAGAAAGGGACGTACGTATGCAGGAGTATCAGCAGAAGCTGTTACTCGATCTTAGCTTGGCTTTTCCACCAAACAACCGTGCAGGTGCAGGGAGTGAATCTCCCAGTTGTAACTTGACAAACATGGGACGGTCTCGTCATCTTCAACAGTCTACCCGTACCAGTAGCACCGTATCTGGTGCTGGTAAGAGCAATTTTATTGAATCTTTTCATAATTTTTTTAGACTGTCCTTTGCAAGGCCACCAGAGACAACAAGTCTGACACATAGTCAACGGCTGGAGAGGATGATACAGGAGTATCTCCAAATGAACATCGATGCCATGACCTTGCAAATGGAGCCTTGCTCATTTTGGGCTTCAAATCTTGAAAAATGGCCAGAGCTCTCAACTTACGCCTTGGAGATTTTGTCGTGTCCAGCTGCCAGCGTTGTCTCTGAACGTGTCTTCAGTGCTGCTGGGTGTGTGCTGACAGATAAGCGCACGCGTCTGTCCAGTGAAAATGTGGACAGAATAACGTTCATCAAAATGAACAAGTCATGGATCCACAATGAATTTACTACCCCTGTGTGTGAGAGTAAATGCTTATGGATTTGGAATGTGCTTGATGCAAATCAAAACATCCTGTTTGCAACTAAGGCACAAGTGCTGCCACTGATGGGGTGTCTGTGTGGAAAAAAGGGAGACTCCGCTTGGAGTAACCCTTGCTTGCTGTGTTTTTTAAAAGGAGCCAAGATGAACAAGTCATGGTTCAGCAAAGAGTTTGCTACCTACCCCGGGGTCATCCTGGGAACGGTTAAGTATGGCGTATTTTTGATTGTGCTTGATGCAAATCTACCTGTGAAGTGTACAACTAGGGCACAAGTGCTGCCACTGAAAGAGGTGGGTGTCTGTGTGGCCCAATTTTTGGAAAAAAAGGGAGACTCCGCTTGGAGTAACCCTTGCTTACAATTGTTTTAAAAATGATCCAAGATGAACAGAGCTGGGATCCGGAAAGACTTTGCTACCTACCCCGGGGTTATCCTGAAAACGGTTAAGTATGGCGCATTTTTGAATGTGCTTGATGCAAATCTAGCTTTGAAGTGTACAAATGGGGCACAAGTGCTGCCACTGAAGGGGTGTCTGTATGGCCCAATTTTTGGAAAAAAGGGAGACTCCGCTTGGAGTAACCCTTGCTTGCTGTGTTTTTTAAAAGGAGCCAAGATGAACAATTCATGGTTCAGCAAAGACTTAACTACCTACCCCGGTGTCCTCCTGGGGACGGTTAAGTATGGCGCATTTTTGAATGTGCTTGATGCAAATCTAGCTTTGAAGTGTACAAATGGGGCACAAGTGCTGCCACTGAAGGGGTGTCTGTATGGCCCAATTTTTGGAAAAAAGGGAGACTCCGCTTGGAGTAACCCTTGCTTGCTGTGTTTTTTAAAAGGAGCCAAGATGAACAAGTCATGGTTCAGCAAAGACTTTGCTACCTACCCCGGTGTCCTCCTGGGGACGGTTAAGCATGGCGTATTTTTGAAAGTGCTTAATGCAAAACTAGCTGTGAAGTGTACAACTGGGGCACAAGTGCTGCCACTGAAGGGGCGAGTGTCTGTGTGGCCCAATTTTTGGAAAAAAGAGAGACTCCGCTTGGAGTAACCCTTGCTTGCTGTGTTTTTTAAAAGGAGCCAAGATGAACAAGTCATGGTTCAGCAAAGACTTAGCTACCTACCCCGATGTCCTTTTGGGGACGGTTAAGTATGGCGTATTTTTGAATGTGCTTGATGCAAATCTAGCTGTGAAGTGTACAACTGGGGCACAAGTGCTGCCACTGAAGGGGTGAGTGCCTGTGTGGCCCAATTTTTGGAAAAAAGGGAGACTCCGCTTGGAGTAACCCTTGCTTCCATTGTTTTTAAAAATGATCCAAGATGAACAGATCTGGGATCAGGAAAGACTTTGCTACCTACCCCGGGTCATCCTGGAAACGGTTAAGTATGGCGTATTTTTGATTGTGCTTGATGCAAATCTAGCTTTGAAGTGTACAACTGGGGCACAAGTGCTGCCACTGAATGGGTGGGTGTGTGTGGGGCCCATTTTTTGGAAAAAAAAGGGAGACTCCGCTTGGAGTAACCCTTGCCTGCTGTGTTTTTTAAAAGGAGCCAAGATGAACAAGTCATGGTTCAGCAAAAACTTAGCTACCTACCTCGGTGTCCTCCTGGGGACGGTTAAGTATGGTGTATTTTTGAATGTGCTTGATGCAAATCTAGCTGTGAAGTGTACAACTGGGGCACAAGTGCTTTTACTGAAGGGGTGAGTGTCTGTGTGGCCCAATTTTTGGAAAAAAAGGGGAGATACCGCTTGGAGTAACCCTTGCTTGCTGTGTTTTTTAAAAGGAGCCAAGATGAACAAGTCATGGTTCAGCAAAGACTTAGCAACCTACCCCAGTGTCCTCCTGGGGACGGTTAAGTATGGCGTATTTTTGAATGTGCTTGATGCAAATCTAGCTTTGAAGTGTACAACTGGGGCACAAGTGCTGCCACTGAAGGGGTGAGTGTCTGTGCGGCCCAATTTTTGGAAAAAAGGGAGACTCCGCTTTGAGTAACCCTTGCTTGCTGTGTTTTTTAAAAGGAGCCAAGATGAACAAGTCATGGTTCAGCAAAGACTTAGCTACCTACCCCGGTGTCTTCCTGGGGACGGTTAAGTATGGCAAATTTTTGAATGTGCTTGATGCAAATCTACCTGTGAAGTGTACAACTAGGGCACAAGTGCTGCCACTAAAGGGGTGGGTGTCTGTGTGGCCCAATTTTTGGAAAAAAGGGAGACTCCGCTTGGAGTAACCCTTGCTTGCTGTGTTTTTTAAAAGGAGCCAAGATGAACAATTCATGGTTCAGCAAAGACTTAACTACCTACCCCGGTGTCCTCCTGGGGATGGTTAAGTATGGCGCATTTTTGAATGTGCTTGATGCAAATCTAGCTTTGAAGTGTACAAATGGGGCACAAGTGCTGCCACTGAAGGGGTGTCTGTATGGCCCAATTTTTGGAAAAAAGGGAGACTCCGCTTGGAGTAACCCTTGCTTGCTGTGTTTTTTAAAAGGAGCCAAGATGAACAAGTCATGGTTCAGCAAAGACTTTGCTACCTACCCCGGTGTCCTCCTGGGGACGGTTAAGCATGGCGTATTTTTGAAAGTGCTTAATGCAAAACTAGCTGTGAAGTGTACAACTGGGGCACAAGTGCTGCCACTGAAGGGGTGAGTGTCTGTGTGGCCCAATTTTTGGAAAAAAGAGAGACTCCGCTTGGAGTAACCCTTGCTTGCTGTGTTTTTTAAAAGGAGCCAAGATGAACAAGTCATGGTTCAGCAAAGACTTAGCTACCTACCCCGATGTCCTTTTGGGGACGGTTAAGTATGGCGTATTTTTGAATGTGCTTGATGCAAATCTAGCTGTGAAGTGTACAACTGGGGCACAAGTGCTGCCACTGAAGGGGTGAGTGCCTGTGTGGCCCAATTTTTGGAAAAAAGGGAGACTCCGCTTGGAGTAACCCTTGCTTCCATTGTTTTTAAAAATGATCCAAGATGAACAGATCTGGGATCAGGAAAGACTTTGCTACCTACCCCGGGTCATCCTGGAAACGGTTAAGTATGGCGTATTTTTGATTGTGCTTGATGCAAATCTAGCTTTGAAGTGTACAACTGGGGCACAAGTGCTGCCACTGAATGGGTGGGTGTGTGTGGGGCCCATTTTTTGGAAAAAAAAGGGAGACTCCGCTTGGAGTAACCCTTGCCTGCTGTGTTTTTTAAAAGGAGCCAAGATGAACAAGTCATGGTTCAGCAAAAACTTAGCTACCTACCTCGGTGTCCTCCTGGGGACGGTTAAGTATGGTGTATTTTTGAATGTGCTTGATGCAAATCTAGCTGTGAAGTGTACAACTGGGGCACAAGTGCTTTTACTGAAGGGGTGAGTGTCTGTGTGGCCCAATTTTTGGAAAAAAAGGGGAGATACCGCTTGGAGTAACCCTTGCTTGCTGTGTTTTTTAAAAGGAGCCAAGATGAACAAGTCATGGTTCAGCAAAGACTTAGCAACCTACCCCAGTGTCCTCCTGGGGACGGTTAAGTATGGCGTATTTTTGAATGTGCTTGATGCAAATCTAGCTTTGAAGTGTACAACTGGGGCACAAGTGCTGCCACTGAAGGGGTGAGTGTCTGTGCGGCCCAATTTTTGGAAAAAAGGGAGACTCCGCTTTGAGTAACCCTTGCTTGCTGTGTTTTTTAAAAGGAGCCAAGATGAACAAGTCATGGTTCAGCAAAGACTTAGCTACCTACCCCGGTGTCTTCCTGGGGACGGTTAAGTATGGCAAATTTTTGAATGTGCTTGATGCAAATCTACCTGTGAAGTGTACAACTAGGGCACAAGTGCTGCCACTAAAGGGGTGGGTGTCTGTGTGGCCCAATTTTTGGAAAAAAGGGAGACTCCGCTTGGAGTAACCCTTGCTTACATTGTTTTTAAAAATGATCCAAGATGAACAGATCTTGGATCAGGAAAGACTTTGCTACCTACCCCGGGGTCATCCTGGAAATGGTTAAGTATGGCGTATTTTTGATTGTGCTTGATGCAAATCTACCTGTGAAGTGTACAAATGGGGCACAAGTGCTGCCACTGAAGGGGTGTCTGTATGGCCCAATTTTTGGAAAAAAGGGAGACTCCGCTTGGAGTAACCCTTGCTTGCTGTGTTTTTTAAAAGGAGCCAAGATGAACAATTCATGGTTCAGCAAAGACTTAACTACCTACCCCGGTGTCCTCCTGGGGATGGTTAAGTATGGCGCATTTTTGAATGTGCTTGATGCAAATCTAGCTTTGAAGTGTACAAATGGGGCACAAGTGCTGCCACTGAAGGGGTGTCTGTATGGCCCAATTTTTGGAAAAAAGGGAGACTCCGCTTGGAGTAACCCTTGCTTGCTGTGTTTTTTAAAAGGAGCCAAGATGAACAAGTCATGGTTCAGCAAAGACTTTGCTACCTACCCCGGTGTCCTCCTGGGGACGGTTAAGCATGGCGTATTTTTGAATGTGCTTAATGCAAAACTAGCTGTGAAGTGTACAACTGGGGCACAAGTGCTGCCACTGAAGGGGTGAGTGTCTGTGTGGCCCAATGTTTGGAAAAAAGAGAGACTCCGCTTGGAGTAACCCTTGCTTGCTGTGTTTTTTAAAAGGAGCCAAGATGAACAAGTCATGGTTCAGCAAAGACTTAGCTACCTACCCCGGTGTCCTTTTGGGGACGGTTAAGTATGGCGTATTTTTGAACGTGCTTGATGCAAATCTAGCTGTGAAGTGTACAACTGGGGCACAAGTGCTGCCACTGAAGGGGTGAGTGCCTGTGTGGCCCAATTTTTGGAAAAAAGGGAGACTCCGCTTGGAGTAACCCTTGCTTACATTGTTTTTAAAAATGATCCAAGATGAACAGATCTGGGATCAGGAAAGACTTTGCTACCTACCCCGGGTCATCCTGGAAACGGTTAAGTATGGCGTATTTTTGATTGTGCTTGATGCAAATCTAGCTTTGAAGTGTACAACTGGGGCACAAGTGCTGCCACTGAATGGGTGGGTGTGTGTGGGGCCCATTTTTTGGAAAAAAAGGGAGACTCCGCTTGGAGTAACCCTTGCTTGCTGTGTTTTTTAAAAGGAGCCAAGATGAACAATTCATGGTTCAGCAAAGACTTAGCTACCTACCTCGGTGTCCTCCTGGGGACGGTTAAGTATGGCGTATTTTTGAATGTGCTTGATGCAAATCTAGCTGTGAAGTGTACAACTGGGGCACAAGTGCTTTTACTGAAGGGGTGAGTGTCTGTGTGGCCCAATTTTTGGAAAAAAGGGAGATACCGCTTGGAGTAACCCTTGCCTGCTGTGTTTTTTAAAAGGAGCCAAGATGAACAAGTCATGGTTCAGCAAAAACTTAGCTACCTACCTCGGTGTCCTCCTGGGGACGGTTAAGTATGGTGTATTTTTGAATGTGCTTGATGCAAATCTAGCTGTGAAGTGTACAACTGGGGCACAAGTGTTTTTACTGAAGGGGTGAGTGTCTGTGTGGCCCAATTTTTGGAAAAAAAGGGGAGATACCGCTTGGAGTAACCCTTGCTTGCTGTGTTTTTTAAAAGGAGCCAAGATGAACAAGTCATGGTTCAGCAAAGACTAAGCAACCTACCCCAGTGTCCTCCTGGGGTCGGTTAAGTATGGCGTATTTTTGAATGTGCTTGATGCAAATCTAGCTTTGAAGTGTACAACTGGGGCACAAGTGCTGCCACTGAAGGGGTGAGTGTCTGTGCGGCCCAATTTTTGGAAAAAAGTTAGACTCCGCTTTGAGTAACCCTTGCTTGCTGTGTTTTTTAAAAGGAGCCAAGATGAACAAGTCATGGTTCAGCAAAGACTTAGCTACCTACCCCGGTGTCCTTCTGGGGACGGTTAAGTATGGCAAATTTTTGAATGTGCTTGATGCAAATCTACCTGTGAAGTGTACAACTAGGGCACAAGTGCTGCCACTAAAGGGGTGGGTGTCTGTGTGGCCCAATTTTTGGAAAAAAGGGAGACTCCGCTTGGAGTCACCCTTGCTTACATTGTTTTTAAAATGATCCAAGATGAACAGATCTGGGATCAGGAAAGACTTTGCTACCTTACCCGGGGTCATCCTGGAAACGGTTAAGTATGGCGTATTTTTGAATGTGCTTGATGCAAATCTAGCTGTGAAGTGTACAACTGGGGCACAAGTGCTGCCACTGAAGGGGTGAGTGCCTGTGTGGCCCAATTTTTGGAAAAAAGGGAGACTCCGCTTTGAGTAACCCTTGTTTGCTGTGTTTTTTAAAAGAAACCAAGATGAAAAAGTCATGGTTCAGCAAAGACTTAACTACCTACCCCGGTGTCCTCCTGGGGACGGTTAAGTATGGCATATTTTTGAATGTGCTTGATGCAAATCTAGCTTTGAAGTGTACAACTGGGGCACAAGTGCTGCCACTGAAGGGGTGAGTGTCTGTGTGGCCCAATTTTTGGAAAAAAGGGAGACTCCACTTGGAGTAATCCTTGCTTGCTGTGTTTTTTAAAAGGAGCCAAGATGAACAAGTCATGGTTCAGCAAAGACTTTGCTACCTATCCCGGTGTCATCCTGGGAATGGTTAAGTATGGCGTATTTTTGATTGTGCTTGATGCAAATCTACCTGTGAAGTGTACAACTAGGGCACAAGTGCTGCCACTGAAGGGGTGGGTGTCTGTGTGGCCAAATTTTTGGAAAAAAGGGAGACTCCGCTTGGAGTAACCCTTGCTTACATTGTTTTTAAAAATGATCCAAGATGAACAGATCTTGGATCAGGAAAGACTTTGCTACCTACCCCGGGGTCATCCTGGAAATAGTTAAGTATGGCGTATTTTTGATTGTGCTTGATGCAAATCTACCTGTGAAGTGTACAAATGGGGCACAAGTGCTGCCACTGAAGGGGTGTCTGTATGGCCCAATTTTTGGAAAAAAGGGAGACTCCGCTTGGAGTAACCCTTGCTTGCTGTGTTTTTTAAAAGGAGCCAAGATGAACAATTCATGGTTCAGCAAAGACTTAACTACCTACCCCGGTGTCCTCCTGGGGACGGTTAAGTATGGCGCATTTTTGAATGTGCTTGATGCAAATCTAGCTTTGAAGTGTACAAATGGGGCACAAGTGCTGCCACTGAAGGGGTGTCTGTATGGCCCAATTTTTGGAAAAAAGGGAGACTCCGCTTGGAGTAACCCTTGCTTTCTGTGTTTTTTAAAAGGGGCCAAGAAGAACAAGTCATGGTTCAGCAAAGACTTTGCTACCTACCCCGGTGTCCTCCTGGGGACGGTTAAGCATGGCGTATTTTTGAATGTGCTTAATGCAAAACTAGCTGTGAAGTGTACAACTGGGGCACAAGTGCTGCCACTGAAGGGGTGAGTGTCTGTGTGGCCCAATTTTTGGAAAAAAGGGAGACTCCGCTTGGAGTAACCCTTGCTTGCTGTGCTTTTTAAAAGGAGCCAAGATGAACAATTCATGGTTCAGCAAAGACTTAGCTACCTACCTCGGTGTCCTCCTGGGGACGGTTAAGTATGGCGTATTTTTGAATGTGCTTGATGCAAATCTAGCTGTGAAGTGTACAACTGGGGCACAAGTGCTTTTACTGAAGGGGTGAGTGTCTGTGTGGCCCAATTTTTGGAAAAAAGGGAGATACCGCTTGGAGTAACCCTTGCTTGCTGTGTTTTTAAAAATGATCCAAGATGAACAGATCTGGGATCAGGAAAGACTTTGCTACCTTACCCGGGGTTATCTTGGAAATGGTTAAGTATGGCGTATTTTTGAATGTGCTTGATGCAAATCTAGCTGTGAAGTGTACAACTGGGGCACAAGTGCTTCCACTGAATGGGTGGGTGTGTGTGGGGCCCAATTTTTGGAAAAAAAAGGGAGACTCCGCTTGGAGTAACCCTTGCCTGCTGTGTTTTTTAAAAGGAGCCAAGATGAACAAGTCATGGTTCAGCAAAGACTTAGCTACCTACCCCGGTGTCCTTTTGGGGACGGTTAAGTATGGCGTATTTTTGAATGTGCTTGATGCAAATCTAGCTGTGAAGTGTACAACTGGGGCACAAGTGCTGCCACTGAAGGGGTGAGTGTCTGTGTGGCCCAATTTTTGGAAAAAAGGGAGACTCCGCTTTGAGTAACCCTTGCTTGCTGTGTTTTTTAAAAGGAGCCAAGATGAACAAGTCATGGTTCAGCAAAGACTTAGCTACCTACCCCGGTGTCCTCCTGTGGACGCTTAAGTATGGCAAATTTTTGAATGTGCTTGATGCAAATCTACCTGTGAAGTGTACAACTAGGGCACAAGTGCTGCCACTAAAGGGGTGGGTGTCTGTGTGGCCCAATTTTTTGGAAAAAAGGGAGACTCCGCTTGGAGTCACCCTTGCTTACATTGTTTTTAAAATGATCCAAGATGAACAGATCTGGGATCAGGAAAGACTTTGCTACCTTACCCGGGGTCATCCTGAAAACGGTTAAGTATGGCGTATTTTTGAATGTGCTTGATGCAAATCTAGCTGTGAAGTGTACAACTGGGGCACAAGTGCTGCCACTGAAGGGGTGAGTGTCTGTGTGGCCCAATTTTTGGAAAAAAGGGAGACTCCACTTGGAGTAATCCTTGCTTGCGGTGTTTTTTAAAAGGAGCCAAGATGAACAAGTCATGGTTCAGCAAAGACTTAGCTACCTACCCCGGTGTCCTCCTGGGGACGGTTAAGTATGGCGTATTTTTTAATGTGCTTGATGCAAATCTACCTGTGAAGTGTACAACTAGGGCACAAGTGCTGCCACTGAAGGGGTGTGTGTCTGTGTGGCCAAATTTTTGGAAAAAAGGGAGACTCCGCTTGGAGTCACCCTTGCTTACATTGTTTTTAAAAATGATCCAAGATGAACAGATCTGGGATCAGGAAAGACTTTGCTACCTTACCCGGGGTCATCCTGGAAACGGTTAAGTATGGCGTATTTTTGAATGTGCTTGATGCAAATCTAGCTGTGAAGTGTGCAACTGGGGCACAAGTGCTGCCACTGAAGGGGTGAGTGTCTGTGTGGCCCAATTTTTGGAAAAAAGGGAGACTCCGCTTGGAGTAACCCTTGCTTGCTGTGTTTTTTAAAAGGAGCCAAGATGAACAATTCATGGTTCAGCAAAGACTTAGCTACCTACCTCGGTGTCCTCCTGGGGACGGTTAAGTATGCCGTGTTTTTGAATGTGCTTGATGCAAATCTAGCTGTGAAGGGTACAACTGGGGCACAAGTGCTTTTACTGAAGGGGGTGAGTGTCTGTGTGGCCCAATTTTTGGAAAAAAGGGAGATACGGCTTGGAGTAACCCTTGCTTGCTGTGTTTTTAAAAATGATCCAAGATGAACAGATCTGGGATCAGGAAAGACTTTGCTACCTTACCCGGGGTCATCTTGGAAACGGTTAAGTATGGCGTATTTTTGAATGTGCTTGATGCAAATCTAGCTGTGAAGTGTGCAACTGGGGCACAAGTGCTGCCACTGAAGGGGTGAGTAACCCTTGCTTGCTGTGTTTTTTATAAGGAGCCAAGAAGAAAAAGTCATGGTTCATCAAAGACTTAACTACCTACCCCGGTGTCCTCCTGGGGACGGATAAGTATGGCGTATTTTTGAACGTGCTTGATGCAAATCTAGCTTTGAAGTGTACAACTGGGGCACAAGTGCTGCCACTGAAGGGGTGAGTGTCTGTGTGGCCCAATTTTTGGAAAAAAGGGAGACTCCACTTGGAGTAATCCTTGCTTGCTGTGTTTTTTAAAAGGAGCCAAGATGAACAAGTCATGGTTCAGCAAAGACTTTGCTACCTACCCCGGTGTCATCCTGGGAATGGTTAAGTATGGTGTATTTTTGATTGTGCTTGATGCAAATCTACCTGTGAAGTGTACAACTAGGGCACAAGTGCTGCCACTGAAGGGGTGGGTGCCTGTGTGGCCAAATTTTTGGAAAAAAGGGAGACTCCGCTTGGAGTAACCCTTGCTTACATTGTTTTTAAAAATGATCCAAGATGAAAAGATCTTGGATCAGGAAAGACTTTGCTACCTACCCCGGGGTCATCCTGGAAATGGTTAAGTATGGCGTATTTTTGATTGTGCTTGATGCAAATCTACCTGTGAAGTGTACAAATGGGGCACAAGTGCTGCCACTGAAGGGGTGTCTGTATGGCCCAATTTTTGGAAAAAAGGGAGACTCCGCTTGGAGTAACCCTTGCTTGCTGTGTTTTTTAAAAGGACCAAGATGAACAATTCATGGTTCAGCAAAGACTTAACTACCTACCCCGGTGTCCTCCTGGGGACGGTTAAGTATGGCGCATTTTTGAATGTGCTTGATGCAAATCTAGCTTTGAAGTGTACAAATGGGGCACAAGTGCTGCCACTGAAGGGGTGTCTGTATGGCCCAATTTTTGGAAAAAAGGGAGACTCCGCTTGGAGTAACCCTTGCTTGCTGTGTTTTTTAAAAGGAGCCAAGATGAACAAGTGATGGTTCAGCAAAGACTTTGCTACCTACCCCGGTGTCCTCCTGGGGACGGTTAAGCATGGCGTATTTTTTAATGTGCTTGATGCAAATCTACCTGTGAAGTGTACAACTAGGGCACAAGTGCTGCCACTGAAGGGGTGTGTGTCTGTGTGGCCAAATTTTTGGAAAAAAGGGAGACTCCGCTTGGAGTCACCCTTGCTTACATTGTTTTTAAAAATGATCCAAGATGAACAGATCTGGGATCAGGAAAGACTTTGCTACCTTACCCGGGGTCATCCTGGAAACGGTTAAGTATGGCGTATTTTTGAATGTGCTTGATGCAAATCTAGCTGTGAAGTGTGCAACTGGGGCACAAGTGCTGCCACTGAAGGGGTGAGTGTCTGTGTGGCCCAATTTTTGGAAAAAAGGGAGACTCCGCTTGGAGTAACCCTTGCTTGCTGTGTTTTTTAAAAGGAGCCAAGATGAACAATTCATGGTTCAGCAAAGACTTAGCTACCTACCTCGGTGTCCTCCTGGGGACGGTTAAGTATGCCGTGTTTTTGAATGTGCTTGATGCAAATCTAGCTGTGAAGGGTACAACTGGGGCACAAGTGCTTTTACTGAAGGGGGTGAGTGTCTGTGTGGCCCAATTTTTGGAAAAAAGGGAGATACGGCTTGGAGTAACCCTTGCTTGCTGTGTTTTTAAAAATGATCCAAGATGAACAGATCTGGGATCAGGAAAGACTTTGCTACCTTACCCGGGGTCATCTTGGAAACGGTTAAGTATGGCGTATTTTTGAATGTGCTTGATGCAAATCTAGCTGTGAAGTGTGCAACTGGGGCACAAGTGCTGCCACTGAAGGGGTGAGTAACCCTTGCTTGCTGTGTTTTTTATAAGGAGCCAAGAAGAAAAAGTCATGGTTCATCAAAGACTTAACTACCTACCCCGGTGTCCTCCTGGGGACGGATAAGTATGGCGTATTTTTGAACGTGCTTGATGCAAATCTAGCTTTGAAGTGTACAACTGGGGCACAAGTGCTGCCACTGAAGGGGTGAGTGTCTGTGTGGCCCAATTTTTGGAAAAAAGGGAGACTCCACTTGGAGTAATCCTTGCTTGCTGTGTTTTTTAAAAGGAGCCAAGATGAACAAGTCATGGTTCAGCAAAGACTTTGCTACCTACCCCGGTGTCATCCTGGGAATGGTTAAGTATGGTGTATTTTTGATTGTGCTTGATGCAAATCTACCTGTGAAGTGTACAACTAGGGCACAAGTGCTGCCACTGAAGGGGTGGGTGCCTGTGTGGCCAAATTTTTGGAAAAAAGGGAGACTCCGCTTGGAGTAACCCTTGCTTACATTGTTTTTAAAAATGATCCAAGATGAAAAGATCTTGGATCAGGAAAGACTTTGCTACCTACCCCGGGGTCATCCTGGAAATGGTTAAGTATGGCGTATTTTTGATTGTGCTTGATGCAAATCTACCTGTGAAGTGTACAAATGGGGCACAAGTGCTGCCACTGAAGGGGTGTCTGTATGGCCCAATTTTTGGAAAAAAGGGAGACTCCGCTTGGAGTAACCCTTGCTTGCTGTGTTTTTTAAAAGGAGCCAAGATGAACAATTCATGGTTCAGCAAAGACTTAACTACCTACCCCGGTGTCCTCCTGGGGACGGTTAAGTATGGCGCATTTTTGAATGTGCTTGATGCAAATCTAGCTTTGAAGTGTACAAATGGGGCACAAGTGCTGCCACTGAAGGGGTGTCTGTATGGCCCAATTTTTGGAAAAAAGGGAGACTCCGCTTGGAGTAACCCTTGCTTGCTGTGTTTTTTAAAAGGAGCCAAGATGAACAAGTCATGGTTCAGCAAAGACTTTGCTACCTACCCCGGTGTCCTCCTGGGGACGGTTAAGCATGGCGTATTTTTGAATGTGCTTAATGCAAAACTAGCTGTGAAGTGTACAACTGGGGCACAAGTGCTGCCACTGAAGGGGTGAGTGTCTGTGTGGCCCAATTTTTGGAAAAAAGAGAGACTCCGCTTGGAGTAACCCTTGCTTGCTGTGTTTTTTAAAAGGAGCCAAGATGAACAAGTCATGGTTCAGCAAAGACTTAGCTACCTACCCCGGTGTCCTCCTGGGGACGGTTAAGTATGGCGCATTTTTGAATGTGCTTGATGCAAATCTAGCTTTGAAGTGTACAAATGGGGCACAAGTGCTGCCACTGAAGGGGTGTCTGTATGGCCCAATTTTTGGAAAAAAGGGAGACTCCGCTTGGAGTAACCCTTGCTTGCTGTGTTTTTTAAAAGGAGCCAAGATGAACAAGTCATGGTTCAGCAAAGACTTTGCTACCTACCCCGGTGTCCTCCTGGGGACGGTTAAGCATGGCGTATTTTTGAATGTGCTTAATGCAAAACTAGCTGTGAAGTGTACAACTGGGGCACAAGTGCTGCCACTGAAGGGGTGAGTGTCTGTGTGGCCCAATTTTTGGAAAAAAGAGAGACTCCGCTTGGAGTAACCCTTGCTTGCTGTGTTTTTTAAAAGGAGCCAAGATGAACAAGTCATGGTTCAGCAAAGACTTAGCTACCTACCCCGGTGTCCTTTTGGGGACGGTTAAGTATGGCGTATTTTTGAATGTGCTTGATGCAAATCTAGCTGTGAAGTGTACAACTGGGGCACAAGTGCTGCCACTGAAGGGTGAGTGCCTGTGTGGCCCAATTTTTGGAAAAAAAGGGAGACTCCGCTTGGAGTAACCCTTGCTTACATTGTTTTTAAAAATGATCCAAGATGAACAGATCTGGGATCAGGAAAGACTTTGCTACCTACCCCGGGTCATCCTGGAAACGGTTAAGTATGGCGTATTTTTGATTGTGCTTGATGCAAATCTAGCTTTGAAGTGTACAACTGGGGCACAAGTGCTGCCACTGAATGGGTGGGTGTGTGTGGGGCCCATTTTTTGGAAAAAAAAGGGAGACTCCGCTTGGAGTAACCCTTGCTTGCTGTGTTTTTTAAAAGGAGCCAAGATGAACAATTCATGGTTCAGCAAAGACTTAGCTACCTACCTCGGTGTCCTCCTGGGGACGGTTAAGTATGGCGTATTTTTGAATGTGCTTGATGCAAATCTAGCTGTGAAGTGTACAACTGGGGCACTAGTGCTTTTACTGAAGGGGTGAGTGTCTGTGTGGCCCAATTTTTGGAAAAAAGGGAGATACCGCTTGGAGTAACCCTTGCTTGCTGTGTTTTTAAAAATGATCCAAGATGAACAGATCTGGGATCAGGAAAGACTTTGCTACCTTACCCGGGGTCATCTTGGAAACGGTTAAGTATGGCGTATTTTTGAATGTGCTTGATGCAAATCTAGCTGTGAAGTGTACAACTGGGGCACAAGTGCTGCCACTGAAGGGGTGAGTGTCTGTGTGGCCCAATTTTTGGAAAAAAGGGAGACTCCGCTTGGAGTAACCCTTGCTTGCTGTGTTTTTTATAAGGAGCCAAGATGAAAAAGTCATGGTTCAGCAAAGACTTTGCTACCTACCCCGGGGTCATCCTGGGAATGGTTAAGTATGGCGTATTTTTGATTGTGCTTGATGCAAATCTACCTGTGAAGTGTACAACTGGGGCACAAGTGCTGCCACTGAATGGGTGGGTGTGTGTGGGGCCCATTTTTTGGAAAAAAAAGGGAGACTCCGCTTGGAGTCACCCTTGCTTACATTGTTTTTAAAATGATCCAAGATGAACAGATCTGGGATCAGGAAAGACTTTGCTACCTTACCCGGGGTCATCCTGGAAACGGTTAAGTATGGCGTATTTTTGAATGTGCTTGATGCAAATCTAGCTGTGAAGTGTACAACTGGGGCACAAGTGCTGCCACTGAAGGGGTGAGTGCCTGTGTGGCCCAATTTTTGGAAAAAAGGGAGACTCCGCTTGGAGTAACCCTTGCTTGCTGTGTTTTTTAAAAGAAGCCAAGATGAAAAAGTCATGGTTCAGCAAAGACTTAACTACCTACCCCGGTGTCCTCCTGGGGACGGTTAAGTATGGCATATTTTTGAATGTGCTTGATGCAAATCTAGCTTTGAAGTGTACAACTGGGGCACAAGTGCTGCCACTGAAGGGGTGAGTGTCTGTGTGGCCCAATTTTTGGAAAAAAGGGAGACTCCATTTGGAGTAACCCTTGCTTGCTGTGTTTTTTAAAAGGAGCCAAGATGAAAAAGTCATGGTTCAGCAAAGACTTAGCTACCTACCCCGGTGTCCTCCTGGAGACGGTTAAGTATGGCGTATTTTTGAATGTGCTTGATGCAAATCTACCTGTGAAGTGTACAACTAGGGCACAAGTGCTGCCACTGAAGGGGTGGGTGTCTGTGTGGCCAAATTTTTGGAAAAAAGGGAGACTCCGCTTGGAGTCACCCGTGCTTACATTGTTTTTAAAAATGATCCAAGATGAACAGATCTGGGATCAGGAAAGACTTTGCTACCTACCCCGGGGTCATCCTGGAAACGGTTAAGTATGGCGTATTTTTGATTGTGCTTGATGCAAATCTAGCTTTGAAGTGTACAACTGGGGCACAAGTGCTGCCACTGAATGGGTGGGTGTGTGTGGGGCCCATTTTTGGAAAAAAAAAAGGGAGACTCCGCTTGGAGTAACCCTTGCTTGCTGTGTTTTTTAAAAGGAGCCAAGATGAACAATTCATGGTTCAGCAAAGACTTAGCTACCTACCTCGGTGTCCTCCTGGGGACGGTTAAGTATGGCGTGTTTTTGAATGTGCTTGATGCAAATCTAGCTGTGAAGTGTACAACTGGGGCACAAGTGCTTTTACTGAAGGGGTGAGTGTCTGTGTGGCCCAATTTTTGGAAAAAAGGGAGATACCGCTTGGAGTAACCCTTGCTTGCTGTGTTTTTAAAAATGATCCAAGATGAACAGATCTGGGATCAGGAAAGACTTTGCTACCTTACCCGGGGTCATCTTGGAAACGGTTAAGTATGGCGTATTTTTGAATGTGCTTGATGCAAATCTAGCTGTGAAGTGTACAACTGGGGCACAAGTGCTGCCACTGAAGGGGTGAGTGTCTGTGTGGCCCAATTTTTGGAAAAAAGGGAGACTCCGCTTGGAGTAACCCTTGCTTGCTGTGTTTTTTATAAGGAGCCAAGAAGAAAAAGTCATGGTTCATCAAAGACTTAACTACCTACCCCGGTGTCCTCCTGGGGACGGATAAGTATGGCGTATTTTTGAACGTGCTTGATGCAAATCTAGCTTTGAAGTGTACAACTGGGACACAAGTGCTGCCACTGAAGGGGTGAGTGTCTGTGTGGCCCAATTTTTGGAAAAAAGGGGAGATACCGCTTGGAGTAACCCTTGCTTGCTGTGTTTTCTAAAAGGAGCCAAGATGAACAAGTCATGGTTCAGCAAAGACTTAGCTACCTACCCCAGTGTCCTCCTGGGGACGGTTAAGTATGGCGTATTTTTGAATGTGCTTGATGCAAATCTAGCTTTGAAGTGTACAACTGGGGCACAAGTGCTGCCACTGAAGGGGTGAGTGTCTGTGTGGCCCAATTTTTGGAAAAAAGGGAGTCTCCGCTTTGAGTAACCCTTGCTTGCTGTGTTTTTTAAAAGGAGCCAAGATGAACAAGTCATGGTTCAGCAAAGACTTAGCTACCTACCCCGGTGTCCTCCTGGGGACGGTTAAGTATGGCGTATTTTTGAATGTGCTTGATGCAAATCTACCTGTGAAGTGTACAACTAGGGCACAAGTGCTGCCACTGAAGGGGTGGGTGTCTGTGTGGCCACATTTTTGGAAAAATGGGAGACTCCGCTTGGAGTCACCCTTGCTTACATTGTTTTTAAAAATGATCCAAGATGAACAGATCTGGGATCAGGAAAGACTTTGCTACCTTACCCGGGGTCATCCTGGAAACGGTTAAGTATGGCGTATTTTTGATTGTGCTTGATGTAAATCTAGCTGTGAAGTGTACAACTGGGGCACAGGTGCTTGCGGGGAATAAACCAACCCAATCACCTATACCGCAAGATGAACAGAATAAAAAAATAAATAAAGGCAATTCTTCAACTGCTGTTGATTTGTTAATTCTGCCTCCCAAAGATCACTGTATGGTGTGGCTCATATTTATCCTGTGCTCTATGCTGAGCACTTACACAAAGAACTACATATAAATCTCTGAAAAACCGCACTTACACAAAGAACTACATATAAATCTCTGAAAAACATGATTCAGACAAAAATCACATTTGAAAGTTCACTGTAATGAGTCACTTTGAACATCTGTCTTGCCTTTAATGCAGTAGTGCCATCTTTTTAGACATCTTTTGAGGTGTGCACAAAAGTGATGTTATCAACGGTTTTGATCTCCCTTGAAAAGACGGACACCATTAGCAAGAGGCCTCAAAGAGTCCAGAGTAACTCTGCTGCCTCATTAATGAATGGATCCATCATTAGTTTCACTTAAATCATGTATTTCGGAGATGTAGATGCTAACTCCAATGTAAGTGCTCAGCATAGAGCACAGGATAAGTGTGGACTGATCCAAAATGTTCTGTACCCACATCGCCACCAAAAAGCATTCAATTTAAAAACATAGACACAAGTCCCCACTCAGGTCTGTCATCTGTTAACAGAAATATATGGAGCTTTCACATTACTGGTAACACAAAGACTCTGGAAAAACGCTATGGCTCCCCCCTCAAAAAAGAAACCAAGCAAAATCTGCATTCCTAAATCCAAATGCCCCCTCCCTTCTGAGCCCCACTATGTGCTTTAACCACAGTTAAGGGGGCTTTACACGCTACGATATCGTTAATGTTTTATCGTCGGGGTCACATTGTTAGTGACGCACATCTGGCATCATTAACGATATCGCAGCATGTGACACTTACCAGCGACCTTAAGTGACCTCAAAAATGGTGAAAATCGTTCACCATGGAGAGGTTGTCCCAAACTCAAAAATCGGTAAGGGTTGTTTATCCATGTTGTTCATCGCTCATGTGGCAGCACACATCACCATGTGTGACACCGCAGGAGTGAGGAACGTCTCCTTATCTGCCACCAGCCGCAATGTGGAAGGAAGAAGGTGGGCAGGATGTTACGTCCCGCTCATCTCCGCCCCTCCACTTTGATTGGCCGGCCGCTTAGTGACGTCGCAGTGACGTCACGGTGACGCCAAATGTCCCTCCCCTTGAGGGAGGGATTGTTCGGCAGTCACAGCGCCGACGCCGACCAGGTAAGTGCGTGTGACGCTGCCATAGCGATAATGTTTGCTGCGGCAGCGATCACACGATATCACATGGGCGACGGGGGCGGGTACTTACACGCTCGATATCACTAGAAATTGCTAGCAATATCGTAGCGTGTAAAGCCACCTTTATGTCCACATGTTTGACAATGTTGTAGTGAGGACAGCCTGCTAAATTTACAGGATGCAAGCAGTGGCATACTGCATATGGCGACAGGCTACATGTCTGCTATGGGGCTCATGACCTGGGAGGCACAAATATGCCAGTATCTTTTGCTGTGTAAGTGACGTCATGCGCTGCACTACTTACACGTGGAAAACAGTTTTCAGAATGCAAGCATTGGAGGCGGACACTGGGGGAGCAGAGAGTAGGCGAGTATAATTTTTTTTTTACTGTGTGTATACAGTGTTCTTGGAGTTGCACTCATGTTTCATTTTCCTCCAAACATGGCGATTGGAGTTGATACAAAAAGGTATTATATTGGTTTCATCTGACCATAAGCCTCCTTTAGTTCATCCAGATGGTAATTGGTGAACGTCAAACAGGCCTGGACATTTGCTGGCGTAAACAAGTGGATCTCGTGTGCTTTGCAGGATTTTAATCCATGATGGAGTAGTGTGTTACTAACTGTAATCTTTGAGACTGTGGTCCCAGCTCTCTTCAGGTGATTGACTAGATCTTCCTGTGTAGTTCTGGATTGATTCCTGACTTTTCTCAGAATCAGCCATAAGGCGAGATTTTGCATGGAACCTCAGACTGAGTAAAATTGACACTCATCTTGTTTTTATTCCATTTTCTAATAATTGTGCCAACAGTTATTAGAAAATAAGGGGGGATGCCAAGGGGGACATTACTACAGGATTACCTAATAACGAAGGGGAGTGGGGGCAACTTGTATGTGTTTATAGGATTTAGAAAGCTACAATGGCCAAAACATATGACCAAATGAGAGGGGGGAGGTGGCAGGACCAAACTTTGCACTGGCGCCAATTGGACTCTAGTTAAGCCACTGGCTAATAGGTTCAATTTAGAAATAAATTATAGTAATAATATCAGCCAACCAGCTATCTACTTTGTCTGGAAGGCATGGCGAGCTGCACCATGTATTATGACACATTACACAATTGTTTTATAGCCCTATGTATTCTGGCATAGTGTATAATAACACAATGTTTTATGGCACTTTTTTATAGCACCTTGCATTATGGCACATGGCAAAATATATTATGGCACATGGCACGATGTATATTGGCACCTTGTATTATGGCACAATGTATTTTGGCTTGCTGTGTAGCGGCACATGGCATTGTGTATTATGGCACATGGCACGATGTATTGTGGCACATAGCACAATGAGTTATGGCACATGGCACCATGCATTGTATGAGAGAGGGCATTATGGCACAATGTTTTATGGCACGATGTACTATGGCATTATGTATAATGGCACATGGCAATGTGTATTATGGCACATAGCACCTTGTATTATGGCACATGGCAAAATGTATTATGACACATGGCACAATGTATTATGCTTGATGTATAATTGCACATGGCGCAATGTATTATGGAACTCTATTTCAGCATAATTTCTTTCTTGGACAATGTTTGGCCTCTAATACGTGCGTGCCTGGATTTAAGAATGGCAGTTGATAATTTAACTTTTTTATTTGTATATTGTTTGTATTGTATGTATTTGGATGTAATCTATAAAATTTGCTTACTTGAGGGAAATTCTGTTCTGGCCACTTGGAGGCTCTGTAAATGGAGTCAGCAAATTATTATAGGAAAATCTGTGCTCCAAATATCAAATGGCACTCCTTCTTCCCGGAGCCATGTGGTGCAGCCAAACAGTACTGGATAGTCACATGTGTAACACATTAATTGGCCTTTATTACCCATTCTTCCTATGCAAATTAGTAATCTGGGGCTAAAACAACAGTTTGGTAGTAAACATGTAATTCATTTTTGTTCATCGCCTAATAGTATAACATTTTGTGACACATCTGTAGTGTTAATATGCTCACTGTACCCTTAGATTCATTGCTGGGTGCAGTTTGTAAAATGGGGTCACTTTTTGGGGCTTTCTGCTGTTATGGCACCTCAGGTGCTTTGCCAATGTGACATGGCACCTCGTAAAACATTCCAACTAAATCTGAACTCAAACATAGTGCTTCTTCCCTACTTTACTTTGTACTGTGCCCAATAAGTAGTTTTTAACCACATATGGAATATTGGCATACTCAGAAGAAATTGCACAACAAATGGTACTGTTCATGTTCTCCTGTGAATTTGAAAAAGTTTGGATTAAAGCAACATTTTGTGGTTAAACATGTATATTTTCAATTTTACGACTCAATTATAAAAAAAATCTGTGAAGCACCTGGGGGTTGAAGGTGCTCACCATACATCTAGACAAATTCCTTGAGGGGTTTAGTTTCCAAGATGGGGGTCACTTGTGGGGGAGATCAACTATTGAGGCACATCAGAGGCTCTCCAAATGCAAAATGGCATTTGCTAATGATTTCAGCTAATTTTGAATTTAACGAGTCAAATGGCACTTATTCCCACTCCGAGTATCGGAGTACTTAGAAGAAATTGCACAACAAATTTTATGGTGCATTTTTTCCTGTTACTCTTGTAAAAATGATAGATATGAGGTTAAGGCAACATTTTTCCAAAAAAGATTTATCAGCTCACTACACTTGCTTGAAGATCCAATGCATGGAAGCCAACCCCTGCCATGCTCCTAAGCTGTAGATATCCATCACGTATGGGATAACAGGGTATAAAGGAGACATTTTCTCTTGTTATCCTTGTGAAAATGCTAAATTTTGGGCTAAAACAACATTTTTGTGGGAAAAAAGAAAATTTTCCTTTTTTCCTTTCACATTGATATCCCTTGAAGCACCTAAGAGATTAATAAACGTCTTGGGGTGAGTTTTAGAATATTGTCCCTTTTGGGTATTTTCTGTCACTTAGGCCACTCAAAGTCACTTCAAATGTGATATGATCCCCTAAAAAAATGGTTTTGTATGATGTCAGTCACTGAGTTACTGCTTGTGAGAAAGGCCTAGCTTAACAGTAGTACTCTAGCGTGTCTCTGTCTCTCGCTCTCCTCTCCCTTCCCTCTCCATTTCACTCACCGTTTAATCTATCCTCTCTCTTCCCTCTCCCTCACCCCTCCCTGACCATCCCGGCTTTGCTCTCCTTTGTTCTACACTTCTCTCCTCTCCTTTTACTCTCCCTTACCGTCTTAGCTGTCCTCTCCTTCTCTTCTCCCTGACCATCTCAATTCTTTTCTCCCTCTCCTCTCTAGCTCAGCCCTGCTACATCTAAGTGAGGAGGGCAGATGTTGTAGGGTAGAGACAGAGATGCTGCATCAGTCTTTTTGTCTGCATTTCTCATGAGCGGTGACCTCAGTAAGTCAGTGATGTTGCCACTCATAAAAAATTCCAGGCTGCCACTCCCCAACAGTGACCTAGAGAGCCTTGTTCTGAGAATGTTCCCAGAATGCAGCTCCATAGGAATTAATGTTCGTTGTGGGACATTGCTCTATTGGATTACATCAGAACATTTCTTTTTATTTAATACATTTATGAATGATTACATGTGGGGGAAGTTCAAATAAACTTTTTTCCTATGTTTTTTTTAACTCTATACTTCCTTGGTTAGTAAAAGAGGTGCCCAATAGACATCTATCAATTCCTACCCACTGGGCTTGATGCCAGCTGTCATTTCACAGCTGTCTTCAACCCCTCCAAAATATTACCGATTGTTACCACATATTGGGAGGATCTATGCAAAGCTCCAGAATTGGCGCATCTAATGTCTAATTATTGTGCTAATCTGGGATGGCTGCAGGCTGCTATTTTTAGGTTGTGATGGGGTAAATAACCATGCACCTTCTCAGCCTGATAATATCACCCCCCAGGTTGTCTGCTTCACCTTGGCTTGTTATCAAAAATAGCACAGAGCTCAAGCTGTTGTTTTTTTTTATTATTTATTTAGTTAATTGAAAAAAATGGTGTGGGATCTTCTCTATTTTTCATAATCAGCCAAGGTAAAGCTGAAAGCTGAGGGTTGCAGTTTGCAGCTGTTGCTTTACCTGCAGTGGTTATCAAAAATAGGCAGGAGCACAAGTCTTTTTTTGACTTTATTATTCACAGCACCAGACCGGCAACTTTCGCATGCAATAAATTTACAGGTCTGGTTACATAGTGCGCTGGAAAATCACAGCCTTGCTAGTACTCAGCATGGCTGTGATGGCTGTGGAAGTGCCCACAGCTGAAAAGTTTGTTGATTGGCTGTGTTGCAGCCTTACAACAAACTTTATTAAGGTACAATCATTACTCAAACTTTTTATAAGAGTCTGTATTCGAGTCCTAAAACAGGACACTCAGTGTTTAAAATGAGCTGAGATCTTTGCAGTTTCGGTTCTCTCATCCTTAATGATAATATCTTGACATTTGTTAATGTGCAAAATTCTAACATTGTTAAACATATCTGTTCTTAATATGTCTTGGGGATAATAGGAGTGTGAATTAACTGATATCTGTAGCGAGGTGGCATTGAGGTGCGGTCAGAGTGTGATAATTGTCAACCAGCACAACAGCACCTATGTATGCATGGAGCCATGGTTGTGGGAATACAGTAGATCAGTGTTTCCCAAACTCCAGTCCTCATGGCTCCCAACAAGTCATGTTTTCAGGATTTCCTTATTATTTAACAGGTAATGGAATCGTTATCAAGGCATCACCTGTGCTATGTTAAGGGAATCCTGAAAACATGACCTGTTGGCAGTCGTGAGGACTGGAATTTGGGAACCACTGGACTAGATGATTGCAGTGTTGGGCCTAGAGAACAGGGCTACACTTATAGATCAAGCTTCCCTAGATTCTATCACTCCCAATTAGTTAAATAGACCTGTTGGCTTTGTGAATTTATATGAATAAAAATAACCTACAAAATAGAAGCATGTTGGCCATATAATAATAATAATACAATTTTATTGAATAGGTGACAAACATGATTAGGAAAAGTATAATTTAAAAAGGAGACTAAATGCAGAGACACATCTAAACAATAATACCCAATAACAAGGTCAAAATAGACAAGTAAAAATCTGAGAAATTCATAGAGCACATATTTATTACATAGCTATATTAAAGTGTAAGATCAAAAGTATGGGGATAGATAAATAGCAGGAGTCAAGCTTAAAAATAGATCTAAAAATTGATCCAAGTGGATTAATAGAGTAGAAAATGTCAAGTGACATAAAAAAATAATCGGTCAAGACAGCACATCAAGGGATGAAAAAGGATATGCTGTGTATCTGACATGTCAAATAGTAAATAATAGCAGCAGTCAGTAGAAAATGGAGAAGTGTTTAATACGTGCAAATGCAATCCAACAGCCTGATAACTGTTCAATTTTCAATCATAAAAGGGAGAAAATACCTGAGAGGTTGACAAGTGTCACAAAACTATGAATAGAGGTCAATAAGCTGCAAAAGAGTAGTGTAGATAATACCCCAAAGCAATTAGCTTTCTCAAAATGGGGATAGTTTTATGGCAAACAAACTTGCCTTATATATAGTACACTCACAGACAGCGGAAATAACAGGGGTAGAGTGGCAATCAAATCAGTCGCGATGGAAACAGAAGTCCAACGTTACGACTACCTGCCCACAGCACACGCGCCACAGTATGGGCAAGGAGAAGCAAGGCTCAAGGATGAGTTGCCAAGATGATCGGGAGCCATGTGTGTGAGTGTGAGCGCACTCTGCTAAATATGACTATCCAAAGGCAAAGAATCCAGAGGCAACAGAGCATTGCGTTCAATATGATAATGTATTTAGCTAACAGTGCTTAAATGGAACACAACAGAAAGCAGAGATACACATAAGAAGCTATGTAAAACAAAACAAGTAATACATTTAGAAAAATTACATAATAAATAAAAAAGAATATGAAAAAAGTGATTTTAAAAGAAGATGGAAATTTGAAGAAAGAAATTATATTAATAAACAAAAAAATAGAAATAAATAGGAAAATATTAGTAGTATGTACAAAATAAAACATTTTTGATAAAAATAATAATTTAAGGAACTTAAAAAAAGGGTTGAATAAACAACCAAATGTGAACAAGATGTAAATGAACAAACACAAAAATATAAATATTCATGAAAATAAATAACATGAAATAAATGCACACAATATTTTTTATATGAAATAAAATAAATGCTTTGGCTAGATGAATGAAGTGTGTAAGTAAAAATTGAATAATTGGAGATGTCACTTATATAGATGAGCAAACCTGTTTGATAATGGTTCGACAATTTCAAATTTGGTACTAGTCTTACCATGTTCGTTCGGGCTTGGTAACCCCAAGCACTTTCCCCAAAAGTCGTCGATCTTCTGTTTTGTTCAATTTTGCCCCGGAACACTGTCTGCGTTTCCAAAAATGCTTTTGTAATAACATTTTCTGCTTTTGCACAGGATTTTGGTGCTGTCTAATGAATGGGTGGATGTGTAAAATCAGTGAATGGGGTGGGGACTGGGGAGAAGGCTTTTTGGCGCACGACACGATTTGTTTGTTTTTGATTAACTTTATTTGCAGATGTTCCTGCAGCCAATCAGCAGCAGCAAACATCCACATGTTTTAGACACTAAAGCTCCTGTGATTGGCAGCCTAAGTCACATGTCCATCTGCATATAAATTGTGGACATGTTGCGTCGGCACCATTTTGTGAATGTGACATGTTAGGGAAAGTGCTGCCCCTGGTGCTCCCACCGGTGCTGATAGACAGTGAGCTTAGCTGGGGGTTTAATGCTAGGTAGTTGAGGTAGATAGGAAAGCAATAGTTTTTTATAGAGACGTGCAGTGTATGGAAAGTTGTGTGTGTCACAAATCGGCACATTTCATGATGTAATAAGAAGTAGGGATTGGTACTGGTAGTGCCTGCTAAAGAGTTGCCAGTGAAGCATCTGAATAGTTATTGCTATATATTACTGCCTGCTCAAAAGTATGCAAACATATTTATAGGTATTGCTAGTTAGCAGTGCCTGGCCTAAAAAGTTGCTAGGGAAGTATCTAAAAAGTGGTTCTTGCCAATTTTATTTGCCTGCTCAAAATTATGCAAACACATTTATAGGTATTGCTAGTTAGTAGTGCCTGGCCTAAAATGTTGCTAGGGAAGTATCTAAAAAGTGTTTTTTGACAATTTTAATTGCCTGCTCAAAATTACACAACCACATTTATATGTATTGAAAGTTAACAGGGCCTGGTCTAAAACGTTGCAAGCGAAGTATGTAAAAAGTAGTTCTTGTCAATTTTAATTGCTGTTCAAAATTACACAAATACATTCATAGGTATTGCTAGTCAGCAATGCCTGGCCTAAAACATTGCTAGAAAAGTGTATAAAAACTGCTTCTTGCCAATTTTATTTACCTGCTCAAAATTATGCAAACACATTTATAGGTATTGCTAGTTAGTAGTGCCTGGCCTAAAATGTTGCTAGGGAAGTATCTAAAAAGTGTTTTTTGCCAATTTTAATTTTCTGCTCAAAATTTCCCAACCACATTTATGTGTATTGCTAGTTAACAGGACCTGGTCTAAAAAGTTGCTAGGGAAGTATGTAAAAAGTAGTTCTTGTCAATTTGGCCTAAAACGTTGCTAGGAAAGTGTATAAAAACTGGTTCTTGCCAATTTTATTTGCCTGCTCAAAATTATGAAAACACATTCATAGGTATTGCTAGTTAGTAGTGCCTGGCCTAAAAAGTTGTTAGGAAAGTGTATAAAAGCTGGTTCTTGCCAATTTTATTTGCCGGCTCAAAATTATGCAAATAGTAACCGGAGGAAAGAAAGTGTTAATCGTGCTGTCGTGGATATAAGCAGGAGATAAAACCAAGGGTTAATCTTCATGATTTTTATTAATCAATGCAGTTCAGAGTCCAAAAACGACGCCTTCATCAGGAATCAAAAAACACTAATGTACCAAAATATTCCTATCAATCAATTTAAAAGGGTGAGGAAGAACTGTTCAAGGGATACTGTTTTCACAGAACAAATAAGATTAATAAAAAATAAATTTGTAGAAAAAAATTATCTCAACAATCTCCTAAAAAGAGCAATATCCACAACTAAAACTCTTAAACAAGATGTTTTGCTTTGTCCTTCTTCCAAAATTAAAAAAATGAATACCCATTTTGAATCTAACTTTATCATCCAATTCTCTGCCAAAATTAGATTTATATTAGATAAACATTGGAATAACCTCCTTTGTGATCCTTTTTTAAAAATGGATCTGTTTCCTAAGCCCAGGATCACTTTTAGGAGAGCTCCAACTTTGAAAAATTTGGTAGCGCCCAGCAGAATTAGATACCCTAAACATATGAGAAAGGATCAATCCGTATCAATTGTTCCGGGGTCTTACAATTGGTTCACAGCAAAATGTCTCTGCTGTAGATCCATTAGTCCCAATCAATTTCAGTTTCACTCCTCAATAGATACCAGTATCACGTTTTCTATTAAAGAGCATTTAACCTGTCAATCTATCTTCTTAGTTTATCTAGTCGAGTGTACTTGTAAGAAACAATACAGTGTGTCCACCCATATTCTGTCCATCGCCATTAACTTGAGAATGGCGGAAGCTATAGGCATAGAAGTGGTGTCTAGGTACAGTAAAGAAGCCATGCGCTGCACAATGAAACCACCTATAGAGCCTCCTGTTGGAAAACAACGGATATATCATTTTTATTTAAAAAACGGGCCAAGATAGCGAAAAAGTGAATTACAAAGTTGTAGGGCATCATCAATTCAATACGAATCGACACCTTGCATACAGAAATGCTATGATTAGAATGTGTAAAACTCACAAGGCTGCAGACGTGAAGCAATACCTCATGGAGACCTTCCTACCCGATGTCACCTTCTTCCCATCCTGCCCTGCAGCAGGATATAGATGGGAGGAGCGGAGCAGCACAGCACAGGATACAAGGAGACGTGGAGAGTAGAGATGAGCGAACCGGTCCCGGTTCGGCTCGAGGTCGGTTCGCCGAACGGAGGTCCCGTTCGAGTTCGGATCGTCGAACGTTCGACGAACCGAACTCGAACCGCATAGGAAACAATGGCAGGCATTCACAAACACATAAAAACACATAGAAAACACCCTCAAAGGTGTCCAAAAGGTGACAAACAACTCACAACACAACACAAACACATGAGAAAGTGACAAGGACATATACTCATGTGAAAACAAAAGAGCAGGACAAGGAAAAAGAGGAGGAGACACAGATATAGGCATGGCACGCCCTTCTAAAATCATGTAAAACACCGCAAGGTGACTCCAAGCGGAGTCTTCCTTTTTTCCAAAAATTGGGCCACACAGACACCCATTCAGTGGCAGCAGTTGTGCCCCAGTTGTACAATTCACAGCTAGGTTTGCATCAAGCACATTCAAAAATATGCTATTCTTAACCGTCCCCAGGATGACACCGGGGTAGGTAGCAAAGTCTTTGCTGAAACATGACTTCTTCATCTTGGCTTCTTTTAAAAACAATGTAAGTAAGGGTTACTCCAAGCGGAGTCTTCCTTTTTTCAAAAAATTGGGCCCCACACACACCCACCCCTTCAGTGGCAGGAGTTGTGCCCCAGCTGTACACTTCACAGCTAGATTTGCATCAAGCACAATCAAAAATACGCCATAATTAACCGTCCCCAGGATGACACCAGGGTAGGTAGCAAAGTCTTTCCTGATCCCAGCTCTGTTCATCTTGGCTTCTTTTAAAAACAATGTAAGCAAGGGTTACTCCAAGCGGAGTCTTCCTTTTTTCCAACAATTGGGCCTTACACACACCCACCCCTTCAGTGGCAGCAGTTGTGCCCCAGTTGTACACTTCACAGCTAGATTTGCATCAAGCACATTCAAAAATACGCCATAATTAACCGTCCCCAGGATGACACCAGGGTAGGTAGCAAAGTCTTTCCTGATCCCAGCTCTGTTCATCTTGGCTTCTTTTAAAAACAATGTAAGCAAGGGTTACTCCAAGCGGAGTCTTCCTTTTTTCCAAAAATTGGGCCCAACACACACCCACCCCTTCAGTGGCAGCAGTTGTGCCCCAGTTGTACACTTCACAGCTAGATTTGCATCAAGCACATTCAAAAATACGCCATAATTAACCGTCCCCAGGATGACACCAGGGTAGGTAGCAAAGTCTTTCCTGATCCCAGCTCTGTTCATCTTGGCTTCTTTTAAAAACAATGTAAGCAAGGGTTACTCCAAGCGGAGTCTCCCTTTTTTCAAAAAATTGGGCCCCACACACCCACCCATTCAGTGGCAGCAGTTGTGCCCCAGTTGTACACTTCACAGCTAGATTTGCATCAAGCACATTCAAAAATACGCCATAATTAACCGTCCCCTGGATGACACCAGGGTAGGTAGCAAAGTCTTTTCTGATCCCAGCTCTGTTCATCTTGGCTTCTTTTAAAAACAATGTAAGCAAGGGTTACTCCAAGCGGAGTCTTCCTTTTTTCCAAAAATTGGGCCCCACACACACTCACCCCTTCAGTGGCAGCAGTTGTGCCCCAGTTGTACACTTCACAGCTAGATTTGCATCAAGCACATTCAAAAATACGCCATAATTAACCGTCCCCAGGATGACACCAGGGTAGGTAGCAAAGTCTTTCCTGATCCCAGCTCTGTTCATCTTGGCTTCTTTTAAAAACAATGTAAGCAAGGGTTACTCCAAGCGGAGTCTTCCTTTTTTCCAAAAATTGGGCCCCACACACACCCACCCCTTCAGTGGCAGCAGTTGTGCCCCAGTTGTACACTTCACAGCTAAATTTGCATCAAGCACATTCAAAAATACGCCATAATTAACCGTCCCCAGGATGACACCAGGGTAGGTAGCAAAGTCTTTCCTGATCCCAGCTCTGTTCATCTTGGCTTCTTTTAAAAACAATGTAAGCAAGGGTTACTCCAAGCGGAGTCTTCCTTTTTTCCAAAAATTGGGCCCCACACACACCCACCCCTTCAGTGGCAGCAGTTGTGCCCCAGTTGTACACTTCACAGCTAGATTTGCATCAAGCACATTCAAAAATACGCCATAATTAACCGTCCCCAGGATGACACCAGGGTAGGTAGCAAAGTCTTTCCTGATCCCAGCTCTGTTCATCTTGGCTTCTTTTAAAAACAATGTAAGCAAGGGTTACTCCAAGCGGAGTCTCCCTTTTTTCAAAAAATTGGGCCCCACACACACCCACCCCTTCAGTGGCAGCAGTTGTGCCCCAGTTGTACACTTCACAGCTAGATCTGCATCAAGCACATTCAAAAATACGCCATAATTAACCATCCCCAGGATGACACCAGAGTAGGTAGCAATGTCTTTCCTGATCCCAGCTCTGTTTATCTTCGCTTCTTTTAAAAACAATGTAAGCAAGGGTTACTCCAAGCGGAGTCTTCCTTTTTTCCAAAAATTGGGCCCCACACACACCCACCCCTTCAGTGGCAGCAGTTGTGCCCCAGTTGTACACTTCACAGCTAGATTTGCATCAAGCACATTCAAAAATACGCCATAATTAACCGTCCCCAGGATGACACCAGGGTAGGTAGCAAAGTCTTTCCTGATCCCAGCTCTGTTCATCTTGGCTTCTTTTAAAAACAATGTAAGCAAGGGTTACTCCAAGCGGAGTCTTCCTTTTTTCCAAAAATTGGGCCCCACACACACCCACCCCTTCAGTGGCAGCAGTTGTGCCCCAGTTGTACACTTCACAGCTAGATTTGCATCAAGCACATTCAAAAATACGCCATAATTAACCGTCCCCAGGATGACACCAGGGTAGGTAGCAAAGTCTTTCCTGATCCCAGCTCTGTTCATCTTGGCTTCTTTTAAAAACAATGTAAGCAAGGGTTACTCCAAGCGGAGTCTTCCTTTTTTCCAAAAATTGGGCCCCACACACACCCACCCCTTCAGTGGCAGCAGTTGTGCCCCAGTTGTACACTTCACAGCTAGATTTGCATCAAGCACATTCAAAAATACGCCATAATTAACTGTCCCCAGGATGACACCAGGGTAGGTAGCAAAGTCTTTCCTGATCCCAGCTCTGTTCATCTTGGCTTCTTTTAAAAACAATGTAAGCAAGGGTTACTCCAAGCGGAGTCTCCCTTTTTTCAAAAAATTGGGCCCCACACACACCCACCCATTCAGTGGCATCAGTTGTGCCCCAGTTGTACACTTCACAGCTAGATTTGCATCAAGCACATTCAAAAATACGCCATAATTAACCGTCCCCAGGATGACACCAGGGTAGGTAGCAAAGTCTTTCCTGATCCCAGCTCTGTTCATCTTGGCTTCTTTTAAAAACAATGTAAGCAAGGGCTACTCCAAGCGGAGTCTCCCTTTTTTCAAAAAATTGGGCCCCACACACACCCACCCCTTCAGTGGCAGCAGTTGTTCCCTAGTTGCAAATAGGATGTTTTGATTTGCATCAAGCACATTCCAAATCCACAAGCATTTACTCTCCCCAGGATGACACAGGGGTAGTAAATTCCTTCTGGATCCATGACTTGTTCATTTTGATGAACGTCAGTCTGTCCACATTGTCACTGGACAGACGCATGCGCTTATCTGTCAGCACACACCCAGCAGCACTGAAGACAATTTCAGAGACATCGCTGGCAGCTGGACACGACAAAATCTCCAAGGCGTAACTGGAGAGCTCTGGCCATTTTTCTAGATTTGAAGCCCAAAAGGAGCAAGGCTCCATTTGCAAAGTCATGGCATCGATGTTCATTTGGAGATACTCCTGTATCATCCTCTCCAGCCGTTGTTTATGTGTCAGACTTGTTGTCTCTGGTGGCCTTGCAAAAGAGGGTCTAAAAAAATTATGAAAAGATTCCATAAAATTGCTGTTACCAGCACCAGATACGGTCCTACTGGTACGGGTAGACTGTTGAAGATGACGAGACCGTCCCATGTTTGTCAAGTTACAACTGGGAGATTCACTCCCTGCACCTGCACGGTTGTTTGGTGGAAAAGCCGAGCTAAGATCGAGTAACAGCTTCTGCTGATACTCCTGCATACGTGCGTTCCTTTCTATGGCTGGAATTATGTCACAAAATTTGGACTTGTACCGGGGATCTAATAGTGTGGCAAGCCAGTAGTCATCATCACTTCCAATTTTGACAATACGAGGGTCATGTTGGAGGTAGTGCAACAAGAAGGCACTCATGTGTCTTTCGCAGCCATGCGGACCAAGTCTACGCTGTGTTTGTGGCATAGAGGTGCTAACCGTTCTTTCTTCCTCTGACATCTCCCCCCAACCTCTTTCAACTGAAATTCGACCAAGGTCTCCCTCATCTGCTGAGTCTTCCATGTCCATGGACAGTTCGTCCTCCATTTCTTCATGTTCTCCTGCACCTTCCTCAACATCTCGCCTGCTACCATGCACCCTTGTTGATCCCTGTCCCCCATGGTCCCATGCCTGGCGCCTTGGTGATGATGAACGTCTGGACCTTGGTGATGTTGTTGTGTCTTGCGCATATGAATCCTCCTGTAGTTCATCCCCTTCCTGTTGTCCCACCCCCTGACTCCGAATAGTGTTTAGCGTGTGCTCCAGCATGTAAATGACTGGAATCGTCATGCTGATAATGGCATTGTCAGCGCTAAACATATTCGTCGCCATGTCGAAACTGTGCAGAAGGGTGCATAGGTCCTTGATCTGAGACCACTCCATCAGGGTGATCTGACCCACCTCTGCATCTCGTTGGCCCGAGCTATACGTCATGACTTATTGCACCAGGGCTCGGCGGTGCTGCCACAGTCGCTGTAACATGTGGAGAGTTGAATTCCAGCGTGTCGCCACATCGCATTTCAGGCGATGAACCGGCAGGCCGAAAGACTTCTGGAGCGATGCAAGTCGCTCAGCTGCGGCGCTTGAACGGTGGAAGTGAGCAGACAGTTTTCGTGCCCTGTTCAGAAGGCCATCTAGGCCGGGATAGTGTGTTAAAAATTGCTGGACGACAAGGTTCAACACGTGAGCCATACAAGGTACGTGTGTCACCTTGCCCAGGCGAAGGGCCGCACCCAGGTTTGCAGCATTGTTGCACATGGCCTTACCAGGCTGCAGGTTGAGTGGAGACAACCATTTATAAAACTCGGACCGCAGAGCTGACCACAACTCCTCAGCTGTGTGACTCTTATTCCCAAGACATGTCAAGCTAAAGACCGCCTGATGCCGTTGCGCTCTGCTGCCAGCATAGTAATGAGGGGTGCGTGATTCCTTCTGCGCAGTGAGAACGCTGGTGGCCTGACCAGGCAGGCTTGGGGCGGAGGTGGAGGACCCAGATGAGGTGGAGGATGCAGAAGCAGTGGCGGAACTTGGACAGACAGAGGATTGACACACAAGTCGTGGGGACGGCAAGACTTGTGCAGCAGACCCTTCACCATCTATCACCATAGTTACCCAGTGCACAGTCAGCGACATGTAACGTCCCTGTCCATGCTTACTGGTCCAAGTATCGGTGGTGAAATGCACCCGTTGACACACAGAGTTTCTCAAGGAAGCGGTGATGTTGTGTGCGACATGCTGGTGTAGCGCAGGCACACCTTTCTTAGAGAAGTAGTGGCGACTAGGCATCTGGTACTGGGGCACAGCCACAGACATAAGGTCTCTAAAATCCTGTGTGTCCACTAGGCAGAAAGGCAGCATTTCGGTAGCCAACAGCTTACAGAGGGATAAAGTCAACCTCTTAGCTTTGTCATGGGTCGCAGGAAGTGGCCTTTTATTTGACCACATCTGAGGGACAGAGATCTGGCTGCTGTGTGTAGATGGTGTTGAGTAGGGTGTCCCTGGAAAAATGCAGGTTTGTGATGAAAGTGCACGCGGAGACATGATGTTGCCTTCATTCAACGTTGGTGCTATCGATGTCTTAGAGAGCTGTACACACTCACTTGTTTCCCCTTCCAAACCAACTGACGACCTACCAAGCAAACTGCCTGTTGCGGTTACAGTGGTGGAAGTTGTGGGTGGAAAAACAGGTGTGACAGCTGTCCCCACAGTCCTAGAAGATGAAGAGCGCGCGGATGCACTGGAAGGGGCAGGCGGTGGATGGTTCGCTCCGCTAGGCCGCATTGCAGCACGGTGAGCTTCCCACTGGGACATATGATATTTATTCATGTGACGATTCATGGAAGAAGTTGTCAAACTGCTGAGGTTTTGACCTCTACTAAGAGAACCATGACAAATTTTACAGATCACATAATTTGGGCGATCTTTTTCTATGTCAAAAAAGGACCAGGCTAGGCAAGGCTTAGAGGCCATGCAACCTGTTGATCCACCCCGAATAATGCTCAGAGGCAGAGTGGTGGCTGAGGATGCAGTTGTAGACATGCTACCAGTACTCCGACTGTGTCCAGGAAGGCGCAAGGTAACTTCATTATCAGTTGCATCCTCCTCCACCACCTCTGTTGACCTCCTCGAGTGCCTGACTGTGGGTTGACAGTAGGTGGGATCTAGAACTTCATCATCAATTGTTGTGTTTGCACTCCCCTCCCCCTCAGACCGAGCCTCTTCTTGCCCTGACCGAATATTTAAGTTGTCATCCCAATCGGGTATCTGCGTCTCATCTTCATCAGTATGTTCCTCATTGTCTATAACCACAGGTGTTACAGTTTGTGACAAAGGGTCAACATTATGCTCAGAAACTTGGTCCTCACGGCCTGAATCAGAGTCACAAAGGTTCTGGGCATCACTGCAGACCATTTCCTGTTCTGTACTCACTGTAGCTTGGGAGCAGACCTCTGATTCCCAGGCTATAGTGTGACTGAACAGCTCTGCAGACTCAGCCATCTCAGTTCCACCATACTGTGCAGTGCTGATGGAGACTTCAGAGCTGGGAGAAAGCAAGTTTGATTGGGATGACAACTCAGAGGACTGGTGTTTTTTGGATGCGGTACTTGAAGTGGCTGAGAGGGCACTTGTTGGACCACTTGAGATCCATTCAAGCATTTTCCTTTTTTGGCCATCATCTATCTTTGTTCCTGTTGTTCGTGTCCGTAAAAAAGGGAGCACATCGGATTGTCCACGGTAAGTAGTAGACATCTTACTTTTGCTGGTAGATGGTCTCTCTTCAGCAGATGATAATGGAGCTTTGCCACCTTCCCCACGGACAAACCCTTTTTTTCCTTTTCCACCACGCCTCTTCCCCTTTCCACCAGCATCTGTCATTTTGCCACTCATGTTGATTGCGACAAGATTGTGCACTGAAAATGTGGTAGTAAAAATTGAGAGGTGGTGTAGATTGCAGCGGTGGTCTAGCTTTATTAACAGCAGAATAATAAAGAATAAATATCCCTGACAATGCAACTACGGCCCTTAAACTGGCAGCATCAATTGCTAGTATAATGGCTTAGTTATAATGAGTTGGAGTGTGCAATGCAGGAAGAGGTGCTGCAAATATCTTTGCACTAGTGGGACTAGACAAAAATCCAATAGCCACGTTTAGGATGCCACTAGGTACACTGAGTGTTTGCAA
This sequence comes from Anomaloglossus baeobatrachus, assembly GCF_048569485.1. Lineage (NCBI taxonomy): Eukaryota > Metazoa > Chordata > Amphibia > Anura > Aromobatidae > Anomaloglossus > Anomaloglossus baeobatrachus. Next base: position 140,317,182 of record NC_134360.1, read on the forward strand.
GTATAATGGCTTAGTTATAACGAGTTGGAGTGTGCAATGCAGGCAGAGGTGCTGCAAATATCTTTGCACTAGTGGGACTATAGCAAAGTCCAATAGCCACGTTTAGGATGCCACTAGGAACACTGAGTGTTTGCTAGTATAATGGCTTAGTTATAATGAGTTGGAGTGTGCAATGCAGGCAGAGGTGCTGCAAATATCTTTGCACTAGTGGGACTAGACAAAAGTCCAATAGCCACGTTTAGGATGCCACTAGGTACACTGAGTGTTTGCTAGTATAATGGCTTAGTTATAATGAGTTGAAGTGTGCAATGCAGGCAGAGGTGCTGCAAATATCTTTGCACTAGTGGGACTATAGCAAAGTCCAATAGCCACGTTTAGGATGCCACTAGGTACACTGAGTGTTTGCTAGTATAATGGCTTAGTTATAATGAGTTGGAGTGTGCAATGCAGGCAGAGGTGCTGCAAATATATTTGCACTAGTGGGACTATAGCAAAGTCCAATAGCCACGTTTAGGATGCCACTAGGTACACTGAGTGTTTGCTAGTATAATGGCTTAGTTATAATGAGTTGGAGTGTGCAATGCAGGCAGAGGTGCTGCAAATATCTTTGCACTAGTGGGACTATAGCAAAGTCCAATAGCCACGTTTAGGATGCCACTAGGTACACTGAGTGTTTGCTAGTATAATGGCTTAGTTATAATGAGTTGGAGTGTGCAATGCAGGCAGAGGTGCTGCAAATATCTTTGCACTAGTGGGACTATAGCAAAGTCCAATAGCCACGTTTAGGATGCCACTAGGTACACTGAGTGTTTGCTAGTATAATGGCTTAGTTATAATGAGTTGGAGTGTGCAATGCAGGCAGAGGTGCTGCAAATATCTTTGCACTAGTGGGACTAGACAAAAGTCCAATAGCCACGTTTAGGATGCCACTAGGTACACTGAGTGTTTGCTAGTATAATGGCTTAGTTATAATGAGTTGGAGTGTGCAATGCAGGCAGAGGTGCTGCAAATATCTTTGCACTAGTGGGACTATAGCAAAGTCCAATAGCCACGTTTAGGATGCCACTAGGTACACTGAGTGTTTGCTAGTATAATGGCTTAGTTATAATGAGTTGGAGTGTGCAATGCAGACAGAGGTGCTGCAAATATCTTTTCACTAGTGGGACTATAGCAAAGTCCAATAGCCACGTTTAGGATGCCACTAGGTACATTGAGTGTTTGCTAGTATAATGGCTTAGTTATAATGAGTTGGAGTGTGCAATGCAGGCAGATGTGCTGCAAATATCTTTGCACTAGTGGGACTAGACAAAAGTCCAATAGCCACGTTTAGGATGCCACTAGGTACACTGAGTGTTTGCTAGTATAATGGCTTAGTTATAATGAGTTGGAGTGTGCAATGCAGGCAGAGGTGCTGCAAATATCTTTGCACTAGTGGGACTAGACAAAAGTCCAACAGCCACGTTTAGGATGCCACTAGGTACACTGAGTGTTTGCTAGTATAATGGCTTAGTTATAATGAGTTGGAGTGTGCAATGCAGGCAGAGGTGCTGCAAAATCTTTGCACTAGTGGGACTATAGCAAAGTCCAATAGCCACGTTTAGGATGCCACTAGGTACACTGAGTGTTTGCTAGTATGATGGCTTAGTTATAATGAGTTGGAGTGTGCAGAGGACAGGAGGGTACAGTGCCAGGATTGTGGGGCTCTGGGTAGAGGAATGGAAGCCTGCCTTTCTATTCCCTCCTAATGGGGAAATGCAGCGACGAAATCCCTGACCTTAGCTACACAGACGCTGTCTCTGTTTTCAGGACCTGTCACCTATGGCTCTGACCCTGCCGGTACGAGCCCTTAAAAGGACTGATGGAAAGTGCTATCCCTATGCTGTCCAGCGCTGTGTATGGAGTGCATACAGCAGTATCGGCGATAGGACAAAGGACGGAGCTGCGCCAGTGATATCTGACACCAAGGACTCAGAAGAGATAATGGCGTCCGGACGGCCAGATACTCGTTTTTATAATGCAGGGACATGTGACATGGACATCCTATCACACATGCCGTTGCTTCTCTGGCTAAAAGTCCACTTAGCTGTGTGTGTGTCTGGGATTGGCTGACATAATGGCCCTCCCCACTACACGCGCGCGCTTAGGGAAGGAAGACAAGGAAAAAAAAATAAAAATGGCCATTATACAAACAGGAGTGATCTGAAGGCGCTGTTCACGCACACTATACACTGAAATTTCATAATAGTGTGAGTCACAGAGTGACTTACACTATTACAGCGGAAAGCCAGCTAGGAATTAGCTGTTTTTTTGCTGCTAGAACCGTTCTCGAACGTTTCTAGAACTATCGAGCTTTTTCAAAAAGCTCGAGTTCTAGCTTGATCTAGAACAGGCCCCAAAATCACTCGAGCCTAGAACTGGAGAACCTCGAACCTCGAACCGCGCTCAACTCTAGTGGAAAGGATTGAGCGACGTACACAGTAAAAAAACATGTAAAATCAAACAAAGACACATTGTCTCCTGAAAAGGGAAAAGCACTAAACGTTGTTTTTTTTTTTTTTTTGTAACCTGTGCTGTGCTGCTCCACTCCTCCCATCTATTTCCTGCTGCAGGTCAGGATGGGAAGAATGTAATGTCGGGTCATCTTCCAGCGCTTCCGCAGAACACTGGAGGCAGAGAGGAGATCGCGGTCACGTGATTATGGGCGGGCACTTGCGATACAATCACAGCGCCGCACATATTCTCGTGCCTGCGACCACGTCACCAGTGGTCCTTGCGTGCACGGGACCTCGGGCGCAGCGGGCGGCGTCCAGGGATATGAAATGGAGCAATGGGGGACGGCGTCAATCTGAAGGAGGGACAGTAACCGACACCACACGGCCCGCCCCCATGGATAATTTACAAGAATTGCAGGCAAAAAGGTACAACTTTATAAAGTGTTTAATTTGGTTTGAAAGGGGGCACATAAAGTACAGGAACATTGCTAGAATGCAGCCCAGGAGCTGCAGAGGGGGAATCTTTTAGGTTTAAAGCAAAATTTCTGATGACAGGTTCCCTGATCACTGATTTGTTTTATTGATCCTCATGTATTTTTCCCATACTGATGATTACAATATTAACATTTTTATCATTTTTGTAATTTTTAATACATAATTTTTAGAATTTTGTATATTTCAATAATCATGTAACTGTATTGAATGTACTTAAATGTTTTGATCTTGTACTTGAATGTTTTTTTTGGGAACTCTTAATTTTCGGTTTATATACATCTTTGTGTTTTTTCCTGCAAAGATTTTTTCCACTAAAGATGTTTTTTTCAAATATATGTTTTTTCAAAATTGTATCCGTTTTCACACCTTTTTTCTCACAACCTGGTTCTGGGGGCACTGGGGTTTCTTCGGTCTTCCTTTGCACCAGGTCCTCCCCTACATGTTCTGACCGTATTTGCCCATCACCCTGCATTATAATCCACAGCTCAGTGCTGCAGATTCAGTGGTTGTCCCCAGATTACCTTTGCCTGACATGCGCATTACGACTTGTGCTCTAGTGACCTGTAGCTGCTTTTTCTAATACTACATCTGTCTTATTTTTCTTATCGCTTTATATCAAAACATTGATACACACATCTATATATATATATATATATATATATATATATATATATATATATATACACACATACAAACAGTACAGACCAAAAGTTTGGACACACATTCTCATTCAAAGAGTTTTCTTTATCTTCAGGACTCTGAAAATTGAAAATTCACATTGAAGGCATCAAAACTATGAATTAAAACATGTGGAATGAAATACTTAAAAAAGTGTAAAACAACTGAAAATATGTCTTATATTCTAGGTTCTTCAAAGTAGCCACCTTTTGCTGTCATTAATACTTTGCACACTCTTGGCATTCTCCTGATGAGCTTCAAGAGGTAGTCACCGGAAATGGTTTTTCAACAGTCTGGAAGGAGTTCCCATAGATTCTTAGCACTTGTTGGCCCTTTTGCCTTCACTCTGCGGTCCAGCTCACCCCAAACCATCTCGATTGGGTTCAGGTCTGGTAACTGTGGAGGCTAGGTCATCTGGCGTAGCACCCCATCACTCTCCTTCTTAGTCAAATAGCCCTTAAACAGCCTGGAGGTGTGTTTGGGGTCATTGTCCTGTTGAAAAATAAATGATAGTCCAACTAAACGCAAACCGGGTGGACTAGCACGCCGCTGCAAGATGCTGTACTAGGCTTGCTGGTTCAGTATGCCTTCAATTTTGAATAAATCCCCAACAGTGTCACCAGCAAAGCACCCTCACACCATCACACCTCCTGCTCCATGCTTCATGGTGGGAACCAGCCATGTAGAGTCCATCCGTTCACCTTTTCTACAAAGACACGGTGGTTGGATCCAAAGATCTCAATTTGGACTCATCAGACCAAAGCACAGATTTCCAGTGGTCTAATGTCCATTCCTTGTGTTCTTTAGCCTAAACAAGTCTCTTCTGCTTGTTGCCTGTCCTTAGCAGTGGTTTCCTAGCAGCTATTTTACCATGAAGGCCTGCAGCACAAAGTCTCCTCTTAACAATTGTTCTAGAGATGAGAAGGTGTGTCAAAACTTTTGGTCTGTACTGTATATATATATATATATATAAAATATATATATATATATTTTTGATTTTAAGTATTTAAAATAATTTTCTGACATTATACATCAATCTTTATTTATTCTTTCCCATGATAAGTCTTTTTTAAATTATTTCAAGCATTTTCATTGGTTGCCACGTGAATTTGTGCTTTTTTAACTCCTTTTTTCCAAACGTATCAGGTGACTGTCAGTTACCTGCGCGCCTTTTTTCAAATCCTGCATTTTGTATATAAGGATCTTCTGTGCACTGTATCTTGATGTGCATCAGTGGTTTTTTTTTATAAAAAAAGGTACATCAGGGGTTTTTGATTCCTGATGAAGGAGTCGTTTTTGGACTCTGAAACACGTTGAATAATAAAAATCATGAAAATTAACCCTTGGATTCATCTTCTGCTTATATCTACGGTAGCGCGATTAACCCTTTCTTTCCTCTGGTTACTATCTCTAACTGAAAAAGTTGCTAGAGAAGTATCTGAAAAGTGGTTCTTGCCAATTTTGAATGCGTGGTCAAAATTTTGCTAACACAGTTATAGGTAATGTTGCTTGTTAGTGCCTGGCCTAAAAAAGATTGAAAGGAAGTTTCTAAAAGGTATTTCCTTACAAGTTAAAATGCCAGCTTTAAATTATGAATAGGCACATACACAACCAACATGCATTACTGTGGGAATCTCACTGCGCTAAAATGTGGACTAAACCCAGCTACCGGCCACTAAATCTACATCATTTAACGTTTCTTCCTCCTCCTGCATCACGCGCAAATCTATTGTAACACAGGTGTCCGACTACAAAACCTCCTCTTGTGTACCCCCTACAGTGAGGGTGGGTGAGAGCCCATTGGGTCTTCCAAAAATGACCATGCCTGCTGTTTTTGATCCATGTGAGAAACCAAGCACACCACATGTTTCTCAATCCAGCATTCCATCTCCCACTACAGCTCCCTCCCAGTCCACTGCACAGTCTTGTACCCCTTACTCCACCCTCCCTCAGCACAGCAGCCAGCCCTTGGTCACACAGTTTTGGTCACGTTAAAGACCATTTCCTCCCACACATGGCAAAGCGAAGTACTTGAACTTCACCATATAGAAACTGTTGGCTACTGAACCCCTTAACAACCGCGGGCCGTAAAATTACGTCCTTGCGGTCATAATGTCACTGCCCGCGGTCTGCCGGCAGCATCATGCTGCGATCGGCACACATCTCAGCTGATTTTCACAGCTGAGATGTGTGCCTGCTAGGCACAAGCAGAATCGTTATCTGCTCGTGCCGTTTAACCCCTTATATGGCGCTGTCAATATGTGACAGTGCCATTATAAGCGCGATCGCGGTAAACATTTACTTACTGCCCAATACCGGAAGTCACGTGACGCGATCACGTGACTTCCGATAGTTGTCATGGTAGCACAGGGTCATGTGATGACTCCTGTACTACACCTGACTTGCTTTCACTTTCGCTGTGCCAGCGGCAGAGCAAAAGAAAAAGAGTGCGTATCTGCTGTTTACAGCCTTGTAGCTGTGATCAGCAGATACTGCAGAGCGATCGGAATGCTGATCGCAATAGCCCCCTAGGGGGACTAGTAAAATAAAAAAAAAATTAAAAAAAATTTTTTAAAAAATTAAAAAAAAAAAACAAAAAACCTAAAAGTTCAAATCAACCCCCATTCGCCCCATTGAGAATTAAAGGGTTAAAAAAATGAAAAAATATACACACATTTGGTATCGCCGCATTCAGAAACGCCCGATCTATCAAAATATAAAATCAATTATTCTGATCAGTATACGGCGTAGCGGCAAAAAAATTCCAAACGCCAAAACGATGGTTTTTTGTCGCCACATTTTGCGCAAAATGCAATAAGAGGCGATCAAAATGTAGCATCTGTGCAAATATGATACCGTTAAAAATGTCAGCTCGAGACGCAAAAAATAAGCCATCATTGATCCATAGATCCCGAAAAATGAGAACGCTACGGGTCACGGAATATGGCGTAAAACATGCGCCACTTTTTTCGGACAAACTTCCGGGTTTTTTTTAACCCCTTATATAAAAGTAAACCTATACATGTTTGGTGTCTACGAACTCGCACTGACCTGAGGCATCACACCCACACATCAGTTTTACCATACAGTCAGCACAGTGAATAAAATATCTCAAAAACCATAGTGCTATCGCACTTTTTTTGCAATTTTTCTGCATTTGGAATTTTTTTGCCGTTTTCTAGTACACTATATGGTAAAATTGATGGTTTCATTTAAAAGTACAGCTCGTTCCGCAAAACATGAGTCCTCACATGACCATATTGACTGAAAAATAAAAAAGTTACGTCTCTCAGAAAAAGAATGGCGAAAAAAAAAAACGGAAAGCAAAAAATCGGCCGGTCATGAAGGGGTTAAATTATGCCTTTCCACCTGGTGGATACATAGGGTTTCTGAAACCTGATGGTCTTCACAGTCCCCCAGAACCAGTTGCCCAGTAGCCATTATTTATCTAATAAAGCTGTGCCTGCGCTACACAATGATGGTCACAGCCAAGATTACTATTTCCTTGAAAGATTCTGTGTCCTAGTGTGCATTTCACCACTGACACCTGGGTGAGCAAGCATGGCCAGGGGGATTACATCTCGCTTACTGGGCACTGGGTGACTCTGGTGGCTGCGGGGGCAGGTGAGGAATAGGCTAGGCTTCTTCCCAAGTTTTAAAATCCATAAGGCTTTAAGGACAAAGTTCTTGATCTACTACTTCCCCTTCTGCTTCCTCCACCTCCAGATGCATTCTCAATCTCTCCCTTAATGTAACATGTGTTCAAAGAGTGCATAGAGATTCCTCCCCGCCTCTGTACAGCTCAGCCAGGGCTCAACACAATCAGGCAGTGCTGAAATTAATCTGTATCGGAAAACTCAGTCACAAAGCTACAGAGTGGTGGACTGTAGTGATGAGCGAGTACTAAAAAGCTCGGGTGCTCGAAGCTCGGGCCGAGCCTCCCAAGATACTCGTGTACTCGGGCCGAGCAACGAGTCCAATGTTATCCTATGGGAGACCCGAGTATTTTTGTGAAATGACCCCCCGGCAGCATGTAGAAACCCTAAAAATGTCACAAAAGTCTCAGAAGAGTGCTCAAATGACATGGCAACAGCATGGGGAAGACCCCTTGAAGCATTTATCACTCAAAAGTCACAGCTGTGAACAATTTTGGCCGCGTTTCACGCCATTTTTACGGACTCACCAGAAAACCTTCCAAAATGACCCCAAAATGATTTTTCATGGCAGAAATGTTAAGGGCACATACCCAATAGTGAGATAGAGCTGGTGTATGTTACTTTTTGAGATTAATACATGAAAGATTTTACGTGAAAACATTGTGTGGCACTCCGATGTCCCTGAGAAGAGACGTACATGAAGGCCTCTTGAGTCTAATGTGCCCATTTTGAGGAAGTGACTGAGTCTTTGTAGTATTTTCCTTTGCCAGGGCAGTCCAAAATTGTGAGGTTCACCAATGCCCCTGCATACAGACGTGCATGAGGGCCTGTAAACCTGAAGTGCCCATTGTAAGGAAGTGGGTCTATTTTAGTATAGCCCTTTGCCAGGGCAGCCAAAAATTGGGAGGCTCCACGTTGTCCCTGGGTAGAGACGTGCATGAGGGCCTCAAAACATTAAGTGTCCATTGTCAGGAAGTGGGTGTATTATAGTATAGCCCTTAGGCAGGGCAGCCAAAAATTGGGAGGCTCCACGTTGTCCCTGGGTAGAGACGTGCATGAGGGCCTCAAAACATTAAGTGTCCATTGTCAGGAAGTGGGTGTATTATAGTATAGCCCTTAGGCAGGGCAGCCAAAAATTGGGAGGCTCCACGTTGTCCCTGGGTAGAGACGTGCATGAGGGCCTCAAAACATTAAGTGTCCATTGTCAGGAAGTGGGTGTATTATAGTATAGCCCTTAGGCAGGGCAGCCAAAAATTGGGAGGCTCCACGTTGTCCCTGGGTAGAGACGTGCATGAGAGCCTCAAAACATTAAGTGTCCATTGTCAGGAAGTGGGTGTATTATAGTATAGCCCTTAGGCAGGGCAGCCAAAAATTGGGAGGCTCCACGTTGTCCCTGGGTAGAGACGTGCATGAGGGCCTCAAAACATTAAGTGTCCATTGTCAGGAAGTGGGTGTATTATAGTACAGCCCTTAGCCAGGGCAGCCAAAAATTGGGAGGCTCCACATTGTCCCTGGATAGAGACGTGCATGATGGCCTCAAAACATTAAGTGTCCATTGTCAGGAAGTGGGTGTATTATAGTATAGCCCTTAGGCAGGGCAGCCAAAAATTGGGAGGCTCCACGTTGTCCCTGGATAGAGACGTGCATGATGGCCTCAAAACATTAAGTGTCCATTGTCAGGAAGTGGGTGTATTATAGTATAGCCCTTAGGCAGGGCAGCCAAAAATTGGGAGGCTCCACGTTGTCCCTGGGTAGAGACGTGCATGAGGGCCTCAAAACATTAAGTGTCCATTGTCAGGAAGTGGGTGTATTATAGTATAGCCCTTAGGCAGGGCAGCCAAAAATTGGGAGGCTCCACGTTGTCCCTGGGTAGAGACGTGCATGAGGGCCTCAAAACATTGAGTGTCCATTGTCAGGAAGTGGGTGTATTATAGTATAGCCCTTAGGCAGGGCAGCCAAAAATTGGGAGGCTCCACGTTGTCCCTGGATAGAGACGTGCATGATGGCCTCAAAACATTAAGTGTCCATTGTCAGGAAGTGGGTGTATTATAGTATAGCCCTTAGGCAGGGCAGCCAAAAATTGGGAGGCTCCACGTTGTCCCTGGGTAGAGACGTGCATGAGGGCCTCAAAACATTAAGTGTCCATTGTCAGGAAGTGGGTGTATTATAGTATAGCCCTTAGGCAGGGCAGCCAAAAATTGGGAGGCTCCACGTTGTCCCTGGGTAGAGACGTGCATGAGGGCCTCAAAACATTAAGTGTCCATTGTCAGGAAGTGGGTGTATTATAGTATAGCCCTTAGGCAGGGCAGCCAAAAATTGGGAGGCTCCACGTTGTCCCTGGGTAGAGACGTGCATGAGGGCCTCAAAACATTAAGTGTCCATTGTCAGGAAGTGGGTGTATTATAGTATAGCCCTTAGGCAGGGCAGCCAAAAATTGGGAGGCTCCACGTTGTCCCTGGGTAGAGACGTGCATGAGGGCCTCAAAACATTAAGTGTCCATTGTCAGGAAGTGGGTGTATTATAGTATAGCCCTTAGGCAGGGCAGCCAAAAATTGGGAGGCTCCACGTTGTCCCTGGGTAGAGACGTGCATGAGGGCCTCAAAACATTAAGTGTCCATTGTCAGGAAGTGGGTGTATTATAGTATAGCCCTTAGGCAGGGCAGCCAAAAATTGGGAGGCTCCACGTTGTCCCTGGATAGAGACGTGCATGATGGCCTCAAAACATTAAGTGTCCATTGTCAGGAAGTGGGTGTATTATAGTATAGCCCTTAGGCAGGGCAGCCAAAAATTGGGAGGCTCCACGTTGTCCCTGGGTAGAGACGTGCATGAGGGCCTCAAAACATTGTTCCCATTGCAAAGGAGCGGGTCTCCTGTCGTTGTAATGTCCATTCTGCAAAGAATGGGCGAAAAAATTTACCACTGGAGGTATACCTGAAACAAAGGCCTAAGTATTGCAATTTGTAACGGTCATCATCATGGTGGCGCATGAGGAGAAGGAGGAGCAGTCCAGCGATTATCCAAAGTCCAGAAGTGTGTACCCATGGGTAACTGGAGGTACATGGCAAACTTTAAATTCCGCTCTCATTTGCTGGTGGTGTGGTGAAGTCTGGCCCAATCCAACCCTTGTTCATCTTGATCAGAGTCAGCCTGTCAGCATTTTCAGTTGACAGGCGGGTGCGTTTATTTGTAATGATTCCACCTGCGGCACTAAAAACACGCTCTGACAAAACGCTAGCAGCAGGGCAGGCCAGGACTTCCAAGGCGTAGAGAGCCAATTCATGCCACGTGTCCAGCTTGGATACCCAATAATTGTAAGGCACAGAGGAATGTCGGAGTACAGTTGTTCGATCTGCAAGGTACTCCTTCAGCATCTGGGCAAACTTAGGATTTCTTGTGGCACTACCCCGCACCTCAGGGGCTGTGGTACGTGAGGGGCTGAGAAAACTGTCCCACATCTTAAAGACTGTTCCCCTACCTCTGGCGGATTGGACTTGTGCCTCTCTCGGCTGTACGCCTCGGTTGTCCACTGATTCCTGACCTATGCCGCTAGCGTTTTGTGAGGGGAATGCTTTGCCTACTTCCGTGACTATGGCCTTCCGGAACTGCTGCATTTTGGTTGACCTCTCCTCCACGGGAATAAGAGACAAAAAGTTCTCCTTGTAGCGTGGGTCTAACAGTGTTACCAACCAGTAATGATTGTCGGCCAAGATGTTCTTAACGCGAGGGTCACGAGACAGGCAGCTTACCATAAAGTCAGCCATGTGCGCCAGACTCTTAACAGCCAGGACTTCAGTAGCCTGACCAACAAGATGACTGAACATGCTGTCCTCCTCCTCCTCCTCCTCCTCCTCCTCATCTACCCTGTCCTCTGGCCAGCCACGCTGAACCGAGGATATGACTGGTGTGCATGTCATATCCTCAATTTGGCCGGAGAGTTGCTCCATGTCTTCATCCTCGTCCTCGTCATAGTCCTCCACTGCACGTTGTGATGAGACGAGGCTGGGCTGTGTGTTATCACCCACACCCACTACTGTTTCTTGCTGCAACTCATCGCGCTCCGCCTGCAATGCATCATGTTTGTTTTTCAGCAGAGACCGTTTTAGAAGGCAGAGTAGCGGTATGGTGACGCTAATAATGGCGTCATCACCACTCACCATCTTGGTGGAGTCCTCAAAGTTTTGGAGGATGGTACATAGGTCTGACATCCATCTCCACTCCTCAGGTGTTATGTGTGGAGTTTGACCCATTTCCCGACGGCTTAGGTGATGCAGGTACTCAACAACTGCCCTCTTCTGCTCACATATCCTGACCAACATGTGCAGAGTTGAATTCCAACGCGTGGGGACATCACACACCAGTCTGTGAGCCGGAAGATGCAAACGGCGCTGAAAGCCGGCAAGGCCGGCTGAAGCAGTAGGTGACTTTCGAAAATGTGCAGACAGGCGGCGAACTTTTACCAGCAGATCAGACAGCTCTGGGTATGACTTTAGAAACCGCTGAACCACGAGGTTTAGCACATGGGCCACGCATGGAACATGTGTCAGCTGGCCTCGCCTCAAAGCCGCCACCAGGTTCCGGCCATTGTCACACACGACCTTTCCTGGCTTTAGGTTCAGAGGTGTGAGCCAGTGATCTGCCTGCTGTTTCAGAGCTGTCCACAGCTCTTCTGCATTGTGGGGTTTGTCACCTATGCAGATTAGCTTCAGCACAGCCTGTTGCCGCTTCGCCGAGGCAGTGCTGCAGTGCTTCCAGCTTGTGACTGGTGTGGAGGGTACAGTGGATGAGGATGCGCAGGAGGAGGAGGAGGCTGAAGAGCATGACATTCCGGAGCTGTAGAGTGTGGGTGAAACACTGACTGAGGTAGGGCCTGCAAACCTTGGTGTGGGAAGGACGTGTTCCGTCCCTCGCTCAGACTGGGTCCCAGCTTCCACAATATTAACCCAGTGTGCCGTCAACGAGATGTAGCGGCCTTGCCCACAAGCACTTGTCCACGTGTCTGTGGTTAGGTGGACCTTGGGTGAAACAGCGTTGTTCAGGGCACGTGTGATGTTTTGTGACACGTGGTTATGCAACGCGGGGACGGCACACCGGGAGAAATAGTGGCGGCTGGGGACCGAGTAACGTGGGACAGCTGCCGCCATCAGGTCACGGAATGCTTCTGTCTCCACCAGCCTAAAAGGCAACATTTCCAGCGCAAGCAGTCGCGAAATGTTAGCATTTAGAACTGTGGCATGTGGGGTGTTGGCAGTGTATTTGCGCCTGCGTTCAAAGGTTTGCTGAATGGATATCTGAACGCTGCGCTGGGACAAGGACGTGCTTGATGATGGTGTTCTTTCTGCGTAGGCAACTGCAGGTGCAGGAGTGGAGGAGGCTTGTTCGCAGGCAGCATGGACAGGGGATTGGCTCGCATGCACAACCAGCGAAGACGTAGCAGTGACATCAGCAAGCACTGCTCCTCGACTCTGTTGTACTTCCCACAAAGTCGGGTGCTTGGCTGACATGTGCCTGATCATGCTGGTGGTGGTCAGGCTGCTAGTTTTGGTACCCCTGCTGATGCTGGCACAGCAGGTGTTGCAAATGGCCTTTTTTGAATCATCTGGATCCAACTTAAAAAACTGCCAGACTCGGGAAGACCTAACATTTGTACAGGCACCTTGTGTCGTCGTGTTGTTCCGGGGAACGGTTGCCTGACTTCTGCCTGGGGCCACCACCCTGCTTCTTACTGCCTGTTGTGATGCTACGCCTCCCTCCCCCTGTGCACTGCTGTCCTCGCTCTGCATATCCTCCTGCCAGGTTGGGTCAGTTACTGGATCATCCACCACGTCGTCTTCGTCTTCCGCACCCTGCTCCTCCTCCTGACTTCCTGACAATTGTGTCTCATCATCGTCCACCACTTGTTGAGACACGTTGCCAACTTCGTGAGAACGTGGCTGCTCAAATATTTGGCCATCTGTACAGACGATCTCCTCATGACCCACTTCAATATGAGCTGGCGAGAGGCCAGAATGTGTGAATGGAAACGTGAACAGCTCTTCCGAGTGTCCAAGTGTGGGATCATTAATGTCCGAGGAGGACGTGTACTCAGCCTGGTGGTAGGAAGGAGGATCAGGTTCAGAAATGTGCGGTGCAGTATCACGGCTACTGACACTTGACCGTGTGGAAGACAGAGTGTTTGTGGTGGTGCCAATCTGACTGGAAGCATTATCTGCTATCCAACTAACAACCTGTTGACACTGGTCTTGGTTCAAGAGCGGTGTACTGCTGCGGTCTCCAAGAATTTGGGACAGGACGTGCGAGCGACTAGATGTGGCCCTTTGTTGTGGCGAAATTAGAGCTTGCCCACGACTTCGGCCTCTGCCTGCACCACCATCACGTCCACTTCCTTGTTCCTTGCCAATGCCCTTGCGCATTTTGCAATGCTGTGCACTGCTGACGTGTATATTCACTACTTGTGCGTTATATCAAAGTTTCTGGAAATTGCACACAAGTGCACCTGTACGCTGCCACCAACAGGCACACACGTGCGGTTTTAAAAACCAAGCACGGACGCAATAAGAACCTAACAGGTTTTTTTGGGGAGCGACAATTACAGACAAGTCAGACACTATCTGGACTGTTTTACACTGTGTACACCAGCCCCAGATATGATGAAGGCTGGTATACGGTCACCACTACCCTGCCTGCCTGCCTGCCTGTATACTGGTACAATAGTCCTGACAAGGACTCTTTTGGTCACTAGCCTGTATTCAGACCTGGCTATACCCTGCCTGTATATAGCAACAATAGTCCTGAGAAGGACTCTGCTACTGTACTCCGACCTGGCTATACCCTGCCTGCCTGTATACAACTAGAATAGTCCTGAGAAGGACTTTTGGTCACACTGTTTGCAGCCCTGCAACTGAAAAAGCTATAAAGGGCCGCAAAGCTTTCCCTGAATCAGCGACACTCTCCCTGCACTCACTGTCTGGATAGCTGTGAGCAGAGCACAGCGCGCCGGCCGATATAAAGGCTCGGTCACGCTGTGCAGGCCGGCCAATCACTGCAATTCCACAACTAACAGGGCTGTGGCATTGCAGTGGTCTGCCAGCCAATCCCTGCATGAGGGCTGGCTCTCAAAAGAGCGCCAACATGCAGAAATGAAGACCACGAGTACAGCACGAGTATCGCGAGATTACTCGGTCCCCGCCGAGCAGCCCGAGTACAGCGATACTCGTGCGAGTACCGAGTAGTTACAAGCATGCTCGCTCATCACTAGTGGACTGCTGTCCGGGCCGAGCTTGATTAAGGAACCTGGAGCCAGGAAAGGCCGTGTGCGGCAAGGGTGCAAACCTGTTAGCAGCCCTACATCTGGGTGACATCCTACGTGTGCCTTGCATGGCTCACGTCCTGAATCTGGTTGTGCAAAAATTTATAGCCCACTATCCTGGACTGAATGAGCAGCTGCACAAGCTATAGGCCCCGTCACACTAAGCAACATCGCTAGCAACATCGCTGCTAACGAACAACTTTTGTGACGTTGCTAGCGATGTTGCTGTGTGTGACATCCAGCAACAACCTGGCCCCTGCTGTGAGGTCGCTGGTTGTTGTTGAATGTCCTGGGCCATTTTTTAGTTGTTGCTGTGCCGCTGTGAAGCACAGATCGCTGTGTGTGACAGCAACAACTAAATGTGCAGGCAGCAGGAGCCGGCTTCTGCGGAGGCTGGTAACCAATGTAAACATCGGGTAACCAAGAAGCCCTGTCCTTGGTTACCCGATATTTACGTTTGTTACCAGCCTCCTCCGCTCTCACTGTCAGTGCCGGCTCCTGCTCTGTGCACATGTAGCTGCAGCACACATCGGGTTAATTAACCCGATGTGTGCTGTAACTAGGAGAGCAAGGAGCCAGCGCTAAGCATTGTGCGCTGCTCCCTGCTCTGTGCACATTTAGCTGCAGCACACATCGGGTTAATTAACCCGATGTGTGCTATAACTAGGAGAGCAAGGAGCCAGCGCTAAGCATTGTGCGCTGCTCCCTGCTCTGTGCACATTTAGCTGCAGCACACATCGGGTTAATTAACCCGATGTGTGCTGTAACTAGGAGAGCAAGGAGCCAGCGCTAAGCATTGTGCACTGCTCCCTGCTCTGTGCACATTTAGCTGCAGCACACATCGGGTAATTAACCCGATGTGTGTTGTAACTAGGAGAGCAAGGAGCCAGCGCTCAGTTTGCGCTGCTCCCTGCTCTCTGCACGTGTAGCTCCGTGCGGTGGTAACCAAGGTAAATATCGGGTTGGTTACCCGATATTTACCTTAGTTACCAAGCGCAGCATCTTCCACGCTGCGCTGGGGGCTTGTCACTCGTTGCTGGTGAGCTCACCAGCAACTTGTGTAGCGACGCTCCAGCGATCCCTGCCAGGTCAGGTTGCTGGTGGGATCGCTGGAGCGTCGCAGTGTGACATCTCACCAGCAACCTCCTAGCAACTTACCAGCAATCCCTATCGTTGTTGGGATCGCTGGTAAGTTGCTTAGTGTGACTGGACCTTATGGTTGATGTGTACTGACTTCCATTGTTCACACCAGCTAATTGACTTGCAACACTTGAAAGGACTTTCAGCCTACTGATTAACCAATTGTTACATGAAGGCCGACACAGTGGAATTCCACTCTGTAAATGCTGCAGCAACTTTTGCAGCAGCAACCCCTGGTGCACTATGCCATGACGAATAGCCTTGCACAATGCAGTACGGATGTGGGGACAAAAACAGAACTCCTAAAATACTTATTTATTCAGTATAATTAAAAGTAAGACAAACTTGCAAAAATTCACAAACCTACACTATTCACTACACCAACACTATTTCTTGAGGGGTGGAAACTAATAAAGAACTAACCACAAGATTAACCGATTGCTACCCTTATTCCAGTCCATGGAATTTGTGTTACTAACCTAGGATTACATCAGATCACTTGTAATAAACGTGTCAATTTTTTCACAAAGTTAAAGAATACTATTTTCTGAGAAAGTGATTTGTATTAAAGGGTGCTTTACACGAGACGACGGATTGTGCGATGCATCGTCGGGGTCACGGTTTTCGTGATGCACATCCGGCATCGTACACGACGTCATCTCGTGTGAAACCTCTGAGCGATGCAGTATCGCTCACAAATCGTGAGTCATGTACTCGTCGCTCAGTTTCATAATATCGTTTATTTTTCCTGCAGCAGGTTGTTCATCGTTCCTGTGGCAGCACACGGTGCTCCATGTGACACCACAGGAACGATGAACACAGCTTACCTGCATCCCGCTCATCTCCGCCCCTCCGCTTCTATTGTCCGGCCGCTGTGTGACGTCGCTGTGACGCCAAACATCCCTCCCCATTCAGATAGTGGACGTTCATCGCCCACAGCGAGGTCACTCAGCAGGTAAATACGTGTGACGGGGCTTTCACGACTTTGTGCGACATGGGCAGCGATTTGCCCGTGACACACAAACAACGGCGACGGGTACGATCAATTGTGAAATCGCACAATCGCTCGTCCCGTGTAAACCAGTCTTTACACACCATGTTATGTTGATTTATCTGTTTGATGATTAACCCCTGAGGCACCTCCAGCTGGGAGGAGAAACGCATCAGGTCAGCTAGGGGTATAGTGGTCGTCTTACAAGCAACCCTATGTGTATATGATGTAACAAGCTTTGACATTAAATAATACCTTGTAATTTAATTTGAGGACATAAAAAAAAAATGGTATGTCCCCTTGATCCTTAACTATAGGACTACTGACTACTGGACGGATTAGGGTTTGTTTTTGACTGCTATGCTCCGAATTGGGATGGTATTCTCTTTTTGGAGTAGTGGTCCCCCCTTACTACTAAGGTTAATCATTAACACTGGTTCTCTCTAGAGTCACTAGACCTGAGGTGTAATATTGATTATATACCTTTTTCAAGAATATTTGTACCTGTTGTAGGAAGGGGGTTCACATTTTCTGATTTGTCTTTAGCACATCTACCAGAGTGTAGGTTTGTAAATATTTCTAAGTTTGCTTTTAATTATACTGAATAAATAAGTATTTTAGGAGTTCTGTTTTTGTCTGTGAAAAATCTAGGTTACTACTTCTAGTATTTTGTTTTTCTGTGAAACAGTACGGATGTGTTGGGCAAATCACAATTGCAGAGTGGGCACAGCTGGAGGACCTCTGAACCCTTTTCCATAGTTTCAAATTGACTACAAAGATGGTTAGCGCTGACTATGCCATCATCAGCATCACTATTCTGCTCATCTATATGTTGGAGCGCACTTTGATTAGTCTGTGGGAGGAGGTGGGTGTCCAAAAGAAAGAGGAGGAAGCAAAAGGAGCATGAGGAAAGAATACCATTTCCTGTAAGGTCCAGACAGTCGTTGCACTGGCAGGTTTCATGGGAGGGTAGAGTCCATTGACCAAGGCTGGCTCATAGTAACAGACAAAGTTGTAGTGAAGGTGCAGGAGCCGAGGAACAAATGGAGGAGGAAGAGCGGATGGGTGCAGAAAACTCTGGAGACGAAGAAGATGTTGATCCCTTATCTTTTGTCCCTGGTTGGTGAGAAGGGAAGGAGGAGGCAAACTTGAGCATTACTGCGCCACCAACACAACTTGGACTTTGACCTCATGGAAGTGTCCGACACATGAGCGCTTTCTTGCATCACTATTTGCAACATGATGTCAGTATCGTTACTATTAGAAATAGTGCTGACTACTGGGTTGCCACTCTGTTAGATCCACGGTACAAGAGTCAATTTATCAAGATGCTTCCACCCCTAGAAAGGGACATTTGGATGCTGGAGTAGAGAAACAAGCTTGTAGATAATCTTAACAGTACTTTTCCACAAGACAGCAGTGAGGCACACAGTTATATAATTCCAACCTTGGGAATGTTAGATCGTCAACGCAGAAGCATTAGCAGCAGCAGCAGCAGCAGTTCAGGTGCCAGAACCAATTTCTGTGATTTGTGGCACATATTTTGTACACCATTGCATGCACCAGCAGAACCAAGTAGAAGTCTGACCACATAGTAAACGACTGGAGAGGATGGTGCAGGAGTATCTATAGCTCAACATTGATGACATAAAAGTGTCGTGGGATGGTGTTTGTATATATTACTTAAGGTGATGTACTTTGTAATTATGGGGTTTTAATATATGGTATATACAATGTTTTCTCTGGTTAATGAGCACATGTCTCATAAATATATATATTACCTTAGGGGGATAGTTTATATTCAATATCCTCATTATATATGTATATAGATGTGATTTGCATTGTATATATGTACCAAAAGTTTGGACACACATTCTCATTCAAAGAGTTTTCTTTATTTTCAGGATTCTGAAAATTGTAGATTCATATTGAAGGCATCAAAACTATGAATGAAAACATGTGGAATGAAATGCTTAAAAAGTGTGAAACAATTTAAAATATGTCTTATATTCTAGGTTGTTCAAAGTAGCCACCTTTTGCTTTCATTACTGCTTTGCACACTCTTGGCATTCTCTTGATGAGCTTCAAGAGGTAGTCACCAAAAATGGTTTTCCAACAGTCTTGAAGGTGTTCCGAGATGAGAAGGTGTGTCCAAACTTTTGTTCTGTACTGTATATATATATATACAAACTTTGCGAAGGACATATGAATCAAGCCACATAAAAGGTTATCCTGGAAAAACAGTTGCTTCCTTCTGCTCATGCAATGTTCCCCAACTCTGAGGACTGGTATTTCCAGCAGGACAATGTACCATGCCACACAGCTAGCTCAATCAATGTATAGATGAAGGACCACCACATCAAAACCCTGTCATGGCCAGCCCAATCTTCAGACCTAAACCCCATTGAAAACCTCTAAAAAATAATCAAGAGGAAACTGGATAGTCACAAGCCATCAAACAAAGAAGAACTGCTTACATTTTTGCACCAGGAGTGGCATAAGATCACCCAAAAGCAGTAGGAAAAACTGATGGAAAGCATGCCAAGATGCATGAAAGCTGTGATTAAAAATCAGGATTATTCCACAAAATATTTATTTCTGAACTCTTCCTGAGTTAAAACATTATTAGTATTGTTGTTTCTAAGTGATTATGAACTTGTTTTCTTTGCATTATTTGAGGTCTCAAAGCAATGCATTTTTTTGTTATTTTGACTATTTCTCATTTCTAGAAAATAAATGCAAATTTTTTTTCTTGGAAATTCGGAGACATGTTGTCAGTAGTTTATAGAATAAAAGAACAATTTACAGTTTATTCAAAAATATACCTATAATGAGAAAAAACAGAAAAATGGAAACATTTGCAGTGATCTCTTAATTTTTGCCAGAGCTGTATATACAGTCATATGAAAAAGTTTGGGCACCCCTATTAATGTTAACCTTTTTTCTTTATAACAATTTGGGTTTTTGCAACAGCTATTTCAGTTTCATATATCTAATAACTGATGGACTCAGTAATATTTCTGGATTGAAATGAGGTTTATTGTACTAACAGAAAATGTGCAATGCGCATTTAAACAAAATTTGACCGGTGCAAAAGTATGGGCACCCTTATCAATTTCTTGATTTGAACACTCCTAACTACTTTTTACTGACTTACTAAAGCACTAAATTGGTTTTGTAACCTCATTGAGCTTTGAACTTCATAGGCAGGTGTATCCAATCATGAGAAAAGGTATTTAAGGTGCACACTTGCAAGTTGTTCTCCTATTTGAATCTCCTATGAAGTGTGGCATCATGGGCTCCTCAAAACAACTCTCAAATGATCTGAAAACAAAGATTATTCAACATAGTTGTTCAGGGGAAGAATACAAAAAGTTGTCTCAAAGATTTAAACTGTTAGTTTCCACTGTGAGGAACATAGTAAGGAAATGGAAGAACACAGGTACAGTTCTTGTTACGCCCAGAAGTGGCAGGCCAAGAAAAATATCAGAAAGGCAGAGAAGAAGAATGGTGAAAACAGTCAAGGACAATCCACAGACCACCTCCAAAGACCTGCAGCATCATCTTGCTGCAGATGATGTCAATGTGCATCGGTCAACAACACAGCACACTTTTCACAAGGAGAAGCTGTATGGGAGAGTGATGCGAAAGAAGCCGTTTCTACAAGCACGCCACAAACAGAGTCGCCTGAGGTATGCAAAAGCACATTTGGACAAGCCAGTTACATTTGGAAGAAGGTCATGTGGACTGATGAAACAAAGATTGAGTTGTTTGGTCATACATAAAGGCGTTATGCATGGAGGCAAAAAATACGGCATTCCAAGAAAAGCACTTGCTACCCACAGTAAAATTTGGTGGAGGTTCCATCATGCTTTGGGGCTGTGTGGTCAATGCCAGCACCGGGAATCTTGTTAAAGTTGAGGGTCGCATGGATTCAACTCAGTATCAGCAGATTCTTGACAATAATGCGCAAGAATCAGTGACGAAGTTGAAGCTACGCAGGGGATGGATATTTCAGCAAGACAATGATCTAAAACACGGCTCCAAATCTACTCAGGCATTCATGCAGAGGAACAATTACAATGTTCTGGAATGGCCATCCCAGTCCCCAGACTTGAATATCATTGAACATCTGTGGGATGATTTGAAGCGTGCTGTTCATGCTCGGCGACCATGAAACTTAACTGAACTGGAATTGTTTTGTAAACTGGAATGGTCAAATATACCTTCATCCAGGATCCAGGAACTCATTAAAAGCTACAGGAAGCGACTAGAGGCTGTGATTTTGGCAAAAGGAGGATCTACAAAATATTAATGTCACTTTTATGTTGAGGTGCCCATAGTTTTGCACCGGTCAAATTTTGTTTAAATGAGGATTGCAAATTTTCTGTTAGTACAATAAACCTCATTTCAATCCAGAAATATTACTGAGTCCATCAGTTATTAGATATATGAAACTGAAATAGCTGTTGCAAAAACCCAAATTTTTATAAAGAAAAAAGGTTAACATTAATAGGGGTGCCCAAACTTTTTCCATATGATATATATATATATATATATATATATATACACACACACACACACGTATCAAAGTGTATCAAAATGTTTTTATCTTGGCATCTTCGACTCCCAGGTTGCAGCTGGAGACACTGTTGTCAGAGTATTACGCCATTTTACAGACCGAAAATAAATTATTTCCTGTATAATGACGTATATAAAACGAATTAAAAAGAGGAAAAAATGTAAAAAATGCATCTTCCACTCCTTATGCTTTGATCGCATATAGCATTTTTGCCGTGTTTTTGGACTTTCTTATTGCTTTCAATAGTGCAAAAAACATTTACTGGTAAATGTCATTTTAACATTTTACTACTTTATCTGGGCTTGTGGTGTGTGTATGTGTGACATGATCAGACACATCTTTTTTAATTTATGAATGAGGGACTTTGAAACTCACAAAAGCCTATGCAGCTAATGCAGGACCTACCGAAAAAAAGAAGGAGGAGTTACTTCGATACACACTGTATTAGACATAAAGAAAGACCTCATACACATTCTGTTAAAATAAGATATCTAGACTCAAAAAGCCTATGCAGTAAGTTTAAGGGCTGTCAAAAAATAGAAGGCAGGAGTGCAATACTCCCTTAACCTCTTCCCGACCGGCCGAGTTTGCGCTTTCCTTTTTTTTGCCATTCTTCTTCCGAGAGATGTAACTTTTTTAGTTTTCAGTCAATATGGTCATGTGAAGGCTTGTTTTTTGTGGAACGAGCTGTATTTTTTAATGAAATCATGAGTTTTACCATATAGTGTACTGGAAAACGGCAAAAAAAATTGCAAAAATTGTGCAATAGCACTATAGTTTTTGAGATATTTTATTCACTGTGTTCCCTATTTGGTAAAACTGATGTCTCAATGTGATGCCTCAGGTTGGTGCGAGTTTGTAGACACTAAACATGAATAGGTTTACTTTTATCTAAGGGGTTAAAAAAAAATTAGAAGTTTGTCCAAAAAAGGGGTATACGTTTTACGCCATATTCCGTGACTTATAGTGTTCTCAATTTTCGGGATCTATGGCTCCCTGATGGCTTATTTTTTGCATCTTAGGCTGAAGTTTTTAACAATATCACTTTTGTGTAGATGCTATGTTTTGACGCCTGTTATTGCATTTAGCGCAAAATTTGTTTGTTTTTTTATTTGTTTTTAATTTTTTAAAACTGTTGTTTAACTTCTTTTTTATTTTACTAGGTCCCCTAGGGGACTTAATGGATCAGCTGTCTGATCGCTCTACCACATCTAATGATCACAGCTACACAGCGCTCGGCTGTGTGAGGCAGGAAGTGAGTCATGTGAGCTACAGGAGTCATCACATTACTCTGTGCTACCATGGCAACCACCAGAAGTCACATGATCACATCACGTGACTTCCGGTATCGGCCGTGAGTAAATGTTTACCGCTGTTACGATTAAAATGGCGCTGTCAAATACTAACATTTAAGGGGTTAAAAGGCACGGGCGGATAATGATTCCACTTGTGCCTGGCAGGCACACATGTCAGCTGAAAAAATCAGCTGATACGTGTGCCAATCACTGCAAGCTGCTAGCAGCTGACCGTAGGCAGTAACACTATGACTGCTAGGATGTAAGATTACTGCCCGCGGTTCTTAAGGGGTTAAAACAGGGCCTCAGACAATTTTTTTTAACATTTTTAAGGAGTGAGACTCCTAGAATAATAAAGCTTTTACAATTTGTGCATGGTCTAGCAAGAATTCCAAGGAGGGATTGCAATACATGCAACAAGAGACATAGAGGACGACCTCTGATTATATTTTGGGACACTATAAAAAAGTTTCAGACTCCTACCCTGGTACATTCAGTGCACCCAGTGGAAGGCCTACCTTAAATAAAGCCAATGCAGTAAATTCAAGGGCTGCCAAAACATAGAAGGAAGAGCGACTCTGATACACTCTGTGTTAGACATAAAGGAGGGCCTCATACATATTCTGATAAAATTGTTAGATAGTGGAACTCCTAGGCTCATAAAACCCATGCAGTAAGTGCAAGGGCTGCCCAAAAAGAGAAGGATGACAGCAAAAATCTCCTTAAAGACACACAGAGGAGGGTCTCAGACAACAATTTTATTTACCATTTTAAAGGAGTGGGATTCCTAGACTAGTAAAGCTAATATATATTACCATCCTTGCTTGCATGGTAACATATAATACAGAACTAAATAATATCCCTAGGGGAGAATATGGGAATGAAGAATAGTAATTATCCTCGGATAATCTCTTACATACTGTATATAGAGGATATTTTGCAATGTGGAGAGGGGATTTCATATGAGACTTGAAACATGTAATTCATTATACTTTTTCGTCTACCTTTTCACCTTTTCATATGGATCTTTTTCCAGATTCTAGATCTATTGTGCTTAGTCATAAACATTAACTCTATTGGATTTTCTTTTCACAAGAGATAAACAGCTAATGGTTCTACAAAATTGTCTCAGTGAGGTGGTTCACTGAGTAGAAGGAACAATTATTAATAAACACCGGACCTTTAATTAGACCTGAAAAATTAGACCATTTCTGGTTGGGTGGATGGTGGAGAACAGATGCGTCCCACTGAGGCCATCCCTCGGAACCTTATGCAGCAACCGTGTATGCCAGGAGATGTGCGGGCAGGGGACGCATACCATTTTCGGCATAATTTGATTCTATTAAAGGTGTTGAGCGAGCGTATACACCCGCACATTACACACACGGTGACACGCTGCCACTGCACATTGATTTTAATGTGTAAACAAAAAATACATGGCTAAATCAATACTCTGGGGGAAACACTCCGCAGGTTCCCACAGGAGGGGTGCCAACTTCAGACCGAAACATGTTATATAAAGAGAACAAAGAAGGAAATGGCACTTTAGTTATGCAAAAAAAATTTTTATATTTATTAGGAATAATTAATTATTAAAATGTTTATTCTTTAGTAGAAAACAGTCAAAAGATTTTTTTGCAAGAAAAATAATAAAATCGAGGCCACAGATGTGTGAATGGAGGACAATGTTGGATACAATGAGGAACACAATTGTAATAAAACCAAACACCAACCCTAATAGACCTGTCACATCAAAGAGGTGTAAAAGAACCAAGTGACCGGCTCAATGGAAGCTGCAGTTAAAAAAAAAAAGGGGGGGGGGAAGGGAGAGGAAGGGGTTGCAAATTGAGAAGACCAAGGGCTGGAGGAAGCCCCTGTAGTCGTGTTGAGGTAGCCAATAAAAAGCAATAAGGTAGTCGTGAGTCAAAGAGGTGAGGCAGCAAAAATATGGGAAGTTAGAAAAACCCCAGACGAATATGAAATGTGGAGCTGAGTAGCTGCAAGGTAGTCATGGGTCACGAGGGTAAGGCCAAAGAATCACTACAAATGCAGTCCACCAATGGTCGGAAAGCGGACCCTATAGCTATATGATGTATATCAATAGCCGTGGGTCATAGAGGTAAAGCTGCACGAAAAACCTATATCATGACCAGACCACATAGAGTTGGGTAAATACATCAACACTGAGAGTATAAATATAGTCGTGGGTCAAGAGAGTAAGGTCAGAAATCACTATGTATGCAGCCTACCACTGGTCAAAAAACAACCCTAAGGTTATAATGAAAAAGAAGAATAGCCGTGGGTCACGGAGGTAAAGCTGCAAAAAAGGGGGGAGTGTAGTTTAAGTAGTGTATAAATCAATGTAAAAAGGACCAATGGTAGAAGAAGCAAGGAATTGGCCAAAAATTAAACACATAACCTACACAGCCCCTTTAGAACATGGCCTGACCACAGGAGGTATGTGAAAATATGTCAACAATAATGTAATATATAGTAGTATGTAAAGAAAGGCCTGACGGAGGGAAAGGGGGAACAGAGTATTAGGGATGATGTGGCAAGCAGGAGCACCGGTGCCGACCACAGCAGCAAAAAGAAAGTAAAAAAATAATTACAGCCCAGATACATAAGCCTGTATGACACAGGGAATGCCAAAGGGTAGACGAAAAAGTAAATAATGCTGCTGCTATGGTGGACAGCGGCACAGCTTCAAACTGGACCATCCAAAGAATGAAAGAGGATAAAGTACCAGAGAGAGTATAGGAAAAGAATGTACTGCAAGTAGTTGTAAGTAAGAAACCGTGTCAGAAGAGGCAATGTAAATGGGTGCCAAAGGCATCACTGACACGGAAATTCAAGGACCAAAGGTTACCTGGTGGAGTGGCAGGGCGGGGAGGTGGAGGAAAGGCTTCAACGTCCGTTTCGCTTAGGCGCTTTTTCAAGAAGGTAATCTGTTTGAAAGCGCTGACAACATATAAGGAGTCAGCGCAGGTGTAGTGAATCATGGTATTACCAAGGCTGCTAGTGCGCATGCGCCGGGGGCGGAGGCCAGAGGACGAAGCAGACAGAAGACCACTACATGGCAGGGCGCATGCGCGGGAGAGCGGACGTCTCCGCAGCCCCCGCTCATGCGCCCAGAGTGGGCAGCGTCATGCAAACGCCCTCCAGCAATCAGCGAACCGGCAGCCGCGCGCAGCCGCACGGTATATATTATGTAGTAAGCGGTGTATAAATACCAAGGACATGAAGGCACAAACACAATATTAGAGGGGTACATCATACAATAACATAATAACAATAATAGACATATGTAGATCCCATCTTTACAGGTTTTCAAGGAGTCCACCAATGGGGAGGGAGTAGTAGGGGAAAGATCATAGAAAATGTGATGGCCACAAATAAGTAGAAGTGGAAGTGCCTGTAAAAAGATCATACACAAAGAAGAAGAAAAATTAACATGAGGCAAGATTAAAAACAACATGAAAAACAACAATAACAATTACGTTCACAAAAAGTGGTGCATGAATATGAACAGGGGCACTTTAATAGAAAAAATAGATTTATCAATACATATTAATCTTACATAAAGTATTGAAAAAAGGGGGGCCACCGGGGGTCAGAAATGCAAGTCCAGATGCAATAAGGGTGGGGGGGGGGGAAAGGGGGAGGGTTTTTAATGGAAATTATAAAAAATTATAAAAAAGGAGAATAGCTGACCGTCTCATTGAGGCCATGGGGGACCAGGGTGTTCAGGGAGACAATCCACTTAGACTCCCGTTGTGCGAGAGTCTTGCGCAGATTGCCCCCCCCGGACACCCTCGTGGACCACATCAATACCCCGAACCTTCAAGAGCCTAGCGTCACACTCATGATGTCTGCGAAAATGGCGGGGGAGTGTCTTAAGTAAAGAAACGTCCTCCTCGGAACCAGCAGCATTAATGTCCCTGACGTGCTCCCTGACTCGAACGCGCAATTCGCGTGAGGTAAGACCAACATAAATCAGGGAGCACGGACAGGTAGCGTAATACACTACATGCGTAGAAGCGCAAGTAATGCGCTGGTCAATGGAGAACGTTCTTTTCCCCTCAGAACAAGTAAAAGATGCAGTTCTCAGAATGTTGGGGCATGCTACACAATGGCCACATGGAAAACAGCCCCGGAGAGGGGCACCTAAGCCGAAGGGGTTAGAGCGGGGAGGGATGTAATGACTGTTGATGAGAAGATCTACAAGGTTCCTTGCCCGCCTGGCCGTCATGAGAGGCCTCCTGGGCAGAAGATCGGCCAAAACCGGGTCCGTAAAGAGGACCGGCCAATGTCTGCCCAGGATATCCCTCATCGCATCCCACTGGTAATTAAACGTACCAATAAATCTGATTTGATGGTCTGTGGTTGGCCGACGTGGTTGGTAATGAAGTAGCTGATCCCTGGGGGTATTTTTTGCACGGAGATAGCCCTTCTTTATACACCTGTTGCTGTACCCCCTCTCCTTAAACCTGCATCGGAGATCGGACGACTGGGATTCAAAGTTGGAATTAGTGGAGCAGATCCGCTTCATCCTTCCATTAAAAACCCTCCCCCTTCCCCCCCCCCTTATTGCATCTGGACTTGCATTTCTGACCCCCGGGGGCCCCCCTTTTTTTCAATACTTTATAAAAGATTAATTTGTATTGATAAATCTATTTTTTCTATTAAAGTGCCCCTGTTCATAATCATGCACCACTTTTTGTGAACGCAATTGTTATTGTTGTTTTTTAAGTTGTTTTTAATCTTGCCTCATGTTAATTTTTCTTCTTCTTTGTGTATGATCTTTTTACAGGCACTTCCACTTCTACTTATTTGTGGCCATCACATTTTCTATGATCTTTCCCCTACTACTCCCTCCCCATCGATGGACTCCTTGAAAACCTGTAAAGATGGGATCTACATATGTCTGTTATTGTTCTTATGTTATTGTATGATGTACCCCTCTAATATTGTGTTTGTGCCTTCATATCCTTGGTATTTATACACCGCTTACTACATTATATATACCGTGCGGCTGCGCGGCTGCCGGTTCACTGATTGCTGGAGGGCGTTTGCATGACGCTGCCCACTCTGGGTGCATGCGCGGGAGCTGCGGAGACGTTCGCTCTCCCGCGCATGCGCCCTGACATGTAGTGGTCTTCTGTCTGCTTCGTCCTCTGGCCTCCACCCCCGGCGCATGCGCACTAGCAGCCTCAGTAATACCATGATTCACTACACCTGCGCTGACTCCTTATATGTTGTCAGCACTTTCAAACAGATTACCTTCTTGAAAAAGCGCCCAAGCGAAACGGACGTTGAAGCCTTTCCTCCACCTCTCCGCCCTGCCACTCCACCAGGTAACCTTTGGTCCTTGAATTTCCGTGTCAGTGATGCCTTTGGCATCTATTTACATTGCCTCTTCTGACACGGTTTCTTACTTACAACTACTTGCAGTACATTCTTTTCCTATACTCTCTCTGGTACTTTATCCTCTTTCATTCTTTGGATGGTCCGGTTTGAAGCCGTGCCGCTGTCCACCATAGCAGCATTATTTACTTTTTCGTCTACCCTTTGGCATTCCCTGTGTCATACAGGCTTATGTATCTGGGCTGTTATTATTTTTTTACTTTCTTTTTGCTGCTGTGGTCGGCACCGGTGCTCCTGCTTGCCGCATCATCCCTCATACTCTGTTCCCCCTTTTCCTCCGTCAGGCCTTTCTTTACATACTACTACACTACTATACTACTATATTACATTATTGTTGACATATTTTCACATACCTCATGTGGTCAGGCCATGTTCTAAAGGGGCTGTGTAGGTTATGTGTTTAATTTTTGGCCAATTCCTTGCTTCTTCTACCATTGGTCCTTTTTACATTGATTTATACACTACCTGGACTACACTCCCCCCTTTTTTGCAGCCTTACCTTCGTGACCCACGGCTATTCTTCTTTTTCATTATAACCTTAGGGTTGTTTTTTGACCAGTGGTAGGCTGCATACATAGTGATTTCTGACCTTACTCTCTTGACCCACGACTATATACATACTCTCAGTGTTGATGTATTTACACACACTCTATGTGGTCTGGTCATGATATAGGTTTTTCTTGCAGCATTACCTCTATGACCCACGGCTATTTATATACATCATATAGCTATATTGTCCGCTTTCCGACCATTGGTGGACTGCATTTGTAGTGATTCTTTGGCCTTACCCTCGTGACCCATGACTACGTTGCAGCTACTCAGCTCCACATTTCATATTTGTCTGGGGTCTTTCTAACTTCCCATATTTTTGCTGCCTCACCTCTTTGACTCACGACTACCTTATTGCTTTTTATTGGCTACCTCAACACGACTACAGGGGCTTCCTCTAGCCCTTCGTCCTCTCAATTTGCAACCCCTTCCTCTCCCTTCCCCCCCCCTTTTTTTTTTTTCACTGCAGCTTCCATTGAGCCGGTCACTTGGTTCTTTTACACCTCTTTGATGTGGCAGGTCTATTAGGGTTGGTGTTTGGTTTTATTACAATTGTGTTCCTCATTGTATCCAACATTGTCCTCCATTCACACCTCTGTGGCCTCGATTTTATTATTTTTCTTGCAAAAAAATCTTTTGACTGTTTTCTACTAAAGAATAAACATTTTGATTATTAATTATTCCTAATAAATATAACAATTTTTGCATAACTAAAGTGCCATTTCCTTCTTTGTTCTTTTTGTATAACACATTGATTTTAATGGCAGGACCCCCAATACCGCATATTGTGTGAATATGGGTGGATGGTATAATATCAAGTGACGAAAGGATCGGTCTATCTACTGGGATCCGCTGCAGCAATCCAGGTCTATTCACCTGTATTGAGGACAAGTAGCAGGAATATAGGTTATGTGGAGTTGCACTGCTGACAGTGAATAATCTGATGGTGAGCGTAGGGATGGTTGTGCAAGTATAACACATCTCTTTTTATAGATTGATGGCCTAAACAACCGGACACATCTCAAGTCTCCTTTCTATATCTCCTGATGAACCCCAATATGCTGGGGAGAAACGCGTCAGGATTGAGCAACTGTCCCAGCACATAAGTAGCTGGGATGAGGACTGGGATTTTTTATTACAGGCCCAATTGTTTATTTGTGTGGTTTTGAATCCTAAACCATACGTATCCTCTCTGTATTGGAGTTAGATATTTGGTAGTGTGATAAGAGATAAAATGATCATCCCAGCAAATGAGTGACTGGGATGTATCCCAAAGGCCCAAGCACATCTATCTATATGTGGGACTGAGTCCTGACCACACGTATCTCCTTTACATTTGAGTTGGACATATGACTGTGTGACCAATTTTCTGCACCTTTAAACTTGGTGGTGGTATTGGGATCTATGGGATAGCAGTAGGGGCTTAATTAGGCCTAGCCGCCGAGGAACGGGGACATCCAAAACAATAAGGTGAATTAAACCTCCGTTGACAGGCAGGGGCAACTCTAGGGAATTTCAGGCTCTGTTCCTGAAGATATCGGTGCAGCTTTACTGCTTTTTGAGTAGCAGCGACACAATTGTACATATTCAATCTCGCTCACTGCCCAACCCAGGATCTCACCACGTGTTTCTAGGCATCTTTATGACATTAGTCTGTGACCTTATTTATGGGTATGGCCCCCGTGTGTCTTAAGTAACTGACAATACTATTTTACTGATATTTAAATAAATTTAATGTTTTAGTGGTTTTTCCTTTGGTTTTACACTTCAACTGTCACAGTTGAAGTGTACCTATGATAACAATCATAGAACTTTCCATTCTGTTTAGGTGGGAAAACTTGCAAAATCGCCAGTGTCACAGATACCCTTTTCCCCACTGTATGTGTGTGTATATATATATATATATATATATACTTATATATACTTTATTTAACGTAATAAAGCAATTTTAAGGATATATTTGATTTAGAAATATGTATACATTTTTAGGCCACCCTTTATAGGTGTCCGTCTGTCTAAAGAGGAAAGTCAATAATAGTCAATGGACAGATGAAGCCTGTGAAATGCCTTTGTCTAAACAGAACATGACATATCATCAAGTGACCTTCTAGTATCCAACCATGAATAGTAGTTTATTATGGAGCAGAATTTGAACAGTATTTCTTGCCTTGTTCTTCTTGTTTACTAATGAAAAGATAGGACTAAATATCACATTATGTGCCCTATTTGGTCACTTATATGCATTACACGAGACCAGTGAGCCTGTGGACTATCACTACTACAATAGATAGTCAACTAAACCAATACAAAAATGTTAAACAAATGCATATTAAAATATTGTGCAATATCCTATTCTATAGGCCAATAAAAATAAATCACACCTTGAAAACATTTTAAAGGTAAGAAAATTATCTAGATTTAACACTCTAATGAAATGCTCTTGGCCAATGCGTAAGCTCTATAGGACTGTCATCTCAGTTCATTAGATACCCTGATGAGAGTCATTACCAGGGAAAGTATCTTGGAGAAGATTACACATTTTGTCCCATAGTAGCAATGATAGATCCATCTTATCAGTAGAGTTGAGCGCGGTTCGTGGTTCGTGGTTCTCCAGTTCGCGGCTCGAGTGATTTTGGGGCATGTTCTAGATCGAACTAGAACTCGAGCTTTTTGCAAAAGCTCGGTAGTTCTAGAAACGTTCGAGAACGGTTCTAGCAGCCAAAAAACAGCTAAATCATAGCTTGGTTTCTGCTGTAATAGTGTAAGTCACTCTGTGAATCAAACTATTATCACATTTCAGTGTATAGTGTGCGTGAACAGCGCCTTCAGATCACTGCTGTTTCTATAATGGCGATCGCCATTTTTTTTTTTTTTTTTTCTTGTCTTCCTTCCCTAAGTGCGCGCGTCTTGTGGGGCGGGCCAGCATGTCAGCCAATCCCAGACACACACACAGCTAAGTGGACTTTGAGCCAGAGAAGCAACGGCATGTGTGATAGGATCTGCATGTCACATGTCCCTGCATTATAAAACCGGACATTTTCTTCACGGACGCCATTATCTGCCTTCTGCGTCTTTGGTGTCAGACATCACTGTCGCAGCTCCGTCTTCCTGAGTCCTATAGCCGATACAGCTGTATGCGCTGCATACACAGCGTTAGACAGCTTAGGGAGAGCACTTTATAGCAGTCCTTTTAAGGGCTCCAACCGGCAGGGTCAGAGAGCCATAGGTGACAGGTCCTGCAAACAGCAACAGCGTCTGTGTAGCCCAGGTCAGGGATTTCCTACCTGCATTTCACCATTAGGAGGGAATAGAAAGGCAGGCTTCCATTCCTCTACCCAGAGCACCACAATCCTGCCACTGTACCCTCTTGTCCTCTGCACACTCCAACTGATAACTAAGCCATTATACTAGCAAACACTCAGTGTACCTAGTGGCATCCTATACGTGGCTATTGGACTTTGCTATAGTCCCACTAGTGCAAAGACATTTGCAGAGCGCGTCTGCCTGCATTGCACACTACAACTCATTCTAAACAAGCCATTATACTAGCAAACACTCAGTGTACCTAGTGGCATCCTATACGTGGCTATTGGACTTTGCTATAGTCCCACTAGTGCAAAGACATTTGCAGAGCGCGTCTGCCTGCATTGCACACTACAACTCATTCTAACCAAGCCATTATACTAGCAAACACTCAGTGTACCTAGTGGCATCCTATACGTGGCTATTGGACTTTGCTATAGTCCCACTAGTGCAAAGACATTTGCAGAGCGCGTCTGCCTGCATTGCACACTCCAACTCATTAAAACCAAGCCATTATACTAGCAAACACTCAGTGTACCTAGTGGCATCCTATACGTGGCTATTGGACTTTGCTATAGTCCCACTAGTGCAAAGACATTTGCATAGCGCGTCTGCCGGCATTGCACACTCAAACTCATTTTAACTAAGCCATTATACTAGCAAACACTCAGTGTACCTAGTGGCATCCTATACGTGGCTATTGGACTTTGCTATAGTCCCACTAGTGCAAAGACATTAGCAGAGCACATCTGCCTGCATTGCACACTACAACTCATTCTAACCAAGCCATTATACTAGCAAACACTCAGTGTACCTAGTGGCATCCTATACGTGGCTATTGGACTTTGCTATAGTCCCACTAGTGCAAAGACATTTGCATAGCGCGTCTGCCTGCATTGCACACTCAAACTCATTTTAACTAAGCCATTATACTAGCAAACACTCAGTGTACCTAGTGGCATCCTATACGTGGCTATTGGACTTTGCTATAGTCCCACTAGTGCAAAGACATTAGCAGAGCACATCTGCCTGCATTGCACACTACAACTCATTCTAACCAAGCCATTATACTAGCAAACACTCAGTGTACCTAGTGGCATCCTATACGTGGCTATTGGACTTTGCTATAGTCCCACTAGTGCAAAGACATTTGCAGAGCGCGTCTGCCTGCATTGCACACTCCAACTCATTAAAACCAAGCCATTATACTAGCAAACACTCAGTGTACCTAGTGGCATCCTATACGTGGCTATTGGACTTTGCTATAGTCCCACTAGTGCAAAGACATTTGCATAGCGCGTCTGCCTGCATTGCACACTCAAACTCATTTTAACTAAGCCATTATACTAGCAAACACTCACTGTACCTAGTTGTATCCTAAACGTGGCTATTGTACTTTTGTCAATTCACAGTATTGGAACGTTATTTGCAGCACGTCTGCCTGCATTGCACACTCAAACTTTTTTAAACTCAGCCATTATACTAGCAAACACTCACTGTACCTAGTTGTATCCTAAACGTGGCTATTGTACTTTTGTCAATTCACAGTATTGGAACGTTATTTGCAGCACGTCTGCCTGCATTGCACACTCAAACTTTTTTAAACTCAGCCATTTATAGTAGCAAACACTCAGTGTACCTAGTTGTATCCTAAACGTGGCTATTGTACTTTTGTCTATTCACAGTATTGGAACGATATTTGCAGCACGTCTGCCTGCATTGCACACTCTAACTTTTTTAAACTCAGCCATTTATAGTAGCAAACACTCAGTGTACCTAGTTGTATCCTAAACGTGGCTATTGTACTTTTGTCAATTCACAGTATTGGAACGTTATTTGCAGCACGTCTGCCTGCATTGCACACTCAAACTTTTTTAAACTCAGCCATTTATAGTAGCAAACACTCAGTGTACCTAGTTGTATCCTAAACGTGGCTATTGTACTTTTGTCTATTCACAGTATTGGAACGATATTTGCAGCACGTCTGCCTGCATTGCACACTCTAACTTTTTTAAACTCAGCCATTTATAGTAGCAAACACTCAGTGTACCTAGTTGTATCCTAAACGTGGCTATTGTACTTTTGTCAATTCACAGTATTGGAACGTTATTTGCAGCACGTCTGCCTGCATTGCACACTCAAACTTTTTTAAACTCAGCCATTTATAGTAGCAAACACTCAGTGTACCTAGTTGTATCCTAAACGTGGCTATTGTACTTTTGTCAATTCACAGTATTGGAACGTTATTTGCAGCACGTCTGCCTGCATTGCACACTCAAACTTTTTTAAACTCAGCCATTTATAGTAGCAAACACTCAGTGTACCTAGTTGTATCCTAAACGTGGCTATTGTACTTTTGTCAATTCACAGTATTGGAACGTTATTTGCAGCACGTCTGCCTGCATTGCACACTCAAACTTTTTTAAACTCAGCCATTTATAGTAGCAAACACTCAGTGTACCTAGTTGTATCCTAAACGTGGCTATTGTACTTTTGTCAATTCACAGTATTGGAACGTTATTTGCAGCACGTCTGCCTGCATTGCACACTCAAACTTTTTTAAACTCAGCCATTTATAGTAGCAAACACTCAGTGTACCTAGTTGTATCCTAAACGTGGCTATTGTACTTTTGTCTATTCACAGTATTGGAACGATATTTGCAGCACGTCTGCCTGCATTGCACACTCTAACTTTTTTAAACTCAGCCATTTATAGTAGCAAACACTCAGTGTACCTAGTTGTATCCTAAACGTGGCTATTGTACTTTTGTCAATTCACAGTATTGGAACGTTATTTGCAGCACGTCTGCCTGCATTGCACACTCAAACTTTTTTAAACTCAGCCATTTATAGTAGCAAACACTCAGTGTACCTAGTTGTATCCTAAACGTGGCTATTGTACTTTTGTCTATTCACAGTATTGGAACGTTATTTGCAGCACGTCTGCCTGCATTGCACACTCTAACTTTTTTAAACTCAGCCATTATACTAGCAAACACTCACTGTACCTAGTTGTATCCTAAACGTGGCTATTGTACTTTTGTCAATTCACAGTATTGGAACGTTATTTGCAGCACGTCTGCCTGCATTGCACACTCAAACTTTTTTAAACTCAGCCATTATACTAGCAAACACTCACTGTACCTAGTTGTATCCTAAACGTGGCTATTGTACTTTTGTCAATTCACAGTATTGGAACGTTATTTGCAGCACGTCTGCCTGCATTGCACACTCAAACTTTTTTAAACTCAGCCATTTATAGTAGCAAACACTCAGTGTACCTAGTTGTATCCTAAACGTGGCTATTGTACTTTTGTCTATTCACACTACTGCAAATCTATGTGCAGCACCTCTGCATGACAACCTCGTGCTCTGTTTTTAATAAGCTATAATGATAGCACAAAATACTGCCATTTTGTGGCATCATAGAACTGGCTGTTGTATTCCATTAGTGCCCCACTGGTGACAAGCTATTTCTAGCACCTCTACATCACACCCTCATGCACATTTAGCTACGCTAATGTTATAGCAAACTCATGGAATTCATTGCTGCATTTCATAATTCGGAGGGATAGAAAGTCAGGCTTCCTTTAGCTTTTCCTTCTGTTCATAGACAGCATCTCCAAGACAAATTTCCCCTCCACGTCTAAGTGTGGAGAGGCAGCTAGTGCGCATGCGTGTGCCGATGTACCCCAGCTGCAGCATAATTACAGTGTTTCGCCTAGTGAGTATGCTCAGCCTGACTGTGCCATTCCTGACGCTAAGTCTTCATTTCGGGATACAGCGCATGCTCCCACACTAAGTGTGAAAAGCCTCTTTGCACAGGTGCTTGCATTCTGTGCCGGGTCTAAGTCCTGTTTTGTGCCTAGACACCATGCTAAAGCTGATAGTCTTTTTTCAGAGACTGTATTTCATGCTACTGAGCATGCTCAGGCACTTCCTGCATCAGAGACTAGGTCCGGTAATGAACTCTTTGGCCCTGGCCCTGATGTGGGGGTCCCATATAGACCACAGGGCATCAGGTGTCCTCCCAAATGGCTTGCAGAGGCCCACACCTATGACTTGTCACCGCATTATTGATGGTCAGACGATGACTGGTGAGGTGTTTGGGTCATGGCAGCCATGAGGTCATCATTGAAGTTGCGTTTCCAAATAGGACGCTAGTTATGCCACTCATGACGTGTCACTCTGCTTTTGTCTCCAGGAGGTGCATTGTGGTTCACCCTGGTTTGGGGCGGACCCAGGTTATAAAAGGGGCTGGAGCCAACAAGGAGGTGCGCAGTCTTCTATTATGCTCCGAAAGAGCACACCTCCATGTGTTGAACCCATTGCGGCTTTAGGCCAGAGGTAGGCAGGGATAGGGTGGTGGATGCAGGCCACCACCACAGTTGGTAACGCAGAACGGTTAAGACCAGCTCCTGTCCTAACAGTCCTGCTTGTGCAGCCCAGTGGCATTAACAGGCCTGCTGCTGCTGATGCGCCTGCTGTCCACAGGTGTGGCCCCTACGCACACGGTCAGCGTACTCAATGGCCCCTGTGTTGTTAACAGGGAGTTCCTGGGCTGGGTGGGCATGTGGACCCTGTGACGCTAACAGGGCTCACAGTCTCCAGATCCGAATGGCGTCTAACTCGGTTCAGGCTACTATTAGTTTCATAGCCACACAGCTCTGTATCCTCCACCAAACCTTCAAGTTGCCAACCTCTCCTTTTCCAACTGGGAGCACGGTGGACACTGACTGCTGAAGGTGATATATACCTTTCTCTTTCTTTTCTTATTAATTTTTGTTATATAGCGGTCACAGATTATATACCACTTTATCCAAATCTGCCAGTCCCACTGTAACAGATGTTGTTTCTTCAGCAAATGTTACAGTTGTTTAACCACCAAATCCACGGACCCAAATTTTTTTCCCCTTTCCAACACACCTGTTCCCCTTTCCAACAGCATCTGTCCTTTTTCAACTCATTTTGGGATATGACCAAAAGTGCAACTGTGCAGGGACACCGTACTCAACGCCATCTCAGCACAGCAGCCATCCCTCGGTCCCTCCGATGTGGACAAGTAAAAGACCATTTCCTCCTATCCATGACAAAGTGTTGAGATTCACTCTGTGCAGCACTGGTGTTTAGTGGAAAAGTAGATCTAAGATTGCGTACCACATTCTGCAGATACTCCTGTATACGTGCGTCTATTTCTATGGCAGGAATTAGTTCGCCAAATTTTGTCTTGTACCGGGGATCTAACAGTGTGGCAACCCAGTATTCAGGATTACTTCAAATTCATACAATCCGAGGGTCATGTAGGTAGTGCAGCAAGAAGGCGCTCATGTGTCTTGTGCATCCAGGAGGACCAAGTCCTTGGTGTGTTGGTGGCAGAGAGGTGAGAATCGTGCATCCTTCCTCTGCCCTCTACCCACAACCTCGCACAACCGAAATGTGAGCAAGCTCTCACTCATCTGCTGAGTCTTCCATGCCCATCGCCAGTTCGTCCTCCATTTCTTCATGGGCTCCTGCACTTTCATCAACACTTTTTGCTGATACTATGCGCCCTTGTTAATCCCTCTCCCTCACCATGACTGCCGCATAGGTGCCGCTGACCATCTGGACCTCGTAGATCTTGTTATCCCTTCCGCATATGACTCCTCCTGTACTTCCTCCCCTTCCTCTTGTCCCAACACCTGACTCCGAATAATAATTACAGTGTGCTCCATCATGTAGATGACCAGAATTGTCACGCTGAGAATGACATTGCCAGTGCTAAACATCTTCGTCGACATTTCAAAACTGTGTAGCAGGGTGCATAGGTCCTTGATCTGACACCACTCCAGCAGCGTCATCTGCACCACCTCTGGATCAACTTATCCCAGGCTATATGTCTTACCGTATTTCAGCAGGGCTCTGCGGTGCTGCCACACACGCTGCAACATGTGCAGATTCCAATTCCTGCGTGTCGGAACATCGCATTTACGGCGTTTAACTGCCAGACCCTAAGACTTCCGGAGTGATGAAAGTTGTTGAGCTGCTGTGTGCGCACGATGGAAGTGAGCACATAGCGAGCGTGCCCGCTGCACAAGGACATGTAGGCCGTGATGGTGTTTTAAAAATTGCTGGAGAATTCGGATCAACACGTGAGCCATAAAAGGCACGTGTGTCACATTGCCCTGAGGATGGCCCGCAGCCAGGTTTGCATCATTGCCGCACACGGCTGTTAAGTCACCAACGGAGTCCGCTCCGTCAATTTGTACTCCGGTCGCCAGGTGACAACGTGTTCCTTTCATGAATAGTGCTGATGATGGGAGAGTAGTCGATGCCAGCGGCGCAGGTGGACGCAGGTTATGCTCACCCACTGGGCTGCATTACCTTGACAGATGCAGAATCTCTGGCTGAATGTAGCTGGTGGGTATCTCACAGATGAAATACCATCATTCAGCTACAACCAATGGGAAGACACCACACCCTTTTTTATGCCCATCCTGTCTGCAGACCACTGCCAGACATAGCTATGAACCTCTGGTTAATTTTACCCCCAGTTCAGTTTTATGATTTTGTGTGCTTGTTACCTGACTACTTTTCCTGCTTGCTGTTTATGTACCTTGTTGGCCGATACGCATTTCACCTCTGCTTGTTTTCTGATTAAGTCCTGGCCGTCCCATTCTGTTCCTGTTCCTCAATTAATGTTTTGACCCTGCCTGACTACTATTCTCTGTAATAGCGGTGTGACTCACATTTCCCATACATTTCAAAGTAAAACTTTGACCGCCTGATGGCATTGAGCTCTGCTGCCAGCATAGTAAGGAGGTGTGTGGTAGTCCTTGTGCGCAGTTGCAAGGAAGGGTGGCCTGACCACACAGGGTTTGCGCAAAGGTAGAGGACCCACACGAGGTTGAAGAGGCAGAAGCAGTGTATTAACTTCTACATACAGAACAAGGATTGAAACAACTCGTGGGGACGGCAAGACTTGTACAGCAGACCCTTCTCCATCTCTCACCATAGTTTGCCAGTGCCCAGTCAGTGACATGTAATGACCCTGTCTATGCTTACTGGTCCAAGTATCTGTGTTGAAATGCACCCTGTCGCACACAGATTTTCTCAAGGAAGTGGTGATGTTGTGTGCGACATGCCGGTGTAGCGCGGGCATGCTTTTCTTGGAGAAGCAGTGGTGATTGGGCATCTGGTACTGGGGCACAGCGACAGACATAAGGTCTGTAAAATCCTGTGTGTCCACTACGCGTAAAGGCAGCATTTCGGTAGCCAACAGCTTACAGAGGGATAGAGTCAACCACTTAGCTTTGTCATGGGTCGCAGTAAGTGGCCTTTTATTTGACCACATCTGAGGGACAGAGATCTGGCTGCTGTCTGTAGACGGTGTTGAGTAGGGTGTCCCTGGAAAAATGCAGGTTTGTGAGAAAAGTGCAGGCGGAGACATGATGTTGGCTTCATCTTGCCTTCAGATCTGTTCATCTTGTATCATTTTTAAAAAACACAGCAAGCAAGGGTTACTCCAAGCGGAGTCTCCCTTTTTTTCCAAAAATTGGGCCCCACACAGACACCTTATCAGTGGCAGCACTTGTGCCCTAGTTGCAAACAGGATGTTTTGATTTGCATCAAGCACATTCCAAATCCACAAGCATTTACTCTCCCCAGGATGACACAGGGGTAGTAAATTCCTTCTGGATCCATGACTTGTTCATTTTGATGAACGTCAGTCTGTCCACATTGTCACTGGACAGACGCGTGCGCTTATCTGTCAGCACACACCCAGCAGCACTGAAGACACGTTCAGAGACAACGCTGGCAGCTGGACACGACAAAATCTTCGAGGCGTAACTGGAGAGCTCTTGACATTTTTCTAGATTTGAAGCACAAAAGGAGCAAGGCTCCATTTGCAAAGTCATTGCATCGATGTTCATTTGGAGATACTCCTGTATCATCCTCTCCATCCGTTGACTATGTGTCAGACTTGTTGTCTCTGGTGGCCTTGCAAAGGAGGGTCTAAAAAAATTATGAAAAGATTCCATAAAATTGCTGTTACCAGCACCAGATACGGTCCTACTGGTACGGGTAGACTGTTGAAGATGACGAGGCCGTCCCATGTTTGTCAAGTTACAACTGGGAGAATCACTCCCTTCACCTGCACGGTTGTTTGGTGGAAAAGCCGAGCTAAGATCGAGTAACAGCTTCTGCTGATACTCCTGCATACGTGCGTCCCTTTCTATGGGTGGAATTATGTCACAAAATTTGGACTTGTCCCGGGGATCTAATAGTGTGGCAAGCCAGTAGTCATCATCACTTCTAATTTTGACAATACGAGGGTCATGTTGGAGGTAGTGCAACAAGAAGGCACTCATGTGTCTTGCGCAGCCATGCGCACCAAGTCCACGCTGTGTTTGTGGCATAGAGGTGCTAACCGTTCTTTCTTCCTCTGTCATCTCCCCCCAACCTCTTTCAACTGAAATTTGACCAAGGTCCCCCTCATCTGCTGAGTCTTCCATGTCCATGGACAGTTCGTCCTCCATATCTTCATGTCCTCCTGCACCTTCCTCAACATCTCACCTGCTACCATGCGCCCTTGTTGATCCCTGTCCCCCATGGTCCCATGCCTGCCGCGTTGGTGATGATGAACGTCTGGACCTTGGTGATGTTGTTGTGTCTTGCGCATATGAATCCTCCTGTAGTTCCTCCCCTTCCTGTTGTCCCACCCCCTGACTACGAATAGTGTTTAGCGTGTGCTCCAGCATGTAAATGACTGTAATCGTCATGCTGATAATGGCATTGTCAGCGCTAAACATATTCGTCGCCATGTCGAAACTGTGCAGAAGGGTGCATAGGTCCTTGATCTGAGATCACTCCATCAGGGTGATCTGCCCCACTTCTGCATCTCGTTGGCCCAGGCTATACATCATGACGTATTGCACCAGGGCTCGCCGGTGCTGCCACAGTCGCTGTAACATGTGGAGAGTTGAATTCCAGCGTGTCGCCACATCGCATTTCAGGCGATGAACCGGCAGGCCGAAAGACTTCTGGAGCGATGCAAGTCGCTCAGGTGCGGCGGTTGAACGGCGGAAGTGAGCACTGCAGACAGTTTCCGTGCCCTGGTCAGAAGGCCATCTAGGCCGGGATAGTGTGTTAAAAATTGCTGGACAACAAGGTTAAACACGTGAGCCATACAAGGCACGTGTGTCACCTTGCCCAGGCGAAGGGCCGCACCCAGGTTTGCAGCATTGTCGCACACGGCCTTACCAGGCTGCAGGTTGAGTGGAGACAACCATTTATCAAAATCAGTCTCCAGAGCTGCCCACAACTCAGTCGCTGTGTGACTCCTATTTCAAAGACATGTCAAGCTAAAGACCGCCTGATGCCGTTGCGCTCTGCTACCAGCATAGTAATGAGGGGTGCGTGATTCCTTCTGCGCAGTGAGAACGCTGGTGGCCTGACCAGGCAGGCTTGGGGCGGAGGTGGAGGACCCAGATGAGGTGGAGGATGCAGAAGCAGTGGCGGAACTTGGACAGACAGAGGATTGACACACAAGTCGTGGGGACGGCAAGACTTGTGCAGCAGACCCTTCACCATCTATCACCATAGTTACCCAGTGGCCAGTCAGCGACATGTAACGTCCCTGTCCATGCTTACTGGTCCAAGTATCGGTGGTGAAATGCACCCGTTCACACACAGAGTTTCTCAAGGAAGCGGTGATGTTGTGTGCGACATGCTGGTGTAGCGCGGGCACACCTTTCTTAGAGAAGTAGTGGCGACTAGGCATCTGGTACTGGGGCACAGCGACAGACATAAGGTCTCTAAAATCCTGTGTGTCCACTAGGCGGAAAGGCAGCATTTCTGTAGTCAACAGCTTACAGAGGGATAGAGTCAACCTCTTCGCTTTGTCATGGGTCGCAGGAAGTGGCCTTTTATTTGACCACATCTGAGGGACAGAGATCTGGCTGCTGTGTGTAGACGGTGTTGAGTCGGGTGTCCCTGGAAAAATGCAGCTTTGTGAGGAAAGTGCAGGCGGAGACATGATGTTGCCTTCATCCAAAGTTGGTGCTATCGATGTCTGAGAGAGCTGTACACACTCACTTGTTTCCCCTTCCAAACCAACTGACGACCTACCAAGCAAACTGCCTGTTGCGGTTACAGTGGTGGAAGTTGTGGGTGGAAAAACAGGTGTGACAGCTGTCCCCACAGTCCTAGAAGATGACGAGCGCGCGGATGCACTGGAAGGGGCAGGCGGTGGATGGTTCGCTCCGCTAGGCCGCATTGCAGCACGGTGAGCTTCCCATCGGGCCATATGATATTTATTCATGTGACGATTCATGGAAGAAGTTGTCAAACTGCTGAGGTTTTGACCTCTACTAAGAGAACCATGACAAATTTTACAGATCACATAATTTGGGCGATCTTTTTCTATGTCAAAAAAGGACCTGGCTAGGCAAGGCTTAGAGGCCATGCGACCTGTTGATCCACCCCGAATAATGCTCAGAGGCAGAGTGGTGGCTGAGGATGCAGTTGTAGACGTGCTACCAGTGCTCCGACTGTGTCCAGGAAGGCGCCAGGTTACTTCGACGTCGGTTGCATCCTCCTCCACCGCCTCTGTTGACCTCCTCGAGTGTCTGACTGTGGGTTGACAGTAGGTGTGATCTAGAACTTAATCATCAATTGTTGTGTTTGCACTCCCCTACCCCTCAGACCGAGTTTCTTCTTGCCCTGACCGAATATTTAAGTTGTCATCCCAATCGGGTATCTGCGTCTCATCTTCATCAGTATGTTCCTCATTGCCTATAACCACAGTTGTTGGAAAGGCAGCATTTTGGTAGCCAACAGTTTGCATATGATGAAAGTCAACCTCCAAGCCATTTCATGCCCTTCTAAAAGCATGTAAAACACAGCGAGGGGACTCCAACCACAGTCTCCCTCATTGCCACTAACTGGGCCACACACACCCCACTTGACTGGCATCGGTTGAGCCCCCTTTTGAAAAAGAAAAAGATGCTTTGCATGAAGCACTCTCAAAAATACGCGTGCCTTTCCCGTCCCCTGGCTGACCCAGGGGAAGAAAAGTCCTCTGAGAGCCATGACTTGTTCATCTTGGTTCTTTTAGAGACACAGCGAGGGGACTCCAACCACAGTCTCCCTCGTTGCCACTAACTGGGCCACACACACCCCACTTGACTGGCATCGGTTGAGCCCCCTTTTGAAAAAGAAAAAGATGCTTTGCATGAAGCACTCTCAAAAATACGCGTGCCTTTCCCGTCCCCTGGCTGACCCAGGGGAAGAAAAGTCCTCTGAGAGCCATGACTTGTTCATCTTGGTTCTTTTAGAGACACAGCGAGGGGACTCCAACCACAGTCTCCCTCGTTGCCACTAACTGGGCCACACACACCCCACTTGACTGGCATCGGTTGAGCCCCCCTTTTGACAAAGAAAAAGATGCTTTGCATGAAGCACTCTCAAAAATACGCGTGCCTTTCCCGTCCCCTGGCTGACCCAGGGGAAGAAAAGTCCTCTGAGAGCCATGACTTGTTCATCTTGGTTCTTTTAGAGACACAGCGAGGGGACTCCAACCACAGTCTCCCTCGTTGCCACTAACTGGGCCACACACACCCCACTTGACTGGCATCGGTTGAGCCCCCTTTTGAAAAAGAAAAAGATGCTTTGCATGAAGCACTCTCAAAAATACGCGTGACTTTCCCGTCCCCTGGCTGACCCAGGGGAAGAAAAGTCCTCTGAGAGCCATGACTTGTTCATCTTGGTTCTTTTAGAGACACAGCGAGGGGACTCCAACCACAGTCTCCCTCGTTGCCACTAACTGGGCCACACACACCCCACTTGACTGGCATCGGTTGAGCACCCTTTTGAAAAAGAAAAAGATGCTTTGCATGAAGCACTCTCAAAAATACGCGTGCCTTTCCCGTCCCCTGGCTGACCCAGGGGAAGAAAAGTCCTCTGAGAGCCATGACTTGTTCATCTTGGTTCTTTTAGAGACACAGCGAGGGGACTCCAACCACAGTCTCCCTCGTTGCCACTAACTGGGCCACACACACCCCACTTGACTGGCATCGGTTGAGCCCCCCTTTTGACAAAGAAAAAGATGCTTTGCATGAAGCACTCTCAAAAATACGCGTGCCTTTCCCGTCCCCTGGCTGACCCAGGGGAAGAAAAGTCCTCTGAGA
Organism: Anomaloglossus baeobatrachus; assembly: GCF_048569485.1. Taxonomy (NCBI): domain Eukaryota; kingdom Metazoa; phylum Chordata; class Amphibia; order Anura; family Aromobatidae; genus Anomaloglossus; species Anomaloglossus baeobatrachus. Next base: position 140,361,263 of record NC_134360.1, read on the forward strand.
GCCATGACTTGTTCATCTTGGTTCTTTTAGAGACACAGCGAGGGGACTCCAACCACAGTCTCCCTCGTTGCCACTAACTGGGCCACACACACCCCACTTGACTGGCATCGGTTGAGCCCCCTTTTGAAAAAGAAAAAGATGCTTTGCATGAAGCACTCTCAAAAATACGCGTGCCTTTCCCGTCCCCTGGCTGACCCAGGGGAAGAAAAGTCCTCTGAGAGCCATGACTTGTTCATCTTGGTTCTTTTAGAGACACAGCGAGGGGACTCCAACCACAGTCTCCCTCGTTGCCACTAACTGGGCCACACACACCCCACTTGACTGGCATCGGTTGAGCACCCTTTTGAAAAAGAAAAAGATGCTTTGCATGAAGCACTCTCAAAAATACGCGTGCCTTTCCCGTCCCCTGGCTGACCCAGGGGAAGAAAAGTCCTCTGAGAGCCATGACTTGTTCATCTTGGTTCTTTTAGAGACACAGCGAGGGGACTCCAACCACAGTCTCCCTCGTTGCCACTAACTGGGCCACACACACCCCACTTGACTGGCATCGGTTGAGCCCCCCTTTTGACAAAGAAAAAGATGCTTTGCATGAAGCACTCTCAAAAATACGCGTGCCTTTCCCGTCCCCTGGCTGACCCAGGGGAAGAAAAGTCCTCTGAGAGCCATGACTTGTTCATCTTGGTTCTTTTAGAGACACAGCGAGGGGACTCCAACCACAGTCTCCCTCGTTGCCACTAACTGGGCCACACACACCCCACTTGACTGGCATCGGTTGAGCCCCCCTTTTGACAAAGAAAAAGATGCTTTGCATGAAGCACTCTCAAAAATACGCGTGCCTTTCCCGTCCCCTGGCTGACCCAGGGGAAGAAAAGTCCTCTGAGAGCCATGACTTGTTCATCTTGGTTCTTTTAGAGACACAGCGAGGGGACTCCAACCACAGTCTCCCTCGTTGCCACTAACTGGGCCACACACACCCCACTTGACTGGCATCGGTTGAGCCCCCTTTTGAAAAAGAAAAAGATGCTTTGCATGAAGCACTCTCAAAAATACGCGTGCCTTTCCCGTCCCCTGGCTGACCCAGGGGAAGAAAAGTCCTCTGAGAGCCATGACTTGTTCATCTTGGTTCTTTTAGAGACACAGCGAGGGGACTCCAACCACAGTCTCCCTCGTTGCCACTAACTGGGCCACACACACCCCACTTGACTGGCATCGGTTGAGCACCCTTTTGAAAAAGAAAAAGATGCTTTGCATGAAGCACTCTCAAAAATACGCGTGCCTTTCCCGTCCCCTGGCTGACCCAGGGGAAGAAAAGTCCTCTGAGAGCCATGACTTGTTCATCTTGGTTCTTTTAGAGACACAGCGAGGGGACTCCAACCACAGTCTCCCTCGTTGCCACTAACTGGGCCACACACACCCCACTTGACTGGCATCGGTTGAGCCCCCCTTTTGACAAAGAAAAAGATGCTTTGCATGAAGCACTCTCAAAAATACGCGTGCCTTTCCCGTCCCCTGGCTGACCCAGGGGAAGAAAAGTCCTCTGAGAGCCATGACTTGTTCATCTTGGTTCTTTTAGAGACACAGCGAGGGGACTCCAACCACAGTCTCCCTCGTTGCCACTAACTGGGCCACACACACCCCACTTGACTGGCATCGGTTGAGCACCCTTTTGAAAAAGAAAAAGATGCTTTGCATGAAGCACTCTCAAAAATACGCGTGCCTTTCCCGTCCCCTGGCTGACCCAGGGGAAGAAAAGTCCTCTGAGAGCCATGACTTGTTCATCTTGGTTCTTTTAGAGACACAGCGAGGGGACTCCAACCACAGTCTCCCTCGTTGCCACTAACTGGGCCACACACACCCCACTTGACTGGCATCGGTTGAGCACCCTTTTGAAAAAGAAAAAGATGCTTTGCATGAAGCACTCTCAAAAATACGCGTGCCTTTCCCGTCCCCTGGCTGACCCAGGGGAAGAAAAGTCCTCTGAGAGCCATGACTTGTTCATCTTGGTTCTTTTAGAGACACAGCGAGGGGACTCCAACCACAGTCTCCCTCGTTGCCACTAACTGGGCCACACACACCCCACTTGACTGGCATCGGTTGACCCCCCCTTTTGACAAAGAAAAAGATGCTTTGCATGAAGCACTTTCAAAAATACGCGTGCCTTTCCCGTCCCCTGGCTGACCCAGGGGAAGAAAAGTCCTCTGAGAGCCATGACTTGTTCATCTTGGTTCTTTTAGAGACACAGCGAGGGGACTCCAACCACAGTCTCCCTCGTTGCCACTAACTGGGCCACACACACCCCACTTGACTGGCATCGATTGAGCACCCTTTTGAAAAAGAAAAAGATGCTTTGCATGAAGCACTCTCAAAAATACGCGTGCCTTTCCCGTCCCCTGGCTGACCCAGGGGAAGAAAAGTCCTCTGAGAGCCATGACTTGTTCATCTTGGTTCTTTTAGAGACACAGCGAGGGGACTCCAACCACAGTCTCCCTCGTTGCCACTAACTGGGCCACACACACCCCACTTGACTGGCATCGGTTGAGCCCCCCTTTTGACAAAGAAAAAGATGCTTTGCATGAAGCACTCTCAAAAATACGCGTGCCTTTCGCCTCCCCTGGCTGACCCAGGGGAAGAAAAGTCCTCTGAGAGCCAGGTCCACATTGTCAGTGGACAGACACGTGTGCTTATCTGCCAGCAGACCCCCAGCAGCACTGAAGACAGGTTCCGAGAGAACGCTGGCTGCAGGACACGACAAGATCCTCAAGGCGTACGTGGCGAGCTCAGGCAATTTATCCAGATTGGAAGCCTAAAATGAGCAGGGCTCAAGTTGCACAATAATGGAATCGATGTTTCTTTGCATATACTCATATATCTGTGTGTCTCCCTCTTTTTCCTTGTCCAGCTGTTTTGTTTTCACATGAGTATATGTCCTTGTCACTTTCCCATGTGTTTGTGTTATGTTGTGAGTTGTTTGTCACCTTTTGGACACCTTTCAGGGTGTTTTCTAGGTGTTTTACTGTGTTTGTGATTGCCTGCCATTGTTTCCTATGGGCTCGAGTTCGGTTCGTCGAACGTTCGACGAGCCGAACTCGAGCCAGACCCCCCGTTCGGCGAACCGCCTCGAGCCGAACCGGGACCGGTTCGCTCATCTCTACTTATCAGTCTTGTTTGTATACAGCAATACATTTTGTCACAAGGTCTTTTTATTCTCATAACGAAAATGCAGTAAATCAGTTTTAATAGAAGCTTGCTTCGGGTCTTCTCTAATAAAAAGAAAAGCTATTGTTCTTCAGAAATTCACTATAAATTATAATGTTTGATACCTAGTCAGCTGCACTATTAAATCAGTTCTTTCAATCTCTTGCTCCAATATGCAATTTCATCAATGTATTCAGGTTATTTCACACCAAATACATTTCTTCTCTTCTATAAACAAAATATTACATAAGAATTGCATAAGAAAAGCCCTTTTTCTCCAGGTATTACAATGTTATTAAAGGTATTGTGACATAATCAATAGTGGCACATCCATATTTGTTTGCTGTCAGGTTATCACCGTCTGCCAAAGTAGAATATTATGTTGCTATAAAAATAAATTATATGAATACAAATTGACAGCTCAGTATGTGGATTCACAGTTTTTACAAGACATTGCAGTGCCAACCATTTTATATATAAATTTATTTATAGCAACTTGTGTATGTTAACATGATTTACATTGCTATATCTTTTTCTGCATAGATTTGATCTAAAACATTATCACATTTTCACACAGGTCCCAAATGTAGTAAAAAAAGAACAAAATACAAGAAAGGAGTAAAAGATATATAACACTTGGTAATTTTTTAAATAAGGAACCTAATTCAAAATTACATGTCTGTGAGTGGTTAGAAGCAATTGTGCCTGGTTTCCTTAGTGTTCAAATGTACTATTTCCACTGACCCAGTTACTTGTCTATTACATAGGGGAATTACAACTTGAGGAGAGCCGTCAGCTGTCCATCCTACCATTGCTTTACCAAACTAGAAAACGTATAGCTTTACATTGAACATATGAAATGGCTTCTACATTAAATTAATTCCTTAAAAAATGAATATTCTTCATCTTCAAATATACATCTTTCAGAAGAGGGGTACTCCACTTAAATTTGAAGCTGTATGGCCTCCTTGACTATATTCCCCTAGCGTTGTTCCATTCATTTTAGCATGGTCTCTAATGTTATTTAGATAAAGCCATTATTTGTGAAATCATGATGGGAAATAAGTTGATGAGTTTGTCCAAGATACAAGTCAATAAGTAGAAAAGTATGTAAATCTTTAGGTTTGGAATGTAATTTGAAGGTAAATTTAAAAGCTGGAATTTTCAATGAGTGGGAAGACAAGTGTAAATCAGTGGCATTTTATGAGAAAAACTTGGACCTTTAAAAGTCTGATCTTTGCTACACATATTTCTGGAAGTGTATCATGGCAAAAACAAAGGAGATTTCTAGGGAATGCAAAGGAAGAGTTGTTAATACTCATCAGAAAGGAAAATCATTTCTAAAGAGATTAGTGCCCACCAATTCACTATCAGACAAACTGTGCACAAATGGAGAATTTTCAAGACAATTATTACTCTTTCTAGAAGTGGTTGATCATCGAAGATCATTCCAGGAAGAAAGTATTTAATAGTCCGTGATGTCACAAAGGAACCAAAGGTAACCTACTGAAGGCATCCCTTACATTAGTTAATGCATACCTTTAGTATTGAATTATTGCGCAGGGGCAAAAATTTGTTATGTGGCCAATAAACGATAAATACATACACGATGTGGCAGCACACTGCAATTAATGAATACACAAACTTCAATATTGCTATAAATGTTAAAAATGTAAGGCACTTAGTTACCGATTTTTTATCAAAGAGAGCAAAAGCCATCCAGCCATATCATATTGTATGGCTGGTTCCTTAACTCCATTGTGCTACCTCTCCCGATGCTAAACAGCCTCATCTGAATGGGGAGTGAAAAATAAGGAACAAAAAGTGAAACAGGCATTGTTCACAATTAGTGATGGGTACACCCGAACTGTAAAAGTCCGAATCTGTGTGTGTAACCCAGAAACCATGTGCCTATCCCGGGCCTGGAGTTCTCAGGGAACTCCAGGTAATTATCCAGATCCAGCCATCTGGAAAATTAAAAAAAAAAAAGGAGAAAGAAAAAAACTAGGAATAGAGCAGGCACATTATATTTAACGGTCTCCTGTGAGGCGGTTACACTACTTCTAGAGCCAATCAGTTACCTCATGTATTTACACTGCTTCCTCCACCCAAAAGCAGTCCCAGAATCTGTGATTGGTTGCAGTCAGACCGCGCTCCCACTCTGTGTGATAGTGTGTCTGACTGCAACGAATCACAGAAGCTGTGTTATAAATGAATATCATCAGAGATGGTGCTGTTCCTGGGAGTGTTTATGGATTCCCTCTGATGGGTAGTATTGGTAGTTAGTCTGATTCTGCATCTGTTGCTCAGACAGGTGTAAGAGATGATTGCTGCTTCAGGGAGCCTATGGAGTCCAGCCTGGGGGGATTATAGGAAGGCAGTTTTTGTCTAACCTTTTCCGGTTCTGCTCCATGTGACAATGTCCTGAAGTTTGTCCTCCAGCCTTTAGGCTTTTGTCTTTCCCTGTAGGTTCTAATTTGCTTTTTTCTGCTCATGTTTGAATTCTCCAGGAATGATTTCTACAGCGGCTTTTTCGTTCCTTTTGCATCAGTTTTGTCTCCATGTCATTCTGAGTCTGCACCTATGTCTGATAAGTATTTTGCTCTCTTAGTCTGGGCTTGGTTAAAGGCTGAATTTGCACTGAAGGGCGTTTATGCTTAATCTTAGTCTTTTTCTAAATCAATGTTTGAGAACATTCCCTTTTGTTTCTTGCAAGTAAATAAATGCTCTTTCTGCTCTATTTTTAAAGGGTGATTTATTCCTAGCAAGAAAGGGAGTTATTACTCCCTGTATTGTTCAGGAGTTTTTGTATTTTCGTATATCCTGTGTTTTTGTAGTTAAGATCTTTTACATTATATTTGCTTTTTCTATTTAAATGTATTTATACAAGAGTTCCTGATATAGTGGGTGGAAGATCGTGTGGTCTTTAAAGGAATTTTTTTAATTATCAGGTGTTGGCATTTTTTCAGGGTTTTTACTGGCTGCAACCAACAATCTATCCTATACTTTTGTATCTAGCCAGCAGGGCCTCACTTTGCTTAATTCTATATCTACTATCTGAGAGTTGTTTTTTCTTACATCGCCGTCATATGTTTGGAGCTTTTGACTTTTCTTTGGGGAAGCTCTGAGGCAAGTCAGGATTCCTCATTTTATATCTTTGAGGTTAGTTAGTTCTCTGGCAGTGACGAGGCGTCTAGGTTTGTTAGGAACACTCCACCGCTACTTCTAGTTGTGTTTGTGTAGTTAGTGGTTTGCAGCCAGCTAAGCCTCCAACTACTCTTGTGCATTATCTTCTATCATTTCTCATAGGATTTTTGCAAGATCTTTTCCAGTTTCCTGACCATAACAAGCTGTATGTGTCCCTATCAGTGTTTATCAATAAATAAAAATTAAAAAATGGTGTAGAGTCCCCCCATGTTATGATACCCAGAACAGCTAAAGCATAATGCTGCAGGCTGCAGCCCACAGCCTTGTGCTTTTCTTTGATATGTATTCAAAAAATAGGGACCCCATGCAGCCCTTCCCAATTTTGATACCGAGCCATGATAAAGCCAACTGTTATGGGCTGGTATTCTCAGGCAGGGGCTGCCCATGGTTATTCGGCCCTCTCAACCTAAAAATAGCAGCAGCCTGCAGCCACCCAGATTTGTCATATCCATTGGATATGGCAATCCCTGCACTGTACTTGGCTCATCCCAATTGCCATCGTGCAGTGATAATGGGGGTAATAAGAGGTTAATGACAGCTCACAGCTACCAATAAGCCCTAGACTAGTAATGAGGATGATCTATGTGACCCCCCCATTACTAATCTGTAAGTGAAAAAAATAAAACACAAACACCTAAAAAATCCTTTATTTGAAGTTAAATAGAAAACCCCCCCACCCTTATTCATCCCTTTATTAACCCCAAACACACAGGACTAACTTAATTCACATGAGGTCCTATGACGAATCCAGTTCTGCTAGATACTGAAGGCACAGAGTGCAGTCACAGAACATAACAGAGGGTGCTTTTTGTAATTTTTTTCCAAAAAAGGATTTTTTCAGTGTTTTTGTTTATTTCTTTTAACTTACAGATTAGTAATGTTGGGGTCTCAGACGCCTCCTATTACTAATCTAGGGCATAGTGGAAGCTGTGAGCTACAATTAACCTCTTATTACCCCAATTGCCACTGCGCCAGGGTAATCAGGATGAATCGGGTAACGTGTTGGGACTATCACATTTAATGGATGTGAATCCTGGATGGCTGCAAGTTGCTATTTTTAGGCTGGAGGCACTACAAGCCTTGGTCTCCCCAGTCTAAGAATATCAGCCCCCAGCTGTCGGACTTTATCTTGGCGTGGTGTCACTATTAAGGGGGACAGCATGCTGGGTTTTTAAATTATTTATTTAACCCCTTTAGCCCTGAGTCCATATTCACCTTAACGACCAGGCAATGTTTTCCAATTCTGACTAGTGTCATTTTGACAGGTTATAACTCTGGAACACTTCAATGGATCCCAGTGATTCTTAGATTGCTTTTTCATGACAAATTGTACTTCATGATAGTGGTAAAATTATATTGTTTGTGCTTATTTGTGAAAATATCTGAAATTTGGTGAAAATTATTAAAATTTTCAAACTTTGAAATTTTATACCCATAAATCCAAGAGTTATGTCCCCCCAAAAAAGTTACTAAATAACATTTCCCACATGTCTACGTTACATCAGCGCAACTTTTAAAGGATCTTTTTGTTAGGAAGTTAGAAGGGTTAAAAATTTATCAGTAATTTCTCATTTTTCCAAGAAAATTTACAAAACCATTTTTTAGGGAATACATCCCATTTGAAATGACTTTGGGAGGCCTTAGTCACAGGAAATACCCACAAGTGACACCATTCTAAAAACTACACACCTCACAGTGCTCAAAACCACATCCAAAAAGTGTATTAACCCTTTAGGTGCTTCACAGGAACCAAAGCAATGCGGAAGGAAAAAAATAAAATTTTTACTTTTTCACAGGAAAATGTTACTATAGCTATAAGTCATAAGTCATGTGGTGGGAACCAACTGTTTTGGCGACAAGCAGGGCTCAGAAGGGAAGGAGCAACATTTGACTTTTTGAAAGCAAAATTAGCTGGAATCATTAGCAAATGTCATGTCGCATTTGAAGACTTCCTGAGGTGCCTAAATAGTGGAGCTCCCCCCACAAGTGACTAGAGATGAGCAAGCCTTACAAAGTTCGGTTCTCTGACCCTTACGGAACAAACGCTACATTCCACAAACCGTTCACTGAGCCGAACCCCAAACTTTTTCGAACCCCATTGCATTTAATGGAAAGCCAAATGTAAGGCAGAGAAAACATCTTTTTAAGGGGTCAAAAAGCCTCCAAAACAGCAAAAATACATTTTACAATGCAGCACCACTGTTTTGTCATAGCCATTAGCTTCCTACACTATTAACATAAGAAACATAAGAAATATAGGTGGATGAGAGACAAATATAGGGATGCTGCTTCCATGCAACACACATGATGGAATAGTTTCCTAGAAATGTCTGTACAACCAGGTTAATTACGTGAGCCATGCAATGCACATGTGATTTCGCCTATGCATAGGGCTACTATCAGGTGTGCAACGTTGTTTCACATGGCCTTGCCTGGCTCCAGGTTCAGGGAAGACAGCCATTGATCACACTCTGCTTGGATAGTGGTCCACAACTCTGCAGCTGTGTGAATGAGTTCTTCAATGCATGTTAATGTAAGGACTGCCTCATTGCATTGACTTAAACACAGGATATAGCCTGGTATTTTCATTTTAAAAATCTAGAGATGAATGAGTGACAGGCGTAGGCCTCTTGCTCTCAGAACTTTGGCACTCAAGACAAAAGCCAATATGTAGACCCCAATTGGAGTCTCCACAATTCCAAAAATTTAGGTCAGGAAACAGGAATAATGGCAACAATTGGCACAGACTTCAAATAGTGGAACACCGCAACATGGACGCATGGGGTTTGCCCTGTAAGAAGGCCTGAAACAACATTTCTACCTTCACCAGAGACAGCAAGATGACAGACAGGCGTAGGCCTCTTGCTCTCAGAATCCTGGCACTACAGATAAAAGACAGTTTGGAGACCCTAGTTGGAGTCTCCAAATTTCTAAGGTCAGGCAACAGGAAAAGTGGAACAATTTGCAGACTACAAAAAGTCCAACAAAGCAATTTGGCTGCGTGGTACTAGACCTGGAACAAGGCCTGAACCAGCATTTCTACCTTCACCACAGCAGGATGACAGATGGGTGTCGGCCTTTTACTCCCAGAACCCTGTCAATACAGACAAAAGACAATTTGGAGACCCTACTTGGAGTCTCTGCATTACCAAAAATTATCATCAGACAACAGGTAAAGTGGCAACAATTGGCAGAGACTAAAATTAGTGGAATGCCCCAACATGGATACATGGGACCAGCCCTGTAACAAGGCCTACACCAGCATTTCTACCTTCACCAGAGGAAGCAAGATGACAGACAAGCGAAGGCCTTTTTCTCCCTGAACCCTGGCCCTATACTATCATGTAGTCTGCACAGTCTGGGACTGGGGTGGCAAAGTCATTGGACATCCATGACTTCTTCATCTTGAAAGTTAGGTGGTCTAGGCTATCAGAGGACAGCCAGATGTGTTTATCCATCAATACCCCACGAACAGCAGTGCTGAAGAAACGTTCTGAGAGAACGCTGACTGCCGGACAAGTCAAAAACGTCCAAGGTGTGACCGGCAAGCTCAGGCCACTCTTCCATTTTTGAAGACCAAAAAGTGTCCAATCTCCTTTAAGGCTTCAATATTGAGCTTTAGATAATCCTACACCATCCTCTCCAGTCATTCCCTATTTCTCAGACTTCTACTCTGGTCTGCTGCTGCATGCGATGGTCTAAAAAATGTATGCAAAACTTCAGAGAAATTGCTTCTGCTACTTGAACTGCTGTTTCTGCATTGACGAAGCATTATTCACATGTATGGAATTCTAGAATGCACGCTGTGTGCCTCAGTGCTGTCTTGTGGAAAACTACTGTTAAGATGGCCTACAAGCTTGTTTTGATTCTCCAGGATCTGCGTGCCCCTTTCCAGGAGGGGAAGCTTCTTGCTAAATTTACTTTTGTACTGTGGATCTAATAGCATAACAACCCAGTAGTCAGCACTATTTCTAATCCTAACAATACCAACATCGTGTTGCAGATTTTGCAGCAAGAAGGCTCTCTTGTGTCGGATGCTTCCATGAGGTCCAAGTCGATGTATTTGTGGCGGGGTAATGCTCAAGCTTGCCTCCTCATCCCCTCCAAACAACAAACAAAAGAGACAAGATCAATATCTTCTTCATCTCCTGAGTTTTCCCTGCCCATCACCTCTTGCTCCTCCATTTGTTCCTCAACTCCTGCAGCTTCACTACTAGTTTGTCTGTTACCTTGAGTCTGCCTCGATGGATGGACTCCGCCCTCCCATGACACATGCCTGTGCCACAACTGTCCGGCCTTAAAGGAAATGGTATCCCTTCCTCATCCTCCTCTGCCTCCTCCTCTACCTCTGGGACCCCCACCTCCTCCAGCAGATTATTCCAAGTGTGCTTTCAACATGTAGATGAGCAGAATAGTGATGCTGATTATAGCACCGTTAGCGCTAACCATCTTTGTAGCCATTTTGAAAATGTACAGGAGGGTGCAGAAGTTCTTCATCTGTGTCCACTCCGCAATTGTGATTTGCCCCACATCCGCACTGCATAGTCCCAGGTTTTGTCTCATGGTATAATACACCAGACTTGCTGCTGCTGCCACAGGTGCTGCAACAGGTGTAGAGTGGAATACAACCGTGTCGACACATTGGCTATCAACCGGTTAACCAGTAGGCCAAAAGACCTTTGCAGTGTTGCAAGTCAATTAGCTGTGGAGTGCGAACGGAAGAAGTGAGCACACAGCAACTGTGCCTTCTTCCCCAGCGCATCCAGGCCAGGATAGTGGGACAGAAATTTCTGTACAACCAGGTTGAGGATGTGAGCCATGCAAGGCACATGTGTGATGTGGCTCAGCCGTAGGACTAACAACAGGTTTGCACTGTCATCGCACATAGCCTTCCCTAGCTTCAGGGTCAGTAGAGACAGCCATTTATCAAACTCATCCCGGATAGCGCTCCACAAATTTTCTGCTGTTTGACTTACTTCTCCAATGCATAATAATTTCAACACTGCCTGTATGCGTTGTGCCCTGGCTGAGCTGAACAGAGATGGGAGGGGTTCTCTCTGCCCTCTTGGCTCTTGGAACACGTGTTACATTAAGGTAGAGGTAGAGGGTGCAGGTGGAGGCCCTAGAGGAGGTGAAGGGAGCAAAAGCAGTGGAGGAAGCTGTAGATTGAGAGGTTTGTCCTGCAAGCCTTGGAGATTTCAAGACTTGGGAAGCAGCCCTTTCCCCGCCTGCCCCCTCAGCCACCAGAGTAACCCAGTTCCCAGTCAGTCAGCCATGCTTGCTCATCCAGGTGTCAGTAGGGAAATGCACACTGGGAGACAGAGTTTTTCAAGGAAAAGGTAATGTTGTCTGTGACATGATGGTGTAGCAAATGCACACCTTTATTAGAGAAGTAATGGCGAAAGGGCAAACAGTACTAGGAGACTGCAAAGGCCATCAGGTTTTGGAAACCATCTGTATCTACCAGGTGGAAAGGCAGAATTTCCATGGCCATCAGTTTAGGTATGGTGACATTCAAGTTCTTTGCTTGGGATGTGTGGGAGGAAATGATCATTTACATGACGAAAACTCTGGAACTGAGGATTGGCTGCTGTGCTGAGAGAGGGTGGAGTACTAACCTTGTAAGAAATAATATCGATTATCTTATTTCTCATGGAAAAACCCAAAGCATTTTTATTTATGTATTTTTTTCCCAATTGAAAAAAAAAAACTGAAGAAAATTATAAACATAAAAATATGTCCTCATAGTCAACCTTTAGCAACAGCATGGACCGTGGTCTAAATCTACAACATTTTGTATAAACCACATGATGTTAAATCCATATCTGGAAAACGTCTAATGTCTAGATAGGTCCCAAATACAATGGCTTAATATTGAAGTATCATCAAATGGGCTACAGTGTAAAAAGCTTTACATGTAGTGTTGAGCTACGCCCCTAGTGTTCGAGTTTGGTTCGGTTCGTCGAACGGCGGCGTAGTTCGGTGAATGTTCAATGAACACTTTTGAACCCCATTGAAAACAATGGCAGGCAAAAAAAAACACATACAAACACATTATACATGTACACATACAGTTAATAAACATTGCCATTATACTTACAGGTCCCCGTGACATGTCCTGCACTCTGTCTCCCGCCGCTTTACCTTACGATCATCGCTTCGCTCTCCCGGTAACCAGCACTGATGATAGGACCTTCATAGCATGTGACCAGTCACGTGCCTATTATCTCATTGGCTACAGACTTGTCACATGGCTAGACGTCATGCTAGGTCCTGTCAGTGCATCTCTCCCGTACGTGGTGCTCATTTGAGCATCTCCGTGTACCGGCGAGATGTCTGGCACATGGTCGGCTTCCCTGTTCCTGCATGTCGGCGCTCTTTACAGAGTCAGCCCACATGCAGGGACTGGCTACCACAGCCGGTGAATTGCAGTACCAGGAATCATGTGATCGGAGCACTGTTGCTATAGTAATCCACTTGTCAGATTACTTTAGCAACGGTGGCAGCGGTGACGTCACCGCTTACAACCCGCAGCCTTTGCTTACTCACTGAGGGATTATACTGCATGGGAGCAGCAGCGTCTTCCTCCCATGCAGTGCTGTCTGATGTAGCAGAGCTGCATGGGTTGAAGGAGAAAGAAGACAGAAGACCAGGATCGTGGAGGGGTGAGAGGGAGTAATAAGCATAGAGTCTCTAAGTGTGTCTGTGTATTTATTTCTATTAAAGTATTTTTTCTCTGTGTGGTGTGGTTTTTTTTTAACCCTTTATTGGAGATTCTTAATGGCCGGGTCAAACTTGCGTGACATTAAGAATCTCTGGCTTAATACTAGCTAGTAAAACAAAGCAAGTTAACCAATTATTACCCAGCAAGCCACCCGACTTCAGGGCTTCTGGGAGAGATGGATACAGCGCCAGATGATGGCGCTTCTATGAAAGCGCCATTTTCTGGGGCGGCTGTGGACTGCAATTCATTTCAGAGGGGCCCAGGAAGCTCGGGCCAACCTATGCTGTGGATTCCAATCCCGAGCTGCCTAGTTGTACCTGGCTAGACATAAAAATGGGGCGAAGCCCATGTTGTTTTTTTTTAATTATTTCATGAAGTAATTGAAAAAAGGGCTCCCTATTTTTATAGTTCCCAGCCGGGTACAAATAGCCAGCTGTGGGTTGGGGGCAGCCGTACCTGCCTGCTGTACCTGGCCAGCATACAACAATATGGCGAAGCACATTCATTTATTGGTGGGCAAAAAGCTCCTGCATACAGTCCTGGATAGAGCATGCTGAGCCTTGTAGTTCTGCAGCTGCTGTCTGCTCTCCTGCATGGAGATGGAGGAGATGGAGGAGATTGAGGAGGAGAAGGCCCCTAAAAGGACTTTCAGAGCCCAAATTGTGCCACTAACTCCTTATAACCCTGATTCCCTCCCACCACACTTACTGTATTTCTCTTGCTTTGGCATTACGAATTGTATTTTGGTCCTGCCAATAAAGCATATTTGAATTTGAAATTTGAATTTGAAAGAGAGAGGAGAGAGAGAGGAGAGAGAGATGAGAAAGAGAGGAGAGAGATAGGAGAGACAGAGGAGAGAAAGAGGAGAGAGAGAGGAGAGAGAAGAGAGAGCAATGCAGCCTCATTCCGTGAACTGCTCTGATTTTAGAGGTGTGTTCCGCGGCTCACAGCTGATGTATGGCTCCTCCCCTCTGTGCATAATTAAGTTAAATTATAATTATAAATAAATAATAATTATAATTTAAAATTATAAATAAATTAAATTCTTTACCAGGATGACCAGGACTCAAATTCATGAACAAATTCTCCTTAGGCAGTAGCTGTACCGATTAAGCCACTGCCTCTAATGAAAAGCATAGGAAGATTTGGTAATCTTGACCTCTATATTGCAGTAGAGATTCCAGAAGCAGATTGTTTAGCTGCAAAGATGGATGGATGGATGGTGAAAGGAGGAAACACTGGCACCATTCAGCGAGCTAACCGCTCAATCTTCCTATTTCAGGTTTACACACGCATTATATGGCTTGTAATTGTCTTTGCATTCTGGCCACAGTGCTCATTCCAATATAACAGTTAAAGGAGGAACCACTTGCGGAATCAGCTGACACTATAAGTCGAGCGGTGAGGGCGGTAAAAAGCCGGTCTCACCGCTCGACGTATAGTGTCAGCTGATTCTGTCAGGTGACCGCATCAGCTAATCATCGCTAGGTCTGAGAGAGAGAAAAAAGAGAGAAAAAATAGAGAGAGAAGAGAGAGAGAGAAGAGAGAGAGAGAAGAGAGAGAGAAAGAGAGAGAGAAGAGAGAGAGAAGAGAGAGAGAAGAGTGAGAAGAGAGAGAGAAGAGAGAGAAGAGAGAGAGAAGAGAGAGAAGTGAGAGAAGAGAGAGAAGAGGAGAGGAGAGGAGAGAGAGAAGAGAGAGGAGAGAGCAATGCAGCCTCATTCCGTGAACTCCTCCGATTTTAGAGGTGTGTCCCGTGGCTCACAGCTGATGTCCGGCTCCTCCCCTAAGTGCATAATTAAATAAAAATTATAAATAAATATTAATTATAATTTAAAATTATAAATAAATTAAATTCTTTACCGGGACTCGAACTCATGAACAAATTTTTCTTAGGCAGTAGCTCTACCGATTAAGCCACTGCCTCTAATGAAAAGCATAAGAAGATTTGGTAATCTTGACCTCTATATTGCAGTAGAGATCCAGAAGCAGATTGTTTAGCTGCAAGGATGGATGGATGGATGGTGAAAGGAGGAAACACTGGCACCATTCAGCGAGCTAACCGCTCAATCTTCCTATTTCAGGTTGACACACGCATTATATGGCTTGATATTTTCCTTGCATTCTGGCCACAGTGCTCATTCCAATATAACAGTGAAAGGAGGAAACACTGGCGGAATCAGCTGACACTATAAGTCGAGCGGTGAGGGCGGTAAAAAGCCGGTCTCACCGCTCGACTTATAGTGTCAGCTGATTCTGTCAGGTGACCACATCAGCTAATCATCGCCAGGTCTGAGAGAGAGAAAAAAGAGAGAAAAAATAGAGAGAAAAGAGAGAGAGAGGAGAGAGAGAGAAGAGAGAGAGAGAAGAGAGAGAGAGAAAGAAAGAGAGAAAGAGAGAGAGAGAGAAGAGAGAGAAGAGAGAGAGAGAGAGAGAGAGAGAGAGAAGAGAGAGAGAAGAGAGAGAGATAAGAGAGAGAAGAGGAGAGGAGAGAGAGAAGAGAGAGAGCAATGCAGCCTCATTCCGTGAACTGCTCCGATTTTAGAGGTGTGTCCCGTGGCTCACAGCTGATGTCTGGCTCCTCCCCCAAGTGCATAATTAAATAAAAATTATAAATAAATAATAATTATAATTTATAAATAAATTAAATTCTTTACCGGGAATCTAACTCATGAACAAATCTTTCTTAGGCAGTAGCTCTACCCATTAAGCCACTGCCTCTAATGAAAAGCATAGGAAGATTTGGTAATCTTGACATCTATATTGCAGTAGAGAATCCAGAAGCAGATTATTCAGCTTCAAGGATGGATGGATGGATGGTGAAAGGAGGAAACACTGGCACCATCCAGCGAGCTAACCGTTCAATCTTCCTTTTTCAGGTTTACACACTCATTATATGGCTTGTAAATTTCCTTGTATTCTGGCCACAGTGCTCATTCCAATATAACAGTGAAAGGAGGAAACACTGGCGGAATCAGCTGACAGTCGAGTGGTGAGGGCGGTAAAAAGCCGGCCTCACTACTTGACTTATAGTGTCAGCTGATTCCATCAAGTGACCGCATCAGCTGATCATTGCCAGGTCTGAGAGAGAAAAAAAAGAGGGAGAAGAAAGAAGAGGGAGAAGAAAGAAGAGGGAGAGCAATGCAGCCTCATTCCGTGAACTGCTCCAATTTTAGATCTGTGTCCCGCGGCTCACAGCTGATGTCCGGCTCCTCCCCTAAGTGCATAATTAAATTAAATTATAAATAATAATTAATTTAAAATTATAAATAAATTAAATTCTTTACCAGGAAGGCCTGGACTTGAATTTGTGAACTAATTCTCCTTAGGCAGTAGCTCTATACATTGAGCCACTGCCTCTAATGAAAATCATAGGAAGATTTGGTAATCTTGACTAGTGATGAGCGAGTATGCTTGTTACTACTCGGTACTTGCACGAGTATCACTGTACTCGGGCTACTCGGCGGGTACCGAGTAATTTCGCGATACTCGTGCTGTACTCGTGGTCTTCATCCCTGCATGTTGGCGCTCTTTTGAGAGCCAGCCCTCATGCAGGGATTGGCTGGCAGACCACTGCAATGCCACAGCCCTATTAGTTGTGGAATTGCAGTGATTGGCCGGCCCGCACAGCGTGACCGAGCCTTTATACCGGTGGGCGCGCTGTGCTCTGCACACAGCCATCTCATATTCCCTGCTTTCCCCGCCCACAGGCGCCTATGATTGGTTGCAGTGAGACACGCCCCCACGCTGAGTGACAGGTGTCTCACTGCACCCAATCACAGCAGCCAGTGGGCGTGTCTATACTGTGCAGTAAAATAAATAAATAAATAATTAAAAAAAACGGCGTGCGGTCCCCCCAATTTTAATACCAGCCAGATAAAGCCATACAGCTGAAGGCTGGTATTCTAAGGATGGGGAGCCCCACGTTATGGGGAGCCCCCCAGCCTAACAATATCAGTCAGCAGCCGCCCAGAATTGCCGCATACATTAGATGCGACAGTTCTGGGACTGTACCTGGCTCTTCCCGATTTACCCTAGTGCGTTGGCAAATCGGGGTAATAAGGAGTTAATGGCAGCCCATAGCTGCCACTAAATCCTAGATTAATCATGTCAGGTGTCTCCCCGAGATACCTTCCATGATTAATCTGTATATTACAGTTAAAAACACACACACACGAAAAATCCTTTATTAGAAATAAAAAACAATAACAAAGTCCCTTATCACAAATTTATTAACCCCGACAAAGCCCTCCATGTCCGGCGTAATCCACGGACCTCCAGCGTCGCGTCCAGCTCTGCTGCATGCAGGTGACAGGAGCGGCAGAATACACTGCCGCTCCTGTCAGCTTCACACAGCAACTGAGGTGAGTAGCGCGATCAGCTGCTGTCAGTCAGGTAACTCACGGCCACCGCTGGATCCAGCGGTGGCCGCGATTAACCTCAGTGACAGCTCAGCTGATCACGATACTCACCTCAGTTGCTGCGTGGAGCTGACTGGTGCGGCGGTGAGTAGCGCGATCAGCTGAGCTGTCACTGAGGTTACCCGCGGCCACCGCTGCATCCACCGCTGGATCCAGGTAACCTCAGTGACAGCTCAGCTGATCGCGCGGCTGTCTTCAGTTGCTGTGTGAAGCTGACAGGAGCGGCGGTGTATTCTGCAGCTCCTGTCACCTTCATGCAGCACAGCTGGATGAGATGCTGGAGGACTGTGGAGTACGCCGGACATGGAGGGTTTGTCGGGGTTAATAAATTGGTGATGAGGGACTTTGTTAGTGTTTTTTATTTCTAATAAAGGATTTTTCGGGTGTGTGTGTTTTTTTAACTGTAATTTACAGATTAATCATGGAAGGAATCTCGGGGAGACGCCTGACATGATTAATCTAGGATTTAGTGACAGCTATGGGCTGCCATTAACTCCTTATTACCCCGATTTGCCAACGCACTAGAGTAAATCGGGAAGAGCCGGGTACAGTCCCAGAACTGTCGCATATAATGTATGCGGCAATTCTGGGCGGCTGCTGACTGATATTGTTAGGCTGGGGGGCTCCCCATAACGTGGAGCTCCCCATCCTGAGAATACCAGCCTTCAGCCGTATGGCTTTATCTGGCTGGTATTAAAATTGGGGGGACCGCACGCCGTTTTTTTTAATTATTTAATTATTTATTTCACTGCACAGTATACACACACCCACTGGCTGCTGTGTTTGGGTGCAGTGAGACACCTGTCACTCAGCGTGGGGGCGTGTCTCATGCAACCAATCATAGGCGCCGAAAAGCAGGAAAGCAGGGAATACGAGATTGATTAATGAGCGGTCGGCTTTTTCAAAAGAGGAAAAGCCGCCGGAGTTTAGTGAACAGCAGTGCAGTGCCGCGGCAGTGATCGGGGAACGGTAAGTAAGAGAGAGGGGGGAGAATGACCGACAGACTGTGAGAGGGGGACAGACAGACAGAGAGAGACAGACAGAGCGAGACTGACCGACGGGAGATAGAATGAAAAAAAAAATGACCGACATCGCTAGTAAAAAGCACAAAACGTGCGTTTTGGACATCGGAGTGCCACACAATGTTTTACGTAAAATCTTTCATGTATTAATCTCAAAAAGTAACATACAACAGCTCTATCTCACTATTGGGTATGTGCCCTTAACATTTCCGCCATGAAAATTCATTTTGGTGTCATTTTGGAAGGTTGTCTGTTGAGTCCGTAAAAATGGCGTAAAACTCTGACAAAATTGTTCACAGCTGTGACTTTTGAGTGATAAATGCTTCAAGGGGTCTTCCCCATGCCATTGCCATGTCATTTGAGCACTCTTCTAAGACTTTTGTGACATTTTTAGGGTTTCTACATGCTGCCGGGGGTCATTTCAGAAAAATACTCGGGTCTCCCATAGGATAATATTGGGCTCGGTGCTCGGGCCGAGTACACGAGTATCTTAGGATGCTCGGCCCGAGCCTCGAGCACCCGAGCTTTTTGGTACTCGCTCATCACTAATCTTGACCTCTATATTGCAGTAGAGAATCCAGAAGCAAATTGTTCAGCTGCAAGGATGGATGGATGGATGGATGGTGAAAGAAGGAAACACTGGCACGATTCAGCGAGCTAAACGCTCAATCTTCCTATTTCAGGTTTATGCACGCTTTATATGGTTTGTAAATTTCCTTGCATTCTGGCCACGGTGCGCATTCCAATATAACAGTGAAAGGAGGAAACACTGGCACCATTCAGCGAGCTAACAGCTCAATCTTTCTATTTCAGGTTTATGCACGCAATATATGGTTTGTAAATTTCCTTGCATTCTGGCTATGGTGCTCATTCCAATGAAAGGCCACACCTTTTCCCCTGACCTTATGGTTGAATAATACAGCTTTTTTTACTGCATATTTGGTGAGTGCCTTTCGTCTCTTTTCCCATGGACTGGATGGATGGATGGATGATTGGATGGAGGGAGGGATGGATGGATGGATGGATGGATGGATGGAGGGATGGATGAAGGGATGGAGGGATGGATGAAGGGATGGATGTATGGATGGATGTATGGATGGATGGAGGGATGGATGGAGGGATGGATGAAGGGATGGATGGAGGGATGGATAGATAGAGGGATGGATTCAGGGATAGATGAATGGATGGAGGGATGAAGGAATGGATGGAGAGATGGATGGAGAGATGGAGGGAGGGATGGAGGGAGGGATGCATGAATGGAGGGATGGAGTAATGGAGGGATGGATGGATGGAGGGATGGATGGATGGAGGGATGGAGGGATGGAGGGAGGGATGGATGAAGGGATGGATGGAGGGATGGATAGATAGAGGGATGGATTCAGGGATAGAAGGATGGATGGAGGGATGAAGGAAGGGATGAATGGATGGAGAGATGGAGGGAGGGATGCATGAATGAATGGAGGGAGGGGTGGAGTAATGGAGAGATGGATGGAGGGATGGATGGATGGATGGAGGGATGGATGGAGGGATGGATGGGAGGGCAAACACCGGCACTACCGCACTCATCGTCCTTGCACACGCAGGCACTACAACCCCCATCATCCTCGCACACACACAGGCACTACGGCACTCATCATCCTCGCACACACACAGGCACTACCGCACGCATTATCCTTGCACACACGCAGGCACTACAACCCCCATCATTCTCGCACACACGCAGGCACTACAACCCCCATCATCCTCGCACACGCAGGCACTACAACCCTCATCATCCTCGCACACACCGGCACTACGGCACTCATCATGCTCGCACACATGCAGGCACTACGGCAATCATCATCCTGGCACACACACAGGCACTACCGCACTCATCACTGCACACGCAGGCACTACTATCCCCATCACCGCACATGCAGGCACTACAACCCCCATCACCGCACACACAGGCATTACCTCAGTGATGTCCCCGCTGACAGCGCGGATCACGTCAGTTGCTCCGTGGAACTGACACAGAGCGCTCATGTTCTACGGCGCTCCTGTCAGCTTCATGTAGCAGAGCTGGATGTGTTGCGGGACCTCTGTGGATTACGCCGGACTTGGAGGGGTATTTGGGGATTTTAATAAAATGGTGAAAGATGGTGTTTTTTTTGTCTTTTATTCCAAATAAAGGATTTTTCGCTGTGTGTGTTTATCTACTTTCACTTATAGGTTAATCATGGAAGGTATCTCGGGGAGATGCCTGCCATGATTAACTCCTTATTACCACAATTGCCACTGCACCAGGGCAATTCAGGATGAGCTGGGTGGAGTCCCGGGACTGTCACATCTAATGGATGCGGCATTTCCGGGTGGCTGCTGGGTGATATTGTTAGGGTTGTGGGCTCCCCATAACGTGGCACTCTCCATCCTGACAATACCAGCCTCCAACCATGTGGCTTTATCCTGGCTGGTATCAAAATTGGGGGGAACCGCAGGTGTTTTTTTTATTATTTATTTATTTATTTTACTGCACAATATAGACCCACTCGCCAGCGGCTGTGATTGGTTGCAGTGAGACAGCTGTCACTCATCGTGAGGGCGTGTCTGACTGCAACCAATCATGGGCGCCGGTGGGTGGGGAAAGCAGGGAATACCAGATTGAATAATGAAGCAGCAGCCATTTTCAAAATAAGAAAAGCCGCCGGAGCTTTGTCACAGCCGTGCAGCGCCGCGCCTGTGATCGGTGAGTAGGAAAGAGAGAGGGATTATGCTGTGGATGCAGGATGCATGCAGATACACAACATGCGCACATAGCCTTACTGTGAAAAGCCATGCGTATGGTGATCGAACCGTTATCGAACGTAACTCGAACAGCCGAACTTGAAGCAAATCGTTCGAGTTCATCGAACGACTTGAAAACCGCCCAAAATCAATCGAATTTGTAATTGGCGAACCGTTTGAATCGAACATCGCTCAACTCTACTTACGTGGCTATCAATGGTGCTGATGTAACTTCAGGTCAGGTGTAACTCCTGGCTTCTGGTTCTGCCTACCTCACTCCATGGGTATCAGGAAATGGAATTATAGCCTTTTCTAGTGATACTTTTCCTTCTTCTAACGAGTTATTCACAGTGGGTATGGAATGTATTCAGACCCTTTTAAATTTTTCTTTGTTTCATTACAACCATTTGGTAAATTCAAAAAAGGTCATTTTTTCTCATTAATGTACACTCTACACCCCATCTTGACAGAAAATAAACAGAAATGTAGAATTTTTTTCAAATTTGTTAAACAAGAAAAATTGAAATATCCCATGGTCATAAGTATTCAGACCATTTGCTCAGACACTCATAATTAAGTCACATGCTGTCCATTTCCTTGTGATCCTCCTTGAGATAGTTGTGCTTCTTCATTGGAGTCCAGCTGTGTTTAATTAAACTGATAGGATTTGACTTAGAAAGCCACACACCTGTCTATATAAGGCCTCACAGCTCACAGTGCATGTTAGACCAAATGAGAATCATGAGGTCAAAGGAACTGCCCAAGGAGCTCAGAGACAGAATTGTGGCAAAGCACATATCTGGTCAAAGTTAAAAAAAAAGAATTTCTGCTGTACTCAAGATTCTTAAGAGCACAGTGGCCTCCATAATCCTTAAATGGAAGAAGTTTGGGACCACCAGAACTCTTCCTAGACCTGGCCGTCCTGCCAAACTGAGCAATTGTGAGAGAGGTAAAGAAGAACCACAATATCACTGTGGCTGAACTCCAGAGATGCAGTAGGGAGATAGGAGAAAGTTTCACAAACTCAACTATCACTGCAGCCCTCCACCAGTCGGGCCTTTATGGTAGAGTAGCCCGGCGGAAGCCTCTCCTCAGTGCAAGACATATGAAAGCCTGCATAGAGTTTGCAATAAACACATGAAGCTCTCCCAGACTATGAGAAAAAAAAAAGATTCTCTGGTCTGATGAAACAAAGATAGAACTTTTTAGTAATAATTCTAAGCGGTATGTGTGGAAAAAACAAGGCACTGCTCATCACCTGCCCAATCCAATCAGTTAAACATGGGGTGGCAGCATCATGCTATTGGGGTGTTTTTCAGCTGCAGGGACAGGACGACTGGTTGAAATTGAAGGAAAGATGAATGCTGCCAAGTACAGAAATATCCTGGAAGAAAACCTCTGCCAGAGTGCTCTGGACCTCAGACTTGGCCAAAGGTTCACCTTCTAACAAGACAATGACCCTAAGCACACAGCTAAAATAACAAAGGAGGGGCTTCAGAACAACTCTGTGACCATTCTTGACTGGCCAAGCAAGAGCCCTGACCTAAACCCCATTGAGCATCTCTGGAGAGACCTGAAAATGGTTGTCCACCAAGTTCAACATGACGGAACTGGAGAGGATCTGCAAGAAAGAATGGCAGAGGGTTCCCAAATCCAGGTGTGAAAAATATGTTGCATCATTCCCGACTCATGGCTGTATTAGCTGAAAAGGCTGCTTCTGCTCAATACTGAGCAAAGGGTCTGAATATTTATGACCATGTGATATTTCAGTTTGTCTTGTTTAATAAATTTGCAAAAATGTCTACATTTTTGTAATTTTGTCAAGATAGAGTGCAGAGTGTACGTTAATGAAAAAATAACTTTTTTGAATTTACCAAATGGCTGCAATGAAACAAAGGGTGAAAAATTTAAATGGGTCTGAATACTTTCCGTACCCACTGTAGGTTTGGCTACTGTGAGTGAAGGATAGAGCAAAAAGGAAAGCCCCATTTTCATTTGATTAACAGCCTGCAGAGCCATGGAAACCAGATGCATCGATCTTGTGCTGAAGAAAATAGCTGGGGCGATCCACATATTAATTTTTTATTGCTTTCTATTCCGCTTTTTGTTAAGTAGAATCAAGAAGAAATAGCAAATCAGAAATATATAGATTTTTTTTATGCCATTCACCGTGCCATAAAAGTGATAAGAGAGCTTTATTCTTCAGGTCAGTACAATTACAGTGATACCACATTTATGTATTTTTTTTCTTTTTTTGCCGTTTTAACACAATAAAACTAGGTTATTGATATTATTGCACTTTTTTTGTCAGCTGTATGATAAAAAAACTGTTTGTTAGATTTTTTTTTAATTGTGTTTAATGAAGGGGTTAACTTTTGTGACAATTTTATAGCTCAGGTTGTTACAGATGTGGTAATACCATACATGTGTAGTTTTTTTGTTGTTTTTTTCCACATACTTTACATATGTATTAGAATTATTATTTTTTTATATATTTTTATCAATTTTTAAAACTTTTTAACTTTTTCATTTAGTTCCTATATGGGACATCATCTTTTTGCACTTTCATCACTGATCTAATGCACTGCAATGCTTTATCGCTGCAGTGGATGAGATGTGTCAGTGCTGCACTCGCAGCACTGAAACTTCGCCTCACACCATGCATCTAGCATGGTATGTGAGGCAATCCTTAGCTCAGTAACCCATGGTGATGACCCAGGGTTGCCATGGCAATGATCAGGTTCCTGTGATCACATTACAGTGACCCGATCGCCAGGGAGAGGTAAGCAATCTCTCTCTCTGCCTCCGTAATGCTTTGATCGCAGCATATAGAGGGTTAATCTGCCTTGCAGTGAGAGCCAGATCCCAGCTGTAACATCAGCCAGAGACTAGGCAGCGATCATGAGGGTACAGCGCAGGAACCCCCACAATCGCCATGTTGTACCTATACGTCATCGGTTGCAAACAGACCAACTTCTATGATGTATAGGTATGTCAAGGGCCAATAAAGGGTTTAATAAATTAAAAAAGCCTCATGCAGTTCCTCTTATTTTCATACACAGCTAAGATAAACACATGGCTGGGGCTTGCAGCCTGTAGCCGTATACTTTCTCTTTGCTGGGTATCATAATATAAGATAAGGCAGTACAAATTCGGCAACAGATTCTATTTAAATGAATTTCCCATTTTTTGGGCAACACTCAAAGCAATACTCAGTCCCCTGCTGATTCAGCACAGATCACAGACTGGTCCTCCCTGTCAGTTATTTAAAAGCTGGTAGCATGTAACTAATAAAAAAGGAAGAAAAGTTAGGCTGGGTTTTCCGAATTTATAAGAAAGGTTTTTTTAGGGGTTTTTTTCCGAATCCTATAAAAATTATTAAAGACACTCAATGGCATCCTAATTCATCTTCAAATATAAACACAATTTCTTATAATGGGATATTAGGAGCAAAAATTGATGTACCCCAACAAGTATTTATATACCTAAACAGACCTTAGGAGAGAAGAAAGTCCAGCGCAGTCCAATATATCCAGTTAAAAATCACATTTATTTGGTAAATCCATTAAAAATAGAAAGATACAAAGAGGTCAGCAGGATAATACAGGGATATTGTGCAGACCCCACAGAACTACGCGTTTCGACGTTCAGTCTTAGTCATGTTGAGAACATGACTAAGACTGAACGTCAAAACGCGTAGTTCTGTGGGGTCTGCACAACATCCCTGTATTATCCTGCTGACCGCTTAGTGTCTTTCTATTTTTAATGGATTTACCAAATAAATGTGATTTTTAACTGGATATATTGGACTGCGCTGGACTTTCCTCTCTCCTGATCGTTTATCTGGCAGCCTAGCCCTCCGTGCGCGGGTCCTGACAGACAGCGTATTACAGCAACTCGGTGAGTTGAATTTTTCTCTCTTTTTTCTTAAACAGACCTTAGGGCTAAAGATATGAGCAGGAAAAGCTAGATAAATAGAAAAAAAATTCCTAAAACTTACAAATTTATTAAATATGCTTTCAAAACACAATAAGTGAAGATATCAATGAAAATCTCCATTAAAAAAGTTACAGACAGGAAACCAGTCAATATAAGGGATTGAGAGTAAATGTATACAATATACAAACACTACAGGGCCCTATGAATGTCCCTAAGGACAATGTCCCTACCTTGCTATCGAGGTCAGCACCCTTAAAAGCGCAATTGTCGCCCCTGCTCACCGATGACTCTCACTGGGATTCCCAAAGGAGTCACTGGAACTAGAACTTGCCTGTATCAAAAGTTATCCACAAAATAAAGATTTGACTGTGAGGGATTAAATAACCAAAATAGCCAAATCAAACACCACAATGAGTGTAGTCACTGCAAATAGCCAAATAGAATCACAAAAAAGGAAAAGTCCCAAAAAATTGGCTAGGGTTAACTGGTGCTCACCACAGTGCCCAGCCAAAGAAATAAATGGAACTTCAAAAGGATGAGCAAAAGAATCACAAGTCAAACCAGTGAAAAAAAAGGAAAAAACACAAATTGTATACATTTACTCTCACTCCCGTATTCTGATTGATTTTCTGTCTGTTACCTTTTTTAATGGAGTTTTTCATTGATATCTTCACTTGTTATGTTTTTAAAGCATATTTATAAATTTGTAAGTTTTAGAATTTTTTTTCTCTTAACCAACTTTTTGGATTCCACCCATATTGTTAATTGGTAGCCAGAAAAAGATAATACCAAAACAACCACAGGACAAATATAGGTATAGTTAATCAAAGCTTTATACGTATACCTAAATGCCTACTTACAGATTCCTTGCCTGATCACGGAGATGGGCAACCTAAAGTGTACAACACTGGCACCCCCACTCAACCACGGCTATCCTTATAAGCCCTTATAATCTGTCTATAGACTTGAAAAAATAATATTAAACTTATCAATCCTCTAAAAGGGTGTTAGAATAATGAATAACATATTTTTATTAATCACATACTATGAGTTCTAGAGAATAAAAAAGCAAAGAAGAGAATAATATAAACTAAACTAACTGCTGTAACTAAATAGAAGCATAATGGATAGAAATAAACATAGATGACTTAGTAAACACTATTTTGATCAAAAAAGCGTAAAGCCATCCCATCGCGACAAGGTGTACCCAATCAGGACAGTATCTAATACTCTCTAATATTAAAACCTCACCATGTCTCAACAGACATCAATCTGAATAAGGGCAGAGAGTGGCTGGGTCCCAACTGGACACACAGCCATGGGAAGCACTAGATGAAATGCCCAGCTCACTGAGAAGTACAAGCAAAAGGGGAAGGATTCACAGCCGCAATAGTAGTTACAATGGATATAAGGGGGCACAACTGTCAAGCAATGGCAACAGACAAGGAAGAAAAAAAGCGCTTGACAAAATATGGCACTCACTCAATGAATACAAATTACAAAGTTTTATTAGTGCATAATTAAAACCATACAGAAATACATCAAAATTGACACCACCATATAAACCAAGGGTCCCTTATGCACATAAGTTCCTTAAATACATAATAATATAAATCTTGCCAGAACCAAATAGCAGAGAAAGCTCCTAATAGAGCACAAGAATATATAGGGGAATATCTCAATATTATAAGAAATGCAAGGTTGGACAATGTCTTCAAAACAACCGTATAAACATATAGAGGTGAAGCACACCAAGCATATATTATAGATGATGTAAATTCTGCATTGGATGATTTTGAAAAAATTAGTATTGATAAGAAAAAAAAAATCCAAAAGGGACAGGGAAGATTTTTCTAATGGCACGATCTATAGATGGAAGCATAGGGGCAACTTACGTAGTGCCACACCCTAAGGGTTCCATTTCAATACTGCCCAATAGAGCTACCTCTAGTGGAAGCATTTTTTTAGGATCTGGAAGCAGAGACACAGAAAGTACATCAGACGAGGCAAGAGGACATCCAAGAAGACAAATACAGGAATGACAATTTCAGGGGCAAGATTTCGACAACCTTTTCTTCACAAATAATTTCTGACATAATTGGAACATCTAATGAAAGCAAAGTTGGATCATCCTCTCATGAAGACTCTTTAAAGGTAATTAATTTGACTGATCATATACTTACAAAAGATTAAAAGTCTGTATTGGAACGGGGTCTTACCTTCTCCCCCACAAATAAGGCTGATAAGTTTGCTCTTGTTAAAGAAGTCTATTTGTTCTGCAGAAGGCTTATTTTTCGAGCAATTTACCAGCAGCCAAGGATTGTTGAAACGTGTATGGATATGGACCAACACGTTCTATATGACCTCCTGGATCTACTTGAAGAAAATGAGACTGCTACAGGTAGGCTTCCATGCCCAATGAAAAATAAGTCAACTGCTTATCCCTCTCTATCACTTTTTCCATCTATCCAACTCTTCTTTGAACTCACAAAAAAAAAGGTATCTTGGGAATGCCTGATGGACCTACATGTTATCATAATTTGAATACCCTGGAAAAGAAGGCTCTTTCTGAACTTAAAAATAATAAGAATTTTGTGATCAAGGAAGTGGATAAAGTGGGAAATGTGCTGCTCTGGCCAATTGACATGTATTTGAAAGAGGCCAATAGGCAACTTAAGAATAATCAATTTTATTGTAGCTTACCATCTGATCCAACCCTCACCTTTCAAAGAAAATTTGTGCATCTTCTGGACTCGGCCCTGGAATTTGGTATTATTACGAAAAATTAGAGGAACTTTCTTTTGGTAGCCAAGCCTGTGATACCAACCTTCTACCTACTACCAAAGGTACATAAGAACATATGAGATCCACCTGGCCGCCCCATATTCAAATGCACTAACAGGATGCAGATGCGACAAAACCTCTTAATAAAGATGGAGGCAACAGGTACAAAACACTGATGAAGCAAGCACTCACACACTGCCACTCCATGGAGGGGGTGATTGCTTAGTATTAAACTTGCACACAAATGGCTTGTATAGGGCGCTGTTCACACATGTAGGTGCACAGTATCTGGCTAGCAGCCTATTAGTTACACCCATATTATTCGATTAGGCTGCCCAGCACTATAAAAGTGCACCACACAGGAACGGAGACCCTAGTTGTGTTTGATAATACTACTGCCCTGATGGCTGGTGCTAATGTAGTGATGGTGATTCTGTTGGTGCTAGCATGTCCCACATGTTAAGCTGTGACATGTTTTTTCTTACTTTTACAGTACTCCATCCATTGCCATTAACAATTTTTCTTTTCCATACATTTTGTAAAATGATATAATAAACTTTTGACAACCTTTTCAACCCCAATATTCAGCTCTTGACAGAAGAGATGTAAAAAGAACTGCTGCATAACAAGAAATGAGGCAGCAGACTGCAGTACACATGTGGTAGGAATGATTGTCAAACTGAATTAGCAAAATAAATGTGCAACACAGACAGCTCAGTTAAATGTTTACATTTTATATATATTTTTTCTATATAAAAAAAAAAACAAAATCTTTCCCAAAAATAGCCAATTAAGAAATGCTAGATACTGTAAGTGCATGACCAAAGAGACAGAAACTGCAATGGGGCACAGTGTTAGTGTGGTGTGTACAGATATAATATTTGACTAGTAGAAAAAATATGCAGCACAAAATATGTATCTATTTACACTATATGTAGAAATTTATAAATTTTTCCCCAAGCTATTGAATTTCAGCATTAACCCCTTTACAACCTAGGGCCTAAAACACACTTCCGCAAAAAAAGTCCGTATGACACGGTCCGTTTTTCGGGTCCGTGTTCCGTATTTTTGGGGCGTTTCCTTGGTACGTATGGCATCCGTATGATGGCGTATGCGAGCCGTGTGTACGTGTGGAATGTCCGTATTAACATAAAATACGTACGTGTGCAGTCCGTGTGCCGTCCGTTTTTTCAGATCCGTATTTTCACACAAATAACCTTGTTATCCCATCAAAATGTGCTCCTGGTGTTTTAAATTGGTCAATTAACTACCCAATTTGTTTAGTTTGCTTAAAAAACCTTAAAAAACATGGCTTCAGAGCTCATTCTCACATTAGACACACTCCAAAATGTCTCTCTCCAATGAAGCAACCATGTATTTGCTCTGGTTGATATCTAGGAGATTTGGGGTTAGGCGACATATGATTGAAGAAGAGCCA
Source organism: Anomaloglossus baeobatrachus (assembly GCF_048569485.1). Classification (NCBI taxonomy): domain Eukaryota; kingdom Metazoa; phylum Chordata; class Amphibia; order Anura; family Aromobatidae; genus Anomaloglossus; species Anomaloglossus baeobatrachus. Next base: position 140,390,753 of record NC_134360.1, read on the forward strand.
CCACTGGAGAAAAGGATGTGGATTCACCCCCTTGTGAAGCTCAGGAAAACACATGGGCATTTTAATATTTTATATGGGGAAATGCGGAAATTTCCACCTAAATTCCAAGCCTACTGCCATCTCACCATGAATTCATTTGACAACATCCTTGGCCTAGTGTACCATCGTTTGAAGCATCAGGACACCTTTATGCGCCTCAGCATCTCCCCTGAGGAACGACTGTTGGTGACTTTACGGTAGGTGTTGTCATGTATACTCATGCTTTATCTGTTATATTGAAATACATGTTAAGTCGCTAAGGCATCATTTTGTTGAAATGATGTAATTTAACATTATGGTCATTGTAGAAAACTTTTATTGATCACTTAACCACAGTGCAATTTCAAAATAAGATCTGAGAAGTCACATCTACCATTCTATCTCTACAAAAATTAAACAAACAAGAGGCTTAACTCAAACAAGCTTGTTTATTAAACGCAAAATTAAATATTTTTCCAATATGGAAAGTAAAGATCACATATGTTTTCCCAACCAAAGAAATTTTAAAAAAACATACACAGTATCTCGCCAGTCATTGGATGATACAAATATTTGGTGTGAAATACAAATTACATGAATAGTCAAAATAATGTCATGTTTTTATTCTCTTTCAGTTACCTAGCAACTGGGCAATCCATCAGCAGTCTACATTTTGAATTCTTATTGGGAAGGTCCACAATTGGCAAGATTATCCTGCATACCTGCACTGTGCTTTGGGAGACCCTTAGGCATAATGTCATGCAGCTGCCTTCAACACAGGAATGGATGCACATTTCAGAAGAATTTTTGGAGAAAACAGCTTTCCCTAATTGTATTAGTGCCATTGACGGAAAACACATTAGAGTGAAGAAACCACCTAACTCTGCATCAAGATATTTTAATTATCATAAGTTTTTTTCTGTAGTTATTTTGGCCATGGTAGATATAAACTACAGCTTTTTATTTGCTGATATTGGGGCCTATGGCAGTGCCTCAGATGCACGCATTTTCAGAAGTTCACGTTTAGCAAGACGATTAATGTCTGATAGTTTAAGTTTGCCTGCACCAAGACCATTGCCTGGTACTAATGGCCCTATTGTCCCTTTTGTAATGGTTGCAGATCAGGGGTTTGCATTGTCTAGGCATTTGATGGGTCCATATCCCAGAAGGGGGCTGGACAGATCAAAAGCCCTATTTAATAGCAAATTGGACAGAGCACGTTGCTATGTTGAACGTGCCTTTGGAATTTTGGCCTCAAGATGGTGCATTTATCAAACCACCATCCAACTCCAACTAACCACCGTCAAGGCTGTCATTAAATCGACAGTAGTGTTACATAATTACTGTAGATTACATGAAAGCAATGACGAAGACATTGAGGAGTTGCCTGCTTTAAATGCACCATTTGTAGAGAATGGTAGTGTTAAAACCACTGTGTCCACTTCTGGTCTACAAGTGAGGAATCAGTTTAAAGATTATTTTAGTTTAGATCGCCATAGTCATGTATAATTTTGACATTGTTATAGTTTTTTATCACTTGGTTACATAAGCACAAACACATATGTATTACAAAAGAGAAAATGACCATACATAGGTATAATTTGTGGTATTTTTGTTGGTTGGTTGTGTTTGTGGTCCCCATAAGCTATTGTGATATAACTATATTGCTATAAAATCAGGAATTTTTGTTATTCTAAAAACAGTACTACTGAATGTACATGACTAATAAAATTATGGCAATTTTTTTTAGAAAAAGTTAGTCCAGAATTATTATTTTACCTATGTATGTATGTTATCTTTTGCAATACACCCTGTATTTTTGTTTTTTTTTAAATACAATTTTGTCAGGGACATTAGCCCATACAAAACACTATACTTTATTATGCAATAATGTCACGCAAACATAATTTGTTTGACACTATTGGAATACAAGTATGGGACCAGACCAAATGCAGATACTGCATAGTGTCTGGATTTTTAATAATAAAGGTGTCTGAATGTTAGTGTAGTAGTTTATGTGCGTGCATTTTTTCCCTAAACCCAGTTTATTATAATGGATGGTCCAAACAACATGTCCAGAGCAAGACATCATTCTAACAGGCAGGTATTGGTTTTGAAGTGATAGAATAATTTCTATTGAATTTTTGTAATGGAAAACAAAAATATGACCACATGCATATAGAGTAAGTAATGTGTTACATTTTGATATGTTTCTCCACCAGCAATACCATAGAAAACATACCATAATGTAAAATAATGCATACAATATCACATTATGATTCAACTAAATCCTCTAGGCTAGTGATGTTTTCCTGTGTAGTCTCCATTGCATTGATATCTACAGAATATGTTTGCTGTACAACAGTAGATGTTGTAGTGAGTGACTGATCAGTGTTTCCACTAGTAACAGTTGTTGTACTTGGAACAAATAATGATGCAGTTGTTTGAGCAGATGGAAGACCAAGTGTAGGTGGTACATATTGATGTGTTGGAAGAGGCTGAGTATGTGTGTATGCGAAGTTAGTTGGGTAAGTCTGTTGTTGAAAGTACTGTTGTTGTAGATTATTTGGAACATGGTATGCTGTTGGTTGTTGAAACATTTGAGGTAGTCTATGAACATTACTAACAATACTAGGATAGTTAAAAGAGGTTTGCATTGGTGTTTGTTGGGGTACTTGTGGGACAAATGTTGGCTGTTGAGATGGCCTTTGTGTCATTAATGTACCTGTTTGGTGTGGGACAACTGTTGGCCTAATTTGTACATCAGTTACCATAGAAGAAGATGGACACTGTATATGTGTTTGTTGCACTACAGGATTAAGTTGAAAATTAGAGAAATGTTCTTCTGTTTGGGTTTCCACAGTTTGTTGAGTTGTGTTTGTGTGTGGGCCACGTGGATTGGCTCTCCATTGCTCTATCACTTCCAAACAATAAATGGATTCTGGCTCACGTTGGGTAGCAGATATTAGTGTTAAGGACGCCCTCAATCTGTCCTGCCTATCAGGTGCAACCAATGCAAGAGTGGGAGAAAGGGAGCGGCAAAATCTCTCTCCATCACTCTCTGGTATCAGTGAATTCATCATGTGTATAATTCTGGTATCAATGATATCTGGCAGGAAACGTAAATCTTCATAACGCCTAGGTCTGCAACCACGGATAGATTGTGCTACTGTGCGCATGGTATTAGTTGATATTCTTGGCTGTGTGCCTGCATGTTGCTGTGGACTACTCTCCACAAGAACTGGTGAAGGGCCCCTTTGTTGCCCTGTAGACTGGCCTGCAATAACATTAGTGGATTGACTTGTTCCCAAACCCAAATCAGAGGACATTTCTTCTGCGTCTGGCTGGTGTTGGGGATTAGTGGAGGTTGATATGAGGTTGGCTCCATCTCAGAAGCAGAGGTCGCTGTTAATACTGCTGACTGGGCTTCCTCACTATTTTCCAGGTTATCCTCTGCACTTTGTTGAAAAAAAAACAAAAAAACATTAATGTGTGCCTTTTAAATAAACCCGCCATGTGATGTAATGGTTTAAACTTACTTTGATACTTCCATAATGGGCATGAGGAAGCTCAGTTTTTCATAATGGACATATTTTTCCTTTTTTGCAGCGGCAGCTGTGGTGACCACTGGGTTATACTCTCTTCTGAACTGGTCACGGGCTGAGCGCCATCGCCGTTTGACAAGATCCACTGTTAAAAAAAAAAAACATTGTAAAATAAGGTCACAAATTCTAACAATTGAAGATTTAAAAAAATTAGACATTAGTCTTGTATTGCAGCAATTGTAAAAAATAGGAACACACATCCATGTGTATGAAAACAACAACCCATAACACTCATATAGTGACATAATAACACAATAAGCATGACAAAGAAAACAAGTTCACCAGTAAAAATCTTAAACCACTGATTAATCATTTATCTCCTTTTAAATGTTAAAAAAAAAAAAAACCTACAGAAAGCCATGAGAAACAAAATGACTACTAACCCATAAAGTGCCATATGTTCCACATAGATTTTCCATTAGACACTACACATTACTATTACTATTCCAGACATGGTGACACCAAGGGACATGCATAATAAAAAAAACATAGAAATACAACTCAAAATGTATAGACATTTCACAGCACATTTGCATTGAAAAAGCACAGAAATGCAAACCAAAAAAAACCCCAAACATGTTTAATTGGGGCTTAACCACCCTGAAATGCCATTTGTACATGCATAAAATGCTTTGCAGGCCACATATACACATGCTGACATTACTAGTAAACTGCAATGAATTCTTCAAAAGGCCAGAAAACTACACTCTCCTGTTTGTGAGTCTCCAGTGTATCTCAAAATGAGTCAGGTCCATTAATACATGCCAAACAAACTATACAAATATGGATATAATCTGCCTACAGAATGAGCACATGTAGGTAAAGACAGAAGCAATGCAAATATCTGTACTCACCATATCTATTTTTCCTTCCAGGTGTACATTGAGACCATCCTTTCCTAGAGTAGACTATCTCTGCCACAGACATCCATGCTCGTTCCACCCTTAACCTGTCATGGTAGCCATCAACACGTGTGTCCCACAGCTCTGGATGCCTCTCTACTTCTCCAATCAGCCTCTCTGTATCGATTCTGGGCGCCATGCTCAGTACCTGTGTTGTTCTCTGTGCTCAAAGTTCCCCTGCAGTGAGAGGACAGGTGCCCAGCTGCTGTCTGGCGTGCAAATGAGACAGGAAATGTATGTTTGGCGCCAGAATTAATGGCCTAGAATTGACCTGATAGATTGGTAACAAGTGTTTCAGATTTTGTGATGAAAAACGGACACGGACGATACGTGCTGAACACGGACATACTCCGTGTGCGGTCCGTGCAGGCACGGACCCATAGACTAAAGCGGGTCCGTGCCTGTGTGTTGCCGGCCAAAAACGGACATGTCATCCGTGTAGAAAAGCGCACACACGTATTTACGACACGGACACACGTTCCGTGTGATTTTACGTATGTGTGCCATCTACCATTGAATAACATGAGTCTCTGTGTGTACGTGTCTCCGGTACGTGCAAATACGTACTGCGCATGTACAAAAAAAACGGATGTGTGTTGCGGGTCTAGGACGTACCTATATGTCCTAGGTTAAGTCTATCTCTTTAATGTGGGTTTTCACAGTGAGCTCGTATTATTGCTCGTTTATGTCGGCTGATCTGATCATCAGACATGTGCAGCTAATTGATCCTCCTGTGCCTGCTAAATAATTAGATTGTGCTGTCAAACTCTGACAGCGCGATTTAACAAGCTCTGAAAAATGATAACTCTGCGGGTCTTGGAAAATGGCAATAAAACCGCAATTCCTAATTTAATTTATTTTTTTTTTAAACTTCAGAATTTTTTTCACCACTTAAAGAAAAAGTAAAACCATACATGCTTGGTATCTATGAACTCGTACTGCCCTGGGAAATCGTATTGTCAGATCAGTTTTATCATATTTTAAACATGGAAAATAAAAACACATAAAAACTTTGTGCAATTGCACTTTTTTTTTTCTTCAATTACCGCACTTTGAATTTTTTTTCACGTTTTCCAATACAATGTGTGGCAGAATGAATGTTGTCATTCAAAAGTGCAACTCGTTCACCAAAAAAAAACAAAAAACCCTCATATGGCTTGTAACAGGGTTACTGGTCCTATAGTCGATGGGAGGTATGTGTCGCAGAGATGGTTATCCTCTGTAATGTAAGCCCGGGAGTAAGCTCCAGTACATGTAGTGCTGGGAGAATATTAGGAGAATATTAGGGCCGGGTTTTACGAGCAGCCGGAGAGATGGGTGGGTCTGGCTGCTCACATACCTCCACTTCTGGGTCTGGTTGTGGATATAAAAGGAGGCCAGGAGTCTCATAGGGTGTCTGTGTTTGGGGATTGCTGGACTCTAACAGAGAGGAGCTCTGTGTGAAAGTGGACTGTTTATGCCGAGCGGGCACGCCCGCAGTGACACGGACTTATTGGGGGTTTTTTTGTTGTTGTTTTATACCTTTGTGGCCAAAAAGGCTTGCTTTATGTTTCTGCTGAAGCAGGTTATGAGACTTTTAAAATAAACCTGCTGGACTTTTCTAATGAAACCGTTCCTGTCCTTACCTCAACTCGCAGCCAAGTGAGTAGCCTTGTTACATTTGGTGTTGGTCTGCGGGCAAAGTTCCCAGGAACAACGTGTGACGGCGGCAGGAGCAATATATGTCCTGGGTGAAGGCGGCTGTGAGTGGCAAGGCTGATTCACCCAAGATGGAGGACGTGATTAAACACCTGGTGCATGCTCAGCAGCAACAACAACAAGCCCAGCAGGAAACCAATAGGCTGTTGTTACAACAGTTGCAGCAGCAGCGAGAGGAACAGCAGCAGCAGATTAAACTTCTTGCAGAGGCGATACGTGGTCCGAGAACTGATCCAACCCAGAGACCACGTGAGGACTCATGCATCCGGAAGGCGGTAAGGAATGCGATGCAGAAAATGACCCCTGGGGATGACATAGAGGCCTTTTTAATGGTGTTCGAGAGAATTGCCGAGCGTGAGAAACTTCCGCAAGTACTGTGGGCGGAGGTGCTGGCGCCATACCTAACAGGGGAGCCGCAGAAGGCATACTATGACTTGGCCCAACAAGATGCGCAAGAATATGTAAAATTAAAAACCGAAATCTTGGCTCGCCTGGGGGTGACAATGACTGTCAGGGCCCAACGGGTCCATCGCTGGGCGTATCGCCGTGACAAACCGCCCCGCTCCCAGATGTTTGACTTAGTACACTTGGTCCAGAAATGGTTGATGCCAGAGACTTCTACCCCAGCACAGATGGTGGAGCGAGTGGTAATGGATCGGTTCGTGCACTCCTTTCCGAGACCGATACAGACATGGGTTGCCCAGGGTGATCCCCAGAATGCTGACGACCTGGTCGGTTTGGTCGAGCGATACCAGGTGGTAGAGGGGTCGTTGGGGAAGCCACAGAACTCACCCTCTACATACTGGGGTTCCCAACAGGGGGTGGATACCCAAAAAGAGGCGGGACGTTCAAGGGCAAAGGGGGCGCCGGAGCTAGTACCGAAGGTTTCAACTGGGGACATAATTTGCTTTAGATGCCATGGCCCAGGTCATATTGCTGCCCGTTGTCCCCTGACCACCGAACAGATGGAATGTAACTTAGGTCGGCGGTGCTCCTATTACGTATATCCGGCCTGCAGTGTGGACTGTCCCTCCAGTGAGGGTCCACAAGCATGTCCCGTAAAGGTAGACGGGATGCGAATGACTGGTCTATTAGACTCGGGGAGTTTGGTGACCCTGATAAGGGCCACACCCCGCTGAACTTGATCCCAGGAAAGAGGATTGGAGTCCGCTGTATCCACGGGGATGCGAAAGACTATACTGTGGCCAGAGTGATTATTGAGATGATGCAAGGTTCTGATTCCCACGAAGTGGGCGTGGTCCCAGATTTGTTGCACCCCATTATCCTTGGTCGAGACTTTTCCTTATTTTGGGACTTGTGGGGGAAAGGGGGCGTGACCGGAGGCTCGGAGCAAAGCCAGATCGCTCCAAACGAAGCCCCACCACAGCCGGTGTCTGACTGTTTCCCTTTGTGTGTGCTTGTGGGTGATGAGGAGGAGACAACATCTCCTGAACCAGATGTTCCTGAGTTAGGGGTGAGCATAGAAAACTTTGGGTCTGCCCAGCATAGGGACCTAGCTCTGAGGGAAGCATTCAATAGTGTAACAGTCATAAATGGCATAGCTCAGGAGCCCGGAGCTGACACTAGAGATCCATATTTCATGATGGGCGGGGATTTGTTGTACCGGGTCACAAAGATAGGAGAGGAAACAATTGAGCAGCTGCTAGTCCCAGGGCTCTATAGGAGGAAAGTGTTGGACTTAGTCCATTCACATATCTTGGGTGGCCACCTGGGCGTAGATAAAACGCAAGAAAGGATTACTAGAAGGTTTTTCTGGCCCGGATGTTACCGTGAGATCAGGGAGTATTGCAGGTCCTGTCCCACCTGCCAGCTAACCGCTCCAACTTCTCATTTCCGCAGTCCCCTAGTGTCGTTACCCATCATAGAAGTTCCGTTTGAGAGAATTGCCATGGACTTGGTAGGTCCTCTTGTCAAGTCTGCTCGTGGGCACCAATATATATTGGTGGTCCTCGATTATGCAACACGCTACCCGGAAGCAGTGCCCCTGAGAAACTCGTCAGCCAAAAGTATAGCCCGTGAGTTGGTTCACATCTTTGTCCGGACAGGGCTACCAAAGGAGGTCCTGACTGACCAAGGGACCCCTTTCATGAGCAAGGTGATGCGGGAGTTGTGTAAAATCCTCCAGATTAATCAATTGAAGACGTCGGTTTACTATCCGCAGACAGATGGTCTAGTGGAAAGGTTTAACAAGACATTAAAGAATATGCTCAAAAAGGTAATTGAGAAGGATGGCTGCGACTGGGACTGCCTGCTACCGTATTTACTATTTTCTATCCGGGAGGTTCCACAGGCCTCTACTGGCTTCTCTCCATTTGAACTCCTGTATGGCCAAATGGCAGGGCCCATATGAAATAGTAGAAAAACTGGGAGAAGTGAACTACAAAGTACATCAACCCGGGAAGCGGAAACCCTATCAAATCTACCACATAAACCTTATCAAGCCATGGCAAGACAGGGAATCCCGGGAAACCTCATGTTTGGTGGCCAAGCCAGAAGATAACATTGAAGATGTAATCGTGGCAGAGTCGCTGTCGAAAGCCCAAAAACAGCAATGTCGAGAGTTACTTCAGCAGAACAAAGACCTGTTCTCGGACCTACCTGGATGTACCCAGGTAATAGAACATGAGGTTCTGACGGAACCCCACGTGCGGGTGAACATAAAACTCTATCGAATTCCTGAGGCTCGGCGAGAGACGATCTCCAAAGAGGTGAAACGAATGCTGAAACTAGGAGTCATGGAGGAGTCCAAGAGTGGTTGGTCCAGTCCAATTGTCCTTGTGCCGAAGCCGGATGGGGAATGGAGATTTTGTAACGATTATCGGAAGCTGAACGAAGTCTCCAAGTTTGATGCATATCCGATGCCTCGTGTCGACGAGCTGATTGAGATGTTGGGCCCGGCACAGTATATAACCACCCTGGATCTGGCAAAAGGATATTGGCAAATTCCCATGTCACAAAATGCCAAAGAGAATACAGCCTTCTCTACGCCTGACGGATGCTTCCAATACACCCGGATGCCGTTTGGACTGCAGGGAGCCCCGGCCACCTTTCAGAGGGCCATGGACCAGATCTTGGCACCCCATAAGGATTACGCAGCGGCATATTTGGACGACATCGTGATCTTTAGCCCTGATTAGGGAAGCCATCTGGGAAAAGTTCAGGCGGTGTTTGATGCACTGAGGAAGGCGGGGTTTTCTATAAATCCGAAAAAGTGTGCCATGGGAAAAGAAGAGGCCAAGTATCCAAGCTATGTGGTAGGTAGAGGTGTAATTAAACCCCAAATCAACAAAGTGGATGCAATCCAGAACTGGCCAAGACCGCTTTCGAAAAAGCAGGTCAGGGCCTTTCTAGGAATCGTAGGGTACTATAGAAGAATTATTCCCAACTTTGCCGTGGTAGCTGCACCTCTGACTGACCTCCTTAAGGGGACGAAATCAGCCATGGCCAAGTGGACCTCAGAGGCGGAAACGGCATTCCAGGAATTGAAAGTAGTTTTGTGTAAACAACCGGTCCTAGTGGCACCCGACTTCAAGAGGGAGTTCGTGGTCCAGACGGATGCCTCAGAAGTTGGATTGGGAGCGGTCCTGTCTCAGGAATTACACGGAGAAGAACATCCCATTCTTTACCTGAGTAGAAAACTGTCGCCTTGTGAGAAGAATTATTCTATCGTAGAAAAAGAATGTTTAGCCATAAAGTGGACGGTGGACACCTTACGATACTACCTGCTGGGTAGGCAGTTTCGGCTGATCTCGGATCATGCCCCGCTCAGGTGGATGAGGGAGAAAAAGGGTAGGAATGCCAGAGTTACTCGTTGGTTTCTAGCCCTGCAGGATTATAGCTTCCATGTTGAACATAGAGCTGGGCGGCTGCATGGTAATGCTGATGCCCTATCGAGACTCCCTTGTCTAGTGGTAGAAGGTGCCAAGCCCCACGGCTTTGGGCAGAGTGGGGAGGTGTGTAACAGGGTTACTGGTCCTATAGTCGATGGGAGGTATGTGTCGCAGAGATGGTTATCCTCTGTAATGTAAGCCCGGGAGTAAGCTCCAGTACATGTAGTACTGGGAGAATATTAGGAGAATATTAGGGCTGGGTTTTACGAGCAGCCGGAGAGATGGGTGGGTCTGGCTGCTCACATACTTCCACTTCTGGGTCTGGTTGTGGATATAAAAGGAGACCAGGAGTCTCATAGGGTGTCTGTGTTTGGGGATTGCTGGACTCTAACAGAGAGGAGCTCTGTGTGAAAGTGGACTGTTTATGCTGAGCGGGCACGCCCGCAGTGACACAAACTTATTGTTTTTTTTTTTGTTGTTTTATACCTTTGTGGCCGAAAAGGCTTGCTTTATGTTTCTGCTTAAGCAGGTTATGAGACTTTTAAAATAAACCTGCTGGACTTTTCTAATGAAACCGTTCCTGTCCTTACCTCAACTCGCAGCCAAGTGAGTAGCCTTGTTACAGGCTATATTAACCAAAAGACCGAAAAAAAAAATTATGGCTTTTGGAATAAGAGAAGGAGAAACAAAAGCAAAAAAACAAGACCACTATACTCCTCTTCTCTACTGCTGCAGCTATAGAACATATTAATGTCAGCAGTATTTGTACACTATTTAGTGCTATTGTCTTCCTGTCTCTATTGCTGTGCTGTGAGCTCTGACATCCTTTCACTATTGAACATATATCCTAAAATGGCTTCTACCTTCCCTCCTTAGGATAATTTACAGGTTATGCTAGTTTCTCCCTATTAGCTGCAATATACCAAGTGACGTGATAGCTATAAGGAATTCTTAGGGAAGGCCACGCAACTGTGCACTTGTTATGATAACAGATGCAAGAAGTATAATCAACTAACCTATTCCAAGGTTTCAAAAGATCTCAATTTCACTGCAGAAGCAATCCAAAAGTTACTAGTCGATCCAGCACTTCCATAAAATACAAGACTTTTATGTTATCCAGTTGAAAACATATCATGGAATGTGGCATAACCATCAGAAATGCAGTCCCAAAGACAAATACAGCATAAGTTGATTTGTTTTGAAGGAAAGCTTCCTACTAGAAATGTTCTTTTGAGTAAGAAGGTTTCCATTGAAATACGTCAACCTATACTGTATTTGTCTTTGGGACTGCATTTCTAATGGTTAGGCCGAGGCCACACGTGGTTATGTGCGATCCTCGTATGACCCTCGGCTCACGCTCGCCTCACGCTCGCACAGCAGGAGCCGAGTGTCATGCGAGGGTTATTTGACTGTGGTCCGATCGTGCTATCAGACCCAACTGCAGAGGGGGGTGGCACTGAGGAGGGGAGGGCCAGTGCTGAGGAGAGGAGAGCCAGTGCTGCAGAGGAGAGAGAGGGATTTATCTAACTATCTCATCCATTGCCGGCTGATGCGAGAATCGCAATGTTCTTGCGTTACACTGGTGTAATGCGAGAGCAGTGTGATGTTTTTCTCTCCCCATAGACTTGCATGGGTGCGAGTGGAACAGGATCATGTTCCACTCGCAGCATGCTGTGACTGTTTTCTCGGTCCGATTAGGACTGAGAAAATAATCGCTCATGCGAGCTGCCCATAGACTAATATTGGTCCGAGTGGAATGTGATTTTTTTTTTTTATCGCATTGCACTCGCACCGTTTTTCTCGCCGTGTGTCCTAGGCCTTATGCCACATTTCATGATATGTTTTAACTGAACAAAATAAGTCTTGAGATGATATCAGCCATCTGGGAATGATGTAATGTTTCCTAAAGTGTAAAATAGTGACCTGAATTTTTTTGTTGATTCCAGCAAATAAAATCTCAAATTGTTTGGCTTTTGAATATGACTCGACTGCAAATTTCATAAAATGTTGCTCAAATTTTATTTACATCAACTCGATTCTATCATTTCTTACTGCAACCACATTGAATATTTGCAGATAGCTTTGAAATTAACAATGTACTGCATGCTTTATTTGTTTTTCTGTGTCTTCTCTATGCCAGAAAGAACCTGCAAGGCTCCATAGTAAATGGTTTTAAAAAAAGGCCTCCCATGATTTACTAATTAGCACAACCTATTTTAAGTCCAACTTGCTAATGCATTTAATGCATTTCTTATGCTTCTGTCCTTCATGAGCCTAATACTAAAGGAACTACTGGGAATAGGCATAAGTGATGCATAAAATGTTTTAACTATTCATTGCCTTAAATTAACTGCACTATTTTAGTGATAGAACAAATGTGGATTAATTCATGTTCAAGAACATTAAGCTTTTTGGAGTTAATATAAATGTTGGCATTGCTGAACTTTTTTAAGCCTTAATACAGGGCTATTTCTGCAAAGTAATAATTAGAGTTAAGCGCGGTTCGTGGTTCGAGATTCTCCAGTTCTAGGCTCGAGTGATTTTGGGGCCTGTTCTAGATCAAACTAGAACTCGAGCTTTTTGCAAAAGCTCGATAGTTCTAGAAACGTTCGAGAACGGTTCTAGCAGCAAAAAACCAGCTAATTCCTAGCTTGGTTTCCGCTGTAATAGTGTAAGTCACTCTATGAATCACACTATTATGACATTTCAGTGTATAGTGTGCGTGAACAGCGCCTTCAGATCACTGCTGTTTCTATAATGGCGATCGCCATTTTTTTTTTTTTCCTTGTCTTCCTTCCCAAAGCGCGCGCGTGTAGTGGGGCAGGCCAGCATGTCAGCCAATCCCAGACACACACACACAGCTAAGTGGACTTTTAGCCAGAGAAGCAACGGCATGTGTGATAGGATGTCCATGTCACATGTCCCTGCATTATAAAACCGGACATTTTCCTCCAGGACACCATTATCTCTTCTGCGTCTTTGGTGTCATACATCACTGTCGCAGCTCCGTCCTCCTGAGTCCTATCGCCGATACTGCTGTATGCGCTCCATACACAGCACTAGACAGCTTAGGGATAGCACGTTCTATCAGTCCTTTTAAGGGCTCAAACCGGCAGGGTCAGAGAGCCATAGGTGACAGGTCCTGAAAACAGAGACAGCGTCTGTGTAGCCAAGGTCAGGGATTTCGTCGCTGCATTTCACCATTAGGAGGGAATAGAAAGGCAGGCTTCCATTCCTCTACCCAGAGCCCCACAATCCTGGCACTGTACCCTCCTGTCCTCTGCACACTCCAACTCATTATAACTAAGCCATTATACTAGCAAACACTCAGTGTACCTAGTGGCATCCTAAACGTGGCTATTGGACTTTGCTATAGTCCCACTAGTGCAAAGACATTTGCAGAGCACGTCTGCCTGCATTGCACACTCCAACTCTTTTTAACTAAGCCATTATACTAGCAAACACTCAGTGTACCTAGTGGCATCCTAAACGTGGCTATTGGACTTTTGTCTAGTCACACTATTGCAAAGATATTTGCATCACGTCTGCCTGCATTGCACACTCCAACTCTTTTTAACTAAGCCATTATGCTAGCAAACAGTCAGTGTACCTAGTGGCATCCTAAACGTGGCTATTGGACTTTTGTCTAGTCACACTAGTGCAAATCTATGTGCAGCACCTCTGCATGACACCCTCCTGCTCTGTTTTTAATAAGCTATAATGATAGCAAAAAATACTGCCATTTAGTGGCATCATAGAAGTGGCTGTTGTATTCCATTAGTGCCCCACTGGTGACAAGCTATTTATAGCACCTCTACATGACACCCTCATGCACATTTTGCTACGCTAATGTTATAGCAAACTCATGGAATTCATTGCTGCATTTGATAATTCGGAGGGATAGAAAGTCAGGCTTCCTTTAGCTTTTCCTTCTGTTCATAGACAGCATCTCCAAGAGCAATTTCCCCTCCACGTCTAAGTGTGGAGAGGCAGCTAGTGCGCATGCGTGTGCCGATTTACCCCAGCTGCAGCCTAATTACAGTGTTTCGCCTAGTGAGTATGCTCAGCCTGACTGTGTTATTCCTGAGGTTAAGTCTTCATTTCGGGATACAGCGCATGCTCCCACACTAAGTGTGAAAAGCCTCTTTGCACAGGTGCTTGCATTCCGTGCCGGGTCTAAGTCCTGTTTTGTGCCTAGACACCATGCTAAAGCTGATAGTCTTTTTTCAGAGACTGAATTTCATGCTACTGAGCATGCTCAGGCACTTACTGCATCAGAGACTAGGTCCGGTAATGAACTCTTTGGCCCTGCCCCTGATGTGGGGGGGCACATATAGACCACAGGGCATCAGGTGTCCTCCCAAATGGCTTGCAGAGGCCAACCCCTATGACTTTTCACCGCATTATTGATGGTCAGACGATGACTGGTGAGGTGTTTGGGTCATGGCAGCCATGAGGTCATCATTGAAGTTGCGTTTCCAAATAGGACGCTAGTTATGCCACTCATGACGTGTCACTCTACTTTTGTCTCCAGGAGGTGCATTGTGGTTCACCCTGGTTTGGGGCGGACCCAGGTTATAAAAGGGGCTGGAGCCAACAAGGAGGTGCGCAGTCTTCTATTATGCTCCGAAAGAGCACACCTCCATGTGTTGAACCCATTGCGGCTTTAGGCCAGAGGTAGGCAGGGATAGGGCGTCGATGCAGGCCACCACCACAGTTGGTAACGCAGAACGGTTAAGACCAGCTCCTGTCCTACCAGTCCTGCTTGTGCAGCCCAGTGGCACTAACAGGCCTGCTGCTGCTGATGCGCCTGCTGTCCACAGGTGTGCCCCTACGCACACGGTCAGCGTACTCAATGGCCCCTGTGTTGTTAACAGGGAGTTCCTGGGCTGGGTGGGCATGTGGACCCTGTGACGCCAACAGGGCTCACAGTCTCCAGATCCGAATGGCGTCTAACTCGGTTCAGGCTACTATTAGTTTCATAGCCACACAGCTCTGTATCCTCCACCAAACCTTCCAGTTGCCAACCTCTCCTTTTCCAACTGGGAGCACGGTGGACACTGACTGCTGATGGGGATATATACCTTTCTCTTTATTTTCTTATTAATTTTCGTTATATAGCGGTAACATATACCACTTTATCCAAATCTGCCAGTCCCACTGTAACAGATGGTGTTTCTTCAGCAAATGTTACTGTTGCTTAACCACCAAATCCACGGACCAAAACTTTTTTCCCCTTTCCAACACACCTGTTCCCCTTCCCACCAGCATCTGTCCTTTTTCAACTCATTTTGGTATATGACCAAAAGTGCAACTCTGCAGGGACACCGTACTCAACGCCATCTCAGCACAGCAGCCAGCCCTCGGTCCCTCCGATGTGGACAAGTAAAAGACCATTTCCTCCTATCCATGACAAAACGTTGAGATTCACTCTGTGCAGCACTGGTGTTTAGTGGAAAAGTAGATCTAAGATTGCGTACCACATTCTGCAGATACTCCTGTATACGTGCGTCCATTTCTATGGCAGGAATTATTTTGCCAAATTTTGTCTTGTACCGGGGATGTAACAGTGTGGCAACCCAGTATTCTGGATTACTTTGAATTCGTAAAATCCGAGGGTCATGTTGTAGGTAGTGCAGCAAGAAGGCGCTCATGTGTCTTGTGCATCCAGGAGGCCCAAGTCCTTGGTGTGTTGGTGGCAGAGAGGTGAGAATCGTGCCTCCTTCCTCTGCCCTCTCCCCACAACCTCGCACAACCGAAATGTGAGCAAGCTCTCACTCATCTGCTGAGTCTTCCATGCCCATCGCCAGTTCGTCCTCCATTTCTTCATGGGCTCCTGCACCTTCCTCAACACTTTTTGCTGATACTATGCGCCCTTGTTAATCCCTCTCCCTCACCATGACTGCCGCATAGGTGCCGCTGACCATCTGGACCTCGTAGATCTTGTTATCCCTTCCGCATATGACTCCTCCTGTACTTCCTCCCCTTCCTCTTGTCCCAACACCTGACTCCGAATAATAATTACAGTGCGCTCCATCATGTAGATGACCAGAATTGTCACGCTGAGAATGACATTGCCAGTGCTAAACATCTTTGTCGACATTTGTAAACTGTAGCAGGGTGCATAGGTCCTTGATCTGACACCACTCCAGCAGCGTGATCTGCACCACCTCTGGATCAAGTTATCCCAGGCTATATGTCATAACGTATTGCAGCAGGGTTCGGCGGTGCTGCCACAAACGCTGCAACATGTGCAGATTCAAATCCCTGCGTTTGGGCACATCGCATTTCAGGCGTTTAACCACCAGACCTAAAGACTTCTGTAGCGACGAAAGTTGTTGAGCTGCTGTGTGCGCACGATGGAAGTGAGCACATAGCGAGCGTGCCCGCTGCACAAGGCCATGTAGGCCGGGATGGTGTTTTAAAAATTGCTGGAGAATTAGGTTCAACACGTGAGCCATACAAGGCACGTGTGTCACATTGCCCTGACGATGGCCCGCAGCCAGGTTTGCATCATTGCCGCACACGGCTGTTAAGTCACCAACGGAGTACGCTCCGTCAATTTGTACTCCGGTCGCCAGGTGACAACGTGTTCCTTTCATGCATAGTGCTGATGATGGGAGAGGAGTCGATGCCAGCGGCGCAGGTGGACGCAGGTTATGCTCACCCTTTGGGCTGCATTACCTTGACAGATGCAGAATCTCTGGCTGAATGTAGCTGGTGGGTATCTCACAGATGAAATACCATCATTCAGCTACAACCAATGGGAAGACACCACACCCTTTTTTATGCCCATCCTGTCTGCAGACCACTGCCAGACATAGCTATGACCTCTGGTTACTTTTACCCCCAGTTCAGTTTTATGATTTTGTGTGCTTGTTACCTGACTACTTTTCCTGCTTGCTGTTTATGTACCTTGTTGGCCGATCCGCATTTCACCTCTGCTTGTTTTCTGATTAAGTCCTGGCCGTCCCATTCTGTTCCTGTTCCTCAATTAATGTTTTGACCCTGCCTGACTACTATTCTCTGGAACTGCAGCCTTCCACAGGTATTAATCACCTTGGGCCCTGTGTAATTCCTAATCCCTGTATAGGGGTTAAAGGGTTTCAGGGTTCTAGGGGTCCTGCTTGGTGAGTGGCTTCCCTCTAGCCTATCATTAACAGCCCATCTGAGTGTGTGGATCAAGGAAGGCGTTACACCGTGCTCTCTGCAGAAGGCCATGTGGGCCAGGATAGTGCTTTAAAAATTGCTGGACAACCAGGTTCAACACGTGAACCACACAAGCCATGTGTGTCACATTGTCACAGCGAAGGGCCGCACCCATGTTTGCATCATTGTCGCACCCGGCCTTCCCTGGCTGCTGGTTGAGTGGAGACAACCATTGATGAAACTCGGTATCCAGAGCTAACCGTCCACAACTTCTCAGCGGTGTGACTCACATTTCCCATACATTTCAAAGTAAAACTTTGACCGCCTGATGGCATTGAGCTCTGCTGCCAGCATAGTAAGGAGGTGTGTGGTAGTCCTTGTGCGCAGTTACAAGGAAGGGTGGCCTGACCACACAGGGTTTGCGCCAAGGTGGAGGACCCACACGAGGTTGAAGAGGCAGAAGCAGTGTATTAACTTCTACATACAGAAGAAGGATTGAAACAACTCGTGGGGACGGCAAGACTTGTACAGCAGACCCTTCTCCATCTCTCACCATAGTTTGCCAGTGCCCAGTCAGTGACATGTAATGACCCTGTCTATGCTTACTGGTCCAAGTATCTGTGTTGAAATGCACCCTGTCGCACACAGAGTTTCTCAAGGAAGTGGTGATGTTGTGTGCGACATGCTGGTGTAGCGCGGGCATGCTTTTCTTGGAGAAGCAGTGGTGATTGGACATCTTGTACTGGATCACAGCGACAGACATAAGGTCTCTAAAATCCTGTGTGTCCACTAGGCGGAAAGGCAGCATTTCGGTAGCCAACAGCTTACAGAGGGATAGAGTCAACCTCTTAGCTTTGTCATGGGTCGCAGGAAGTGGCCTTTTATTTGACCACATCTGAGGGACAGAGATCTGGCTGCTGTGTGTAGACGGTGTTGAGTAGGGTGTCCCTGGAAAAATGCAGGTTTGTGAGGAAAGTGCAGGCGGAGACATGATGTTGCCTTCATCCAACGTTGGTGCTATCGATGTCTGAGAGAGCTGTACACACTCACTTGTTTCCCCTTCCAAACCAACTGACGACCTACCAAGCAAACTGCCTGTTGCGGTTACAGTGGTGGAAGTTGTGGGTGGAAAAACAGGTGTGACAGCTGTCCCCACAGTCCTAGAAGATGACGAGCGCGCGGATGCACTGGAAGGGGCAGGCGGTGGATGGTTCGCTCCGCTAGGCCGCATTGCAGCACGGTGAGCTTCCCACCGGGCCATATGATATTTATTCATGTGACGATTCATGGAAGAAGTTGTCAAACTGCTGAGGTTTTGACCTCTACTAACAGAACCATGACAAATTTTACAGATCACATAATTTGGGCGATCTTTTTCTATGTCAAAAAAGGACCAGGCTAGGCAAGGCTTAGAGGCCATGCGACCTGTTGATCCACCCCGAATAATGCTCAGAGGCAGAGTGGTGGCTGAGGATGCAGTTGTAGACGTGCTACCAGTGGTCCGACTCTGTCCAGGAAGGCGCAAGGTAACTTCGTCGTCGGTTGCATCCTCCTCCACCGCCTCTGTTGACCTCCTCGAGTGTCTGACTGTGGGTTGACAGTAGGTGGGATCTAGAACTTCATCATCAATTGTTGTGTTTGCACTCCCCTCCCCCTCAGACCGAGCCTCTTCTTGCCCTGACCGAATATTTAAGTTGTCATCCCAATCGGGTATCTGCGTCTCATCTTCATCAGTATGTTCCTCATTGTCTATAACCACAGGTGTTGGAAAGGCAGCATTTTGGTAGCCAACAGTTTGCAGATGATGAAAGTCAACCTCCAAGCCATGTCATGCCCTTCTAAAAGCATGTAAAACACAGCGAGGGGACTCCAACCACAGTCTCCCTCGTTTCCACTAACTGGGCCACACACACCCCACTTGACTGGCATCAGTTGATGCCCCTTTTCAAAATGAAAAAGATGCTTTGCATGAAGCACTCTCAAAAATACGCGTGCCTTTCGCCTTCCCTGGCTGACCCAGGGGAAGAAAAGTCCTCTGAGAGCCATGTCCACATTGTCAGTGGACAGACACGTGTGCTTATCTGCCAGCAGACCCCCAGCAGCACTGAAGACAGGTTCCGAGAGAACGCTGGCTGCAGGACACGACAAGATCCCCAAGGCGTACGTGGCGAGCTCAGGCAATTTATCCAGATTGGAAGCCTAAAATGAGCAGGGCTCAAGTTGCACAATAATGGAATCGATGTTTCCTTGCATATTCTCATATATCTGTATGTCCTCCTTTTTCCTTGTCCAGCTCTTTTGTTTTCGCATGAGTATATGTCCTTGTCACTTTCCCATGTGTTGTGAGTTGTTTGTCACCTTTTGGACACCTTTGAGGGTGTTTTCTAGGTGTTTTTCTTTGTTTGTGATTGCCTGCCATTGTTTCCTATGCAGTTCGAGTTCGGTTCGTCGAACGTTCGACGAGCCGAACTCGAACGGGACCTCCGTTCGGCGAACCGACCTCGAGCCGAACCGGGACCGGTTCGCTCATCTCTAGTAATAATATTATTTCCTCCCACCTCTCATCTAACTCTCACTTTGACAACCTACAGTCCGGCTTCCGTCCACATCATTTTACTGAAACTGCCCTGACTAAAATCACAAATGACTTACATACCGCCAAAGCTAACAATCACTTCTCTATACTCCTACTTCTAGACCTGTCCTCAGCCTTTGACACTGTTGACTACTCCCTCCTATTACAGATTCTCTCTTCCCTTGGTGTCAGAGACCTTGCCCTCTCTTGGATCTCTTCAAACCTTTCCAACCGCACTTTTAGTGTCTCCCACTCCCACAAAACTTCTTCATCCCACCCTCTCTCTGTTGGCGTCCCTCAAGGCTCTGTCCTGGGACCCTAAAGCGGGCTTTACACGCTACAATATCGTTAATGATTTATCGTCGGGGTCACATTGTTTGTGACGCACATCCGGCATCATTAACGATATCACAGTATGTAACACCTATGTGCGACCTAAAACGATCGCAAAAGCGGCCAAAATCGTTTGCCGCGAAGAGGTCGTCCTAAAACAAAAAATCATTCTCTTCTAATTAGCGATGTTGTTCCTCATTCCTGCGGCAGCACACATTGCTATGTGTGACACCACAGGAGCGAGGAACATCTCCTTACCTGCCTTCACCGCCAATGCGGAAGGAAGGAGGTGAGCGGGATGTTTACGTCCTGCTCATCTCCGCCCCTCCGCTTCTATTGGATGGCTGCCGTGTGACGTCGCTGTGATGCTGCAAGACCCGCCCCCTTAGAAAGGAGGCGGATCGCCGGCCAGAGCAACGTCGCTGGACAGGTAAGTCCGTGTGACAGGGGTAAGCAAGGTTGTGCGCGACGGGCAGCGTTTTTCCCTTGTCGCACGACCGACGGTTGCAGGTACGATCGCTTGCGATCTCGCTAGTGAGATCGCAGCGTGTTATGCCCGCTTTACTTTTTTCCATCTATACATTTGGCCTGGAACAACTCATAAAGTCCTATGGCTTTCAGTACCACCTATACGCTGATGACACTCAGATCTACCTCTCTGGCTCAGATGTCACATCTCTGCTGTCCAGAATTCCGGAGTGTCTATAGGCTATATCCTCCTTCTCCTCTCGCTTCCTAAAGCTCAATGTGGCCAAAACTGAACTAATCATCTTTCCATCAACTCACCTACACTCTCTACCTAATTTATCTATTACAATAAATAACACCACACTCTCCTCAGTACCTAAAGTTCGGTGCCTCGAAGTGACCTTTGACTCCGCCTTGTTCTTTATACCACACACCCAATCCCTCACCACCTCCTGCCATCTTCAATTCAAAAATATTTCCAGAATCTATCCTTTCCTCAATTCTCAATCTACAAAAATGCTAGTGCATGCCCTCATAATATCCCGCCTCAATTAGTGCAACATCCTCCTCTGTGGCCTCCCTGTTAACACTCTCGCCCCTCTCCAGTCCATCCTTAATTCTGCTGCCCGACTGATCCACCTATCTCTTCATTACCACCCCACTTCTCCTCTCTGCATTGGCTCCCATTCTTCCAACGTATCCAATTCAAACTACTAATACTGACCTACAAAGCCATCCATAATCTGTATCCTTCGTATATCTCTGAACTAATCTCTCGTTACACTCCAAAACGTAATCTCCGGTCCTTCCAAATTCTCCTTCTCTCCTCCTCTCTCATTCGCCCCTCATGCAACCGCCTCCAAGACTTCTCACAAGCATCCCCTGTCTTCTGGATTTTGCTGCCTCAACACTTCAGATTATCTGCTACACTTGCAAGCTTCAAATGGAACTTGAAAACTAATCTATTTAGAAATACTTATAGTCTCCAATGACCTTATTGCTTCAGCACCATCACAGATGCTGCCTCACCATCATGCAGAGCTTCCACCTCACCACTATGCGGGGCTGCCGCCTCACCACTATGCGGAGCTGCCGCCTCACCACGGTACGAAGTTGCCGCCTCACCACTGTGCGGAGATGCCGCCCAACCTACACCCCACCTACTGTCTCTTCCCCAAATCCTATAGAATGTAAGCCCGCGAGGGCAGGGTCCTCTTCCCTCTGTACTAGTCTGTCTATTGTAACTTGTATATGTATTCTATATGTAACCCCCTTCTCATGTACAACACCATGGAATTAATGGTGCTCTATGAATAAATAATAATTATTATATGTTAAATCTAATATACATTCACAGCAATATATCTAGTGGGGCAGGTGGGACATTTGGCTCATGCTAAGCCGCAGGGTGGCACCATTGGGCCTCATTTTGCTACCCCCTGTAGTTGGGCGTTAGCCATTCATTCTCTGAGCCAGGTGTCAAGATGACAGCCAGCATAGATAAGGTGCAGCACAATTGCTCCTATTGATCAATTGTGCTCACACAGTATGTAGAGCAAGGAGGGGCATGTATGAGGAAACAGTATGAAAGAAAGGAAGTATGTGTACACAGAATCTGGAGCAAGGTGAATGGGATGGATACCTAAGCTATTGTAATCTCTTGCTCATTAGGTGAGCCACATAGCTATTCATGAGAATTATAACATTCCTAATTGGAGGGATTTGCTAATATTATTGTTATTACAGCTACTACATATTGGGATAGCATCTTGGAGATGGTAATACACCCTTAACTGAACAAGAGACTTTTGTGGACTTATATGAATGTTTTATTTTCAATGAATCAATTAAGGAAAAATGTGATATGCTCTTAAGGCCCCCATATATTTTACAATAAATCTATCTGAATCAGATAATATTGGCAGAACTTTCCTATTATCCTTTTGTTCTACCTATAACATTGCCAGAGACGTCTATCAGTGACTTTCCCCACTCCTCAAATAGAGAAGAAATATCATTTCCAATTCTTGTTTGACAGTCACATACCTAAAGTGTATGGGCATATTTCCAAAAGGAAAATAATCTGCTAGCTCCTGCGACTTGTTTTTCATCGTAGAGATGCAGAGAAAAGGAATTCCTTCAGTACATTTCTCAACATGGTGTCCTAGTGTATTCCAGTGATGTTCCTTAGCTAAGCGAAAAATTTCACATCGAGTACAACATGAGTGAGTGGAGACTCTTTATTCATGCAGCCCCAAAAAAGTCTGAAAGTTTTACTACAGCACAATGGTAACAGGTATGCTTCAGTGCTTGTAGGGCATTCTGTGCATGTGATGGAAAGCTGTGAGAATTTAGGTTTTATTCTCAAGAAACTTAAGTATAAGATTCAAGGATGGTCAATATGTGATGATCTAAAAGTTCTCTCTTTGCAAGGAGGATGCACTAAGTACCCATGTTTTTTTGTGTGGATAGGAAAGCTGGAATAAGGCTGTGTGTGCACGTTCCTGAATTTCATGCATTTACGCTGCGTATTGCACCGCAGCATAAATGCATGTGACCTGTGTCCCCAGCACAATCTATGAAGATTGTGCATAATCCATGCGCACGTTGCGTTTGAGAGCACAGCGATTTGGATGCCAAAATTTTGTTCTAAATCGCTGCGTTCTAAAAAGCAACATGTCCATTATTCCGTGCGCTTTGGATGCAGGTCCCGCTCGGTCTATGGGAGAAGCTGCATGAAATCGGCTTTTCTTCTGCAGAAACACTGCATCCATGATGCAGTGTCTCTCCAGCGATTTGAAGTGCACATGTGCTGTCAAATCCCTGCAGACATTTCTGCAGGGACACGACGCAACGTGCGCACATAGCCTAAGACTGATCACTGAAGCCAAAAAGGTGAAAAAAAAGAGCATCTTTGTAATCTGGATTCAAGAACATAGTTGCGGAAAGTTTAGTTGATCCCACTATTGTTCTCCTGCCACAACTACACATTAGAAAGGGGTATAACTCTGATCACCAATTACGATATGTGCTCAGGAGAAAAACAACTATATATGATAGAGACTCCGGCACTCAGAAAGGTAGAGAATTGTTCAATTTTTTTTTTATTGAATAAACAGTCCATTAAAAAAAAATGTTTCGGCTTAAGCCTTCTTCAATAACTAGTGGACCAAATCATGGATATATCTGGATATACCAATACAGGACTTATGTCCAGATAGGCAAAAACCTTTCAAGGTAAATATAGCTTGTCAATTGCACGTAATAGGTGTCTGTTATGCTATTGTGGTATATGGACACCCAAGTGTGGACAATGTATAATATCCCGGTCACAGTTTTTATGAAATGAAGGATCCAACAGGACTCAATTAGATAAGCCTCCCAATTTTGGTTCTGGATTATTCCTATGGGAGGACAATTAAGCCCACTGCAAGTGGATTACAGAAAATTGTTCTGTGCGCCGTTGTTCATGGAGAGTGTGTCACACACACTCTCCCTGCACACCGGCGCACAGTCAGTCAATCTTACTCGGTCTGGGGCTTCATGCAAGTTTTTGCCTAGTGGGGTAAGGATGATTCTGATAAAGGTCAGAAACCAGCCCAGAAGTATATGGGAGGACCTGGTCATTGACCTGAAAAGAGCTAGGACCACAATCACAAAAGATTACTGTTAGTAACACACTACACTGTCATGGTTTAAAATCCTGCTCAAGCCAGCACAAGTGCAGGCCCATTTAAAGTTCACCATTGACCATCTGGATTATCAAGAGGAGGCATAGGAGAAGGTCAAGTGGTTAGATGAGACCAAAATATAACTTTCTGGTATCAACTCCACTCAATGTGTTTAAAGAAAGAAAAAGTACAACCCCAAGAACACCAACCGTGAAGCATGGGGGTGAAAACATCAAACTTTGGGGGTGTTTTTCTTCAAAGGGGATAAGGTGACTGTACCATATTGAAGGGAGGATGGATGGGGTCATGTATCCCAAGATTTTGGCCAATAAACTCCTTCCCTCAGTAAGAACATTGAAGTGCTTGGGTCTTCCAGCTTTGCAATGATCTGAAACACAAAGCCAGGTGTGGCTCTGTAAGAAGCATTTCAAGTTCCTGGAGTGGCCTAGCCAGTCTCCACTCCACCCAATAGAAAATCTTTGTAGAGAACTGAAACTCAAAGTTGCCCAGCAACAGATCCAAAACCTGAACGATCTGGAGATCTGTATAGAGGAGTGGGCCATATGGCTTCAGTGTGTGCAAACTTGGTCAAGAAATACAGGAAACGTCTGACCTCTGTAATTGCAAACAAAGGTTTCTGTTTTTCTATTGTATCTAGTGTTGAGCGGACCCAAACTGTAAAAGTCCGGATCCGCGCGGTTTCAGCGTCCGATCCGAGTCCGAGTTGGACCCGGAAATGCGGCTGCACGATCTGGTCTCTCTCTTTCTCTCTCTCTCTCTCTCTCATATTATATATGTACACACAAAGAAACAAATTGCGGTGACAGTCAGCAACATTTTTGTGGTGCCTAAGAATGCTGAATTCAACTACTCAAATGAGGAAACATTTGCAAAACTCGAATTGTTGTTTGTTTTTTTTAAGATATTTTCACTGATGAGCAAAAGGCTAACAATTTTTTCAACTATTGACTTTCAGGCTCCATCTCACCATCCACTACAGGTTTGAGAGTGAGACTGCCTACATTTTATACACAATCATCTTGGCTATCTCATGCATAAATTTGACTTGAAACTATTTAGTATATGTATAGTTATTCAGATTCTTGTCACGTCAATGCATTGTCACTGTTTTGCTCCTAAAAAATCTAAATTTTAATTTCTATTTTATTAGTCCTTTTAAATCCACCTTTTGGCTTTCAACACTGCCTGAATCCTTCTGGGCATGCTGTTGATCAGATTCAAGCATGTCTTGACTGAAGTATGATTAGTAAAATTAAGAGGTTTAAATGTCTTTTTAAATGTGAGAAATTGTGGAACAATAATAATATGCTATTATTAAAAATTACTGAAACAGAAAATCTTAATTACTTACCCGTAATGGGATTTTCAATAGCCCATGACAGCACCACCTGAGAGATAGGTTCCGCCCACATCAGGACAGAAGATTCACTGATAAAAAGGCAGTATCTCTCCTCCACATCAGTAAACAGGTTAATCATACATAAACAGGTTAATCATACCACCACCAAGGAATACACCATCAACTCTAACACTCCCCGAAGGGTGCCCACAACCAGTGAATAGGGAGGGAACTAAGGGTGCTGTCATTGGCTATTGAAAATCCCATTACTGGTAAGTAATTAAGATTTTTCCCTGCGCCCGTGACAGTACCACCTGAGAGATTTATATAGAACTACCACTTAGGGAGGGACCACCGCCTGTAAGACCCATCTCCCAAAGGAAAGGTCAGTTGTGGAGGATAAGTCCAGCCTATAGTGGCGAAAGAAAGTAAAAGGAGATGACCAAGTAGCTGCCCGACAGATCTGGTCAATAGAGGCATCAGCCTGCTCAGCCCCTGAGGTAGACACCGCTCTAGTGGAGTGAGCCCATACGCCCTGAGGAGGAGTGGAGTCTTTAGCTGAGTATGCCAAAGAGATAGCATATCTGATCCATCTCGCCAAGGTAGCCTTAGTAGCCCCACTCCCCTTAGTGCGCCCCTGAAATGTGACAAACAGGATCTGAGTTTTCCTCCATTCCGATATCCTATCTAGGTACGTGAGCAAGGCCCTTCTAACATCCAAAGTGTGCAACCTAGCCCCTTTCTCGTTATGAGGGGGGGTCACTTAGGGAAGGGAGCACGATTTCTTGCTATCGATGAAAGGTTCTAGAAACCTTGGGAAGGTAGAAGGTATCAGTCCGTAACACCACCTTCATCCAGAATTTGTGTATAAGGCTGAACTATGGACAAGGCCTGGAGATTCCCTTCCCACCTGGCCGAGGTAAGTGCGACGAGAAGCAAAACCTTGAGGAACAGCATTTTGAGAGGGACTTCGCCTAAGGGATCAAACGAAGGCCCTGTGAGGGCATCCAATACCAAATTGAGGTCCCATGGGGGAACCCTGGGAGTCCGAACCGGCACGGACCTGGACTTAGATTGAATAAACCTGCAAACCCACCTGTTCTGGGCCAGACCACAATTAAACAGTGCCAATAAGGCTGACACCTGCACCATGAGTGTACTAGTGGAGAGACCCAATTCCAACCCCCTCTGTAGAAAATCCAAAATAGCCGAGATGGAGGGGGGCCTTCCCCTCAGGCTGCCGACTGAAGGAGAAAACGCTTCCAGACCCTCCCATAAATGGTCGGGGTGACTGCCTTTCTACTGTTAAGAAGGGTGTCTATTAGGCCAGGGGAAAACTCCCGTCTAGCTAACAGCCGCTGCTCAAACGCCAGGCCGTCAAATGGAGAGCCGGGTCATGGGGGTGAAGAACAGGGCCCTGGGACAGGAGATGAGGGGCGTCTGGGAGAACCCAAGGATCCGTCAGAGACATCCTCCGCAGCCAGAAAAAACATGCTCGTTTCGGCCAGAAGGGAGCAATGAGAACAATATTGGCCTTGTCGTTCCGTATCTTCCGGAGAACCGAAGGCAATAGGATTAGGGGATTAAACGCATACAGAAGACCCTTCGATCAGGATATCTGGAAGGCATCTAGGGCAACAGGACCGTCTCTGGGGTTGAGTGAGCAGAACTGTTCCACCTTCCGATTGGCCTTGGTGGCGAACAGGTACAGGATAGGGACACCCCATGATCCTGCGAAAGATCTGTGGGTCTAACGACCACTCCCCCTGACTGAGACGGTGCCGGCTGAGAAAGTCTGCCTCCTTGTTGTCTGTCCCCTTGATATGAAGAGCTGTTAAGGAGGAGAGATGTTGTTCTGCCAGCTGGAAGATTCGTAGAGACAGAGTCAGAAGAGATGCGGATCTGGTGCCTCCCTGGTGGTTGACGTATGCCACCGTCACCTTGTTGTCTGAAAGGATCCGAACATGATGTCCCTGCAAGAATGGAAGGAACCCTTCTAGGGCTTTGAGAACCGCCATGAGCTCTCTGAAGTTGGAGGACCGTCTGACTAACTGAGCGTTCCAGGAACCCTGAAGCACCTGTTAGCGCAGATGGGCTCCCCACCCTCAATTGCTGGCATCCATTACTATGGTATCCGTGACTTGTGAAAGCCAAAGACCCCCCGTCCGGTGGTGAGAGGCGTCCTGCCACCAATCCAGGGAGTGCAAGGTGTCTGCCAACAGGCTCAATTTTCGCCCCAAACAGCTTCCAAACAGTCTCTGAAACTGGAGGACTTCCATCTGGAGGACTCTGGAATGTAGTTGGGCCCACCAGACTCCCGGAATTAAAGAGGTAAGAGTCCCGACCAGTGACATGGCCTGTCGTAAGGACATGCATGGGCAACTCCAGATCCTATCGATTTTGTCCTCGGGCAGGTGGCACAACTGCCTGGTGGAGTCTAAGGTGAGACCTAGGAAGGCTTGACACTGAAGAGGCTAAAGTCTGGACTTTCCCCGATTCACCACCCACCCCAGGCTTTCCAGGATGGTGATGACTCTGGATACGTGATCCACACATTGAGACTCCGACCAACCCACTATTAGGAAGTCGTCCAGATATGGAGTGATCAAAACGTCCCGTTCCCAGACATGCACCATGACCTCCGCAATGATTTTGGTGAAGATTCTTGGGGCCATAGAAAGCCCGAATGGCAGCGCTGTGAACTGGAAGTGTCTCAGCCTCCCGGAGACTTGCAGTGCGAACCTGAGAAACCGTCGGTGAGTCAGAAAAATAGGGACGTGGTAATAGGAGTCTTTTAGGTCGAGAACCGCCATAAAACACCCTGGATACAACAGCCGGACAGTTAACTTCATGGTCTCCATTTTGAAGGTTCGCTGCACCAGATGCAAATTCAGGTTCTTTAGGTTGATGATGGTACGGAAGGTGGAGTCCGGCTTCTGAACCAGAAACAGAGTGGAGTAAAAGCCGTCCCCCTCCTGACCCTTGGGGACCTCCTTAATGACCTTCCTTGAAAGGAGAGTCAGCACTTCTGTTTCCAAGGCCCGCTGCCTCACTGGGGACCGCAAGGATGTTATAATTAGAGACCCCCAGGGGGCGAACTGAACTCCAATTTTAACCCATCTGCCACTATCTTAAGGAGCCATTTGTTGGAGGAGATCGTCTTCCAGGCATGGAGGAAGAGGGACAGCCTCTCCCCCACCTGATGGCTGGCATCATTGGGTTGGTTTGCTCTTATTGTCTGAGTGCTTGCCAAAGAGAAAGCCGGAGGTATTCTTCCTACGGTCCTTCAGCTGATCTTGTGTGCTTTGGGACTTTTTAGTAAAAAGCTGACGTCTCCGAAAGAGCCGGTTGCGAGAGGATGTCACCGGGAAAACTGGAAACCCCTTTTTCTTATCGGATGCCTTAGTGAGGAGGTCATCCAGGCCCGAGCCAAAGAGATAAGTACCTTCACAAGGCATGCCATACAGTCGTCCCTTGGATTGGACATCACTTATCTAATTTTTCAGCGAGAGGGCCCTCCTCGCGGAATTGGAATGGGCTGCTGACCTGGCACAAAGTCTTAAGGAATCAACCGAGGCATCCGCCATAAAGGCCGCAGCACCCTGTATTAAGAGCATGGACGAGATGATATCTTTTCTCGGAGTGTCATTTCTTAACTGGTCCTCCAATTGCTGAAGCCACACCATCAATGACCGGGCAACGCAGGCGCTCGTCACCGCAGGGCATAAGCCACCCGCTGTGGATTCCCAAATGCCCCTCAGAAATCCATCCACCTTTCTATCCAGCTGATCCTTAAGGGACCCCATGTCCTCAAATGGTAAGGTAGTGGAGCGTGAAGCTTTGGCAATGGCTACATCAATCTTCGGTGTTCTATCCCAGGAGGTAGACGCCTCCCCATCCACCGGGTACTTCCTTTTAAGGGAAGAGGAAAGGTTCAACCGTCTGTCCACTTTTCTCCACTGATCCTCGATGAGACCATGAACCTTCTGGGGAATAGGAAACCCCTTATGTTTCTTTGAATCCAATCCCCCAAAAATGACATCCTGGGTAGATTCGGGTCCCCTGAGGTCCACTATACCCATGGTCGACCGCACCGCCTTCACTAAGGGGCCCACCTCAGCAGTAGGGAAACAAGGTCTACCACCTTTGTCGGAAGAGGAGGAGGAGCCAGAATCTGATGAGGAGGATCCCGATCAGTCCGACAACTGAGAGTCATGAGCTGAACCTGCCAAGGTATCAGGAGTAGACAGTTTAAGATGATGAGATTTCTTGTGTCTCTTGCCCCCTTTTACGGATTTTAGGGATTCCTGTACTTCTGCCCTGATAATGGTGTGCACTGTGCAATTCTGTGGAGAACCCTGGCCCTTCATTGAGGAGGGTCTGCTGGATACAGCCTGCACAGAGGACCTTGGCGTAATCAGGTGACAGGAAGGATCGGCATATGACACATTCCTTGTGACGCTGCTTGGAGGTACACTTTTTTTGCACCCAACAAGAGAGGGGACATGGAAACGGGGCCTTAGTAACGTAGCTGACAACAAAGTTCACTTACCCCCCTTGACTCCTGGTAATACCAGATCCGGAGGCAGATTCTTGTCTCCCTTGGTTCTCCTGGAACCCACTGACCGTACGCTGCCTGGATTGGAAACCGCAGGCCTGGAACGATCAGCCGAGCCACGTTCTGAGCCACGCTGCGGTGACTCCTTGCACTGCTCCTTGCTGCGGGGTGAATCTCCTGCCATCACAAAAAAAATCGGAGGAGAAAAACCCACCCGTCCCAGACGCTGGACACATTTTATTAGTGAGAGCTCTGTTACATGGGCGTCGCCATCTTGGATCCGAGTGCGCATGTGTACACCCGTCACTTCCGGGTCGCACTGCGCACGTCACCAGGGTCCATGCGTCACTTCCGGTCGGTGCTTCCTGCTTCACTCCAGCGTGCTGCACAGCAGGGACAAGCCTTACAGCGGCCGCCGTGAGTGCGCACAACTCTGGAGCGACGCTGGGTCGAGCTCCTGCTCCAGACCCGCGCCACACCAGGTACGTGAGCAAGGCCCTTCTAACATCCAAAGTGTGCAACCTAGCCCCTTTCTCGTTATGAGGGGGGGTCACTTAGGGAAGGGAGCACGATTTCTTGCTATCGATGAAAGGTTCTAGAAACCTTGGGAAGGTAGAAGGTATCAGTCCGTAACACCACCTTCATCCAGAATTTGTGTATAAGGCTGAACTATGGACAAGGCCTGGAGATTCCCTTCCCACCTGGCCGAGGTAAGTGCGACGAGAAGCAAAACCTTGAGGAACAGCATTTTGAGAGGGACTTCGCCTAAGGGATCAAACGAAGGCCCTGTGAGGGCATCCAATACCAAATTGAGGTCCCATGGGGGAACCCTGGGAGTCCGAACCGGCACGGACCTGGACTTAGATTGAATAAACCTGCAAACCCACCTGTTCTGGGCCAGACCACAATTAAACAGTGCCCCTAAGGCTGACACCTGCACCATGAGTGTACTAGTGGAGAGACCCAATTCCAACCCCCTCTGTAGAAAATCCAAAATAGCCGAGATGGAGGGGGGCCTTCCCCTCAGGCTGCCGACTGAAGGAGAAAACGCTTCCAGACCCTCCCATAAATGGTCGGGGTGACTGCCTTTCTACTGTTAAGAAGGGTGTCTATTAGGCCAGGGGAAAACTCCCGTCTAGCTAACAGCCGCTGCTCAAACGCCAGGCCGTCAAATGGAGAGCCGGGTCATGGGGGTGAAGAACAGGGCCCTGGGACAGGAGATGAGGGGCGTCTGGGAGAACCCAAGGATCCGTCAGAGACATCCTCCGCAGCCAGAAAAAACATGCTCGTTTCGGCCAGAAGGGAGCAATGAGAACAATATTGGCCTTGTCGTTCCGTATCTTCCGGAGAACCGAAGGCAATAGGATTAGGGGATTAAACGCATACAGAAGACCCTTCGATCAGGATATCTGGAAGGCATCTAGGGCAACAGGACCGTCTCTGGGGTTGAGTGAGCAGAACTGTTCCACCTTCCGATTGGCCTTGGTGGCGAACAGGTACAGGATAGGGACACCCCATGATCCTGCGAAAGATCTGTGGGTCTAACGACCACTCCCCCTGACTGAGACGGTGCCGGCTGAGAAAGTCTGCCTCCTTGTTGTCTGTCCCCTTGATATGAAGAGCTGTTAAGGAGGAGAGATGTTGTTCTGCCAGCTGGAAGATTCGTAGAGACAGAGTCAGAAGAGATGCGGATCTGGTGCCTCCCTGGTGGTTGACGTATGCCACCGTCACCTTGTTGTCTGAAAGGATCCGAACATGATGTCCCTGCAAGAATGGAAGGAACCCTTCTAGGGCTTTGAGAACCGCCATGAGCTCTCTGAAGTTGGAGGACCGTCTGACTAACTGAGCGTTCCAGGAACCCTGAAGCACCTGTTAGCGCAGATGGGCTCCCCACCCTCAATTGCTGGCATCCATTACTATGGTATCCGTGACTTGTGAAAGCCAAAGACCCCCCGTCCGGTGGTGAGAGGCGTCCTGCCACCAATCCAGGGAGTGCAAGGTGTCTGCCAACAGGGTCAATTTTCGCCCCAAACAGCTTCCAAACAGTCTCTGAAACTGGAGGACTTCCATCTGGAGGACTCTGGAATGTAGTTGGGCCCACCAGACTCCCGGAATTAAAGAGGTAAGAGTCCCGACCAGTGACATGGCCTGTCGTAAGGACATGCATGGGCAACTCCAGATCCTATCGATTTTGTCCTCGGGCAGGTGGCACAACTGCCTGGTGGAGTCTAAGGTGAGACCTAGGAAGGCTTGACACTGAAGAGGCTAAAGTCTGGACTTTCCCCGATTCACCACCCACCCCAGGCTTTCCAGGATGGTGATGACTCTGGATACGTGATCCACACATTGAGACTCCGACCAACCCACTATTAGGAAGTCGTCCAGATATGGAGTGATCAAAACGTCCCGTTCCCAGACATGCACCATGACCTCCGCAATGATTTTGGTGAAGATTCTTGGGGCCATAGAAAGCCCGAATGGCAGCGCTGTGAACTGGAAGTGTCTCAGCCTCCCGGAGACTTGCAGTGCGAACCTGAGAAACCGTCGGTGAGTCAGAAAAATAGGGACGTGGTAATAGGAGTCTTTTAGGTCGAGAACCGCCATAAAACACCCTGGATACAACAGCCGGACAGTTAACTTCATGGTCTCCATTTTGAAGGTTCGCTGCACCAGATGCAAATTCAGGTTCTTTAGGTTGATGATGGTACGGAAGGTGGAGTCCGGCTTCTGAACCAGAAACAGAGTGGAGTAAAAGCCGTCCCCCTCCTGACCCTTGGGGACCTCCTTAATGACCTTCCTTGAAAGGAGAGTCAGCACTTCTGTTTCCAAGGCCCGCTGCCTCACTGGGGACCGCAAGGATGTTATAATTAGAGACCCCAGGGGGCGAACTGAACTCCAATTTTAACCCATCTGCCACTATCTTAAGGAGCCATTTGTTGGAGGAGATCGTCTTCCAGGCATGGAGGAAGAGGGACAGCCTCTCCCCCACCTGATGGCTGGCATCATTGGGTTGGTTTGCTCTTATTGTCTGAGTGCTTGCCAAAGAGAAAGCCGGAGGTATTCTTCCTACGGTCCTTCAGCTGATCTTGTGTGCTTTGGGACTTTTTAGTAAAAAGCTGACGTCTCCGAAAGAGCCGGTTGCGAGAGGATGTCACCGGGAAAACTGGAAACCCCTTTTTCTTATCGGATGCCTTAGTGAGGAGGTCATCCAGGCCCGAGCCAAAGAGATAAGTACCTTCACAAGGCATGCCATACAGTCGTCCCTTGGATTGGACATCACTTATCTAATTTTTCAGCGAGAGGGCCCTCCTCGCGGAATTGGAATGGGCTGCTGACCTGGCAAAAAGTCTTAAGGAATCAACCGAGGCATCCGCCATAAAGGCCGCAGCACCCTGTATTAAGAGCATGGACGAGATGATATCTTTTCTCGGAGTGTCATTTCTTAACTGGTCCTCCAATTGCTGAAGCCACACCATCAATGACCGGGCAACGCAGGCGCTCGTCACCGCAGGGCATAAGCCACCCGCTGTGGATTCCCAAATGCCCCTCAGAAATCCATCCACCTTTCTATCCAGCTGATCCTTAAGGGACCCCATGTCCTCAAATGGTAAGGTAGTGGAGCGTGAAGCTTTGGCAATGGCTACATCAATCTTCGGTGTTCTATCCCAGGAGGTAGACGCCTCCCCATCCACCGGGTACTTCCTTTTAAGGGAAGAGGAAAGGTTCAACCGTCTGTCCACTTTTCTCCACTGATCCTCGATGAGACCATGAACCTTCTGGGGAATAGGAAACCCCTTATGTTTCTTTGAATCCAATCCCCCAAAAATGACATCCTGGGTAGATTCGGGTCCCCTGAGGTCCACTATACCCATGGTCGACCGCACCGCCTTCACTAAGGGGCCCACCTCAGCAGTAGGGAAACAAGGTCTACCACCTTTGTCGGAAGAGGAGGAGGAGCCAGAATCTGATGAGGAGGATCCCGATCAGTCCGACAACTGAGAGTCATGAGCTGAACCTGCCAAGGTATCAGGAGTAGACAGTTTAAGATGATGAGATTTCTTGTGTCTCTTGCCCCCTTTTACGGATTTTAGGGATTCCTGTACTTCTGCCCTGATAATGGTGTGCACTGTGCAATTCTGTGGAGAACCCTGGCCCTTCATTGAGGAGGGTCTGCTGGATACAGCCTGCACAGAGGACCTTGGCGTAATCAGGTGACAGGAAGGATCGGCATATGACACATTCCTTGTGACGCTGCTTGGAGGTACACTTTTTTTGCACCCAACAAGAGAGGGGACATGGAAACGGGGCCTTAGTAACGTAGCTGACAACAAAGTTCACTTACCCCCCTTGACTCCTGGTAATACCAGATCCGGAGGCAGATTCTTGTCTCCCTTGGTTCTCCTGGAACCCACTGACCGTACGCTGCCTGGATTGGAAACCGCAGGCCTGGAACGATCAGCCGAGCCACGTTCTGAGCCACGCTGCGGTGACTCCTTGCACTGCTCCTTGCTGCGGGGTGAATCTCCTGCCATCACAAAAAAAATCGGAGGAGAAAAACCCACCCGTCCCAGACGCTGGACACATTTTATTAGTGAGAGCTCTGTTACATGGGCGTCGCCATCTTGGATCCGAGTGCGCATGTGTACACCCGTCACTTCCGGGTCGCACTGCGCACGTCACCAGGGTCCATGCGTCACTTCCGGTCGGTGCTTCCTGCTTCACTCCAGCGTGCTGCACAGCAGGGACAAGCCTTACAGCGGCCGCCGTGAGTGCGCACAACTCTGGAGCGACGCTGGGTCGAGCTCCTGCTCCAGACCCGCGCCACACCACCACAGAGGCCGAGACCGAGGGGGGGTGCATCCAGGCCTGAACACCGGCTTCTGATAAGTACCAGGCTTCCACACCGGGTCGAACCTGGGACAGCAATGGGTTGTCCATACCAGGACAGGAAGCCAAAACTGATCTGGAGGAGAGATACCGCCTTTTTATCAGTGGGTTTCCTGTCCTGATGTGGGCGGAACCTATCTCTCAGGTGGTGCTGTCATGGGCGGAGGGGAAAATCTTATTCTAGGTTTCTTCCACACGTTCTCAGTGCTGGTGCATACTGGTCAACGTATGTGATCTATGTATGCAGCTTTTTATAAAACTCTACCCAGTTGTTCTGTTGGAACACTATGTCATCCTTTTCATACTTTTCAAGTATATGAAGTAATTCATCTTGTAGGATACTTACATATAGATCAGCATTCAGATCACCATCAATCCTCGTCAAGTACCCAATGCCTTTGGTTGTGAATTGCCATATCATCAGGCTTCCTTCACCAAACTTGACAGTTCCTTCAATTTCTCGATTTGTTAACTCCTTTTTCCATAGTTTCTTCCAAACCCGTTTAAACACATCAGAACCTTGACTATTTACTTCGGCTCATTGCTACAAATCACCTGTTTTAATCTTCTACTATCCACTTTTCATACTTTTTTGCAAACTTGACCCAACACTTGTTTTGACAATATTGAAGTCGTGGCTTCCTCACCTTTTTCCAAGCCCCCATTCCAGACTTCTTTAACTTGCATTGCTACTTGCATGGATGTCTGTGATTTCACTAGTACAAAGCTTATTACTGGCATTACTGTGATTTGGCAGGTCCAGTGGAAGAAAAAAATGATCTTCTATCTCCCATCTATTTGTGATGAGCAGGTCAGGTAAAATAAACAGTTGCATGCTGTAGCCAACAACTGTTTGCTTTACCTTGAGAGGTTATCAAAAATAGAGGTGTCATAGTCCTGACCTGCGGTGTGGTTCCGGCATTGCGGTGTTCTGTGCTTCCCTCTTGTGGTCCCGGTGACTGTCTTTGCGCTATGAGGGGGCTCCCCATTGGCATTTCTGTTGCCATTCTAGTGTCATGGATGGGCTGCTTCCAGTCTCCGGGTCACTCTCGGGTTGGTGAGAGGGATATGCATCCATGCTCTGCATTCTGAGTATTGCTTGGCTTCCTTAGGGATCCGTATCAGCTGGTACGACTCCAGTCATATTTTCTGGTGTACTACAGTGAGTGCCTGGCTCCTGGTTTGTGTTGCTTATTGATCTTGGTGCTTGACCCCGGACTGACCCCTGACTTCCCTCTGCCTTATCCCCCTGTCACTGCATTACGATCTGGCTTCTGACTTCCTGCTCCTTCTTGACTATGGCCTTGTCTATCCCCATGTCCTATGTGCTTCTCTGGTTACCCACCCCATATTTACTGACTCCATTCTTGTCTTATCCCCGTGTATAGTTACGTGCTCCTGGTACTGACCTCATTTTGTCTGACTTCCCCACTTCTCTTGCAGCACAAACGTGCTCATAGTGCCACCTAGTTGCAACTTTATCCTGCAAACTTCAGTTTAGTATTTCATCTTTCCCTGTGAGTGTCGTGTCAAGAGGCTCCTCAATGCCATTTTTTTGTAATAAATTATTTAAATACATTTAAAAAATGTTGTGGGCACTTGCCTATTTGTAAGGTGTTAAATACTGTTTGTATAGAGTCTAGTGCAAGGGTACAAGGGAAAACAGAGACACAGGTTTGCTAACCAGTTCTTGTATTACTTCATACAAGTGCACAAAACATGAAGGGTTAAACAGTTGCAGGGTGCAGAGGCTGGGAACAAAGGAAGCAGGAATGGATCCTCAAAGTTCAGCAGAAGTGTCAAAGTATAATTCAGTCTCTCTTACTGTACTTGTAAACGTCCATGGCAGAGCAGAAAGGTTCCTGTGTGGACACGAGTTCCAGGGATCCAAAACAGAGGATGGCAGAAAAGTAGTTCTTCCAAAGACTTCAGGAGATCAGATTACAGGCAGACTGCAAACAGGATTCAGAAGCACTGGTCCATCAGCTGAGATGACTTAAGCAAATAATTGGCAGGGAACAGGGCGGGAACATAGAAGCTGAGGAATTCATATTGACTGAGGGCAAAGGTGAGGGCAACAGAACAGGAAGCAAGATGGCCAATGAAGAAAAAACAGATTAAAGCAAAATGACAAAATAAGGCAAAAAGTCAGAAAACCTCACATTACTCCTCCCTTAGGGACGGCCACTGGACGACCCTAGACCAGGCTTGTCTGGGTACCTCTGATGGAACTGGCGGAGTAAGCGGGGAGCATTGATGTTGTTGACTGGTTCCCAAGAGTTGTCTTCCGATGAGTAGCCATGCCACTTAATCAGGTACTGTTGCTGATTTCTGTGCAACCTTGAGTCCAGGATTTTCTCCACTACAAATTCTTCCTGACCATCAATTAACACTGGATCAGGGGGGAAGGAGAACATCCAGGAAATGTATTAGGTACTGCTGCCTTTAGGAGAGTAACATGAAACACAGGATGGATTCTCATAGTTCTGGGCAGTTGAAGACGACAAGCCACAGCACTTACAATCTTAGTGATCTTGTAGGGTCCAACATACTTTTGTCTCAATTTAGATGATGGAATTCTCAACTTAAGGTTTCTGGTTGATAGCCAAACCAAATCTCCTACCTTGAAGGCTGGTGCAAGCTTACGAAACTTATCAGCTGCTTTCTTATACCTCTCTTGAGCTGATCCCAGGTTCTCCTTTAGAAGATCAAGATTCAGCTGTAGCGAAGAGATTCTGTCAGCAGCTGGTAAGGGCGAATCTATGGGAAGGCGAGGAAGAATATTAGGGTGATTGCCCAGATTAGCATAAAAAGGAGACTGTTTAGTGGAGGTTCTCTGAGAGTTGTTATATGAAAACTCAGCCAGTGGGAGTAGATCCACCCAGTCATCTTGTAGATGGCAGATGAAACAGCGGAGATACTGCTCCAAGGTCTGGTTGGTCCACTCAGTTTGTCCATTTGTCTGGGGGTGAAAGGCAGAAGAAAGATTAACTTTGATGTCTAATGCCTTACAAAAATTCTGCCAGAACTTTGAAATGAATTGCACCCCTCGATCAGAAATAACCTCATCTGGTACTCCATGCAGACCGAACACATTTTGAATAATTAGGTCAGATGTCTGTTTTGCAGTGGGTAAGCCGACAAAGGGGATAAAATGAGCTGCTTTCGTTAAACGGTCCACCACCACCAAAATAGTGTTCTTCCCTTGGGAGGTTGGCCATTCTACAATAAAGTCCATTGCAATGGAACCCCATGGATGGGATGGAATAGGTAGGGACTGTAATAGACCTGTAGGTGAAGAACGTGGAGTCTTGAATCTCGCACAGACTTCACATGAAGTAACGTAATTTTGAACGTCTCTTCTGTAAGTGGGCCACCAAAAAAAAAAAGAAAGGAACTCTTGAGTCTTTAGAATTCCTCTGTGTCCAGCTATTTTTGAATCATGAACAAGTTGCAGTACTGTCAATCTGACTGCCTCAGGTATGTACATACGTTGCCCTTGAAACCACACACCATTTTTGAAGACCAGACTTACTTCATCAGATGGATTTGCTAGCAAGGAATCTGAATGATATGCCTCCTTGATGTCATTGAGTAAGTCTTGATTATTAAATCCTCCCAGGAATTTGGAATCGGGAAGAATTGTCTTAGGAGGCGTGAATGGAATGGTGTCAGTCGAGAAGACCCTAGACAGTGCATCAGCGTTCCCATTGCGTGACCCTGGCCTACAGGAAAATACAAAACTAAATTGATTTAAGAAAAGTGTCCAACGAGCCTGGTGAGGAGTCAAGCATTTGTCCGACCTGATAAATTCCAGATTGCGGTGATCAGTCAGTACGATTATCTGCTGTGCCGCTCCCTGAAGAAGGTGTCTCCATTCCTTGAAGGCAGCAATAATGGCCAGCAATTCTCTATTTCCCACGTCATAGTTTCTTTCCGCTGAAGACAACCGCTGGGAAAAGAATGCAGGGATGCAAAACATTATTCTCACCTGTCCTCCGTGAGAGTATAAAAAAAAAAAATAAGAAATAACGTTTGGAACTCCATTCTATGTCTGAACTGGGTGCAAAAACCTAAAAAAACATCACTATGGGGAGATAAGGTATGCACACCAGTGACTATGTAAGGGGAATAATATTCCCCTTACATAGTCACTGGTGTGCATACCTTATCTCCCCTCCGTGAGAGTATGGCACCGCTGGCGCAGTCCGAGGCATCCACCTCTACTATGAAGGCAAGTTCAGGGTTAGGATGCACTAAGATAGGCGCTGAGGTGAATTTATTCTTTAAAAGGGAAAACGCTTCTTGGGCTTGAGGTGTCCAGGTGAAAGTACACTTCTTACGGGTAAGTTGTGTGATAGGTGACACTACATCAGAAAAGTTCCTGATGAAACGCCGATAGAAATTGGCAAACCCGATGAAGCGCTGAACCTCCTTTACATTCTTGGGAGCTGGCCAGTCTTTGATGGCTTGAGTCTTGCTTTCATCCATGCTTATTCCCTGTGAAGACATTACGTACCCCAAAAATTGAATCTCGGTCCCATGGAATTCACACTTTTCTAGTTTGATATAAAGATGGTTCTGTTGAAGGCTCTCCAATACCATCCTCACATGTCTATGATGTTCATCTGTGGAGTTAGAAAAGATTAAAATATCGTCTAGATAAATCACCACAAATGTATCCAAGAGATCCCTGAAAATATCATTAACTAGATGTTGAAAGGTAGCTGGGGCTTTACACAGGCCGAACGGCATAACTAGATATTCAAAATGTCCATAGCATCATAGCATGACCTGAATGCCATCTTCCATTCATCCCCAGGTCTAATGCGGACCAAATTATAGGCCCCACGGAGATCCAATTTAGAAAATATCTTTGCATGCCAAACTCTTTCTAATAATTCAGGGATCAAAGGCAGTGGGTAGTGTACCGCCCCGCGGCCTCGGCTGCGACTGCCGAGCCGCTCGGATCCATGCTCGTACTGCGGGCGGTGGCTCGAGCCTCTCACGGACCCGGGGGTCACGTCGCTCTGCAAGGGGGGTTGGCGCTACGTGCGGGGGAATGCGGGTGTTTGGTTTTGGGATGATTGTTTATGATGCCACCCACGGGTTGTGGTGATGGTGGACACCACCGCTGCGGTGAAGGTACAGGGACTCCCGGGAGTGGTGTAGTGGCGCAGCTAGGTGTTGACCCCTCCGTGGGTAGGGGATGTTGGTCCCGGGGCCCGGTTGTGCGAGGGCCGGGGTGCAGGGCCCATTGTTGCGGTGCGGCGTGGTGCGGTGTCGGATGGCACTGGTGTACTCATGATTAAACCACACAGAGTCACTGGTAAACCAAACGGAGGGATGG
This sequence comes from Anomaloglossus baeobatrachus, assembly GCF_048569485.1. Lineage (NCBI taxonomy): Eukaryota > Metazoa > Chordata > Amphibia > Anura > Aromobatidae > Anomaloglossus > Anomaloglossus baeobatrachus. Next base: position 140,431,178 of record NC_134360.1, read on the forward strand.
ATGGGGCCCGCAGCCGATTGCAGCTTCCTAGTCGGGTTGGCAATGTCCGCCTTTCTCCTGCACCTGTGTTTGTAGTGTGACCACTGCGCCTGGGCACTGGTAGTCCGCTCCCCGGCGTGTATGTGTCGTAGGAGCCCCTTTTGCCCGCAGACGCTGGCCCTTGGATCTCTGGCCTCTGGCAGTGGCTCTTATCCGGACGGGTTGGGCTGTTGCCTTCAATCGGGACTTTGGTGGGAATGAACCCGTGAGGTCCAGACTGCAATCAGTTAATTTGACTATGGTGGTGGCATATAGCCTAGTTCGTGGTCTTAGTACCCTGCCTGGGGCTCCGGTATCCTGTTGGCTCCCCGGTTTGGTTCCGGCTTTCCACTACCCTGTCCCAGTCCCTCACGGTTCCACCAGTCGTATTCCCGGTCTCCTGCAGGCGGCCACTGCCGTCTGCTTGCCTGACTGTTTGGGGGGGTCCTAGGCTCCAGCCCAGGCCCCGCGCAGAACCATACTCCACTACTCTTCACTCTGCTGTACTGAACTGAACTGTCTACTGTGTTCCTGCCTCAGGCCAGCAGACTCCTCGGGGGCATGTCTTTCCGCCTCACTCTGCCCAACTGGTGTGCCTGTCTGACTCTGAGGGAGGCAATCAGGTCTTTGTGGTTGACTGGTGCTACCTTGCTAGTGTAGGGGGGGGTGGGGAGTGTAGTGACCTGTGACCCCTGGGGTCCAGGGCATCACAGTAGCGGTTTCTGATTGTGACCTTATTAAGCTCCCGATAGTCTATGCAGGGCCTAAGAGAGCCTTCTTTCTTTTTCACAAAAAAGATGAGTGCGCCTGCAGGAGATGAAGATTGGCGAATGAAGCCCTTTGCTAAATTTTCATCTATATAGTCCTTCAATGCTTTTAACTCTGGTCCAGCCAGGGGGTAAATTTTGCCAAAGGGTATCTCAGCACCAGGTAAAAGTTCAATTGGACAGTCATAGGGATGGTGATGGGGGGAGCTGGTCAGCGTTCTGCTTATCACACACATCCGCATACTCACAGTATATTGCTGGTAGCTTGGAGACTGGTGTGGGTATCTTAAGGGCTGAACAGACTGAAACCCCAGGACTTATCTGCTTCTGCTTCTCTGGAAAATGCAGCTCCTTGGTTTCCCAGTTTATTGTAGGGTTCTGAGCCTGCCGCCATGGCAATCCTAGGATGATGGGAATCTCTTGATGATTGTTACCCAGGAGAACCTTCAGGGGCTCTGTCTCCTGATCCACTGGTCTAGAGGTTAACAGTGAACCATCCACAGTCTCCATCTGTACAGGAGTAGCCTTCTTCACAGTACGTATCCCATGTTTCTGGGCAAAGGAAATGTCCATAAAATTGCCGCTTGCTCCGGAATCACTCATAGCAGAGCTAGACACCCTGACTGTGTTAACCCAGAGCTTGATGGAGAGAAATATATGAGAATTGTTCTTCTTACAACTTGGCTGAGACACTGCTGAGAAAACCTGAAAAACTGCATCATTGATGTGGGAATCTGAGTCAGAAATAACGGAGTTCAAGTCCGAATAATCAATGTCTATAGCTGCTGATCTCTCTGGAGCCCGTGATTCAGATATTACAGATCTCCTTTCACAGCATTCACAGTGTACGACAGCTGCGGTAGTCTTACAGGATCGGCTGGGGCAGTTTGTAAGGAAATTCCCTGCCTTACCACAATAGAAACATACATTTTCCTTCAGTCGATGTTCCTTGCGTGCATCACTGACCCGTCTCTATAGAAACTCCACCTGCATGGGTTCAGGTTCTGGGTCTCGAGTTCTCCTACCAAGAGACTCCTTAACTGGTGAAGAAGGAAGGAAATTGTTAATACGGTAATTTTCAGATACTCTGTCCTGTCTGCACTCAGTAAGACGGACATCGATCCGAATGCAGAAATTGATAAAATCTCCCAAGGCAGAGTGAGGATCTGCACGAGCAAGTTCGTCTTTAATCACGGAAGACAATCCTTTCCGGAAGACAGACTTCTTGGCGGAGCTATCCCAAGTGGTGTCGAGGACCCATCTTCTGAACTCCAAGGCATACTCTGCTACAGAACGTTTACCTTGACGCAAAGTAAACATGGCTGCTTCTGCTGTAGCATCTCGATTCGGGTCATTAAACACCTGACCCATGGCTGAAATTAAATCATTCAGATTTTTCAAACAATCATCATCAGTCTCAATCAGGGGATTAGCCCATGCAAGAGCCTTGTTGGTGAGCAGCATGATTATAGTTAGCATTCTCGATCGCTCACTGAGGAACTGTGATGCATGAGCAGCAAAAAACAGTTTGCATTGGTTAATAAATCCCCTGAATTTTTCCTGTTCACCGCCAAAGTGGAATGGTGGCAACTTAGGGATTCCAGAAACCGGGGGTGAAGATGGTGCTTGGAGTCGCCCCTCTAGGGCCTCAATCCGGGTCCGTAAATCACGAATGGTTTGTCCAAAAACCTGCAGATTGTGTTCATTATGATCCTGCACACTTGAAATGCTGGTCTTTAAAGCCTGTATCTCAGTAAGAATTGTGTCTGTCACTTCACACAGATTGCTTATATGGGCTTCCATATTCCCAGACCCTGCAGACTCTATACTTGGCTTCTGAATCTTGTAAGGTGTTAAATACTGTTTGTATAGAGTCTAGTGCAAGGGTACAAGGGAAACACAGAGACACAGGTTTGCTAAACAGTTCTTGTATTACTTCATACAAGTGCACAAAACATGAAGGGTTAAACAGTTGCAGGGTGCAGAGGCTGGGAATAAATTAAGCAGGAATGAATCCTCAAAGTTCAGCAGAAGTGTCAAAGTATAATTCAGTCTCTCTTACTGTACTTGTAAACGTCCATGGCAGAGCAGAAAGGTTCCTGTGTGGACACGAGTTCCAGGGATCCAAAACAGAGGATGGCAGAAAAGTAGTTCTTCCAAAGACTTCAGGAGATCAGGTTACAGGCAGACTGCAAACATGATTCAGAAGCACTGGTCCATCAGCTGAAATGGCTTAAGCAGGTAATTGGCAGGGAGCAGGGCGGGAACATAGAAGCTGAGGAATCCATTTTGACTGAGGGCAAAGGTGAGGGCAACAGAACAGGAAGCAAGATGGCCAATGAAGAAAAAAACAGATTAAAGCAAAATGATAAAACAAGGCAAAAAGTCAGAAAACCTCACATTACTCCCCCCTTAGGGACGGCCACTGGACGTCTGGACGTCTCAGGCTGGGACAGTTCCTTGTTATTGGGCCCTGCCAAGCCTAAAATTAGCAGCCTGCGGCCACACCATAATTGTTGCATTCATGGCGCTTTACCCTGCTCATTCCGATTGCCCTGGTGTGGTGTCAATTGGGGTATTATATAAAGTTAATGTCATCTCTGATTTGTCAAAAATCACAGCTGCCATCAAGGCCTGGGCTAGTAATGGAGAAGTGTCTATGAGATTCCCCCATTGCCAACCCTGTAAGTAAAAAAGACCACTAACACACAAACAGCCTTTATTTAAGATTTATTAACCCCAAAAACACCCCTGCAAGTCTGATGTAATCCACATGATGTACCACAATGATCCTGGCTCTGCTACATCCAGAAGCAACCGTGATCAGTGACATTACAAAACATAATCACTCACCGTGGCCTCTGGGACACACTGAGACTAGAGTGGAAGGTGTCAGAAGTTACCTTAGGTGAACTCAGTGCTGCACTGTCTGACTGTGTGTCACGACAGCAGTGCAGTCTGGCAGTCCGTTACTGAGTTCACCTGGGGTCACTTCTGTCAGTTCTTATGGTATCCTCTATGTAAGCCGATAGCTGTGACCTCAGGTAAACACAGTGCCAGACTGTCAGACTGCGTGACACTCAGTGCAGTCCAATATTCCTTAACCTTAAGGAGTCTTTAAGCAAGTTTATAAGGTTCCTGGAGTTTCCAGTGGTTGGCACATCTGGAGGCTGTGAACTCTTATCAGAGTTCACAGCCTTTAGGTATCCCAATAGCTGGGAATTCCAGGAACCTTAAAAGCTCACTTTCCCTTAAAGTTGACAGCTGCCTAAAGGCAATGGAGACCGGCAATAGAGAAGAGGGAGAGATTAAGCTCTCTTTCTCGACCTTTCCTCTGATTCTCGCAGGCAAAAGTAAAATGACACTTGGCTCACACTTGGAGTAGAGTCGAGTGTCATGAGCATATAGCATCCGATCTTCTCACTATACCCCAATGTGACCCCCGACCTGATAGTAAATACTGGACTTGCCAGGCAGAAATGTCATACAATGTCATACAAGTAATGTGCTGCACATGTAACCAAACTTTCTGTGCCCCTGTCTATGGCTATGTGCGCACTAGAAAAAGGATTTTCTCAACAAATGTTCTTGTGGCCTAAAACACACTTCTGCAAAAAAAACGTCCGTATGACATGGTCTGTTTTTCGGGTCCGTGTTCCGTATTTCTGGGGTGTTTCTCCGATACGTATGGCATCCGTGTGATGGCGTATGCGAGCCGTGGGCATGTGTGGAATGTCCGTATTGTCATGAAATACGTACATGTGCAGTCCGTGTGCCGTCCGTTTTATTAGATACGTATTTTCACACAAATAACCTTGTTAGACCTTCATTATGTTCTCCTGGTGTGTTAAATTGGTCAATTAACTACCCAATTTGGTTAGTTTGCTTAAATAACCTAAAAAACATGGCTACAAAGCTCTTTATCACATTAGACACACTCCAAAATGTCTCTCTCCAATGAAGCAACCATGTATTTGCTCTGGTTGATATCTAGGAGATTGGGGTTAGGCGACATATGATTGAAGAAGGGCCATCACTGGAGAAAAGGATGTGGATTCACCCCCTTGTGAAGCTCAGGAAAACACATGGGCATTTTAATATTTTATATGGGGAAATGCGGAAATTTCCACCTAAATTCCAAGCCTACTGCCATCTCACCATTAATTCATTTGACAACATCCTTGGCCTTGTGTACCAACGTTTGAAGCATCAGGACACCTCTATGCACCTCAGCATCTCCCCTGAGGAACGACTGTTGGTGACTTTACGGTAGGTGTTGACATGTATACTCATGCTTTATCTGTCATTTTCATAAACATGTTAAGTTGCTAAGGCATCATTTTGTTGAAATTATTAAATGTAAAAATATGGTATTTGTAGAAAACTTATATTGATCATTTAACCACATTGCAAAATCAAATTAAAAACTGAGAAGTCACTTCTTCCATTTTATCTCTACCAAAATTAAAGAAACAAGAGGCTTAACTCAAACAAACTTGTTTATTAAACTCAAAATTAGATATTTTTCCAATATGGAAAGTAAAGATCACCTATGCTTTTCCCAACCAAAGAAATTAAAAAAAAAAGCATACACAGTATCTCCAGTCATTGGATGTTACAAATATTTGGTGTGAAATATAAATTACACGAATAGTCAAAGTAATGTCATGCTATTATTCTATTTCAGCTACCTAGCAACTGGCCAATCCATCAGCAGTCTGCATTTCGAATTCTTATTGGAAAGGTCCACAATTGGCAAGATTATCCTGCATACCTGTACTGTGCTTTGGGAGACCCTTAGGCATCATGTCATGCAGCTGCCTTCAACACAGGAATGGATGCACATTGCAGATGAATTTTTGGAGAAAACAGCTTTTCCTAATTGTATTGGTGCCATTGACGGAAAACACATTAGAGTGAAGAAACCACCTAACTCTGCATCAAGATATTTTAATTATCATAAGTTTTTTTCTGCAGTTATTTTGTCCATGGTAGATACAAACTACTGCTTTTTAGTTGTGGATATTGGGGCCTATGGCAGTGCCTCAGATGCACGCATTTTCAGAAGCTCACGTTTAGCAAGACAATTAATGTCTGATAGTTTAAGTTTGCCTGCACCAAGACCATTGCCTGGTACTAATGGCTCAATTGTCCCTTTTGTAATGGTTGCAGATCAGGGGTTTAAATTGTCTAGGCATTTGATGTGTCCATATCCCAGAAGGGGGCGGGACACATCAAAAGCAGTATTTAATAGCAAATTGGCAAGAGCACGTTGCTATGTAGAACATTCCTTTGGCATTTTGGCCTCAAGATGGCGCATTTATCAAACCACCATCCAACTCCAACCAACCACCGTCAAGGCTGTCATTAAATCGACAGTAGTGTTACATAATTACTGTAGATTACATGAAAGCAATGACGAAGATATTGAGGAGTTGCCTGCTTTAAATGCACCATTTGTAGAGAATGGTAGTGTCAGAACTACTGTGTCCACTTCTGGTCTACAAGTGAGGAATCAGTTTAAAGATTTTTTTAGTTTAAATAGCCATAGTCATGTATAATTTTGACATTAAAAAAGTTTGTTAACACTTGGTTACATAAGCACAAACACATATGTAATAAAAGAGAAAATGACTATACATAGGTATAATTTGTTGTTTTTTGGTTGGTTGGTTGTGTTTGTGGTCCCCATAAGTCATTGTGATATAACAATATTATAATGACATCAGGAATTTTTGTTATTCTAAAAACAGTACTACTGAATGTAGATGACTAATAAAATTATGGCAAATTTGTTATGAAAAAGTTAGTCCAGAATTATTATTTTACCTATGTATGTATGTTCTCTTTTGCAAAACACCCTGTATTTTTTTTTATATACAATTTTGTCAGGGACTTTAGCCCATACAAAACACCATCCTTTATTATGCAATAATGTCACGCAAACATAATTTGTTTGACACTATTGGAATACAAGTATTGGACCAGACAATATGCAAATACTGCATAGTGGCTGGATTTTTAATAATAAAGGTGTCTGAATGTTAGTGTAGTACTTTATGTGCGTGTATCTTATCCCTAAACCCAGTTTATTCTAATGGATAGTCCAAACAACATGTCCAGAGCAAGACATCATTCTAACAGGCAGGTATTGTTTTTGAAGTGATAGAGTAATTGCTACTTTTTTTGTAAATTAAAACAAAAATATGACCACATGCATATAGAGTAAGTAATGTGTTACATTTTGAAATGTTTTTCCACCAGCAATACCCTAGAAAACATACCAAAATTTAAAATAATACATACAATATAACATTATGATTCAACTAAATTCTCTAGGCTAGTTATGTTTTCCTGTGTAGGCTCAATTGCATTGACATCTACAGAATATGTTTGCTGCACAACACTAGATGTTGTAGTGAGTGACTGATCAGTGTTTCCACTAGTAACAGTTGTTGTACTTGGAACAAATAATGAGGCAGTTGTTTGAGCAGATGGGAGACCAAGTGTAGGTGGTACATATTGATGTGTTGAAAGAGGCTGAGTATGTGTGTATGTGAAGTTAGTTGGGTAAGTCTGTTGTTGAAAGTACTGTTGTTGTAGATTATTAGGAACAAGGTAGTCTATGAACATTACTAACAATACTAGGATAGTTAAAAGAGGTTGGCATTGGTGTTTGTTGGGGTACTTGTGGGACAAATGTTGGCTGTTGAGATGGCCTTTGTGTCATTAATGTACTTGTTTGTTGTGGGACAAATGTTGGCATAATTTGTACATCAGTTACCATAGAAGAAGATGGACACTGTATATGTGTTTGTTGCCCTACAGGATTAAGTTGAAAATTAGAGAAATGTTCTTCTGTTTGGCTTTCCACGGTTTGTTGAGTTGTGTTTGTGTGTGGGGCACGTGGATTGGCTCTCCATTGTTCAATCACTTCAAAACAATAAATGGGTTCTGGATCACGTTGGGTAGCAGATATTAGTGTTATTAAGGACGCCCTCAATCTGTCCTGCCTATCAGGTGCAACCAATGCAAGAGTGGGAGAAAGAGAGCGACATAATCTCTCTTAATCACTCTCTGGTATCAGTGAATTCATCATGTGCATTATTCAGGTATCAATGATATCTGGCAGGGAACGTAAATCTTCATAACGCCTATGTCTGCGACCAGGGATAGATTGTGCTACTGTGCGCATGGTATTAGTTGATATTCTTGGCTGTGTGCCTGCATGTTGTTGTGGACTACTCTCTGCAAGAACTGGTGAAGAGCCACTTTGTTGCCCTGTAGACTGGCCTGCAATTTCATTAGTGGATTGACTTGTACCCAAACCCAAATCAGAGGACATTTCTTCTGCGTCTGGCTGGCTGGTGTTGGGGATTGGTGGAGGTTGACATGAGGTAGGCTCCATCTCAGAAGCAGAGGCCGCTGTTAATACTGCTGACTGCGCTTCCTTACTATCTTCCAGGTTATCCTCTGTACTTTGATGACAAAAAAAAAAATTACTGTGTGTCTTTTAAATAAAACCACCATGTGATGTAATGCTTGAAACTTATTTTGGTACTTCCATAAGGGGCAAAAGAAAGCTCAGTTTTTCATAATGGACATATTTTTTCTTCTTTGCAGCGGCAGCTGTGGTGGCCACAGGGTTATACTCTCTGCGGAACTGGTCACAGGCTGAGCGCCATCGCCGTTTGACAAGATCCACTGTTAAAAAACATTAAAAAATGTAAAATAAGGTCACTAATTGAAACAATTCTAGATGTTAAAAAATTAGACATTAGTCTTGGATTGCATCAATTGTATGAAATAGGAACACACATCCATGTGTATGACAACACCAACCCATTACACTCATATAGTGACCTAATTACACTATAAGCATGGGAGAGAAAACAAGTTCACCAGTAAACATCTTCAACCACTTATTAATCATTCATCTCCTTATAATTGTTCAAAAAATATAAACCTACAGAAAGCCATGACAAAAAAAATACTACAAACCCATGAAGTGCCATATGTTCCACATATATTTACCATTACACACTATAAATTACTGTTACCATTCCAGACATGGTGACACCAAGGAACTTGCTTAATAAACCAAACATAGAAATACAAATCGAAAAATATAGACAAATCACAGCACATTTGCAATAGAAAAAGCACAGAAATGTTAACCAAAAAAAACCCCAAACATGTTTAATAGTGGCTTCCCCACCCTGAAATGCCATATGTACATGCACATGCAGCCCATATATACACATGCTGACATTACTAGTAAACTGCAATGAATTTTTCAAAAGGCCAGAAAACTACACTCTCCTGTTTGTGAGTCTTCAGTGTATCTCAAAATGAGTCAGGCCCATTAATACATGCCAAACAAACTATACAAATATGGATATAATCTGCCTACAGAATGAGCACATGTAGGTAAAGACAGAAGCAATGCAAATATCTGTACTCACCATATCTATTTTTCCTTCCAGGTGTACATTGAGACCATCCATTCCTAGGGTAGACTATCTCTGCCACAGCCATCCATGCTCGTTCCACCCTTAACCTGTCATGATAGCCATCAACACGTGTGTCCCACAGCTCTGGATGCCTCTCTACTTCTCCAATCAGCCTCTCTGTATCGATTCTGGGTGCCATGCTTAGTACCTGTGTTGTTCTCTGTGCTCAAAGTTCCCCTGCAGTGAGAGGACAGGTGCCCAGCTGCTATCTGGCGTGCAAAGAGATAGGAAATGTATGTTTGGCGCCAGAATTAATGGCCATCAATTGACCTGATAGATTGGTAACAAGTGTTTCAAATTTTGTGATGAAATACGGACACGGACGATACGTGCTGAACACGGACATACTCCGTGTGCGGTCCATGCAGGCACGGACCCATAGACTAAAGCGGGTCCGTGCCTGCGTGTTGCCGGCAAAAAACGGACATGTCATCCGTGTTGAAAAGCGCACACGTACTTACGACACGGACACACGTTCCGTGTGATTTTATGTACGTGTGACATCTTCCATTGAATAACATGGGTCTCCGTGTGTACGTTTCTCCGGTACGTGAAAATACGTACCACACACGTACAAATTACATGGATGTGTGTTGCAGGTCTAAGAAATTTCTTGAGTGTGAAGGATTAGCGCACCTGCATTAAAAAACGCACCAATAACGCACCGAAAAACGTGTGCGTTTTTACCTCGTTTTGGTGCGTTTTTGGTGCCTTTTTTTGCAGGTTGGTCCCTGCATTTTTTAATGCTTTAACAGCAATAAATAATATAGATAATAGATAGATAATCGATAGATAGATCGATAGAAGGATAGACAGATAGATAATTGATAGATAGAAAGATGGATAGATAAATAGATAATGGATAGATAGGTAGATAGATAGTGGATAGATAGATACTGTAGATAGATAGATAATGGATAGATAGCTAGAAAGATGGATAGATGAATAGATATATAGATAGATAGATATAGATGAGAAAGACCTATATAATGTCCCACTCCCTTGCATATTCTAAGCTGGCACCCATTAGTGACTTTCATGTGGCACTAAAGGATGCTTAGCCTTGTATTTAGCCAAAAAATAATAAATAATTAAAAAAAACTGACGTGGGCTCCCCCCTATCTTTTGTAGCAAGCTAGGGTAAAGCAGACGGCTGCACCCTGCAGACCACAGCTGGCAGCTTCACCTTGGCTGGTAATCCAAAACAGAGGGCACCCCACGCTGTTATTTTAAATTAAATAAATAATTTAAAACAAAAAATATGGGGTACCCCTCAAATTGGATCACCAGCTAAGGTAAAGTGGACAGCTATGGTCTGGTATTCTCAGACTAGGGAGGTCCACCGTTATTGGATACTCCCCAGCCTAAAAATAGCAGGCCACTGCCGCCCCAGAAGTGGCGCATCCATTGGATTTGCCAATCCTGGCGCTTCACCCTAACTCATCCCATTGCCCTGGTGTGGTGGCAAATGGAGTAATATATGGGTTGATGCCAGATGTGTAATGTCACCTGGCATCAAGCCCTGGGGTTAGTGATGTCATGCGTGTATCAGATACCCGACATCACGAACCCAGTCATTAATAAAAAAAAATAGATAACAAAACAAATTTTATTTGAAAAAACACTCCCCAAAACATTCCCTCTTTCACCAATTTATTTAAAAGAACAATCAAATATGGGTCCGGCGTAATCCAATAAGGGGGTCCCATCATGATCCATACCATAGTCACTGTTCCAGTCAATGAAGAACAGATGTTCCCCATTGGCTGGGAGAGCAGTGCAGTGACCTAAGCTAACATCAATAGGTCAGCCCAGGTCACTGCAGGGGATGATGAGCGCTGACTTCAGGCGGTTATATGAGATCACTACCTGCTGTGACGATCTCCTGCACTTCTGATGTCAGCGCTGTCACTGACTTCCATTGTCCACCGCATTCTCAGCAGTATTGTGGGAGCCCGTGACATCACCGCTAGTGACAGTCTCGGACCGCTCGCGAGACGTGAAGTGAGGACGCAGTGAGCATAGAAGGCAGTGACAGTGTGGATGTCAGGAGTGCAGGAGATTGTCACAGCAGGTAATGATCTCATCTAACCTCCTGACAGCAGTGCTCGTCATCCCCGCGGCTGCCCGCACTGCAGTGTGAGAAGCTGCTGATACTGCAGTGCAGGCAGACACTGACACTGCAGTGGAGGCAGTCGTGGGGCTGAAGCGGGACACAGACTGCACGGGCACCCGACGTAGGTCACACGGAAGTGCTTCCGTGCGGCTTCCATGGATTTTGCGGGCCCATTGACTTGTATTGAGTCACGGTCCGTTATCACGGAACAGAATAGGACATGTTCCATAATAATGGAAGGGACATACGGCATACGATGTGTTTTTTTTGCAGGATCGGATGCATACGGAAGTGCTTCCATGTGTCATCCGATCCTACACAAAAGACATTGAAAAGATGGTCCTGTCCATGGGTCCTCAGAAAAACAGGAACTGACCAGGACAGAGGGAACGGTCATTTAATGAGCCCATAATGACATCACTTCCCTGCAAAACGCAGGACAGGGATGAACATTATGTCCCGAAAAACGTGAAATAACGCCGGAAAAATACAGGAAAACGCAATGAAATGCACACAATTTACTAACTGCGTTATTCCCTGCGTGATTTTATGATTACATTACAGTCAATGGAGTGAATAACGCAGTTAGCTGCAGAAAAGAAGTGACATGCTCATTCTTTTTCCCAAGAAAATCTACTGAAAGAATTTTCTTGTTAAAAAAACGCAGTGTGCGCATAGCTACTATTTTTTTCCATAGGTTTTGCAGGGGAATGTCTGCAGAAAGGTTACAATCATTTTCTCAAGAAATTTCTGCAGCAAAAACGCAGAAAAAACGCGGGTAAAAACGCAGTGTGTGAACAAGGCCTAAAACAGAATAGAATGTGAATGCACATTTTGAGCCTGATATCTCTTTTATATACATTACACCAGTTTTAACAGTAAAGACTGATTTATTTTTATAAAATACACTGCCTTCTTTCTTATGATTGCAATTCACCAGAAGTTTTTGCCCCATCAAAGGATATGTGTCCTGAAAGGAGAACATCTGAATATACTGAATACACAAACTCAATGAAATCCCTTTTCTCTGGTGTCTGGGCCTTCATAAGATCATTCATTCTATAACACAAGAGAATGGATCGACTATGATAATGAGGTAATAATCAAACCTTGTTCCGAGTTTTATCAGTGTCAGATTAGTGTGATCCAATTCTATTGCATGAGAACATCATATCACAATGTCAAAAGAAGAACAACATTTCTCTATCTTTTCCATTCTGTGGGTCTCCAACTACAGTCCGATGATTACCCCGTACCCAAAGACTTGAATGGGTGCGTGCCATTTAATTTATAGTGCAAATCACAGCATGATGTGACTTTTTTTTCCTCATGCTGTAATAGCATGACAAAAAAATCGCTGATTGTCATTGCCCCATAGAATTACATTGATCCGAAGGCTTCGAATAGCACTTGACCAATGTATATACTCATTTGAGAGAGCCCGGTACAATCTTTTGCTAAAAGTTTGAAGCCACTCTATGTAACTGCATGCCGTCAGGATTCTCTGGTGTCTGCGGCGATCTGTATACTTACAGCCACATTTTGACTGGACGTGTGTGATACAACTACAGTGAATTGAGTGTGACCTCGCACATCTAGTCAGTATAGGGTTGGATGCGTGGAAATCTCCCACTTGTGGTCATTTGTCCACACAATATTGCCATAGACACTGGAGAATCCTGACAGAATGTAGGGACTCACACTGTCAGAATTCAAAGATCTGCAGTCCCATTATGTGACTTTTAGCAAATGAAAAATGACTCTTTAATCTGCTTTAACTCAAAATTTGCAAATCATTACGGTAAATTGAGTGTTTTAGTTGTGCAAGCCTGTTTTCAAACTTCTAGTTACATTATCAGATTGGAGACACAGACATGCCACACCAATATTGTGGCCAGACTATTGAAGTTTTATCCTTTGTGACTGTCACATGAGCCTTGGTTAACATATATAGTTGGTTCCATATTATTTCAGGGTTGAGTAAGTGTGGTAAAGAAATTGGAAACTAAATATATGTTATACTTGTGTAAAAAATGTATGTTAAACTAAAATGTGGCATTATCAACAGATGTAGTAGCGTAGGAGAAAGTAAAATCATACAACTGAATAAATTGTAGGAGCCGCTAGTAGCAGCACCGCCAGCACTGCTGGCAGCAAGCGTTTTGGCAGTAGTAATAGTACAAAACATAAGTCATATTTGGCATCCTTTGGCGCTTGCAAACGTTATTTGAGAGGAAGCAGTGGGTTTAATGAACTATATGTCACATCAATCCTCTCAAGCAGAGAAGAAATTGGCACTCTTTAAGCAGAATTCAAGAATATGTCTTCACAAATGCAATCCACATTGAAATCGTAACATTTTGGGCCATTCATGTACCTTGGATGCATGGATTGCCATCAAGAACATATACAGGTTAGCATACAGCTAATTGAAAACTCCAGGAAGAACAATGCTAACGAATGGTAAAAAATCACTGTAAGTATGGCGCCCAGAGCTCTCTTTAGTGTTCTGCTCAGTCTGCCTCCTCTGCTGCCATAGCACTTAATGTAGTACATAAAAAAATGTCCATTCTAACAATAAAAAACATTTTTTTTCTGTGCCTTGATTCCTGAAACCACAACCACCTGGTCTAAAGAACTAGCAACACCATACTAATTTCTTTATAGTTAATTTATTAGAAGGACTGAACAGTCAGATTTTGCAATTGGATGACATGGGGCTGGAGGATATGGAGAACATAATGCTAACGCCAAGCTGTGCTGCTGGCCTTCAAGCTGTGTGGTTAGATGCACTGATATTGGTAGTATCTAGAGTTGACTGAACCTGATTTTCGAGGTTCAAAGTTCGAGTTCGAAAGCAGACTACAAAAAAAAGCTGAGTTCGGGTTTGACATTCGAGTCAGGTAAGAATGCAAACCACTCAATCAGCGTTGTGCTTGAGTATGATTGATGCTCAGCCTTATGCAAGCTCCGTGCAGTGTTTGAATGGCTCGCACTGGAGGTAAAATCAGTGTGATCAGATGTATTGTGCATACACACAAAAACATTTTTGGGGAAAACTCTGCCCACTCTCCCTTGAAAGAGTTCTGCTTATGGCTTTTTTCTGCTTGACCTTTTTTCCAGGCCAAAGTTACAGCCACAGCAGAGGGGGGCGACTATGTTGCTTCGGCCGCTAGACATGGCTAATTTGCATGGCAGGCCCTTTAGGTGCATCACATGCAAACTTCCTAAGTGGTGGAGCCAGGGTCAATGGGGCAGAGCAGTGCATCGGCATGTCATCCCACAGCCTAGCGTGCAGCAATGTGATGTCATCACCCTGTGACCTCAACACACTGCTTCAGGCAATTCAGAGCCACTGAGGTGGCAAGGACGTGGCAGCCAGCAGGGAAAGGTAGGAACTTCATGAGTTGAAGACAGGAGCGGAACAATCACCGATGGTGGTGGGGCACGTCGACCCCAGTCCTTGCCTTGCTTCAGCTGCATATGCCTCAGAGGGTGCACTTTAAGCAGAAACAGTAAACTGTTTTAGTTTTTTTTTCTTTTTGCAGAAGATACATTTACTATTAGGGGGGGCATATATACCAGGAGGGGCCCAGGAAGGGGACATATATACAATGAGGAGAACATATGTACCAAAAATGGACAAAAACAAGGATGGGGACAAATATACCAGAATGGGCCCAGGAGGGGGACATATAAACCAGGAGAGGCTTAGGATGGGACATATATACCAGGATGGTGACAAATAAACCAGGATGGAGACATATATACCAGGAGGGGCCCAGGAAGGGGACAATTTGTAACTGGAGGAGGACATATATACCAGGAAGAGAACAAATAAAAAGGATGGTGACATATATACCAAGAGCTGCCCACAAAGGGGACATATACCAGGAATGGGACAAATGAACCAGAATGGGGACATATATACCAGGAGGAAGACATATATGTTAGGAAGTGGACAAATAAACCATGATGTGAAATATGCACCAGGATGGGCCATGAAGGAGGACATATATACCAGTAAGGGGACATATATACCTGAAGGGCCAGAATTGGGACATATTTACAAGACAGGAGACATATATACCAGGAGGAGGATATATATTCCACAAAGGGCCCAGGATGGGAAATATATACCAGAACGGGAACAAGTATTATGTGTTTTGGGATTATATTATTTATCTGTGGAGACTGCCTTGCTTGTATATTTATAGTGCATGCTATTCACAGTGCTCTGATATCCCCAATGAAGTAAGTACAAGATTATTATGTCCATCCCCTTATTTCACCCATTCTTTTTCTCTTGTCAATCATGATTTTATCCTTTGTTTTTGATAACTTTATATATTTTGTATCAATAAAAGCCAGTTTTATGTATAGATAGCTGGCTGTGCACATTTGTACTATACAGCTTTTTTCTTCTCATGTTAGAGTTCACTTTTTTGCATAGGCTTTATTTGCACCACTTCCTTAATTTAAATTTATTACACTGTAGTGCCAACTACTTTCTTAACAAAGTCTTGAGAGGAGCAGTGTGGGGGGGATATTGTACAGAGGGGCAGTGTGTGTGTGGGGGACATTATACAGAGAGGAAGTGTGTGTTTTGGGGTATAGTATACAGAGGAAAACACACAGTTTGCGTCAGCTCACCTTTGTACGCTCTTGTATTCCGTTACTGCTTCAGCTCAGAGGTACACGATTTGTGATACGTAGCAATAGATAAGACGAACAATGCACCACGGACTTGAGGATTATTTCAAAATTGTGCTTTTATTAACTAACAATCATTCCATCCTCAATAGTAAAAAACCCACTCCACGCAGGGAGAGGGACACGTGAAATAATCCTCAAGACCGTGGTGCATCGTCGAAGAAAAAACTTTGTTTGTCATTTGTATAGTATACAGAGGGGCAGTGTGTGTGGGAGGACATTATAAAGAGGGGAAGCTTGTGTGAGAGGATAGCATATAGAGAGGCAGCGTATGTGAGGGATATTATACAGAGGGGCAGTGTGTGTGGGGGATATTTTATGGAGGGGCAGTGTGTGGGGAATTTTATACAGAAGACCAGTGCGTGTGGGGGGATATTATACAGAATGGCAGTGTGTGGGAGAGATATTATACAGAGAGGCAGCGTGTGTGGGGGATATTACAGAGCGGCAGTGTGAGGGAGATAATTTACTGATCAGCAGTGTATGGGGATATAATACAAAGAGGCAATGTGGGAGAGATATTATGGAGAGAGGCATTGTAGAGGGTGTATTATGGAGAGAGGCAGTGTAGAGGGTGTATTAGGAATTTAGGGTCAGTGTCGGGGGTGTAGTATTAATTTTCTGAGGGAAACACTTTATTTTCTGGACACAGTATATATTGACATATATATACAGTACAGACCAAAAGTTTGGACACACCTCCTCATTCAAAGAGTTTTCTTTATTTTCATGACTCTAAAAATTGTAGATTCACATTGAAGGCATCAAAACTATTAATTAAAACATGTAGAATGAAATACTTAAAAAAGTGTGAAACAACTGAAAATATGTCTTATATTCTAGGTTCTTCAAAGTAGCCACCTTTTGCTTTCATTACTACTTTGCACACTCTTGGCATTCTCTTGATGAGCTTCAAGAGGTAGTCACCGGAAATGGTCTTCCAACAGTCTTGAAAGAGTTCCCAGAGATGCTTAGCACTTGTTGGCCCTTTTGCCTTCACTCTGCGATCCAGCTCACCCCAAATCATCTCGATTGGGTTCAGGTCTGGTGACTTTGGAGACCAGGTCATCTGGCGTAGCGCCCCATCACTCTCCTTCTTAGTCAAATAGCCCTTACACAGCCTGGAAGTGTGTTTGGGGTCAATGTCCTGTTGAAAAATAAATTATGGTCCAACTAAATGCAAACAGGATGGAATAGCACACCGCTGCAAGATGCTGTGGTAGGCATGATGGTTCTGTATGCCTTCAATTTTGAATAAATCCCCAACAGTGTCACCAGAAATGCACCCCCACACCATCACACCTCCTCCATGCTTCACGGTGGGAACCAGGCATGTAGAGTCCATCTGTTCACCTTTTCTACAAAGACACGGTGGTTGGATCCAAAGATCTCAAATTTGGACCCATCAGACCAAACCACAGATTTCCACTGGTCTACTGTCCATTCCTTGTGCTCTTTAGCCCAAACAAGTCTCTTATGCCTGTTGTCTGACCTTAGCAGTGGTTTCCTAGCAGCTATTTTACCATGAAGGCCTGCTGCACAAAGTCTCCTCATAATAGTTGTTCTAGAGATGAGAAGGTGTGTCCAAACTTTTGGTCTGTACTGTATATATATAGATATACAATATACAGTATATATACATATATATATATATATATATATATATATATATATAAATATAGCAGCAGTGAGGAGTATCGGGCACAACAGCTGACCCACACACGACTAGCTCTCACAGTTTCCCAATAAGTAAGGGGAGATCCGGGTGCGTATTCCAAAGCTAAGACAATGCAAAATCCAAGTATAGAAAAGAAGGGTCGCACTCCACAAGGATCTGGATGACAGATGAAGCTTTAATCCAAGCACACATCAGGGATACAGGTGGTGGGGGAGGGTGAGGACGTGCAGCGCCGGACAACGGCGGGCCGTTTCGTAAATAACTTGCTTCTACGGGTCCAGTAGAAGCGAGTTATTTGCGAAACGGCCCGCCGTTGTCTGGCGCTGCACGTCCTCCCCCTCCCCCACCACCTGTATCACTGATATGTGCTTGGATTAAAGCTTCATCTTTCATCCAGATCCTTGTGGAGTGCGACCCTTATTTTCTATACTTGGATATATATATATATATATATATATGTATATATATATATATATATATATATATATATATACACACGGCTAGCAACCTGTATAAAAAATATATATTTATATTATATAAATATTTTCAGCCAGCAGATGGTGTTTGATGGGAGCTATTAATATGTGATTGGTGGGTCTGTTGTCACAGATATATTGTGTTATTATTTAAAAAAACAAGATAGCAAATAGTGATGAGCGAGTATGCTTGTTACTACTCGGTACTCGCACGAGTATCACTGTACTCAGGCTACTCGGCGGGGACCGAGTAATCTCGCGATACTCGTGCTGTACTCGTCGTCTTCATCCCTGCATGTTGGCGCTCTTTTGAGAGCCAGCCCTCATGCAGGGATTGGCTGGCAGACCACTGCAATGCCACAGCCCTGTTAGTTGTGGAATTGCAGTGATTGGCCGGCCCGCACAGCGTGACCGAGCCTTTATACCGGCGGGCGCGCTGTGCTCTGCTCACAGCCATCCAGACAGTCAGTGCAGGGAGAGGGTTGCTGCTTCAGGGAAAGGTTTGCGGCCCTTTATAGTTATTTCCGTAGCAGGGCTGCAAACAGTGTGACCAGAAGTCCTTCTCAGGACTATTGTAGTTCTATACAGGCAGGCAGGGTAAAGCCAGGTCGGAGTACAGGAGCAGAGTCCTTCTCAGGACTATTGTTGCTATATACAGGCAGGGTATAGCCAGGTCGGAATACAGGCTAGTGACCAGAAGAGTCCTTGTCAGGACTATTGTAGCAGTATACAGGCAGGCAGGCAGGCAGGGTATATAGCCATTCCTAGTGGTGACCGTATACCAGCCTTCATCATATCTGGGGCTGGTGTACACAGTCTAAAACAGTCCAGATAGTGTCAGACTTCTCAGTAATTGTCGCTCCTAAAAACCTGTTAGGTTCTTAGTGCATCCGTGCTTGCATTTAAAAACCGCACGTGTGTGCCTGTCGGTGGCAGCGTACAGGTGCACTTGTGTGCGTTTTTCACAAACTATTATATAACGCACAAGTGTAGTGTATAATACACGTCAGTCAGCAGTGGCTGATAGTGTCAGACTTCTCAGTAATTGTCGCTCCTAAAAACCTGTTAGGTTCTTAGTGCGTCCGTGCTTGCATTTAAAAACCGCACGTGTGTGCCTGTCGGTGGCAGCGTACAGGTGCACGATTTGCACAAACTTGGATATAACGCACAAGTCTAGCGAATACACGTAAGCACAGCATTGCAAAATGCGCAAGGGCGTTGGCAAGGAACAAGGAAGTGGACGTGATGGTGGTGCAGGCAGAGGCCGAGGTCGTGGGCAAGCTCTAATTTCGCCACAACAAAGGGCCACATCTAGTCGCTCGCACGTCCTGTCCCAAATTCTTGGGGACCACAGCAGTACACCGCTCTTGAACCAAGACCAGTGTCAACAGGTTGTTAGTTGGATTGCGGATAATGCTTCCAGTAAGATTGGCACCACCACAAACACTCTGTCTTCCACACGGTCAAGTGTCAGTAGCCGTGATACTGCACCGCACATTTCAGAACCTGATCCTCCTTCCTACCACCAGGCCGAGTACACGTCCTCGGACATTACTGATCCCACACTTGGACACTCGGAAGAGCTGTTCACGTTTCCATTCGCACATTCTGGCCTCTCGCCAGCTCCTGTTGAAGTGGGTCATGAGGTGATCGTATGTACAGATGCCCAAATATTTGAGCAGCCACGTTCTCACGAAGTTGGCAACGTGTCTCAACAAGGGGTGGACGATGATGAGACACAATTGTCAGGAAGTCAGGAGGAGGAGCAGGGTGCGGAAGAGGAAGACGACGTGGTGGATGATCCAGTAACTGACCCAACCTGGCAGGAGGATATGCAGAGCGAGGACAGCAGTGAACAGGGGGAGGGAGGCATCCCAACAGGCAGTAAGAAGCAGGGTGGTGGCTCCAGGCAGAAGTCAGGCAACCGTTCCCCGGAACAACAACACGACACAAGGTGCCTGTACAAATGTTAGGTCTTCCCGAGTCTGGCAGTTTTTTAAGTTGGCTTCAGATGATTCTAAAAAGGCCATTTGCAACACCTGCCGTGCCAGCATCAGCAGGGGTACCAAAACTAGCAGCCTGACCACCACCAGCATGATCAGGCACATGTCAGCCAAGCACCCGACTTTGTGGGAAGTACAACAGAGTCGAGGAGCAGTGCTTGCTGATGTCACTGCTACGTCTTCGCTGGTTGTGCATGCGAGCCAATCCCCTGTCCATGCTGCCTGCGAACAAGCCTCCTCCGGTCCTGCACCTGCAGTTGCCTACGCAGAAATAACACCATCATCAAGCACGTCCTTGTCCCAGCGCAGCGTTCAGTTATCCATTCAGCAAACCTTTGAATGCAGGCGCAAATACACTGCCAACGCTCCACATGCCACAGTTCTAAATGCTAACATTTCGCGACTGCTTGCGCTGGAAATGTTGCCTTTTAGGCTGGTGGAGACAGAAGCATTCCGCGACCTGATGGCGGCAGCTGTCCCACGTTACTCGGTCCCCAGCCGCCACTATTTCTCCCGGTGTGCCGTCCCCGCGTTGCATAACCACGTGTCACAAAACATCACACATGCCCTGAACAACGCTGTTTCACCCAAAGTCCACCTAACCACAGACACGTGGACAAGTGCTTGTGGGCAAGGCCGCTACATCTCGTTGACGGCACACTGGGTTAATATTGTGGAAGCTGGGAACCAGTCTGAGAGAGGGACGGAACACGTCCTTCCCACACCAAGGTTTGCAGGCCCTACCTCAGTCAGGGTTTCACCCACACTCTACAGCTCCGGAATGTCATGCTCTTCAGCCTCCTACTCCTCCTGCACATCCTCATCCACTTTACCCTCCACACCAGTCCCAAGCTGGAAGCACTGCAGCACTGCCTCGGCGAAGCGGCAACAGGCTGTGCTGAAGCTAATCTGCATAGGTGACAAACCCCACAATGCAGAAGAGCTGTGGACAGCTCTGAAACAGCAGGCAGATCACTGGCTCACACCTCTGAACCTAAAGCCAGGAAAGGTCGTGTGTGACAATGGCCGGAACCTGGTGGCGGCTTTGAGGCGAGGCCAGCTGACACATGTTCCATGCGTGGCCCATGTGTTCAACCTCGTGGTTCAGCGGTTTCTAAAGTCATACCCAGAGCTGTCTGATCTGCTGGTAAAAGTTTGCCGCCTGTCTGCACATTTTCGAAAGTCACCTACTGCTTCAGCCGGCCTTGCCGGCTTTCAGCGCCGTTTGCATCTTCCGGCTCAAAGACTGGTGTGTGATGTCCCCACGCGTTGGAATTCAACTCTGCACATGTTGGTCAGGATATGTGAGCAGAAAAGGGCAGTTGTTGAGTACCTGCATCACCTAAGCCGTCAGGAAATGGGTCAAACTCCACACATAACACCTGAGGACTGGAGATGGATGTCCGACCTATGTACCATCCTCCAAAACTTTGAGGACTCCACCAAGATGGTGAGTGGTGATGACGCCATTATTAGCGTCACCATACCGCTACTCTGCCTTCTAAAATGGTCTCTGCTCAAAAACAAACATGATGCATTGCAGGCGGAGCGCGATGAGTTGCAGCAAGAAACAGTAGTGGGTGTGGGTGATAACACACAGCCCAGCCTCGTCTCATCACAACGTGCAGTGGAGGACTATGACGAGGAGGAGGATGAAGACACGGAGCAACTCTCCGGCCAAATTGAGGATATGACATGCACACCAGTCATATCCTCGGTTCAGCGTGGCTGGCCAGAGGACAGGGTAGATGAGGAGGAGGAGGAGGAGGAGGAAAAGGACAGCATGTTCAGTTATCGTGTTGGTCAGGCTACTGAAGTCCTGGCTGTTAAGAGTCTGGCGCACATGGCTGACTTTATGGTAAGCTGCCTGTCTCGTGACCCTCGCGTTAAGAACATCTTGGGCGACAATCATTACTGGTTGGTAACACTGTTAGATCCATGCTATAAGGAGAACTTTATGTCTCTTATTCCCGAGGCGTAGAGGTCAACCAAAATGCAGCAGTTCCGGAAGGCCATAGTCACGGAAGTAGGCAAAGCATTCCCCTCACAAAACGCTAGCGGCATAGGTCAGGAATCAGTGGACAACCAAGGCGTACAGCCGAGAGAGGCACAAGTCCAATCCGCCAGAGGTAGGGGAACAGTCTTTAAGATGTGGGACAGTTTTCTCAGCCCCTCACGTACCACAGCCCCTGAGGTGCGGGGTAGTGCCACAAGAAATCCTAAGTTTGCCCAGATGCTCAAGGAGTACCTTGCAGATCGAACAACTGTACTCCGACATTCCTCTGTGCCTTACAATTATTGGGTATCCAAGGTGGACACGTGGCATGAATTGGCTCTCTACGCCTTGGAAGTCCTGGCCTGCCCTGCCGCTAGCGTTTTGTCAGAGCGTGTTTTTAGTGCCGCAGGTGGAATCATTACAGATAAATGCACCCGCCTGTCAACTGAAAATGCTGACAGGCTGACTCTGATCAAGATGAATAAGGGTTGGATTGGGCCAGACTTCACCACACCACCAGCAAATGAGAGCGGAATTTAAAGTTTGTAACGGGAATTTTCCATGTACCTCCACTCACCCATGGGTACACACTTCTGGACTTTGGATAATCGCTGGACTTCTCCTCCTTCTCCTCATGCGCCACCATGATGACCGTTACAATAGTTAGGCCTTTGTTTCAGGTATACCCCCAGTGGTACATTTTTTCGCCCATTCTTTGCAGAATGGACATTACAACGACAGGAGACCCGCTCCTTTGCAATGGGAACAATGTTTTGAGGCCCTCATGCACGTCTCTATCCAGGGACAACGTGGAGCCTCCCAATTTTTGGCTGCCCTGCCTAAGGACTATACTATAATACACCCACTTCCTGACAATGGACACTTAATGTTTTGAGGCCCTCATGCACGTCTCTATCCAGGGACAATGTGGAGCCTCCCAATTTTTGGCTGCCCTGCCTAAGGGCTATACTATAATACACCCACTTCCTGACAATGGACACTTAATGTTTTGAGGCCCTCATGCACGTCTCTATCCAGGGACAACGTGGAGCCTCCCAATTTTTGGCTGCCCTGCCTAAGGGCTATACTATAATACACCCACTTCCTGACAATGGACACTTAATGTTTTGAGGCCCTCATGCACGTCTCTATCCAGGGACAACACGGAGCCTCCCAATTTTTGGCTGCCCTGCCTAAGGGCTATACTATAATACACCCACTTCCTGACAATAGACACTTAATGTTTTGAGGCCCTCATGCACGTCTCTATCCAGGGACAACGTGGAGCCTCCCAATTTTTGGCTGCCCTGCCTAAGGGCTATACTATAATACACCCACTTCCTGACAATGGACACTTAATGTTTTGAGGCCCTCATGCACGTCTCTATCCAGGGACAACGTGGAGCCTCCCAATTTTTGGCTGCCCTGCCTAAGGGCTATACTATAATACACCCACTTCCTGACAATGGACACTTAATGTTTTGAGGCCCTCATGCACGTCTCTATCCAGGGACAACGTGGAGCCTCCCAATTTTTGGCTGCCCTGCCAAAGGGCTATACTACAATAGACCCACTTCATTACAATAGGCACTTCAGGTTTACAGGCCCTCATGCACGTCTCTATCCAGGGACAACGTGGAGCCTCCCAATTTTTGGCTGCCCTGCCTAAGAGCTATACTATAATACACCCACTTCCTGACAATGGACACTTAATGTTTTGAGGCCCTCATGCACGTCTCTATCCAGGGACAACGTGGAGCCTCCCAATTTTTGGCTGCCCTGCCTAAGGGCTATACTATAATACACCCACTTCCTGACAATGGACACTTAATGTTTTGAGGCCCTCATGCACGTCTCTATCCAGGGACAACGTGGAGCCTCCCAATTTTTGGCTGCCCTGCCAAAGGGCTATACTACAATAGACCCACTTCATTACAATAGGCACTTCAGGTTTACAGGCCCTCATGCACGTCTCTATCCAGGGACAACGTGGAGCCTCCCAATTTTTGGCTGCCCTGCCAAAGGGCTATACTACAATAGACCCACTTCCTTACAATAGGCACTTCAGGTTTACAGGCCCTCATGCACGTCTGTATGCAGGGGCATTGGTGAACCTCACAATTTTGGACTGCCCTGGCAAAGGAAAATACTACAAAGACTCACTTCCTCAAAATGGGCACATTAGACTCAGAGGCCTTTATGTACGTCTCTTCTCAGGGACATCGGAGTGCCACACAATGTTTTACGTAAAATCTTTCATGTATTAATCTCAAAAGGTAACATACATTAGCTCTATCTCACTATTGGGTATGTGCCCTTAACATTTCCGCCATGAAAATTCATTTTGGTGTCATTTTTGAAGGTTTTCTGGTGAGTCCGTAAAAATGGCGTAAAACGCGGACAAAATTGTTCACAGCTGTGACTTTTGAGTGATAAATGCTTCAAGGGGTCTTCCCCATGCTGTTGCCATGTCATTTGAGCTCTCTTCTGAGACTTTTGTGCCATTTTTAGGGTTTCTACATGCTGCCGGAGGTCATTTCACAAAAATACTCGGGTCTCCCATAGGATAACATTGGGCTCGGTGCTCGGGCCGAGTACACGAGTATCTTGGGATGCTCGGCCCGAGCCTCGAGCACCCGAGCTTTTTAGTACTCACTCATCACTAATAGCAAACACTAAATGTGCACTACTGCACTAAGAATTTCAAACTGTACTTATTATTAAAATTTTAGATTTTTGGGAAAAATTTGCAATTTCTTGAGCTACCCCGCCACGTCACGGCAAATCTCATTGGGGCAGTCCTAATCTAAAATAATTTTATATAAAATGTGTCATATGGCCTCACGTATGAAAAGTAGAACTGTTCTTAGCAGCACTTACTTGGTGTTTTTCAATCCCGTACCCATGACTGAATCATGGCTGTGGGCGGGACAGGTCCAAGCAAATGCTGCATGAAGTAAATAGCCCTGTGGACTGGGCCTGATGACTGAATGTGAACAGCCAACTATTGCCAAAATCAAGACATATAGAATACACCCTTAATTGGGGTGCACGGTAAGGTGATGGGTCAGCCACCGGCCAATTCAATGAAAGAAACAAGATAGCCAGCACTAAATGTGCTCTACTGCACTAAAAATTCCAAACTGTACTTATTATTAAAATTTGAGATTTTTGGCAAAAAATTGCAATTTCTTGAACTACCCTGCCACGTCACGACAAATCTCATTGGGGCAGTCCAACTCTAAAATATTTTTATATAAAATGGGCCATAAGGCCTCACATATGAAAAGTAGAACTGCTCTTAGCAGCACTTAATTGGTGTTTTTCAATCCCGTACCCATGACTGAATGATGACTGTGGGCAGGACAGGTCCAAGCAAATGCTGCATGAAGTAAATAGCCTGTGAACAGGGCCTGATGGCTGAATGTGATCAGCCACCAATTGCCAAAATCAAGACAGGTGGAATACAATCTTCTGTTATTAGGAGGCTTGTGACAGGTTTGTGCCCTGAGTCTCCCTTTTCTTTTGGTGACTTTATGATTAATGTCAGTTTTCTTTGGCAGCAGCTTCTCATTACCTGTCCTCAGGTGCATCCGGTTTGAGACCATTCCCCTCTCAATATAAGGTCATATTTCCAAGTAGAGAGCACCGGTTACTCTGATTCCATTCTGAAGCTAATCCTGTAGGTGGAAGGAGCTGCTGAAGCCCTTATCATCTGAAGCGGTGTAGGCTGCTGTCCTAGTGTCTGACTGCAGCTATAAACTTGGACCTTATCCTTTTGTTGCTTGAACTGTATGTCTTTCCTTCCCTTCCAGGTTGATTAGTACAGTGGTTGTACTAGTATCTATTGGCTTGCCATCTTACTAGCCAGGGTATTTGCAGGACTAGTGAAGGAATGGATATTCAGCTCAGCTACGAGTCTAAACACCCCATTTATGGATGCTAGGGAGCTCAGGAAACAGCGTGAGGTGAGCACAGGAGGTGTCCCTTCAGCTCTCTCTGTAGCTGCAGAGCCCACCATTGTTAAAGTGTTACCGGTGTACCCATTGTTTGTTGTGTTTTTCGTCACGCGCCGGACATCCCTTAGTCTGTGCGTGACAGGTGCTGTGCAGAAGTGGAGTTTTTCCAAGAGTAGTGGGGAGACTGTGGAAGGTTTGAGGGGTGAAGGCGGAGCTGGGGTGGAGCCTCTGTGGAGTCTCAAGGGGGCCAAAAAATGTTGCCAGTATGAGGTCCTGAAATTCCTGGTTACAGCCTTGGGTCTTGTGATTCAGTGCTTCCAAAGGACTACCTTGAAGACAAAACATTTGCATTGAGATATCACTTACAGTAGTATCTTTATTTACATCTGAGGACCAATCACACCTAAACATAGCACTCAATTCCTGTGTCCAAGCGCATTTGGATGGAATTAGATATGTGCTGTGTCTTCTATTTTAAAGAACGGGGCATGCACCGCTAAGTTTGCGCAGTCCTTGCTATGCTGATGTATTAGGATAGGTCCAGACAGATAGAGACTAGGAAGTGATTTATTACAGGGAGGATAAAATAGAGGAATGAAGCACAGGCCAGACTGAAAACTGTAGTTTTAAAATAAAGCAGAACATACATACACACTATGACAATTCTTTGCGTGATGTAAAAAGTGTTGTATGGCTGGGAAACAGAAATCTGGAAATGAGAATTTACTATTTAAGAGCTGATTATTTTTTCCTTAAGAGAGTTGTCTAGTCGTAGGATATTGAAGATTCATCCTTTGGATAGGTAATCAATATGAGGTCCGTGGGGATTCCACTTAAGGCACCCTCACATTTCAGTTTTTATTTGCTTTGGTGGCCACTAGATATAAACACTTTGAACGGAGCTACAAAGCACAGCCCAATTTGGAATGTAAGGGGTACTGCTTAGTTACATAATTACATAGTTACTTAGGTTGAAAAAAGACCTAGGTCCATCTAGTTTAATTTTCCTCCACCAGCTCTACATTTGGTCACTAAAGGCCCCGTCACACACAGAGATAAATCTTTGGCAGATCTGTGGTTGCAGTGAAATCATGGACATATTGTTCCATTTGTACACAGCCACAAACCTGGCACTGATTGTCTACAATTTCACTGCAACCACAGATCTGCCACAGATTTATCTCTGTGTGTGACAGGGCCTTAAGTCATTTATAACCAACAATGTTTTGTGTACTGAGGAAATCATCGAGCCCTTTTTTAAAAGCTGTTATAGTGTCTGCCATTACTACCTCTTGTGGTAGGGCATTCCACAGTCTGACTGCTCTAACTGTAAAGAACCCTTTCCTATTTAGCTGTCGGAATCGCTTTTCTTCCACTCGCAGTGAGTGCCCCCTGGTCCTTAGTATTGTCTTTGGAAGGAATAAGTCATGTTCCAGTCCTTTATATTGACCACACATCTATTTATACATATAAATGAGATCTCCTCTGAGACGTCTTTTTTCTAAACTAAACATATCTAACTTTTTCAACCTCTCATCATATGGGAGGCCTTCCATCCCTTGTAGTACTCTAGTTGCCCGCCTTTGAACTGACTCTAACTTCTGAATGTCCTTTTTAAAATGTGGAGCCCAAAACTGGATCCCATATTCCAGATGTGGCCTTACAAGTGATTTATAGAGGGGCAACAATACGTTGGGAAAGCAGAACTGCAAAAGCAGCTCAAAACATTTAATATAGGAATTTTGGTACTGCAGTATAGCTATTGGAAAAAATTAGATACTTGGTTTACAAATTGGCTATTTACTTGTTAGATTTCTTAATCTAGATAGAGGTATATTAGGAAAGTGTCCCAACAAAGAGAGGTGCACCTTGCCGTTGGCTGTCGGGCATACACGAATTGGTCAATTTGTAAACCAAGTATCTCATTTTTTCCAATAGATGTAATGCAGTGCCAAAACTCCTATATTCAATTTCTACATATTTTAGCTTTTCAGAGTGCTGCTGCAAATATTTTTGTAACTTTGTTGAATTTTCATCATTCACTTTTTTACACCTAATGGATGTGCTGGTCAGTGTTTTTATATGAGTAAACACTAGAAGTGGGATGTTTACACTGATTAAAAGGGTATCCTTGGCCACTTGTTGGTTCATATGTGCGGAGGCTGATCATAATACAGACGGGCATGTTGTAGCTGGTATTTAAGTTCTACTCTCTACTGATCACAAAGGTTTACCAACATGTGTAATATGGAGTTCCAACTCATGTACGATGTGCTCTGAGATGACAATTCAGAGATGGAAAATGAGGAGGAGGAGGGGATGCAGGAACTGGTGCAGAAGGTTTAGTAAACCCTGATGGAGGTACAGTCCACAATTCTCAGTGATTGTAGCACGAGTGCCATCCCAGGGTCCAACTCAGTCTTGACCTGCACAAACTTCTTGCAGGGCGCAGTCAGGGAAATGTAAATGTGGTGCCCCTGACCTGGTCAGGCACCACTGAGTACTGCAACCATGGTGGGGCAGTACTTCCAAGTAATCCTGAAGGCTGGAATAGGGTGTGTACGCACAGACACATAGCCACAAGGTCTCCCACACCATTAGAGGGGCCCCTTGGGCAGACCCAAGAGAGGGCTTGCCTCCACATCTCATTAAGGGGTGTAGCGGAGGGGCTGAGAACTAAAGTTCCAGAGGCTGTCAGGAAAAAAAGGGAGTGAGCCAGTCTGGTAGCAGTGAGCGCAGTTGCTAGGAGATGCAGGCGCGCACACTCTAGTCAGACCCTGCACGTGAAGTAGCTGCTAGTGGGGGAGAACGGTTACCAGTCAGTCAGTCAGAAAGATGCTGAGGGAGTCAGTGGGTCAAGTACGGGGGCTCCTGGTGACTAGGCACGCACGGAGAACAGGTCCCCAGAGTAGAAGTCCATTTATTGATCTGCTCAACCTGCCAGTGAGAGGAACTATAAGCCCCTCACCAACTATCTAGAGTCCGAGCCTCAGCAACAACGAGGGGGCCCATAAAGGGAATCGAGCCTGGAGCCATCTCACTTGGTCCACGCTGCCGGCAAACGGGCCACAAAGGGGAGAAAAGGCAGTGATGTCTTCCCTGGATGAATATCACGGTGCTTCAAGTCAGGGGTTATCCGAAACAAGAAGTGCTAGGAAGGCGAGTTAATGGCTACCCTTAGACCAGCCTAAGGGATACCTGGTTTCATCTGGTTTAATCTCAGCATTGCCCGGGTACCTCACAAAACATCAAAAAGTGAGTAAAAACAAGTTGAAAGACTTTCCGGACTGAGACTGAGTGATTCTGGAACCTTTTGTTCTACACACCCAAGCCCCTGGGGCCAGCCTCACTCATGGAGGCCACACCATCCGACTGCAGACTCTATCAGCCCCAGACGCTCATTAAACCTGCAGTGGCGGTCACCCATAACCCTGACCGCAAACCGTGAGTGGCGTCATGACTCCTATACATACAAAACCGACATACCTGTTGCCAGAAATGCCCAAGTGAAGTCCCTGTGGCGTCCCTGAAGGTGGAGTGATGTCCCTGGGGCGACTACTTCAGGTGGGCTCCACATCTGGCGTCACGAACAGGATCAAGGAGTAGATCTGTTTAGACAGGTGACAGTATGCCTCAGTGGTCCGATCGAAAAATTTGAACCGCCGCCATTTTTTGCCGTTAAAAGTGCGCGATTTTAAAAGTTGCAGCCCGCGCAGAGGAAAAGGTAACTGGCCACGGAGAGGAGTGGCTGCCACAGCATGTGAAGCGTGCTCTGACACAGTGAAAGGAGAAGATGGGGGCGGATCTGTCCCCAAACTGCGGGGACGTCCCAGTCCTGTGGGAGGAGAACAACCAAAAGGGAAACTAAGACTGAAGTTTGACCAAAACCTGATGAGCAACGATAGAGACAAAATGGCATCAGCGGTAGGTGACAAGGGAGAGCAGGGTTGGACCCGGCCTATGATTGCAGGGGAGCTGGAGGCAGAAGTGGAAAGAATTGCGGATTGCATGGAGGCGCAGCGGAGGCGAGAAGTAGCCGCTTGGAGGAAGAGAATGATCATGGCAATTAGAAACCTGCGGTTGTCAGTGCAGCGAGGCCCGCCTGGAGGCACCGCTCATGCTAAACTGGAGTCATCGTCAGCAATAGCGACCCTGCTACAGGATGTCTCCAGCATGAATCTGAGTGAGTGCAAAACCGCCCCTGTTCCACCTGGTATGCTGACCCCACCGGCATTGTCATCAGAAGCCGGTGCGATGTCCGACGCGTTGTCTGGTGCGATGTCCGGTGCGATGCCCGATGCGATGTCCGGTGCGACACCCGATGTGATGTCCAGTGCGACACTCGATGTGACATCTCATGCGTCACCCACGGTCAGACCAGACCATGCCACAATGCCTCCTGTCCCAGTTGCCCAACCAGAGACGGTCACAGCGCCCCAGTCGCTGACTGGGGATCCAGCTTCTACACCCAGACCAGAAGTGGTCCCAGCACCCCAGTCGCTGACTGGGGATCCAGCTTCTACATCCATACCAGAGACGGTCACAGCACCCCAGTCGCTGACTGGGGAACCAGCTCCTACCCCCAGACCAGAGGCGGTTACAGCGCCACAGTCACTGACTGGGGAACTAGCACCTGCGCTCCGACCTGAAGCAGACAAAGAACTGGCTCAGCTGAAAGGAGAACTGAATGCTCTGTACCGAGCACACCTGGTGGAGAGGTACTTGATCAACAAGCTGCCACCCAACTGACCGGAGGAGGTCGTAGTGCCCTCTGAGAGAGAGGGAGGCTAGGAGGCCGCGATGCTGTTCCCCCACCGATCGGAGGCGGTAGCAGCACTCCCTGCCAGGGAGGAAGAACTGGTACCAGAAAGTCCTGGCATGTATGATATCTGGTTGCCTGCTGATGATCATGTGATGTTAATGCGGAGGCCAGCCCACAGAGAGCGACGACGGGTGAGAGCCGGTCGCTCACGCCCCTTGTAGAGATAGAAAAAGTTTAGTTTAAAAATATTATAAAAGTAACGGTTAACATGTTTTAACCCCTTAACGACCCTTGACGTACTGGGTGCGTCATGGTGACATGGTGCTAAACGACGCATGACGTACCCAGTACGTCATGGCGAAATCGGGGTCCCGGAGTCCCGGGGAGTGAAATTTGTTTAATTAAACAGTAGATTCGGGAAGGAGGGGACCTCTGCCTGACCTCAGGAGGGGTGGTGCCTCCTCCCCGAACCTACAGAGGCTGTGATTGGCTGACGAACGCCGCTCAGCCACTTACAGTCACTGTAATGTTCCAGCCATTGAAAATGGCTGGAACATTGAAATCCAGCCCTGATCAGTGCTGCTGTAGCACTGGCCATTGGCTGGAGCTGGGTGATCGGTGCTTCACCCGCCCCCAGTTCTGATTGGAGAGACCGGTCTTGTGACCGATCTCTCCAATCACCGTGGATCTGGTGCCGGTGACGTGTGTCCGTCCCTGAAAGCCGAGGAGAGCGGTCTCTGCGGGTGCCCATCGGTAAGTTGCTGCCCCCGCCGCCTGCCCCTGTCCCCGATCGCCCTGCCAGCCCCGCCGCTGTCTCCTATCGCCCCGCCCGCCACCGCCAGCCCCGCCGCTGTCTACGATCGCCCCGCCAGCCCCGCCGCTGTCTCCGATCGCCCCGCCCGCCAGCGCCAGCCCCGCCGCTGTCTCCGATCACCCTGCCCGCCAGCCCCAGCCCCGCCGCTGTCTCCGATCGCCCCACCCGCCGCGGCTCCGTTCGCCACCGCCAGCCCCGCCGCTGTCTCCAATCGCCCCGCCCGCCACCGCCAGCCCCGCCTCTGTCTCCGATCGCCCCGCCCACCAGCGCCAGCCCCGCCGCTGTCTCCGATCACCCCGCCCGCCAGCCCCAGCCCCGCCTCTGTCGCCGATCGCCCCGCCCGCCACCGCGAGCCCTGCCGTGGCTCCGATCGCCACCGCCAGCCCCGCCGCTGTCGCCGATCGCCCCGCCGCTGCTCCCGATCCACCGCTGTCCCCGATCGCCCCGCCCGCCACTGTCCCCGCCGCCACGTTTGCCACTGTCCCCGCCGCCACGTTCGCCACTGTCCCCGCCGCCACGCTCGCCACTGTCCCTGCCGCCGTCGCACCCACCTTTTTCAGCCGCTGCTGCCCCCGAATCGGCCCCCACTGTTCCCGATCGGCCGCCGCTGCCTCCTTCATCGGCTGCCCCTTCTCCATCACCACTACACCTCCTTCCCCTCCATGTGCTGCAAGCCATCCTCCCCCCACATGTGCTGCAAGCCACCCTCCCCCCACATGTGCTGCAAGCCACCCTCCCCCCACATGTGCTGCAAGCCACCCTCCCCCCTCCATGTTCTGGGCCCCCCTCCCCCCGGGGCCCCCCCCTCTTCTATGTGCCATCTCTCTCTCCCATCAGACTCTGCCCCCCTCCCCGATCTGCTGCCTGCTCTCTCCCATCCTCTTCATCTACTGCCCCCTCTCACACTCCTCAATCTGTTGCCTCCTTCATCTGCTGCCTCTTCTGTCTGCTGTGATCCTGCTGCCTAGATCCATCCTGTAAGGTAGGTATCCCCATTTCACCTCCCTCCCCCCCATCCTCCGCCGCTCCTCCATCCGCTGCGCCATTTCCCATCATCCATCCGCTGCGCCCTTTCCCATCCTCTGCGGCTCCTCCATCCGCTGCGCCCTTTCCCATCTTCCATCCGCTGTGCCCTTTCTCATCTGCCGCCCCCGCCCTCTCACATCGCATTATCCAGTGCAGTTGCTCGCTTTCAGACTGGAGTGGATGATGCGATGCGAGACTCGTGCATTGCTCTCATGTTTGGCACTGGTCTTAGTGGCAGGCGCTCATATTTTTTTTTTTTAGTCATTTTTTTTTTTTACTGATGTCTGTATTTTTTATTTCGCCAAACTATTTTTTTTGTATGGGGGGGTCTAGTTTCCAAAATGGGATCACATGTGGGGGAGCTCCATTGTTTAGGCACTTCAGGGGGTCTCCAAATGTAACATGGCGTCTGCTAATAATTCCAATCAATTTTACTGTGAAATGGCGCTCCTTCTATTCTGAGCCCCGCCGTACGCCCAAACAATTGATTTCCACCACTTATGAGGTACCTGTGTACTCAGGAGAAATTGCACAATACATTTTATGGTGCATTTTTTCCTGATACCCTTGTGAAAAAAAAGCTACCTGTTTGAAAAAACAATTTTGTGGTAAAAAAAAGAATAAAATATTTTCACGGCTGAACATTACAAACGTTTGTGAAGCCTCCAGGGGTTCAAAGTGCTCACTAAGCAGCTAGATAAATTCCATGAGGGGTCTAGTTTCCAAAATGTGGTCAATTGTGGGGGAGCTCCATTGTTTAGGCACTTCAGGGGGGTCTCCAAACGCAACATGGCGTCCGCTAATAATTCCAACCAATTTTGCTGTGAAATGGCGCTCCTTGCCTTCCGAGTCCTGCTGTGTGCCCAAACATTTGATTTCCACCACATATAAGGTATCTGCATACTCAGGAGAAAATGCACAATACATTTTATGGTGCATTTTTTCCTGATACCCTTGTGATAAAAAAGCTACCTGGTTGAAGCAACAGTTTTGTGGTAAAAAAAATTTTTTTCTTTTCACGGCTCAACGTTATAAACTTCTGTGAAGCCCCCCAGGGGTTCAAAGTGCACATAAAACATCTAGGAAAATTACTTCAGGGCTCTAGTTTCCAAAATGGGGTCAATTGTGGGGAAGCTTCATTGTTTAGGCACCTCAGGGGGGTCTCCAAACGCAACATGGCGTCCGCTAATAATTCCAACCAATTTTGCTGTGAAATGGCGCTCATTGCCTTCCGAGTCCACTGTGTGCCCAAACATTTGATTTCCACCACATATGAGGTATCTGCGTACTCAGGAGAAAATGCACAATACATTTTATGGTGCATATTTTCCTGATACCCTTGTGATAAAAAAAGCTACCTGGTTGAAGCAACAGTTTTGTGGTAAAAAAAAAAAAAATTCTTTTCACGGCTCAACGTTATAAACTTCTGTGAAGCCCCCAGGGGTTCAAAGTGCACATCAAACATCTAAAAAAAATATTTGAGGGCTCTAGTTTCCAAAATTGGGTCACTTATGGGGGAGCTCCATTGTTTAGGCACCTCAGGGAGTCTTCAAACCGACATGGCGTCCGCTAATGAGTGCAGCTAATTTTGCACTCAAAAATTCAAATGGCGCTCCTTGCCTTCCGAGTCCTGCCGTGTGCCCAAGCATTTAATTTCCACCACATATGGGGTATCTGCATACTCAGGAGAAAATGTACAATACATTTTATGGTGCATTTTTTCCTGATACCCTTGTGATAAAAAAAGCTACCTGGTTGAAGCAACAGTTTTGTGGTAAAAAAAAAAAAAAATTTCTTTTCATGGCTCAACATTATAAACTTCTGTGAAGCCCCCAGGGGATCAAAGTGCACATCGAACATCTAGAAAAAATATTTGAGGGCTCTAGTTTCCAAAATGGGGTCACTTATGGGGGAGCGCCATTGTTTAGGCACCTCAGGGAGTCTTCAAACCCGACATGGCGTCCGCTAATGAGTGCAGCTAATTTTGCACTAAAAAATTCAAATGGCGCTCCTTGCCTTCCGAGTCCTGCCGTGTGCCCAAACATTTGGTTTCCACCACATATGAGGTATCTGCGTACTCAGGAGAAAATGCACAATACATTTTATGATGCATTTTTCCTGATACCCTTGTGAAAATACTAATTTTTATGGCTAAAGTAACATTTTTGTGTTAAAAAAGTAAAATTTTCATTTTTTCTTCTACATTGCTTTGGTTGGTGTGAAGCTCCTAAAGGGTTAATAAACTTCTTGGATGTGGTTTTGAGCAGAGTGAGGGGTGCAGATTTTAGAATGGGGTCACTTTTGGGTATTTTCTTTCGCCTAGGTTTCTCAAATCACTCCAAATGAGATGTGGTACCTAAAAAATTTTTTTATGTAAATTTTGTTGGAAAAATGAGAAATTGCTGATGAACTTTGAACCCTTCTAACTTCCTAATGAAATTTTTTTTTAAAAAAATATTGCGCTGGTGTAAAGCAGACAAGTGGGAAATGTTATTTAGTAACTATTTTGTGTGACATATCTCTCAGATTTATGGGCATAAAATTTCAAATTTTGAAAATTGCGAAATTTTCAAAATTTTCGCCAAATTTCCGAAATTTTCACAAATAAATGCAAAACATATCGGCCTAAATTAACCACTGACATGAAGTACAATATGTCACGAAAAAACAATGTCAGAATCGCCAGGATCCGTTGAAGTATTCCAGAGTTATAACCTGTCAAAGTGACACTGGCCAAAATTGCAAAAAATGGCCGGGTCTTTGAGGTGAAAACAGGCTGGGGGCTGAAGGGGTTAAAGTTTAGTAACGTTAAAGAAAATGTGTCCGCAAGGACTGTTGCAAGAACTTTTTAAAATATATTCTTTAGCACCTGGTTATGTGCACTTTAAAAATGGACCACAGGTTATGAACTGGCTATAACCAAAATCTCTCGCAGTGTAAAAAGTTACGCCAAAGGTACCAACCCCAGAGTGTGCCTGTTTATGGGGCATGGCTCTGCACCACCAGGGAGCATGCCTGTTTATGGGGCCTGCTCTCCAACACAAAGAAGCTGGTACGCCTGTTTATGGGGCCTACCCTACACCACCATCCTCAGGAGAGGAAGATTGGAGGAAAGGTCTGGGATACAGATGGCCCAGACATGGTCACCAAAGGGACCGGTGACCTGCCTCCTGGAAGTTTCTGGGTGGGACCAGGACTCGTGGGTGGTGGGTGGTGGTGGAATGGTACCTGGTATGTTGTAAATGTAAATGTCTCCCCTGTGTGGGAAAAATTGTATTTACTTTTATTGTCTTTGCACCCCGAGGATGTGCTGTTGATAACTAAGGGGGAATGTGGCACCCCTGACCTGGTCAGGCATCACTGAGTACTGCACCCATGCTGGGGCAGTACTTCCAGGTAATCCTGAAGGCTGGAAAAGGGTGTGTACACACAGACACATAGCAACCAGGTCTCCCACGCCATTAGAGGGGACCCTTGGGAAGACCCAAGAGGGGGCTTGCCTCCAAATCTCATCAAGGGGTGTAGCGGAGGGGCTGGGAACTAAATTTGCAGAGGCTGTCAGGAAAGAAGGGGAGTGAGCCAGTCTGGTACTAGTGAGCGCGGTTGCTAGGAGATGCAGGCGCGCACTCTCTAGTCAGACCCTGCACGTGAAGTAGCTGTTAGTGGGGGAGAATGGTTGCCAGTCAGTCAGTCAGAAAGACGCTGAGGGAGTCAGTCGGTCGAGTACGGGGACTCCTGGTGACTAGGCACGCATGGGGAACATGTCCCTAGAGTAGACGTCCATTTATTGATCTGCGAGCCTCAGCAGCAACGAGGGGGCCCATAAGGGGGATCGAGCCTGGAGCCATGTCACTTGGTCCATGCTGCCGGCAAACGGGCCACAAAGGGGAGAAAAGGCAATAGCGACTTCCCTGGATGAATCCCACGGTGCTTCAAGTCAGGGGTTATCTGAAACAAGAAGTTCTAGGAAAGCAAGTTAATGGCTACCCTTAGACCGACCTAAAGGATACCTGGTTTCATCTGGCTTAATCTCAGCATCGCCCGGGTACCTCACAAAACATCAAAAAGTTAGTAAAAACAAGTTGAAGGACTTTCCGGAATGAGACTGAGTTATTCTGCGACCTGTTGTTTTACATACCCAAGCCCCGGGGCCAGCCTCACTCCCGGGAGGCCACACCATCCGACTGCAGACTCCATCAGCCCCAGACGCTTGTTAAACCAGCAGTGGCGGTCACCCATAACCCTGACCGCAAACCGTGAGTGGCGTCATGACGCCTATACATACAAAACTGACATACATGTAGCCAGAACTACCTAAATAAAGACTCTGTGGCATGCCTGAAGGTGGAATGATGTCCCTGGGGCGACTACTGCAGGTGGGCTCCACATTAAGGCCCTGGTCAGAAGCACCTGTCCACATGTTTGTCCTTAAGTGGACCCTACAGGTAACTGCATTGATCAGACATGGGTGGTGTTATGGGACACGTGCTCGTGTAAGGTGGGGACAGTACCCAGGGAAAAAGAGTGGTGGCTGAGGACAGAGTACAGCAGGAGGGTCACCACCATGAGGTTGTGAAAAGCCTCAGGGTGCACAAGCCTAAGTGCAAAGGTATTGGACATGGTTGCTGATGGTGTTTGCGAATGTTCAGTGACAGGTGCAGGGTGGGAGGCATCCATGCCTTCATCCTGGACAAGGGATTGGCAAGGACATAGCACAGGGGAAGAGGTAGTGGAGTCAACAACGGACATTGATTATGGACCCAGGTGTTATGCCTACTTAGTTGAGTGCTTTGATGACATGTGCCTGGTGGTGGTCAGGCTGGGCCCCTCCTGATCTTGGTATAGCACAGGTTGCAAATGTCTGTTCTCTTACAATTCACATTTTCTTTAAAAAAGCATCAGACTGCAGAACACCTAACCTTTGGTCAAAGGTCTTATGACATGTGGGTGCAATGGAAAAAGATTTGCCTGCCTTTTCCCTCTGGTGATCCCAATGCCTCTTTGTGCTTAATGATGTGCTGCAGATTCTTTTTCCCTCTGTGCTGCTGTCCTCACTCTGCATGGCACCTTCCCAGATTGTGTTAGTGACTTAATCGTCCACCACCTTGTCTTCAACTTTCTCATTCTGGTACTGTCATGCTGAGTATGGGGAAGTACCAAGCAAAAGGTGAAAGGGAAGGGAAATCCTGTCTAAGAAAGGGGGATATGGTGACCCCTGGCTTCCTTTTCTACCCTAGATGGGTTCCGCATAAATGTGCCAAGCTGGATACCTGATCCTGGCTGACCCTGAAATAAGCCCTAGGTAGGGAATGGATGGGATGAGTGCTTAGTCAACCTCACTAAATTCATCTCCACATAATTCAGGGAGAGGAACTGCAACAATGATAAAGTTTCTTCAGATGAATACAAGCCAACTGTTTGCACTGAAGACTTGTTAAGGATATTAGACCTATCAACAGCGCAGAGTAAGGGGTAATGAGGGTATTTAAAGACATAAAGGTAAGTGCTGAAGACTAACAGCTGAAAGGGTGAGGAAATCCACAGGGTCCTATAGAGAAAGGGATAAATCCTAAGCAGAGAAAAAGAAAAAAATCAGAGAGCAGCTTGTGTAGCCAAACGCTGCAAAGGTCTATAGCCAGAAACTACAAGTCTGTCTGTCTAAGGGCTACTATGTCTTGGATTGACCTTTAACTTATGTGGAAATAAAGAAGACATTTTTTATCATATTGTTGGATGTGCCGAGCCTCTTTTTCCTGTATAAGAAGGTACACCACAGCAGTGCTTATCAAATTGTTCTCAGGCCTCATCAGTGAGCGCCTCTTAGTTGATGGTGAGGTCCAGCTGAGGTCATAGTTTTTACAGAAAGTAAACATAAATTACACAGTCCTACATTGGATCAATTTTGATGTAGCATCATAAACACTTTGTGCTAATTTATAAGGTGTATAGTGTTCAACAGACAAATAAAATGTAGGCAAAATATTATTTTTATGTCAGCATGGAATTTGATTATAACTGCTGAGGGACAGGTCCTTTGCCCCTCTTTTGAGGCCTATGAATATCTTAGTCTGTCTGGTGAGGTCCCAGTAGAAAATCCCTAATCTACACAGCATCTTAGAAACCTGAACTTATTGGTACGTAGTAAAAGAATTAACTGTCCTGGTGTGGTAAAAAATTATACACAGGTATGTATTACTAATTGTAATGAATGACCAGACGTTTACTTGTTTACGTTTATTGCTTGTCAAGTAATATACTACTTATACTGGTGTGACCCACTATTTACTTTACTCAATATTATGTTAAATTTGAATAGTATACATAATTTTTTAAAAAATAAGCAATACAGGAACACTGTCTTTTATAGACAAAGATTAATTCCTATTAATTAAAAACAAGAGATATAATCTAGAAAAAAAGACATTTTTTAATACCAGTCAAGATGACGGTCTTGATATCTGTATCTGCAATATAGATAACTTACTTGTGTATGCCAATGTACAAATGACAGTGTTATTTCCACAGATACAATTTTCCCTCCTACAGCAAGCAAATTTTCTAAGTATAGTATTACACCTACCAAAGTGAAGAACATTTGATTCTGCTAAGAAAAATATATTCATTTAAAGATTTGCTATTTCAGAGACAAGTTGGTAATCATGGCTGGCTTGTTTTTTATTCATTTTAGCTTTTTGGTTACTGGGTAAGATAAAGAAATTGTGTTCAAAATTGGAGCTTGGATAACATATATTTATCCATCTTTTAAAATTAGATATGCTAACTTGAGTAAACAAATGAAGAAAAGTAAGCAATTTGCACTTGAGATTTTCCTTCCTACTCTATAAGTAACATAATTATTTTCTGAATTTAGTTTGAATTACTGTCATACGCAGTAGGTATGATATATCCTAATAAATGTGTTACTTATATCCATAAACTTTTTTGAAATGGAAGAAATAAGTACCAGACCATTTGTGCCTAAGAAAAAGATATCTCTATAAGTTTAGCAATAACTTTCCGATCACTGGTGGTTCCATGGCAAAAAGCAATCTCGAGAACCATAGTTGTGAAGAGCCCTGGTTCAATGGAGCAGATGTCTATAATGCACACAACTTGTCCATTCATTCTTAACAGAAGAGCCAAAAACTTGCCAAGTGTAGCGCTCTGCTGATCTCTGGTTACTTTGTTAGATAGAATGGTGAGATACTTCTTTTTATGATGTTTACATGAGGGTTAAATAATCCTAAATTTTTATAAATCAGATGTTTATGGATGCATCAATACCAAATAGGCATATTTTTTCCTTTTCCCTTTTCAACTCCTACACGACCGATAACGTACCCATATTTCATGGTTGGAAAGGAGTTCCTGACCTATGACATATGGATACATCATGACAATTTAGCTGGGGCTTACATAACAGCCGAGATCCTGTTCTCACAGCCAAGATTGGTGCCCGCTTGCTGTTAAACTCCCTAAATGCTGTGGTCGATAGTGATCATAGAATTCGAAAGGGTGGTAAAGGAGTGAGCAACACTGACAGTTTTAATGTATTCCTGATGAATTGCAATACATTATACTATCGATCAGAGCAATAAACGTTAATGTATCCATATAGGGACTAAGTAAAAAAGTTTAAAAAGAATGGGAAAAAAATAAAAATATTGAAAAAAAATCCTGAAAATAAACAACAAAAAAATAAAAAAATATGATACCAATAAATGCATATATTTATGTAAAAACAAAAATATAGAAAAATAAAAGTACACTTTGGCATTGATATGTCCAGAACAATCTGATCAATAACACAATAAAATTAGTTAAACATTTCAGTGAAGACTATAAAAAACTAACAAAAACTGTCTTTTCATCATAAAGCTGAAAAAAGTGGAATAAAACGTGTTCAAAAAGTCATATAGAAATAAAAATGGTACCGCTTAAAACAATCTCTTGTCTCACAAAAAACAATCCACAAAATATATCAGTCAGTGATAAAGTAAAAAAGCTTTAGTTCTCAGAATACAAAAATGCAAAAATATTTTTTTTTCTATAAAATAGAGTTTATGGTGTAAAAGTGGAAACACAAAAAATATATAAATGTGGTATCGCTGTAATTGTACTGACTTGAAGAATAAAGCTGTCTTATCACTTTTATGACATCTAATATATAAAGCTCAGTGTATGTATGTGTGTATATATGTGTGTGTCTATGTCCGCTAAAGTAATCCGCCCCGTCGCATTTACAATCACGAAATTTTGCACAGACGCCCCATGTGACTCAGGGAACGTCATAGACCATGTTTGGGAAGGAAAATTTAACCCCGTGCTTTCCAGTTACGCTACAAAAATCCTGCAGCCATTAAACTGAATGGAGCTGGGAGCAGCAGGCTATAAATAGCAACTGTCAGTGGTTGCTATAGGAACAAAATAAACTGTTAGTATAAGAAGTTTATGTCTGAGGTAAAAAGAAGTCAGTGGTGAGACGGATAAAGAGAGACAGAAAGAGACAGAGACAGACAGAGACAGCCGGGCAAAGACACAGCCGTGCAAAGAGACAGCCAGGCAAAGAGACAGCCCTGGAAAGAGACAGCCCTGGAAAGAGACAGCCCTGGAAAGAGACAGCCCTGGAAAGAGACAGACCTGGAAAGAGACAGACTGGCAAAGAGACAGATGGGCAAAGAGACAGACCTGGAAAGAGACAGACCAGGCAAAGAGACAGACCTGGCAATGAGACAGATTGGCAAAGAGACAGATGGGCAAAGAGACAGACGGGAAAGAGACAGATGGGCAAAGAGATAGCCCTGGAAAGAGACAGCCCTGGAAAGAGACAGACTGGCAAAGAGACCGACGGGCAAAGAGACAGACGGGCAAAGAGACAGAGCTGGAAAAAGACAGACCGGGCAATGAGACAGATGGGCAAAGAGACAGACGGACAAAGAGACAG
Organism: Anomaloglossus baeobatrachus; assembly: GCF_048569485.1. NCBI lineage: Eukaryota > Metazoa > Chordata > Amphibia > Anura > Aromobatidae > Anomaloglossus > Anomaloglossus baeobatrachus. The sequence continues at coordinate 140,472,963 of NC_134360.1, forward strand.
ACGGGAAAGAGACAGACGGGCAAAGAGATAGCCCTGGAAAGAGACAGCCCTGAAAATAGACAGCCCTTGAAAGAGGCAGCTGGGCAAAGAGACAGCTGGGCAAAGAGACAGCTGGGCAAAGAGACAGCCGAGCAAAGAGACAAATGCCCAAAGAGACAGACCTGGTAAGAAACAGACCTGGAAAGAGATAGACCGGGCAAAGAGACAGCCGGGCAAAGAGACAGCCCTGGAAAGAGACAGCCCTGAAAAGAGGCAGCAGGGCAAAGAGACAAATGCCCAAAGAGACAGACGGGCAAAGAGAAAGACCTGGAAAGAGACAGACCTGGAAAGAGACAGACCTGGAAAAAGACAGAGCGGGAAAGAGACAGAGCGAGAAAGAGACAGGGCGGGAAAGAGAAAGAGGGGGAAAGAGACAGCCCTTGAAAGAGACAGCCCTGGAAAGAGACAGACCTGGAGAGAGACAGACCTGGAGAGAGACAGACCAGGAAAGAGACAGACCAGGAAAGAGACAGAGCAGGAAAGAGACAGAGCAGGAAAGAGACAGTCCTGGAAAGAGACAGACCTGGAAAGAGACAGACCTGGAAAAAGACAGAGCAGGAAAGAGACAGAGTGGGAAAGAGACAGAGCGGGAAAGAGACAGAGCAGGAAAGAGACAGAGGGGGGAAGAGACAGCCCTGGAAAGAGACAGCCCTGGAAAGAGACAGCCCTGGAGAGAGACAGACCAGGAAAGAGACAGAGCAGGAAAGAGACAGACCTAGAAACAGACAGCTGGGCAAAGAGACAGCCGGGCAAAGAGACAGCCGGGCAAAGAGACAGCCGGGAAAAAAGACAGCCGGGAAAAAAGACAGCCGGGCAAAAAGACAGTCGGGCAAAGAGACAGCCTGGCAAAGAGATAGACGGGCAAAGAGACAGCCGGGCAAAAAGATAGACGGGCAAAGAGACAGAGAGAGAGAGAAAGAAGCAGACAGATACAGAGATTGAGACGGATAGACTGATGCAAATACAGACAGAGCTAGACAAGAAAAGAGACAGACAGCGAGACAGACAGACAGCGACACACAGACAGAGACTGGTAGAGAGACAGAGAGACAGTTCCTATCCCGGGAAACGCCCGGGTACTACAGCTAGTAGTAAATAATACAAAAAAATTCCAACAATTTCTGAATTGCTGTTTCTTCTTAACTTTGCCTTACAAAAAGCTTAAAAGAAAGTGATCAAAAAAATATTTTGTGGCTCAAAATGGTACTAATAAAAACTCCAACTCATCTGGCAAAAAGCAAGCCCTCACATGACTGTCAACAAAAAATAAAAAATAAAATCTAGCCTTCAAAATTGAATGCTGCAAAAACCCCTTATTTCATAAAAAATAATTTTTGAACGTGATAGTAGCCAAACCTAAAATTAAACTATATAAATCTGGTATCACTGTAATCATATTGACTTGAAAACTAAAGTCACAAACACCACAAGGTAGACAGTATAAAAAAACATGAATAAGCCAATTCTTCAACTACTGTTGATTTGTTTATTCTGCCTCCCAAAGATTGAAGGTAGGCTCTGATGAAATTTATCCTGCAGTCTATATTGAGCGCTTACACAGGGGATTAGGTGTAAATCTCTGAAAAACGTGATTCAAACAAAATTCCTAACTCAAAATTCACTGTAATGAGGGAGAGGGAGTTACTTTAAACTTCTGTCTGCCCTTTGATCCGACAGTGTCAAACTTTTTTACTTGTATTTTTTGGCGAGCACAAAAGTGCTGTGAACACAGTTTTGTGCACCTTTATAAAAAAAAAAAAAAAGCAATGCTGAACAGAGGCCAAAAAGAGTTTTGAGTAACTGTGCTGCTTCAGTAGTGAATGGATCCATCACCTGAATACATAGACACTACATAGAAACTGTATGGTAAGTGCTCGGTATAGAGCACAAGAGAAATGTGAACTGATGTAAGATGTTCTGTACCCAAATTGCCATTAATATTTAAGTCAATCCACAAACAAAGTACCCATTTTTGCATAGAATTTTCAGCAGCACAAAGGCTATGGAAAAGAGCTATGGCTCCCCCAAATAAGAAATCCAGCAAAATCAGCACTCCCAAATCCAAATGCCCCATTTCTTTCTGAGCAGCACAATGTGCATAAAACTCAGTTAAAGTCCAAATTAATGTTGCAAGAAAGGCCTTCTTATTTTCCTGGGGGTGTGTGTTCCCAGACGCACAAGCTAGGCACAGTGTACAGGCACTACAATGTACTGGGCACTACAAGGGCTTATTTGCAATTTTAACTTCTGCAACATACACTGAAGTTGACTCAATGGCTGTTTTTCAGAAACAGAATTGTCACTACTCCCGTAGATGAATTCCCAGAGAGATGTAATTTCTAAAATTTTGTCACTTGAGAATATGTTTTGCTTTTCTGGCTCTTTGGGGCTCTGTGAATGGAGTCCGCATGCTATTCAACAAAAATCTGTGCTTCAAAAGTCAAATGGTGCTTCTTCCTTCCTGAGTTTCCTGCCGTGTGTCCAAACAGTACTGTACAGTCATACTTCTCTAATAGTTTGCCCTACACTAAATGTAGGTTAGAGCATTATTATTAGAGAATAGAATAGATTGTTTAGGTAGCAGCAGCAAGGTCTGTAAGGCTAGAATCCCAGCCTACAGGCCTCTAATACATTATTCCTTTTTACAACAGCTTGCTCTACACTAACTGCAGCTAATAGCAGTCTTATTAGAGAATATATATTTTTAGGTAGCAGGAGCAAGGTCTGTAAGGCTAGAAGCCCTGCTTACATGCTTCTAATACACCATCCCTTCTCCAGAAGCTTGCCCTACATAAAATGCAGATAACAGCGGTATAATAGAATAGATTCAATATTTTTTTTGGGTAACAGTAGGAAAATCTGTAAGGCTAAAATCCCTCCCTATAGGACAATAATACACTATCCCCTTATGATCAACTTGCCTTACACTAAATGCAGCTAAGAGCAGTGTTTTTATAGAATTAGCTCTAAAAAAACCTATTGGTTTAATGTTGCAACTAGAGTTGAGCGCGGTTCGCGGTTCGAGGTTATCCAGTTCGCGGCTCGAGTGATTTTGGGGGCTGTTCTAGATCGAACTAGAACTCGAGCTTTTTGCTAAAGCTCGATAGTTCTAGATACGTTCGAGAACGGTTCTAGCAGCAAAAAGACAAGCTAATTACTAGCTGGCTTTCCGCTGTAATAGTGTAAGTCACTCTATGACTCACACTATTATGAAATTTCAGTGTATAGTGTGCGGGAACAGCACATTCAGATCACTGCTGTTTGGATAATGGCGATCGCCATTTTTTTTTTTTCCTTGTCTTCCTTCCCTTAGCGCGCGCGTGTAGTGGGGCGGGCCAGCATGTCAGCCAATCCCAGACACACACACTGCTAAGTGGACTTTTAGCCAGAGAAGCAACGGCATGTGTGATAGGATGTCCATGTCACATGTCCCTGCATTATAAAAACGGACATTTTCCTCCAGCACGCCATTTTCTGCCTTCTGCGTCTTGGTGTCAGTCACCGCTGGCGTAGCTCCTGTCTCCGATACTGCTGTGTACGCTTTATACACAGCGCTATAAAGAATAGGGATAGAAGTTTCTTTCAGCCCTTGTAAGGGCTAATACCAGCAGGGTCAGAGCCATAGGTGACAGTCAGGTCCGTGAAAACACATTTTAACAGCTACTCAAGATGACAGCGTCTTTGTAGCTAAGGTCAGGGATTTCCTCGCTGCATTTCCCCATTAGGAGGGATAGAAAGGGAGGCTTCCTTTCCTCCACCCAGACCCACAACCCTGCCACTGTACCCTCCTGCCCACACTCAAACTCATTGTTACTAAGCCATTATACTAGCAAACACTGAGGAAACTTAGTGACATCCTAAAAGTGGCTGTTGGACTTCATTATTGTCCCACTAGTGCAAAGATATTTGCAGCACGTCTGCCTGCATTGCACACTCAAACTCATTGTTACTAAGCCATTATACTAGCAAACACTGAGTAAACTTAGTGGCATCCTAAAAGTGGCAGTTGGACTTCCATTATTGTCCCACTGGTGCAAAGCTATTTGCAGCACGTCTGTCTGCATTGCACACTCAAACTCATTGTTACTAAGCCATTATACTAGCAAACACTGAGGAAACTTAGTGGCATCCTAAAAGTGGCTGTTGGACTTCATTATTGTCCCACTGGTGCAAAGCTATTTCTAGCACCTCTGCATGACACCCTCCTGCTCTGCTTTTAATAAGCTATAATAATAGCAAAAAATGCTGCCATTTAGTGGCATCCTAAAAGTGGCTGTTGGACTTCATTATTGTCCCACTGGTGCAAAGCTATTTCTAGCACCTCTGCATGACACCCTCCTGCTCTGCTTTTAATAAGCTATAATAATAGCAAAAAATGCTGCCATTTAGTGGCATCCTAAAAGTGGCTGTTGGACTTCATTATTGTCCCACTGGTGCAAAGCTATTTCTAGCACCTCTGCATGACACCCTCCTGCTCTGTTTTTAATAAGCTATAATAATAGCAAAAAATGCTGCCATTTAGTGGCATACAAGAAATGGCTGTTGTACTCCATTAGTGTTCCACTGGTGCCAAGCTATTTCTAGCACCTCTGCATGACACCCTCCTGCTCTGTTTTTAATGAGCTATAATGATAGCAAAAAATGCTGCCATTTAGTGGCATCCTAAAAGTGGCTGTTGGACTTCATTATTGTCCCACTGGTGCAAAGATATTTCTAGCACCTCTGCATGACACCCTCCTGCTCTGTTTTTAATAAGCTATAATAATAGCAAAAAATGCTGCCATTTGGTGGCATACAAGAAGTGACTATTGGACTTCATTATTGTCCCACTGGTGCAAAGCTATTTCTAGCACCTCTGCATGACACCCTCCTGCTCTGTTTTTAATAAGCTATAATAATAGCAAAAATGCTGCCATTTAGTGGCTTACAAGAAGTGGCTGTTGTACTCCATTAGTGTCCCACTGGTGCCAAGCTATTTCTAGCACCTGTGCATGACACCCTCCTGCTCTGTTTTTAATAAGCTATAGTAATAGCAAAAAATGCTGCCATTTCGTGGCATCTTAAAAGTGACTGTTGGACTTTATTATTGTCCCACTGGTGCAAAGCTATTTCTAGCACCTCTGCATGACACCCTCCTGCTCTGTTTTTAATAAGCTATAATAATAGCAAAAAATGCTGCCATTTAGTGGCATACAAGAAGTGACTGTTGTACTCCATTAGTGTCCCACTGGTGCCAAGCTATTTCTAGCACCTCTGCATGACACCCTCCTGCTCTGTTTTTAATAAGCTATAGTAATAGCAAAAAATGCTGCCATTTAGTGGCATCCTAAAAGTGGCTGTTGGACTTTATTATTGTCCCACTGGTGCAAAGCTATTTCTAGCACCTCTGCATGACACCCTCCTGCTCTGTTTTTAATAAGCTATGATAATAGCAAAAAATGCTGCCATTTAGTGGCATACAAGAAGTGGCTGTTGGACTTAGTTAGTCTCCTACTATTGCAAAGCTATTTCCAGCACCTCTGCATTGCACACTCAGACTCATTGTTACTAAGCCATTATAATAGCAAACACTGAGTAAACTTAGTGGCATCCTAAAAGTGGCTGTTGGACTTCCATTAGTGTCCCACTGGTGCAAATCTATTTGCAGCACCTCTGCATGACACCCTCATGCACATTTTGCTACGCTAATTTTATAGCAAACTCAGGGAATTCCTTGCTGCATTTGATCATTCGGAGGGATAGAAAGTGAGGCTTCCTTTACTGTCCTGGTACCCACAGAACACTGACACTGTACCCACCTGTCCACTTTTGCCACGCTATTTAATTTGCGCAAAGAGCTGACTCTTTTTCTGCCTTCCTAAAATTGTCTGTAATACTAAGTTAGTGTTCCTTTGCTGCCAAGCAAGGTACAACACATGTGCATTCTACACTCCTTTCCATTTCTGGAATGCAATTATTAAATGCAGGTAGTCCAGCCAATCTGTGATGAAGGTGCAGGTTTGGATATAATGTAGCCTGCATACAATGTTGGTTTTCTCGATGTCTGACAGCTCAACAATACCATCTGTTTCCACTTCCAAAAAAAGTGATGACCTGCCAATCACACTCCCTGTTTCGTGTAAAGGGGGGAAATTCAGTGTGAAAAACCATGTGAGACTGCTGTCCCCACAGTCACAGAGGATGAAGAGCACGCAGATGCACTTGATGGGGCAGGCGGTGGTTGCACAGACACGCTAGGCCGCATTGTAGCACAGTGAAATTCACATTGCGACTTATGCTTCATTTTAAGTCGTGTACAGGGTGGGCTCCACAGTATGCAGCAAAACCAGGCAACAGGAAAAGGACTCTAGTCAGTTGGGTTGATAAATGATTGTTTAACTTTACCAAAACAAACAATAAGAACCATGCATACAATTTAAATAATTGAACAATCTATTCTGTTGCCTACTACCTGCTAATCCCTCTGCGTAACAGTAATTGTGTGTTTGAGCGTGTGTGTGAGTGCGAACACGACTTACCAGTGGCGCATCACAAGAGCTTCCCAGTTATCTACCTAACCATAGACAAAACACATTACCCCCCCTGAATACCCTTGTTAGCTGAAGCCTCACAGATAAGGCAGATGATAACAGTGTGAATGCAAACCACACAGCTCTGCAACCCAGTCATGGAAATCTTGAAAATCAACAGTCAATGCAAACATGTGTCGCTGTCCCTCTATGATTTAAACTGTACGTGACAATTTGACAGTGCAGAGGCAGCAAGTCTTATTGTCTATAAATAGTCAGCCTACCCAGAACAGATATGTGTTTTGCTAATAAAACAAAGTGTTGCGTGCCCGCATTATTGTCTGGGCACAGCCTACCGTACCCGGGTACTGTGATGTCCAGTTCCCAGAAATACAGACTTTACACTCCTCTCACGGTAAGCAGTATAGACAGCACCGTAAGAATGTTGGTCTGTGGCACAGGATGCTGCTCACTGGTGTTACGGTACTCCTCACTAAACTCCAAAATGACTCCCCTCACAATTGAACAAAGTGTTTCCGCGGTGGCTCCTTGCTATAACACACACCTTTAGCTTTTCCTTCTGTTCATAGACAGCATCTCCAAGTCCACACCCGAAGAGCCATTTCTCCTCCACGTCTAAGTGTGGAGAGGCAGCTAGTGCGCATGCGTGTGCCGATTTACCCCAGCCGCAGCCTAACTACAGTGTTTCGCCTAGTGAGTATGCTCAGCCTGACTGTGCCATTCCTGAGGCTAAGTCTTCATTTCGGGATACAGCGCATGCTCCCACACTTAGTGCGAAAAGCCTCTTTGCACAGGTACTTGCATTCTGTGCCGGGTCTAAGTCCTGTTTTGTGCCTAGACACCATGCTAAAGCTGATAGTCTGTTTACAGAGGCTGTATTTCATGCTACTGAGCATGCTCAGGCACTTACTGCATCAGATACTAGGTCAGGTAATGAACTTTTTTGCCCTACCCCTAATGTGGGGGGCCCATATAGACCACAGGGCATTAGCTGTCCTGACGATGTGGCCAGGCCACTCCCAAATGGCTTGCAGAGGCCCGCCCCTATGACTTGTCACCTCATTATTGATGGTCAGACGATGACTGGTGAGGTGTTTGTGTCGTGGCAGCCATGAGGTCATTATTGACGTTGCGGTTACAAATAGGACGCTAGTTATGCCACTCATGACGTGTCACTCTGCTTTTGTCTTCAGGAGGTGCATTGTGGTCCACCCTGGTTTGGGGCGGGCCCAGGTTATAAACCGGGGTGGAGCCAACAAGGAGGTGCGCAGTCTTCTATTATGCTCCGAAAGAGCACACCTCCATGTGTTGAACCCATTGCGGCTTTAGGCCAGAGGTAAACAGGGATAGGGCGTCGATGCAGGCCGCCACCACAGTTGGTAACGCAGAACGGTTAAGACCAGCTCCTGTCCTACAAGTCCTGCTTGTGCAGCCCAGTGGCATTGTCGCGGGCGGGGTGGAGGGTGTCAGCACACCGCGCTCACCCCTTCTGCTCGGGTCCGGCAGCTGCTCCTCGGTGGCTCGAGCGGTGGGCCGGATCCCGGGGTGTCTCGAGCGACACTCCTCGCCCGTGAGTGAAAGGGGGTGTTTGTTGGGTGTGGGGATTGTTATAGTTCGTGACGCCACCCACGGTTGTGGTGATTGCACCACCGCTGCTCAGTGTGGGGGTCCCGGGGATGGTGATGCGGAGCAGCCAGGTGTTGTGTTGCCCCTCCGTGGGTAGGGGTTGGTGATCCCGGGGCCCGGTGATGAGATGTGAAGTGTAGGGCCTGGAGGGCGCAGGGACGCGGGGGCAGCGCTGTGCCTTGCGGCACTATGGTACTCACTCAGCCTGACACACGGACACAGTTTGTACGGTAAACCAACGGCTGGTAGGACGGTCCCACAGACAGCTACACCTGCACTCCCGGTAGGTGACGGTGACGTTTCTCTTCCTTGCACCTATGTTGTCTGATGGTAGCGGTGGATTCCCTCCGGTTACCCGCTCCCCGACTGCAATCTGGGCCGGAGGAGCTCTACACTTTGCCCGCAGGCGCTGGCCCTGGGGAAACTGGTGCCCTGGCGGTGGCGGTGTCTCCCCGGTAATGGTCGGGCTGTTGCCGTCAATCGGGACTTGGTTGCTGGGGAATCTGCGTCCCCGTCACTGACGGATTTGGCAAATTTGGCGACTCCTAGCCTTGCCGGGGTCCGAGAGGCCCCTGCCCTGGTGCTGACTGTCCTTCGGAACACTGCTCCAGACCACCGGGCACACAGCCAACGGGGTCCTTCCAGGAACTTCCAAACGGTCCCCCTCCAAACAGTCACCGCCGTCGCTGACCTTGCTGTTCTAGCCCTACACACAGCTGGGCTCTCAGGCTTTGCACACTCTCTGCGCTGTCACCACTTCTTGCTTTCCTCCTTTACTCCTTTTCTTTCCTCCACTTTCACTTCTTGGTTGTTTACTCTAGCCCCTGCCTGGGCTACTCCTCACTCCTTCCACTTCCTCCTCCCTCACTCGACTCTCACTGGACTCTAACTGCCTGGTTACTTCCTGCCTCCAGAGTTGTGAGCTCCTCGGTGGGCGGAGCCAACCGCCTGGCCCACCCCCTGGTGTGCATCACAGACTCCTGGAGGAAGGCAACAAGGATTTCTGGTTAGCAGGTGTGCCTACCTGGAGCGTGGGGTGTGGTGGTGTTGTGACCTGTGTCCCCTGGCTTGCCCAGGGCGACACATTCCCCCTTAGCAAAATGCAGACCGTCCGCGGGCTGCCGTCCTACACCGTTTTTATTTTTATTTTTTTTTTTTTTTCTGTAAAGGGGATAACAAGGGTTAATCAAAACATAAATGACATTTTTAATCACAAACTCTTCCCAAACGGGAGGCACATTTACTTAAACGTTGCAACGGTATACGGTCATGGTTTCCGCTCTCTCCCACCCAAGCAACCTGGCCCTGATGCTGCCCCTAAAACCCAGGCAGCACCCCTTGACCCACAGTCCAGCACAAGTTACCCGAGCGGGATCTGTCCTTCCCCTCCAGAGGGTGGCCACCGGTTCCTTTGGTGGCTGGGCCCTGGCCTGCTCTGCTCAGGGCCCTCCCTCCAACCTGCCTCTCCGGAGGCGGCATTGCGGAAACGGTAACGGTACCCAACATATTTACAAGCCACTTAACGTTTGTGGTTGCCCTGCAGAGTTCACGGGCTTGTCCATGGATAGTTCCCATGCAAATAAACTTAAACGGTCCCCACGGGGACAACGGTGCCGGCTCCAGCCGGTTGCAAATCACACGGTGAATCAGGTGAAGTACTCGGTCATTTTCATTTTCATCATTTCAAACTTTCAACTTTTTCAAACAAACACACAACACTCTTTTACATTTGCGGACCCCTTTCATTCATAGAACGGTCTCCCTGTACCTAAGTGGGGGTCTACCTAGGTTGGAACGGGTGGACCTTCGGGGCCCGGTGTCAGTGGTACTAGACAGTGGGGTAGAGGGAACAATCGGTTCCTCCTCCCGGCTATAGTGTGGAGCAGGCGGAGGTGCAGGGGGGCTGGGTACAGGTTCATCCCTGGGCACTGGCACGGGTTCTGGCTCACGGTTAACCGCTTCCACTACTTCTTCATCCACGGGTTGTGGGAACAGTATCACTGGAAGTATCACCGCGCCGTTCTGTGTAGGCCAGTTTGCTGGGAAGTCACCCATTACAGTGTGGATTACCTCTGCTGCCTTTTCCACTGGTGGAGAAACCGGTACTTCAGCTTCTGCTTTCAATACTGGGGGGCATTTTTTTAGATGGTCCCGAGAAACTGTGGCCAGGGTGCCCCCTTGGTCACGACTGATCTGGTAGGTTTTCCCATTGTCCCACTCGGTGGGTTGTACGACGTAAGGGACTTGCTCCCACTGGTCATCCAGTTTGTGGGCTTTTCTCTTCCGTTTCAGCACCACATCTCCTGGCTGGAAAGGACCTGCAGGCGCCTTCTGGTTGAACCGGTGCTCTTGCTGTTCTCGACTTCGACTGAGGTTTTTCCCTACATACTCCTGGATTTGCCGGTACTGGGCCCTCCTCCGACTCTCCCACTTTGCCGTCGAAGGGAGTGCTTCCGGAGCTTCCAACCCCATCTCCAGATCCACCGGCAGGCGGCCAGGCCGAGCCCTCATCAGATATGCTGGGGTGCACTTTGTCGAGCTGGTTGGGATATTATTGTACATGTCGACCAAGTCGGGTAACTTTTCCGGCCACATGTTCCGTTCTTCCAGCGGTAGCGTCTTGAGGAGCCCCAGGACCAAGTGATTCATTTTCTCGCACATGCCGTTGGTTTGGGCGTGGTACGGAGTGGTCCGGATCTTCTTGCAGCCGTACAACTGGCAGAATTCATGAAACACCTCTGCTTCAAAAGCCGGGCCTTGGTCAGTCAGCACCTTCTCGGGGTACCCATGAGGTCGGCAGAAATAAGCCTGGAACGCACGAGCAGCAGTTCGACCAGTCAGGTCCTTGACGGGGACTACCACCATAAATCTTGAGTAGTGGTCTACCATGGTCAATGCGTAGGTGTACCCACTTCGGCTAGGGGTGAGCTTAACATGGTCTAGGGCGACCAGTTCCAGCGGCTGATGGGTGACGATGGGATGTAACGGTGCCCTCTGGCTAGTCTCGTCCTTTCTCCTCAGCGTACAAGGACTGCACTCTCGGCACCAGGCTTCCACCGATTCACGCATCCCACTCCAATAGAACCGCTCCCTCAACAGCATCTCCAGCTTTTTCCACCCGAAGTGGCCAGCACCATCATGGTATGCCCGCAGTACAGTAGCGACATCAGCCTGAGGAACGATCAACTGGCATATTTTCTCATGGGTCTTCGGGTTGATCAGCTCACGGTACAGCCTCCCTTGGTGTAGGTAAAGCCGTTTCCGTTCTTTCCACAAGCGTTGGGCTTCGGCTGGAGCGCTAGGGTCCATTCCCATGGCGCCTTGTTCCACCAGAGTCTTGACAAGGCGGACAGCCGGCGCTTGGTCCTGGGCGTCCTGCCACTCTTGACTGGGCCGCGGGTCCAGATCCACCCTTTGCTGACATACCTGTACCCTCTCAGTAGGCGGCTGGTGAAACGCAGGCAGCTCAATCTCCTCGAGGTCGTCGTCCTCACACCCCTCTTCTGACAAATGGGGCATCCGGGAGAGTGCATCTGCATTGATGTTGACACGACCAGCTCGGTACTTTATGGTGAAATCATAGTTGGCTAACCGGGCTACCCACCGCTGCTCCAGCGCGCCCAACTTGGCCGTGTTCAGGTGAGTTAACGGATTGTTGTCCGTAAACGCGGTGAATTTTGCTGCCGCCAGGTAGTGGCGGAACCGCTCTGTGATAGCCCACACCAACGCCAATAGCTCGAGCTTGAAGGAGCTATAGTTCTCAGGGTTCCTTTCGGTCGGCCGGAGTTTTCGGCTGGCGTAGGCAATCACCTTCTCCTTTCCATCCTGGACCTGGGACAAGACCGCTCCTAGCCCCACGTTACTGGCGTCCGTGTGGAGAATGAACGGGCGCCAATAGTCAGGGTACGCCAAGACCTCTTCTCCGGTCAAGGCCGCCTTCAACTGGCCAAAGGACTCCTCATATGCTTGTCCTCCCACAACAGTGGGGCTCCAATGGGTCTACCACCTTTGGTCTGTCCCACGAGGAGATCTTGCATGGGGGCAGCCATCTTCGTGTACCCCTTTATAAAACGCCGATAGTACCCTACCAGACCCAGGAACTGCCTTACTTCCCTCACTGTGGTTGGTCTCGGCCAGCTCTGGATGGCAGTGATCTTCTCAGGGTCGGGGGCAACACCATCCGCACTCACCACATGTCCTAGATACTGCACCCTGGGTTTCAGCAGATGGCACTTCGAGGGCTTCAACTTCATCCCGAACTTGGCAAGGGACGCGAACACCTCGGCCAGGTGCTCCAGATGGGCTTCATACGTCTGGGAATAAACAATCACATCATCCAAATACAGCAGGACGGTCTCGAAGTTTAAATGTCCCAAACAGCACTCCATCAACCGTTGGAAGGTCCCGGGGGCATTGCACAGCCCAAACGGCATGCTATTGAATTCGCAGAGCCCCATCGGGGTGGTGAAGGCGGTCTTCTCCCGGTCCTCGGGGGCCACGGCCACTTGCCAGTATCCGCTGGTGAGGTCAAGGGTCGAGAAGTAGTTTGCAGTTCTCAGTGCAGCCAAAGATTCTTCAATACGAGGCAATGGATAGGCATCTTTATGGGTTATCTGGTTGATCTTCCGGTAGTCCACACACATCCGCATGGTACCATCCTTCTTCTTGACCAGTACCAACGGAGCGGCCCAGGGACTACAACTGTCCCGAATAACCCCTGCCTCCTTCATATTCTTCAACATATCTTTGGCACACTGGTAATGTGCAGGGGGAATAGGTCTATACCTCTCTTTGATAGGGGGATGTTCACCCGTGGGAATGTGGTGTTGGACCCCCTTGATCTGCCCAAAGTCTAGGGGGTGCTTACTGAAAACCTGTTCGTACTCCTGCACTACCCTGTGTACCCCTGCCCTGTGATGTGTAGGGGTATCCTCAGTGCCCACATGTAGCTGTTGGTGCCACTCCTTGGTGTCCCCCTGGGGTGGGGAAGTGCTGGTGGTAGGTGGGAGTGTGGATGGACGGGCTTCCTGGATAGTGTGAGGGTCCAGGGTGAGCAGTTTGGCAATGGTGGCATACCGGGGGAGCCTGACTTCTTCCTCCCCACAGTTCAACACTCTTACAGGCACTCTCCCTTTCTTCACATCTACCACCCCTCGGGCGGCCACTACAGTGGGCCAGTGCTCGGAAGGCATGGGCTCCATCATCGCAGGGTAGTCACGCCCCTGAGGCCCTACTTCTGCCCTACACCAGATCATCATCTCACTCCTAGGGGGCACAGTCAATGGAGCAACATCCATCACTCGCACTCCACCAATCTCCCCTCCGGTTGAGCTTACATGCTGGCGGTACATCAGGGCGCGGATCTCACGCTGCACAGCCCTCTGCCGGCTCCCCGCCGCCGTGGCGGCTAGCCGTTGCAAAAGGTTCAACACATCAGCCATGCAGTGTTCCATCACATTGGTTCCCAGCACTATTTTCGGGTTATGATCACTGGGTTCATTCATGATCACAATCATGCCCTGATGTTGCAGTTCAGCTTGCCCCACTGTCATAGCCACTTCTTTATACCCCACCTGGGTCAATGGAAGTCCATTAGCGGCAATCAAATTTATACTAGGGTCTGGAGGCGCCAGCTCGTCTGTGGCCCAATACTGCTGATACAACGTGTACGGTATGGTAGTTACCTGTGATCCAGTGTCCAAGAGAGCCATCACTGGTATGCCGTCCACAGCCACGGGGATGATAGGGTGGGCCCCGACGTATCGGTCTCGCCAGTCCGGGGGGCCACGGTGTTCTACTCCTGAGGATTGGCCCGGGGCCCCAGGGGTTGCTCGTTTAACGGGCACTGTCGGTAATAATGGCCCGGCTTACGGCACTTGTAGCAGATTGGAGGTCTGCTCCGCGGGTTGTTAACGCTTCTCCGCTGCATCCAGGGAACATCTTCGGGACTGTCAGCGAGCTGTATCTGCGCTGGAGGCTGGGATCTGGTCAGAGGTTGCAGTGCAGCAAGGATTTTGGCAAGGTCTCCGTCCAGGCGATGGACCTGGGCGGCCAACTCTTCGACAGTGCTGCTCGGGGCTGCAGGCATTACAGAGGTTGGTTTGGCTGAGGCCGCCATAACAGGAGCTGTCTCGACGGGCCACGGGACGGGTTCCAGAACTTCAGCAGCTAGGGGCTGTAGTGCTTTAATAGCCCGCTCCTTTAACACAGCGAAGTCCACATCAGGGTGTTCTAGGGCCCACAGCCGGAGTTGTTTACGATCCTCAGGGGACCTCATCCCCTGCGCAAATTGCTCCACTAACATCTTGTTGCTATCCGCCTCATTAATAGAGTTCACCCGCTTCAGCGTGCGGAGGGCGGTCTGCAGACGTAGAGCATAGTCCCGAATGCTATCCCCAGCTCGTTGCCGGCACTGGTAAAACTGCATCCTCAGCTCAGCTTCGGTCCGGGTCTCGAAGGCAGTCTGTAGCCTCTCGAAGATGGCGGCTACAGAGAGCCGGTCCCCCTAAGCCCAGGTCTCCGCTTCCTGCTCCGCCGCACCGGTTAACTGGCCTAGCACTATCGCCGCACGTTGCTTATCAGTCAGGGGATACAGCTCTAGCAACGGGTTAAGCTTCTTCCGGAAAGCCTGTAGGGCATCCGGTTTCCCGTCATACTGCGGTAGCCAGGCAGCTCCGGGTGCATAGGGCAAGGAAAACGGCATGACCTGAGCAAGCGCGGGGGCTGCGGCACCTCCCGCCGGTACAACCGGGACTTGGGCAGGCCCATTCCCATCCGCGTGTGCCGCTGCGGCTGCGACCACCGCTCCTCCAGCGGCTCCGTCGGGCGCAGACATCTTGTTTCCGTCCCCCTTAGCTCTTTCCGGCCCCTCCTCTCTCGGGGCGGGGTTTTGGCCTTCGCGCCTCTACTGCTCGAGAAGACGCTCGAGCGGGAACTTTTCGCGCCAAAGATGGCGGCTTCTGAAATTTTTCTGCCGGATGCCTCCGGCGGTAACAAGGCGCACCTCTACCCAACGGCAGAGCGGTAAGATCCTGTTTGTGACGCCAAGTTGTCGCGGGCGGGGAGGAGGGTGTCAGCACACCGCGCTCACCCCTTCTGCTCGGGTCCGGCAGCTGCTCCTCGGTGGCTCGAGCGGTGGGCCGGATCCCGGGGTGTCTCGAGCGACACTCCTCGCCCGTGAGTGAAAGGGGGTGTTTGTTGGGTGTGGGGATTGTTATAGTTCGTGACGCCACCCACGGTTGTGGTGATTGCACCACCGCTGCTCAGTGTGGGGGTCCCGGGGATGGTGATGCGGAGCAGCCAGGTGTTGTGTTGCCCCTCCGTGGGTAGGGGTTGGTGATCCCGGGGCCCGGTGATGAGATGTGAAGTGTAGGGCCTGGAGGGCGCAGGGACGCGGGGGCAGCGCTGTGCCTTGCGGCACTATGGTACTCACTCAGCCTGACACACGGACACAGTTTGTACGGTAAACCAACAGCTGGTAGGACGGTCCCACAGACGGCTGCACCTGCACTCCCGGTAGGTGACGGTGACGTTTCTCTTCCTTGCACCTATGTTGTCTGATGGTAGCGGTGGATTCCCTCCGGTTACCCGCTCCCCGACTGCAATCTGGGCCGGAGGAGCTCTACACTTTGCCCGCAGGCGCTGGCCCTGGGGAAACTGGTGCCCTGGCGGTGGCGGTGTCTCCCCGGTAATGGTCGGGCTGTTGCCGTCAATCGGGACTTGGTTGCTGGGGGATCTGCGTCCCCGTCACTGACGGATTTGGCAAATTTGGCGACTCCTAGCCTTGCCGGGGTCCGAGAGGCCCCTGCCCTGGTGCTGACTGTCCTTCGGAACACTGCTCCAGACCACCGGGCACACAGCCAACGGGGTCCTTCCAGGAACTTCCAAACGGTCCCCCTCCAAACAGTCACCGCCGTCGCTGACCTTGCTGTTCTAGCCCTACACACAGCTGGGCTCTCAGGCTTTGCACACTCTCTGCGCTGTCACCACTTCTTGCTTTCCTCCTTTACTCCTTTTCTTTCCTCCACTTTCACTTCTTGGTTGTTTACTCTAGCCCCTGCCTGGGCTACTCCTCACTCCTTCCACTTCCTCCTCCCTCACTCGACTTTCACTGGACTCTAACTGCCTGGTTACTTCCTGCCTCCAGAGTTGTGAGCTCCTCGGTGGGCGGAGCCAACCGCCTGGCCCACCCCCTGATGTGCATCACAGACTCCTGGAGGAAGGCAACAAGGATTTCTGGTTAGCAGGTGTGCCTACCTAGAGCGTGGGGTGTGGTGGTGTTGTGACCTGTGTCCCCTGGCTTGCCCAGGGCGACACAGCATTAACAGGCCTACTGCTGCTGATGCGCCTGCTGTCCACAGGTGTTGCCCCAATGCACACGGTCAGCGTACTCAATGGTCCCCGTGATATTAACAGGGAGTTCCTGGGCTGGGTGGGCGTGTGGACCCTGTGACGCTAACTGGGCTCCCAGTCTCCAGATCCGAGTGGCGTCTAACTCGGTTCAGGCTACTATTAGTTTCATAGCCACACAGCTCTGTATCCTCCACCTAACCTTCCAGTTGCCAACCTCTCCTTTTCCATCTGGGAGCACGGTGGACATTGACTGCTGATGGGGATATATACCTTTCTGTTTCTTTTCTTATTAATATATATATATATAGCGGTAACATAGTATATACCACCTTATCCAAATCTGCCAGTCCCACCGTAACAGATGGTGTTTCTTCAGCAAATGCTACTTTTGCTTAACCACCAAACCCACGGACAAAAACTTTTTTCCCCCTTCCAACACACCTGTTCCCCTTTCCACAAGCATCTGTCCTTTTTCAACTCATTTTGTATATGACCAAAAGTGCAACTCTGCAGGGACACCGTACTCAATGCCATCTCAGCACATAAGCCAGCCCTCGGTCCCTCAGATGTGGACAAGTAAAAGACCATTTCCTCCTATCCATGACAAATCGTTGAGATTCACTCTGTGCAGCACTGGTGTTTAGTGGAAAAGCAGATCTAAGATTGCGTACCACCTTCTGCAGATACTCCTGTATACGTGCGTCCCTTTCTATGGCAAGAATTATTTCGCCAAATTTTGTCTTGTACCTGGGATCTAACAGTGTGGCAACCCAGTAGTTAGCATTACTTCGAATTCGTACAATCCGAGGGTCATGTTGTAGGTAGTGCAGCAAGAAGGCGCTCATGTGTCTTGTGCATCCAGGAGGACCAAGTCCTTGGTGTGTTGGTGGCAGAGAGGTGAGAATCGTGCCTCCTTCCTCTGCCCTCTCCCCCCAACCTCGCACAACCAAAATGTGAGCAAGCTCTCACTCATCTGCTGATTCTTCCATATCCATCGCCAGTTCGTCCTCCATTTCTTCATGGGCTCCTGCACCTTCCTCAACACTTTTTGCTGATACTATGCGCCCTTGTTAATCCCTCTCCCCCACCATGACTGCCGCCTAGGTGCCGCTGACCATCTGGACCTTGTAGATCTTGTTATCCCTTCCGCATATGACTCCTCCTGTACTTCCTCCCCTTCCTCTTGTCCCAACACCTGACTGCGAATAATGCTTACAGTGTGCTCCATCATGTAGATGACCAGAATTGTCACGCTGAGAATGGCATTGCCAGTGCTAAACATCTTCGTCGACATTTGTAAACTGTGTAGAAGGGTGCATAGGTCCTTGATCTGACACCACTCCAGCAGCGTGATCTGCACCACCTCTGGATCAACTTAGGCCAGGCTATATGTCATAACGTATTGCAGCAGGGTTCGGCGGTGCTGCCACAAACGCTGCAACATGTGCAGATTCAAATTCCTGCATGTCGGCACATCGCATTTCAGGCGTTTAACCACCAGACCTAAAGACTTCTGGAGAGACGAACGTTGTTGAGCTGCTGTGTGCGAACAATGGAAGTGAGCAGATAGCGAGCGTACCCGCTGCACAAGGCCATGTAGGACGGGATGTTGTTTTAAAAATCGCTGGAGACTTAGATTCAACACGTGAGCCACACAAGGCACGTGTGTCACATTGTCACGGCGAAGGGCCGCACCCATGTTTGCATCTTTGTCACACTTGGCCTTCCCTGGCTGCTGGTTGAGTGGAGACAAGCATTGATGAAACTTGGTCTCCAGAGCTAACCGTCCACAACTTCTCAGCAGTGCGACTCACATTTCCCATACATTTCAAAGTAAACATTTGACCGCATGATGGCATCGAGCTCTGCTGCCAGCATAGTAAGGAGGAGGTGTGGGGTTTTCCTTGTGCGCAGTTACAAGGAAGTGTGCCCTGACCACACAGGGTTTGGGCCGAGGTGAAGGACCCACACGAGGTTGAGGAGGCAGAAGCAGTGTATTAACTTCTACATACAGAGGAAGGATTGATACAACTCGTGGGAACAGCAAGACTTGTACAGCAGACCCTTCTCCATCTCTCCCCATAGTAACCCAATGCCCAGTCAGCGACATGTAATGCCCCTGTCCATGCTTACTTGGACAAGTGTCTGTGGTGAAATGCACCCTGTCACGCAGTTTCTCAAAGAAGCGGTGATGTTTGGTGCGACATGCTGGTGTAGCGCGTGCACACCTTTGTTGGAGAAGGAGTGGCGCCTGGGCATCGGCTCTTGGGGCACTGCGATGGGCAAAAGGTCTCGAAAATCCTCGGTTAAAAAGGTTGGAAAGGAAGCATTTTGATAGCCAACAGTTTGCAGATGCTGAAAGTCAAGCTCTAAGCCATGTCATGCCCTTCTAAAAGCATGTAAAACACAGCAAGGGGACTCCAACCACAGTCTCCCTCGTTTCCACTAATTGGGCCACACACACCCCACTTGACTGGCATCAGTTGACCCCCATTTTCAAGATGAAAAAGATGCTTTGCATGAAGCACTCTCAAAAATACGCGTGCCTTTCACCTCCCCTGGATGACCCAGGGGAAGAAAAGTCCTCTGAGAGCCATGACTTGTTCATCTTGGTTCTTTTTTCAAAAGCGAGGGGACTCCAACCACAGTCTCCCTTGTTTCCACTAATTGGGCCACACACACCCCACTTGACTGGCATCAGTTGACCCCCATTTTCAAGATGAAAAAGATGCTTTGCATGAAGCACTCTCAAAAATACGCGTGCCTTTCGCCTCCCCTGGATGACCCAGGGGAAGAAAAGTCCTCTGAGAGCCATGACTTGTTCATCTTGGTTCTTTTTTCAAAAGCGAGGGGACTCCAACCACAGTCTCCCTCGTTTCCACTAATTCGGCCACACACACCCCACTTGACTGGCATCAGTTGATCCCCATTTTCAAGATGAAAAAGATGCTTTGCATGAAGCACTCTCAAAAATACGCGTGCCTTTCACCTCCCCTGAATGACCCAAGGGAAGAAAAGTCCTCTGAGAGCCATGACTTGTTCATCTTGGTTCTTTTTTCAAAAGTGAGGGGACTCCAACCACAGTCTCCCTTGTTTCCACTAATTAGGCCACACACACCCCACTTGACTGGCATGAGTTGACCCCCATTTTCAAGATGAAAAAGATGCTTTGCATGAAGCACTCTCAAAAATACGCGTGCCTTTCACCTCCACTGGCTGAGCCAGGGGAAGAAAAGTCCTCTGAGAGCCATGACTTGTTCATCTTGGTGAACGTTAGTCTGTCCACATTGTCAGTGGACAGATGCGTGTGCTTAGCTGTCAGCACACCCCCAGCATCACTAAGGACACATTCCGAGAAAACGCTGGCTGTGGGACACAACAAGATCCCCAAGGCGTACGTGGTGAGCTCAGGCAATTTATCCAGATTGGAAGCCTAAAATGAGCAGGGCTCAAGTTGCACAGTAATGGCATGGACGTTCCCTTGCATATACCCATAACTGTGTCTCCTCCTCTTTTTCCTTGTCCAGCTCCTTTGTTTTCACATGAGTGTATGTCCTTGTCACTTTCCCATGTGTTTGTGTTGTGAGTTGTTTGTCACCTTTTGGACTCCTTTGAGGGTGTTTTTAAGGTGTTTTTATGTGTTTGTGATTGCCTGCCATTGTTTCCTATGCGGTTCGAGTTCGGTTCGTCGAACGTTCGCCGAACCGAACTTGAACGGGACCCCCGTTCGATGAACCGAACTCAAGCCGAACCACGGCCGGTTCGCTCATCTCTAGTTGCAACACCTGGCGCTGTGAAGCTGCAGCACACTGTCCCTTCTCCAGCAAAAACTCTACCGACATTTTTTCAAGGTACAATGTGCCGAGAATGGTGTTATCGGGTTTTAAGAGACTAAATAATGTGATGCAGCTGGCCAATCACAGTAAGGGTTAATGCGCACACTGCGTCCTGACTAGTGCAGAAATAAATGCACCCTCTGGCAGACTTGACGCTGCGTTTTGACAAAAAGAATGCATCCAAAACGCATGTATTTTGGATGCATTTTGCATGCATTTTACATGCGTTTTGGGATGCATTTTTTCAGTGTGTTCACCCAGCAATTCAGCTCTGCTACATTCCCGATGACAGCAGACACAGACAGAGTCGGGCGATGAGAATGAACTCAGATGAACTTCACCGGACTTCATTGTTATCCCACGGCTCTGTCTCTGTGTGCTGTCATGAACTCAGATGAACCTCTGAGGTCAGTGCCAGGACAAAGGAGTCCGCAGCAGTGACGTCATAGCTTCACCTGATTTCACTGACATCGCACATCTCTCTCTCTCTGTCGCAGCCTGATTTGCGGTCACACGTAAAGGACTCACCTGTGACTGCAAATCCCCTGAGAGACTGAAGTGAGCAGCGCGATCAGCGGTGCCGTCACTAAGGTGACCGACAGCCACAACTGGAGTCCTCCACCCGAGAGCGGTGGCCACGATTAACCTGAGTGACGTCATCGCTGATCGCGTGGCTTACTTCAGTTGCTGCGTGTAGCTGACCGAGAGCGGTTGTAGTCTGTGACTGCTCGCTGTCAGCTTCATGTAGCAGAGCTGAAAGCGTCGTGGGACCTCATGTGGATTACGTCGGACCTGCAGGGGTATTTGGGGATTAATAAAGTGGTGAAAGAGTGTGTTTTTTTGTCTGTCATATCAAATAAAGGATTTTTTGGATGTGTGTGTCTATTTTCTTTAACTTACAGGTTAATCATGGAAGGTATCTCAGGGAGACGCCTGCCATGATTAACCTAGGATTTAGTGGCAGCTATGGGCTGCTGCCATTAACTCCTTATTACCCCGTTTGCCACCGCACCGGGGAAATTCGGGATGAGCCTCGTAGAGTCCCGGGACTGTCGCATCTAATGGATGCGGCAATTCGGCCTTCAGCCGTGTGGCTTTACCCTGGCTGGTATCCAAATTGGGAGAGACTGCATGTTGTTTTTTTAAATTATTTTTTTTTTTCTGCACGATATAGACACACCCACTGGCGGTTCTGATTGATTGCAGTGAGACAGCTGTCACTCAGCGTGTGGGCGTGTCTAACTGTAACCAATCATATGCGCCGGTGGGTAGGGGAAGCAGGGTAGCCGAGATGGAATAATGAGCAGCCGGAATTTTCAAAAAAGGAGAAGCCGCCATAGTGTGAACGCAGTGCAGCGCAGTGTCAGTGATCGTGGATCACTGAGTATGGGAAGAGGGGGTGGGAGGCAGAGACCGACAGAGAGAGAGCGAGACCGAAAGACTTGTGTTTATGTCAAAATAACATGCGAATCACAACAAAAATGCAGTGCTTAGCATTTTGGTAGCGTTTTTCTACAACTCATTGATTTCAATGGGTGTAGAACGCTGCCAAAACAGACAAAAGAAGTGACATGCTGCTTTTTAAACGCAGAGAATTTGTCAAAATGCTGCGTTTAAAAAAGCATCGTGACTACGAATTTTGTATGATTCTCATAGATGTTGCTGGGGAAGTAGAACGCATGAATTTTGACAATGTGACGCTGCAGCATAAAACGGTGCAGAAATGCAAAAAAAACCCGCAACATGCGCATGAGCCCTAATCCCAACAATCAACATGGCTATAGTACTACCATTCTTGATAGGCAATACCTGCATGTTTACTGGCTGAAAGAAGCAGACAGAAACATAAACAAGTTATACCTCAAACAGTATGGTGATGCAAAAACAAACATCTTTTTGTAAAAGAGTGTTTTTAGTCTCCTAAAATTATCACAATATAAAGAAAAATATATATGCCTCTCAACTTTGTTACCATTCTGACCCAAATAATAAAATATCCCTTTCACTACACAGTGAACAGTAATAAATCATTGTTATTTTAGTTTCCTTAGGAAGAGGTTGGTTCTACCTGGAAACACTTTGAGAATAAACCACATTTGATTCCCATACATCTGCTTCCTTAAATTTATTTACCAGCAACCCCATATTAGTCTTTTAGATCAATGTTGGTTTTTTTTCCAACTAAAGGAGCAGGAGCAGCTGGAGTACTGTCAATAAGCTGTGGTCTCACAGTAACACCAAGGAAAGAGCATACACTGCATCTAAAACCACATGGTATTTGGTTAATTCCCTGCTGTGCTAGAGTTTGTCTCCTTTACTGGAGAGACAATTTGAATATTTCCCAGAGGGGCATTGCAGCTATAAGTCCCCTTACCTGGCAGCCAGACTGGCTTGCAAAGTCTCCTTAAGGAGAATAGTGTTCCCCCGTGGTCCCCACATAGCTTTCTCATGAGCCAGATCAGACACCCCCATACTTTGCACTGACGAGGGGCAAGCACCCCGAAACACCGTGTCTGCAAATTGGGATTCTGATCTGGCTTATATATCCTGAGTCATATTGCAAAGGATTGTCGAAAATCCACTTGTGACTTTTAGGATCGCTACTTCCAATAGGTGGCGCTGTGCTAGAGTTTGTCTCCTTTACTGGAGAGACAATTTGAATATTTCCCAGAGGGGCATTGCAGCTATAAGTCCCCTTACCTGGCAGCCAGACTGGCTTGCAAAGTCTCCTTAAGGAGAATAGTGTTCCCCCGTGGTCCCCACATAGCTTTCTCATGAGCCAGATCAGACACCCCCATACTTTGCACTGACGAGGGGCAAGCACCCCGAAACACCGTGTCTGCAAATTGGGATTCTGATCTGGCTTATATATCCTGAGTCATATTGCAAAGGATTGTCGAAAATCCACTTGTGACTTTTAGGATCGCTACTTCCAATAGGTGGCGCTGTGCTAGAGTTTGTCTCCTTTACTGGAGAGACAATTTGAATATTTCCCAGAGGGGCATTGCAGCTATAAGTCCCCTTACCTGGCAGCCAGACTGGCTTGCAAAGTCTCCTTAAGGAGAATAGTGTTCCCCCGTGGTCCCCACATAGCTTTCTCATGAGCCAGATCAGACACCCCCATACTTTGCACTGACGAGGGGCAAGCACCCCGAAACACCGTGTCTGCAAATTGGGATTCTGATCTGGCTTATATATCCTGAGTCATATTGCAAAGGATTGTCGAAAATCCACTTGTGACTTTTAGGATCGCTACTTCCAATAGGTGGCGCTGTGCTAGAGTTTGTCTCCTTTACTGGAGAGACAATTTGAATATTTCCCAGAGGGGCATTGCAGCTATAAGTCCCCTTACCTGGCAGCCAGACTGGCTTGCAAAGTCTCCTTAAGGAGAATAGTGTTCCCCCGTGGTCCCCACATAGCTTTCTCATGAGCCAGATCAGACACCCCCATACTTTGCACTGACGAGGGGCAAGCACCCCGAAACACCGTGTCTGCAAATTGGGATTCTGATCTGGCTTATATATCCTGAGTCATATTGCAAAGGATTGTCGAAAATCCACTTGTGACTTTTAGGATCGCTACTTCCAATAGGTGGCGCTGTGCTAGAGTTTGTCTCCTTTACTGGAGAGACAATTTGAATATTTCCCAGAGGGGCATTGCAGCTATAAGTCCCCTTACCTGGCAGCCAGACTGTTTTGCAAAGTCTCCTTAAGGAGAATAGTGTTCCCCCGTGGTCCCCACATAGCTTTCTCATGAGCCAGATCAGACACCCCCATACTTTGCACTGACGAGGGGCAAGCACCCCGAAACACCGTGTCTGCAAATTGGGATTCTGATCTGGCTTATATATCCTGAGTCATATTGCAAAGGATTGTCGAAAATCCACTTGTGACTTTTAGGATCGCTACTTCCAATAGGTGGCGCTGTGCTAGAGTTTGTCTCCTTTACTGGAGAGACAATTTGAATATTTCCCAGAGGGGCATTGCAGCTATAAGTCCCCTTACCTGGCAGCCAGACTGGCTTGCAAAGTCTCCTTAAGGAGAATAGTGTTCCCCCGTGGTCCCCACATAGCTTTCTCATGAGCCAGATCAGACACCCCCATACTTTGCACTGACGAGGGGCAAGCACCCCGAAACACCGTGTCTGCAAATTGGGATTCTGATCTGGCTTATATATCCTGAGTCATATTGCAAAGGATTGTCGAAAATCCACTTGTGACTTTTAGGATCGCTACTTCCAATAGGTGGCGCTGTGCTAGAGTTTGTCTCCTTTACTGGAGAGACAATTTGAATATTTCCCAGAGGGGCATTGCAGCTATAAGTCCCCTTACCTGGCAGCCAGACTGGCTTGCAAAGTCTCCTTAAGGAGAATAGTGTTCCCCCGTGGTCCCCACATAGCTTTCTCATGAGCCAGATCAGACACCCCCATACTTTGCACTGACGAGGGGCAAGCACCCCGAAACACCGTGTCTGCAAATTGGGATTCTGATCTGGCTTATATATCCTGAGTCATATTGCAAAGGATTGTCGAAAATCCACTTGTGACTTTTAGGATCGCTACTTCCAATAGGTGGCGCTGTGCTAGAGTTTGTCTCCTTTACTGGAGAGACAATTTGAATATTTCCCAGAGGGGCATTGCAGCTATAAGTCCCCTTACCTGGCAGCCAGACTGGCTTGCAAAGTCTCCTTAAGGAGAATAGTGTT
Organism: Anomaloglossus baeobatrachus; assembly: GCF_048569485.1. Taxonomy (NCBI): domain Eukaryota; kingdom Metazoa; phylum Chordata; class Amphibia; order Anura; family Aromobatidae; genus Anomaloglossus; species Anomaloglossus baeobatrachus. Next base: position 140,498,049 of record NC_134360.1, read on the forward strand.
CCCCCGTGGTCCCCACATAGCTTTCTCATGAGCCAGATCAGACACCCCCATACTTTGCACTGACGAGGGGCAAGCACCCCGAAACACCGTGTCTGCAAATTGGGATTCTGATCTGGCTTATATATCCTGAGTCATATTGCAAAGGATTGTCGAAAATCCACTTGTGACTTTTAGGATCGCTACTTCCAATAGGTGGCGCTGTGCTAGAGTTTGTCTCCTTTACTGGAGAGACAATTTGAATATTTCCCAGAGGGGCATTGCAGCTATAAGTCCCCTTACCTGGCAGCCAGACTGGCTTGCAAAGTCTCCTTAAGGAGAATAGTGTTCCCCCGTGGTCCCCACATAGCTTTCTCATGAGCCAGATCAGACACCCCCATACTTTGCACTGACGAGGGGCAAGCACCCCGAAACACCGTGTCTGCAAATTGGGATTCTGATCTGGCTTATATATCCTGAGTCATATTGCAAAGGATTGTCGAAAATCCACTTGTGACTTTTAGGATCGCTACTTCCAATAGGTGGCGCTGTGCTAGAGTTTGTCTCCTTTACTGGAGAGACAATTTGAATATTTCCCAGAGGGGCATTGCAGCTATAAGTCCCCTTACCTGGCAGCCAGACTGGCTTGCAAAGTCTCCTTAAGGAGAATAGTGTTCCCCCGTGGTCCCCACATAGCTTTCTCATGAGCCAGATCAGACACCCCCATACTTTGCACTGACGAGGGGCAAGCACCCCGAAACACCGTGTCTGCAAATTGGGATTCTGATCTGGCTTATATATCCTGAGTCATATTGCAAAGGATTGTCGAAAATCCACTTGTGACTTTTAGGATCGCTACTTCCAATAGGTGGCGCTGTGCTAGAGTTTGTCTCCTTTACTGGAGAGACAATTTGAATATTTCCCAGAGGGGCATTGCAGCTATAAGTCCCCTTACCTGGCAGCCAGACTGGCTTGCAAAGTCTCCTTAAGGAGAATAGTGTTCCCCCGTGGTCCCCACATAGCTTTCTCATGAGCCAGATCAGACACCCCCATACTTTGCACTGACGAGGGGCAAGCACCCCGAAACACCGTGTCTGCAAATTGGGATTCTGATCTGGCTTATATATCCTGAGTCATATTGCAAAGGATTGTTTAAAATCCACTTGTGACTTTTAGGATCGCTACTTCCAATAGGTGGCGCTGTGCTAGAGTTTGTCTCCTTTACTGGAGAGACAATTTGAATATTTCCCAGAGGGGCATTGCAGCTATAAGTCCCCTTACCTGGCAGCCAGACTGGCTTGCAAAGTCTCCTTAAGGAGAATAGTGTTCCCCCGTGGTCCCCACATAGCTTTCTCATGAGCCAGATCAGACACCCCCATACTTTGCACTGACGAGGGGCAAGCACCCCGAAACACCGTGTCTGCAAATTGGGATTCTGATCTGGCTTATATATCCTGAGTCATATTGCAAAGGATTGTCGAAAATCCACTTGTGACTTTTAGGATCGCTACTTCCAATAGGTGGCGCTGTGCTAGAGTTTGTCTCCTTTACTGGAGAGACAATTTGAATATTTCCCAGAGGGGCATTGCAGCTATAAGTCCCCTTACCTGGCAGCCAGACTGGCTTGCAAAGTCTCCTTAAGGAGAATAGTGTTCCCCCGTGGTCCCCACATAGCTTTCTCATGAGCCAGATCAGACACCCCCATACTTTGCACTGACGAGGGGCAAGCACCCCGAAACACCGTGTCTGCAAATTGGGATTCTGATCTGGCTTATATATCCTGAGTCATATTGCAAAGGATTGTCGAAAATCCACTTGTGACTTTTAGGATCGCTACTTCCAATAGGTGGCGCTGTGCTAGAGTTTGTCTCCTTTACTGGAGAGACAATTTGAATATTTCCCAGAGGGGCATTGCAGCTATAAGTCCCCTTACCTGGCAGCCAGACTGGCTTGCAAAGTCTCCTTAAGGAGAATAGTGTTCCCCCGTGGTCCCCACATAGCTTTCTCATGAGCCAGATCAGACACCCCCATACTTTGCACTGACGAGGGGCAAGCACCCCGAAACACCGTGTCTGCAAATTGGGATTCTGATCTGGCTTATATATCCTGAGTCATATTGCAAAGGATTGTCGAAAATCCACTTGTGACTTTTAGGATCGCTACTTCCAATAGGTGGCGCTGTGCTAGAGTTTGTCTCCTTTACTGGAGAGACAATTTGAATATTTCCCAGAGGGGCATTGCAGCTATAAGTCCCCTTACCTGGCAGCCAGACTGGCTTGCAAAGTCTCCTTAAGGAGAATAGTGTTCCCCCGTGGTCCCCACATAGCTTTCTCATGAGCCAGATCAGACACCCCCATACTTTGCACTGACGAGGGGCAAGCACCCCGAAACACCGTGTCTGCAAATTGGGATTCTGATCTGGCTTATATATCCTGAGTCATATTGCAAAGGATTGTCGAAAATCCACTTGTGACTTTTAGGATCGCTACTTCCAATAGGTGGCGCTGTGCTAGAGTTTGTCTCCTTTACTGGAGAGACAATTTGAATATTTCCCAGAGGGGCATTGCAGCTATAAGTCCCCTTACCTGGCAGCCAGACTGGCTTGCAAAGTCTCCTTAAGGAGAATAGTGTTCCCCCGTGGTCCCCACATAGCTTTCTCATGAGCCAGATCAGACACCCCCATACTTTGCACTGACGAGGGGCAAGCACCCCGAAACACCGTGTCTGCAAATTGGGATTCTGATCTGGCTTATATATCCTGAGTCATATTGCAAAGGATTGTCGAAAATCCACTTGTGACTTTTAGGATCGCTACTTCCAATAGGTGGCGCTGTGCTAGAGTTTGTCTCCTTTACTGGAGAGACAATTTGAATATTTCCCAGAGGGGCATTGCAGCTATAAGTCCCCTTACCTGGCAGCCAGACTGGCTTGCAAAGTCTCCTTAAGGAGAATAGTGTTCCCCCGTGGTCCCCACATAGCTTTCTCATGAGCCAGATCAGACACCCCCATACTTTGCACTGACGAGGGGCAAGCACCCCGAAACACCGTGTCTGCAAATTGGGATTCTGATCTGGCTTATATATCCTGAGTCATATTGCAAAGGATTGTCGAAAATCCACTTGTGACTTTTAGGATCGCTACTTCCAATAGGTGGCGCTGTGCTAGAGTTTGTCTCCTTTACTGGAGAGACAATTTGAATATTTCCCAGAGGGGCATTGCAGCTATAAGTCCCCTTACCTGGCAGCCAGACTGGCTTGCAAAGTCTCCTTAAGGAGAATAGTGTTCCCCCGTGGTCCCCACATAGCTTTCTCATGAGCCAGATCAGACACCCCCATACTTTGCACTGACGAGGGGCAAGCACCCCGAAACACCGTGTCTGCAAATTGGGATTCTGATCTGGCTTATATATCCTGAGTCATATTGCAAAGGATTGTCGAAAATCCACTTGTGACTTTTAGGATCGCTACTTCCAATAGGTGGCGCTGTGCTAGAGTTTGTCTCCTTTACTGGAGAGACAATTTGAATATTTCCCAGAGGGGCATTGCAGCTATAAGTCCCCTTACCTGGCAGCCAGACTGGCTTGCAAAGTCTCCTTAAGGAGAATAGTGTTCCCCCGTGGTCCCCACATAGCTTTCTCATGAGCCAGATCAGACACCCCCATACTTTGCACTGACGAGGGGCAAGCACCCCGAAACACCGTGTCTGCAAATTGGGATTCTGATCTGGCTTATATATCCTGAGTCATATTGCAAAGGATTGTTTAAAATCCACTTGTGACTTTTAGGATCGCTACTTCCAATAGGTGGCGCTGTGCTAGAGTTTGTCTCCTTTACTGGAGAGACAATTTGAATATTTCCCAGAGGGGCATTGCAGCTATAAGTCCCCTTACCTGGCAGCCAGACTGGCTTGCAAAGTCTCCTTAAGGAGAATAGTGTTCCCCCGTGGTCCCCACATAGCTTTCTCATGAGCCAGATCAGACACCCCCATACTTTGCACTGACGAGGGGCAAGCACCCCGAAACACCGTGTCTGCAAATTGGGATTCTGATCTGGCTTATATATCCTGAGTCATATTGCAAAGGATTGTCGAAAATCCACTTGTGACTTTTAGGATCGCTACTTCCAATAGGTGGCGCTGTGCTAGAGTTTGTCTCCTTTACTGGAGAGACAATTTGAATATTTCCCAGAGGGGCATTGCAGCTATAAGTCCCCTTACCTGGCAGCCAGACTGGCTTGCAAAGTCTCCTTAAGGAGAATAGTGTTCCCCCGTGGTCCCCACATAGCTTTCTCATGAGCCAGATCAGACACCCCCATACTTTGCACTGACGAGGGGCAAGCACCCCGAAACACCGTGTCTGCAAATTGGGATTCTGATCTGGCTTATATATCCTGAGTCATATTGCAAAGGATTGTCGAAAATCCACTTGTGACTTTTAGGATCGCTACTTCCAATAGGTGGCGCTGTGCTAGAGTTTGTCTCCTTTACTGGAGAGACAATTTGAATATTTCCCAGAGGGGCATTGCAGCTATAAGTCCCCTTACCTGGCAGCCAGACTGGCTTGCAAAGTCTCCTTAAGGAGAATAGTGTTCCCCCGTGGTCCCCACATAGCTTTCTCATGAGCCAGATCAGACACCCCCATACTTTGCACTGACGAGGGGCAAGCACCCCGAAACACCGTGTCTGCAAATTGGGATTCTGATCTGGCTTATATATCCTGAGTCATATTGCAAAGGATTGTCGAAAATCCACTTCTGACTTTTAGGATCGCTACTTCCAATAGGTGGCGCTGTGCTAGAGTTTGTCTCCTTTACTGGAGAGACAATTTGAATATTTCCCAGAGGGGCATTGCAGCTATAAGTCCCCTTACCTGGCAGCCAGACTGGCTTGCAAAGTCTCCTTAAGGAGAATAGTGTTCCCCCGTGGTCCCCACATAGCTTTCTCATGAGCCAGATCAGACACCCCCATACTTTGCACTGACGAGGGGCAAGCACCCCGAAACACCGTGTCTGCAAATTGGGATTCTGATCTGGCTTATATATCCTGAGTCATATTGCAAAGGATTGTCGAAAATCCACTTGTGACTTTTAGGATCACTACTTCCAATAGGTGGCGCTGTGCTAGAGTTTGTCTCCTTTACTGGAGAGACAATTTGAATATTTCCCAGAGGGGCATTGCAGCTATAAGTCCCCTTACCTGGCAGCCAGACTGGCTTGCAAAGTCTCCTTAAGGAGAATAGTGTTCCCCCGTGGTCCCCACATAGCTTTCTCATGAGCCAGATCAGACACCCCCATACTTTGCACTGACGAGGGGCAAGCACCCCGAAACACCGTGTCTGCAAATTGGGATTCTGATCTGGCTTATATATCCTGAGTCATATTGCAAAGGATTGTCGAAAATCCACTTGTGACTTTTAGGATCGCTACTTCCAATAGGTGGCGCTGTGCTAGAGTTTGTCTCCTTTACTGGAGAGACAATTTGAATATTTCCCAGAGGGGCATTGCAGCTATAAGTCCCCTTACCTGGCAGCCAGACTGGCTTGCAAAGTCTCCTTAAGGAGAATAGTGTTCCCCCGTGGTCCCCACATAGCTTTCTCATGAGCCAGATCAGACACCCCCATACTTTGCACTGACGAGGGGCAAGCACCCCGAAACACCGTGTCTGCAAATTGGGATTCTGATCTGGCTTATATATCCTGAGTCATATTGCAAAGGATTGTCGAAAATCCACTTGTGACTTTTAGGATCGCTACTTCCAATAGGTGGCGCTGTGCTAGAGTTTGTCTCCTTTACTGGAGAGACAATTTGAATATTTCCCAGAGGGGCATTGCAGCTATAAGTCCCCTTACCTGGCAGCCAGACTGGCTTGCAAAGTCTCCTTAAGGAGAATAGTGTTCCCCCGTGGTCCCCACATAGCTTTCTCATGAGCCAGATCAGACACCCCCATACTTTGCACTGACGAGGGGCAAGCACCCCGAAACACCGTGTCTGCAAATTGGGATTCTGATCTGGCTTATATATCCTGAGTCATATTGCAAAGGATTGTCGAAAATCCACTTGTGACTTTTAGGATCGCTACTTCCAATAGGTGGCGCTGTGCTAGAGTTTGTCTCCTTTACTGGAGAGACAATTTGAATATTTCCCAGAGGGGCATTGCAGCTATAAGTCCCCTTACCTGGCAGCCAGACTGGCTTGCAAAGTCTCCTTAAGGAGAATAGTGTTCCCCCGTGGTCCCCACATAGCTTTCTCATGAGCCAGATCAGACACCCCCATACTTTGCACTGACGAGGGGCAAGCACCCCGAAACACCGTGTCTGCAAATTGGGATTCTGATCTGGCTTATATATCCTGAGTCATATTGCAAAGGATTGTCGAAAATCCACTTGTGACTTTTAGGATCGCTACTTCCAATAGGTGGCGCTGTGCTAGAGTTTGTCTCCTTTACTGGAGAGACAATTTGAATATTTCCCAGAGGGGCATTGCAGCTATAAGTCCCCTTACCTGGCAGCCAGACTGGCTTGCAAAGTCTCCTTAAGGAGAATAGTGTTCCCCCGTGGTCCCCACATAGCTTTCTCATGAGCCAGATCAGACACCCCCATACTTTGCACTGACGAGGGGCAAGCACCCCGAAACACCGTGTCTGCAAATTTGGATTCTGATCTGGCTTATATATCCTGAGTCATATTGCAAAGGATTGTCGAAAATCCACTTGTGACTTTTAGGATCGCTACTTCCAATAGGTGGCGCTGTGCTAGAGTTTGTCTCCTTTACTGGAGAGACAATTTGAATATTTCCCAGAGGGGCATTGCAGCTATAAGTCCCCTTACCTGGCAGCCAGACTGGCTTGCAAAGTCTCCTTAAGGAGAATAGTGTTCCCCCGTGGTCCCCACATAGCTTTCTCATGAGCCAGATCAGACACCCCCATACTTTGCACTGACGAGGGGCAAGCACCCCGAAACACCGTGTCTGCAAATTGGGATTCTGATCTGGCTTATATATCCTGAGTCATATTGCAAAGGATTGTCGAAAATCCACTTGTGACTTTTAGGATCGCTACTTCCAATAGGTGGCGCTGTGCTAGAGTTTGTCTCCTTTACTGGAGAGACAATTTGAATATTTCCCAGAGGGGCATTGCAGCTATAAGTCCCCTTACCTGGCAGCCAGACTGGCTTGCAAAGTCTCCTTAAGGAGAATAGTGTTCCCCCGTGGTCCCCACATAGCTTTCTCATGAGCCAGATCAGACACCCCCATACTTTGCACTGACGAGGGGCAAGCACCCCGAAACACCGTGTCTGCAAATTGGGATTCTGATCTGGCTTATATATCCTGAGTCATATTGCAAAGGATTGTCGAAAATCCACTTGTGACTTTTAGGATCGCTACTTCCAATAGGTGGCGCTGTGCTAGAGTTTGTCTCCTTTACTGGAGAGACAATTTGAATATTTCCCAGAGGGGCATTGCAGCTATAAGTCCCCTTACCTGGCAGCCAGACTGGCTTGCAAAGTCTCCTTAAGGAGAATAGTGTTCCCCCGTGGTCCCCACATAGCTTTCTCATGAGCCAGATCAGACACCCCCATACTTTGCACTGACGAGGGGCAAGCACCCCGAAACACTGTGTCTGCAAATTGGGATTCTGTTCTGGCTTATATATCCTGAGTCATATTGCAAAGGATTGTCGAAAATCCACTTCTGACTTTTAGGATCGCTACTTCCAATAGGTGGCGCTGTGCTAGAGTTTGTCTCCTTTACTGGAGAGACAATTTGAATATTTCCCAGAGGGGCATTGCAGCTATAAGTCCCCTTACCTGGCAGCCAGACTGGCTTGCAAAGTCTCCTTAAGGAGAATAGTGTTCCCCCGTGGTCCCCACATAGCTTTCTCATGAGCCAGATCAGACACCCCCATACTTTGCACTGACGAGGGGCAAGCACCCCGAAACACCGTGTCTGCAAATTGGGATTCTGATCTGGCTTATATATCCTGAGTCATATTGCAAAGGATTGTCGAAAATCCACTTGTGACTTTTAGGATCGCTACTTCCAATAGGTGGCGCTGTGCTAGAGTTTGTCTCCTTTACTGGAGAGACAATTTGAATATTTCCCAGAGGGGCATTGCAGCTATAAGTCCCCTTACCTGGCAGCCAGACTGGCTTGCAAAGTCTCCTTAAGGAGAATAGTGTTCCCCCGTGGTCCCCACATAGCTTTCTCATGAGCCAGATCAGACACCCCCATACTTTGCACTGACGAGGGGCAAGCACCCCGAAACACCGTGTCTGCAAATTGGGATTCTGTTCTGGCTTATATATCCTGAGTCATATTGCAAAGGATTGTCGAAAATCCACTTCTGACTTTTAGGATCGCTACTTCCAATAGGTGGCGCTGTGCTAGAGTTTGTCTCCTTTACTGGAGAGACAATTTGAATATTTCCCAGAGGGGCATTGCAGCTATAAGTCCCCTTACCTGGCAGCCAGACTGGCTTGCAAAGTCTCCTTAAGGAGAATAGTGTTCCCCCGTGGTCCCCACATAGCTTTCTCATGAGCCAGATCAGACACCCCCATACTTTGCACTGACGAGGGGCAAGCACCCCGAAACACCGTGTCTGCAAATTTGGATTCTGATCTGGCTTATATATCCTGAGTCATATTGCAAAGGATTGTCGAAAATCCACTTGTGACTTTTAGGATCGCTACTTCCAATAGGTGGCGCTGTGCTAGAGTTTGTCTCCTTTACTGGAGAGACAATTTGAATATTTCCCAGAGGGGCATTGCAGCTATAAGTCCCCTTACCTGGCAGCCAGACTGGCTTGCAAAGTCTCCTTAAGGAGAATAGTGTTCCCCCGTGGTCCCCACATAGCTTTCTCATGAGCCAGATCAGACACCCCCATACTTTGCACTGACGAGGGGCAAGCACCCCGAAACACCGTGTCTGCAAATTGGGATTCTGATCTGGCTTATATATCCTGAGTCATATTGCAAAGGATTGTCGAAAATCCACTTGTGACTTTTAGGATCGCTACTTCCAATAGGTGGCGCTGTGCTAGAGTTTGTCTCCTTTACTGGAGAGACAATTTGAATATTTCCCAGAGGGGCATTGCAGCTATAAGTCCCCTTACCTGGCAGCCAGACTGGCTTGCAAAGTCTCCTTAAGGAGAATAGTGTTCCCCCGTGGTCCCCACATAGCTTTCTCATGAGCCAGATCAGACACCCCCATACTTTGCACTGACGAGGGGCAAGCACCCCGAAACACCGTGTCTGCAAATTGGGATTCTGATCTGGCTTATATATCCTGAGTCATATTGCAAAGGATTGTCGAAAATCCACTTGTGACTTTTAGGATCGCTACTTCCAATAGGTGGCGCTGTGCTAGAGTTTGTCTCCTTTACTGGAGAGACAATTTGAATATTTCCCAGAGGGGCATTGCAGCTATAAGTCCCCTTACCTGGCAGCCAGACTGGCTTGCAAAGTCTCCTTAAGGAGAATAGTGTTCCCCCGTGGTCCCCACATAGCTTTCTCATGAGCCAGATCAGACACCCCCATACTTTGCACTGACGAGGGGCAAGCACCCCGAAACACCGTGTCTGCAAATTGGGATTCTGATCTGGCTTATATATCCTGAGTCATATTGCAAAGGATTGTCGAAAATCCACTTGTGACTTTTAGGATCGCTACTTCCAATAGGTGGCGCTGTGCTAGAGTTTGTCTCCTTTACTGGAGAGACAATTTGAATATTTCCCAGAGGGGCATTGCAGCTATAAGTCCCCTTACCTGGCAGCCAGACTGGCTTGCAAAGTCTCCTTAAGGAGAATAGTGTTCCCCCGTGGTCCCCACATAGCTTTCTCATGAGCCAGATCAGACACCCCCATACTTTGCACTGACGAGGGGCAAGCACCCCGAAACACCGTGTCTGCAAATTGGGATTCTGATCTGGCTTATATATCCTGAGTCATATTGCAAAGGATTGTCGAAAATCCACTTGTGACTTTTAGGATCGCTACTTCCAATAGGTGGCGCTGTGCTAGAGTTTGTCTCCTTTACTGGAGAGACAATTTGAATATTTCCCAGAGGGGCATTGCAGCTATAAGTCCCCTTACCTGGCAGCCAGACTGGCTTGCAAAGTCTCCTTAAGGAGAATAGTGTTCCCCCGTGGTCCCCACATAGCTTTCTCATGAGCCAGATCAGACACCCCCATACTTTGCACTGACGAGGGGCAAGCACCCCGAAACACCGTGTCTGCAAATTGGGATTCTGATCTGGCTTATATATCCTGAGTCATATTGCAAAGGATTGTCGAAAATCCACTTGTGACTTTTAGGATCGCTACTTCCAATAGGTGGCGCTGTGCTAGAGTTTGTCTCCTTTACTGGAGAGACAATTTGAATATTTCCCAGAGGGGCATTGCAGCTATAAGTCCCCTTACCTGGCAGCCAGACTGGCTTGCAAAGTCTCCTTAAGGAGAATAGTGTTCCCCCGTGGTCCCCACATAGCTTTCTCATGAGCCAGATCAGACACCCCCATACTTTGCACTGACGAGGGGCAAGCACCCCGAAACACCGTGTCTGCAAATTGGGATTCTGATCTGGCTTATATATCCTGAGTCATATTGCAAAGGATTGTCGAAAATCCACTTGTGACTTTTAGGATCGCTACTTCCAATAGGTGGCGCTGTGCTAGAGTTTGTCTCCTTTACTGGAGAGACAATTTGAATATTTCCCAGAGGGGCATTGCAGCTATAAGTCCCCTTACCTGGCAGCCAGACTGGCTTGCAAAGTCTCCTTAAGGAGAATAGTGTTCCCCCGTGGTCCCCACATAGCTTTCTCATGAGCCAGATCAGACACCCCCATACTTTGCACTGACGAGGGGCAAGCACCCCGAAACACCGTGTCTGCAAATTGGGATTCTGATCTGGCTTATATATCCTGAGTCATATTGCAAAGGATTGTCGAAAATCCACTTGTGACTTTTAGGATCGCTACTTCCAATAGGTGGCGCTGTGCTAGAGTTTGTCTCCTTTACTGGAGAGACAATTTGAATATTTCCCAGAGGGGCATTGCAGCTATAAGTCCCCTTACCTGGCAGCCAGACTGGCTTGCAAAGTCTCCTTAAGGAGAATAGTGTTCCCCCGTGGTCCCCACATAGCTTTCTCATGAGCCAGATCAGACACCCCCATACTTTGCACTGACGAGGGGCAAGCACCCCGAAACACCGTGTCTGCAAATTGGGATTCTGATCTGGCTTATATATCCTGAGTCATATTGCAAAGGATTGTCGAAAATCCACTTGTGACTTTTAGGATCGCTACTTCCAATAGGTGGCGCTGTGCTAGAGTTTGTCTCCTTTACTGGAGAGACAATTTGAATATTTCCCAGAGGGGCATTGCAGCTATAAGTCCCCTTACCTGGCAGCCAGACTGGCTTGCAAAGTCTCCTTAAGGAGAATAGTGTTCCCCCGTGGTCCCCACATAGCTTTCTCATGAGCCAGATCAGACACCCCCATACTTTGCACTGACGAGGGGCAAGCACCCCGAAACACCGTGTCTGCAAATTGGGATTCTGATCTGGCTTATATATCCTGAGTCATATTGCAAAGGATTGTCGAAAATCCACTTGTGACTTTTAGGATCGCTACTTCCAATAGGTGGCGCTGTGCTAGAGTTTGTCTCCTTTACTGGAGAGACAATTTGAATATTTCCCAGAGGGGCATTGCAGCTATAAGTCCCCTTACCTGGCATCCAGACTGGCTTGCAAAGTCTCCTTAAGGAGAATAGTGTTCCCCCGTGGTCCCCACATAGCTTTCTCATGAGCCAGATCAGACACCCCCATACTTTGCACTGACGAGGGGCAAGCACCCCGAAACACCGTGTCTGCAAATTGGGATTCTGATCTGGCTTATATATCCTGAGTCATATTGCAAAGGATTGTCGAAAATCCACTTGTGACTTTTAGGATCGCTACTTCCAATAGGTGGCGCTGTGCTAGAGTTTGTCTCCTTCACTGGAGAGACAATTTGAATATTTCCCAGAGGGGCATTGCAGCTATAAGTCCCCTTACCTGGCAGCCAGACTGGCTTGCAAAGTCTCCTTAAGGAGAATAGTGTTCCCCCGTGGTCCCCACATAGCTTTCTCATGAGCCAGATCAGACACCCCCATACTTTGCACTGACGAGGGGCAAGCACCCCGAAACACCGTGTCTGCAAATTGGGATTCTGATCTGGCTTATATATCCTGAGTCATATTGCAAAGGATTGTCGAAAATCCACTTGTGACTTTTAGGATCGCTACTTCCAATAGGTGGCGCTGTGCTAGAGTTTGTCTCCTTTACTGGAGAGACAATTTGAATATTTCCCAGAGGGGCATTGCAGCTATAAGTCCCCTTACCTGGCAGCCAGACTGGCTTGCAAAGTCTCCTTAAGGAGAATAGTGTTCCCCCGTGGTCCCCACATAGCTTTCTCATGAGCCAGATCAGACACCCCCATACTTTGCACTGACGAGGGGCAAGCACCCCGAAACACCGTGTCTGCAAATTGGGATTCTGATCTGGCTTATATATCCTGAGTCATATTGCAAAGGATTGTCGAAAATCCACTTGTGACTTTTAGGATCGCTACTTCCAATAGGTGGCGCTGTGCTAGAGTTTGTCTCCTTTACTGGAGAGACAATTTGAATATTTCCCAGAGGGGCATTGCAGCTATAAGTCCCCTTACCTGGCAGCCAGACTGGCTTGCAAAGTCTCCTTAAGGAGAATAGTGTTCCCCCGTGGTCCCCACATAGCTTTCTCATGAGCCAGATCAGACACCCCCATACTTTGCACTGACGAGGGGCAAGCACCCCGAAACACCGTGTCTGCAAATTGGGATTCTGATCTGGCTTATATATCCTGAGTCATATTGCAAAGGATTGTCGAAAATCCACTTGTGACTTTTAGGATCGCTACTTCCAATAGGTGGCGCTGTGCTAGAGTTTGTCTCCTTTACTGGAGAGACAATTTGAATATTTCCCAGAGGGGCATTGCAGCTATAAGTCCCCTTACCTGGCAGCCAGACTGGCTTGCAAAGTCTCCTTAAGGAGAATAGTGTTCCCCCGTGGTCCCCACATAGCTTTCTCATGAGCCAGATCAGACACCCCCATACTTTGCACTGACGAGGGGCAAGCACCCCGAAACACCGTGTCTGCAAATTGGGATTCTGATCTGGCTTATATATCCTGAGTCATATTGCAAAGGATTGTCGAAAATCCACTTGTGACTTTTAGGATCGCTACTTCCAATAGGTGGCGCTGTGCTAGAGTTTGTCTCCTTTACTGGAGAGACAATTTGAATATTTCCCAGAGGGGCATTGCAGCTATAAGTCCCCTTACCTGGCAGCCAGACTGGCTTGCAAAGTCTCCTTAAGGAGAATAGTGTTCCCCCGTGGTCCCCACATAGCTTTCTCATGAGCCAGATCAGACACCCCCATACTTTGCACTGACGAGGGGCAAGCACCCCGAAACACCGTGTCTGCAAATTGGGATTCTGATCTGGCTTATATATCCTGAGTCCTATTGCAAAGGATTGTCGAAAATCCACTTGTGACTTTTAGGATCGCTACTTCCAATAGGTGGCGCTGTGCTAGAGTTTGTCTCCTTTACTGGAGAGACAATTTGAATATTTCCCAGAGGGGCATTGCAGCTATAAGTCCCCTTACCTGGCAGCCAGACTGGCTTGCAAAGTCTCCTTAAGGAGAATAGTGTTCCCCCGTGGTCCCCACATAGCTTTCTCATGAGCCAGATCAGACACCCCCATACTTTGCACTGACGAGGGGCAAGCACCCCGAAACACCGTGTCTGCAAATTGGGATTCTGATCTGGCTTATATATCCTGAGTCATATTGCAAAGGATTGTCGAAAATCCACTTGTGACTTTTAGGATCGCTACTTCCAATAGGTGGCGCTGTGCTAGAGTTTGTCTCCTTTACTGGAGAGACAATTTGAATATTTCCCAGAGGGGCATTGCAGCTATAAGTCCCCTTACCTGGCAGCCAGACTGGCTTGCAAAGTCTCCTTAAGGAGAATAGTGTTCCCCCGTGGTCCCCACATAGCTTTCTCATGAGCCAGATCAGACACCCCCATACTTTGCACTGACGAGGGGCAAGCACCCCGAAACACCGTGTCTGCAAATTGGGATTCTGATCTGGCTTATATATCCTGAGTCATATTGCAAAGGATTGTCGAAAATCCACTTGTGACTTTTAGGATCGCTACTTCCAATAGGTGGCGCTGTGCTAGAGTTTGTCTCCTTTACTGGAGAGACAATTTGAATATTTCCCAGAGGGGCATTGCAGCTATAAGTCCCCTTACCTGGCAGCCAGACTGGCTTGCAAAGTCTCCTTAAGGAGAATAGTGTTCCCCCGTGGTCCCCACATAGCTTTCTCATGAGCCAGATCAGACACCCCCATACTTTGCACTGACGAGGGGTAAGCACCCCGAAACACCGTGTCTGCAAATTGGGATTCTGATCTGGCTTATATATCCTGAGTCATATTGCAAAGGATTGTCGAAAATCCACTTGTGACTTTTAGGATCGCTACTTCCAATAGGTGGCGCTGTGCTAGAGTTTGTCTCCTTTACTGGAGAGACAATTTGAATATTTCCCAGAGGGGCATTGCAGCTATAAGTCCCCTTACCTGGCAGCCAGACTGGCTTGCAAAGTCTCCTTAAGGAGAATAGTGTTCCCCCGTGGTCCCCACATAGCTTTCTCATGAGCCAGATCAGACACCCCCATACTTTGCACTGACGAGGGGCAAGCACCCCGAAACACCGTGTCTGCAAATTGGGATTCTGATCTGGCTTATATATCCTGAGTCCTATTGCAAAGGATTGTCGAAAATCCACTTGTGACTTTTAGGATCGCTACTTCCAATAGGTGGCGCTGTGCTAGAGTTTGTCTCCTTTACTGGAGAGACAATTTGAATATTTCCCAGAGGGGCATTGCAGCTATAAGTCCCCTTACCTGGCAGCCAGACTGGCTTGCAAAGTCTCCTTAAGGAGAATAGTGTTCCCCCGTGGTCCCCACATAGCTTTCTCATGAGCCAGATCAGACACCCCCATACTTTGCACTGACGAGGGGCAAGCACCCCGAAACACCGTGTCTGCAAATTGGGATTCTGATCTGGCTTATATATCCTGAGTCATATTGCAAAGGATTGTCGAAAATCCACTTGTGACTTTTAGGATCGCTACTTCCAATAGGTGGCGCTGTGCTAGAGTTTGTCTCCTTTACTGGAGAGACAATTTGAATATTTCCCAGAGGGGCATTGCAGCTATAAGTCCCCTTACCTGGCAGCCAGACTGGCTTGCAAAGTCTCCTTAAGGAGAATAGTGTTCCCCCGTGGTCCCCACATAGCTTTCTCATGAGCCAGATCAGACACCCCCATACTTTGCACTGACGAGGGGCAAGCACCCCGAAACACCGTGTCTGCAAATTGGGATTCTGATCTGGCTTATATATCCTGAGTCATATTGCAAAGGATTGTCGAAAATCCACTTGTGACTTTTAGGATCGCTACTTCCAATAGGTGGCGCTGTGCTAGAGTTTGTCTCCTTTACTGGAGAGACAATTTGAATATTTCCCAGAGGGGCATTGCAGCTATAAGTCCCCTTACCTGGCAGCCAGACTGGCTTGCAAAGTCTCCTTAAGGAGAATAGTGTTCCCCCGTGGTCCCCACATAGCTTTCTCATGAGCCAGATCAGACACCCCCATACTTTGCACTGACGAGGGGCAAGCACCCCGAAACACCGTGTCTGCAAATTGGGATTCTGATCTGGCTTATATATCCTGAGTCATATTGCAAAGGATTGTCGAAAATCCACTTGTGACTTTTAGGATCGCTACTTCCAATAGGTGGCGCTGTGCTAGAGTTTGTCTCCTTTACTGGAGAGACAATTTGAATATTTCCCAGAGGGGCATTGCAGCTATAAGTCCCCTTACCTGGCAGCCAGACTGGCTTGCAAAGTCTCCTTAAGGAGAATAGTGTTCCCCCGTGGTCCCCACATAGCTTTCTCATGAGCCAGATCAGACACCCCCATACTTTGCACTGACGAGGGGCAAGCACCCCGAAACACCGTGTCTGCAAATTGGGATTCTGATCTGGCTTATATATCCTGAGTCATATTGCAAAGGATTGTCGAAAATCCACTTGTGACTTTTAGGATCGCTACTTCCAATAGGTGGCGCTGTGCTAGAGTTTGTCTCCTTTACTGGAGAGACAATTTGAATATTTCCCAGAGGGGCATTGCAGCTATAAGTCCCCTTACCTGGCAGCCAGACTGGCTTGCAAAGTCTCCTTAAGGAGAATAGTGTTCCCCCGTGGTCCCCACATAGCTTTCTCATGAGCCAGATCAGACACCCCCATACTTTGCACTGACGAGGGGCAAGCACCCCGAAACACCGTGTCTGCAAATTGGGATTCTGATCTGGCTTATATATCCTGAGTCATATTGCAAAGGATTGTCGAAAATCCACTTGTGACTTTTAGGATCGCTACTTCCAATAGGTGGCGCTGTGCTAGAGTTTGTCTCCTTTACTGGAGAGACAATTTGAATATTTCCCAGAGGGGCATTGCAGCTATAAGTCCCCTTACCTGGCAGCCAGACTGGCTTGCAAAGTCTCCTTAAGGAGAATAGTGTTCCCCCGTGGTCCCCACATAGCTTTCTCATGAGCCAGATCAGACACCCCCATACTTTGCACTGACGAGGGGCAAGCACCCCGAAACACCGTGTCTGCAAATTGGGATTCTGATCTGGCTTATATATCCTGAGTCATATTGCAAAGGATTGTCGAAAATCCACTTGTGACTTTTAGGATCGCTACTTCCAATAGGTGGCGCTGTGCTAGAGTTTGTCTCCTTTACTGGAGAGACAATCTGCTTGGTTTGGTTAGTTTCTAGTTCATCAAGCTTTGAAATATTGACATTTGCACAAATGTAATCACCAAAAGTCAAATTTTGTTGGAAAATATGGAGAATTCTAATTTCAAAAGATTCACTCAAATCTAAAAAAATATCAGTGACCAATATATCCACCCTTCTTTCCAATAAGAGTCATATTAAACCTCACATCTGTAGAGTTTTTACAGTTTCTTCATCTGTTGATGATTCATTTTTTGGGCAGCATCAATCACATACTGCAAGACATTGTTCAAAGAGTGCTACTGTTTTCCTTCATTGTACATCTCCACTCAAGAAGGTCCCACAAGTTCCTAAAAAGGGTTTAGACTCAGAAGGGGGAAATGTCATTATTCTTTCATCTTTAAAGCATTTAATGGCTTTCCAAACAATGGAGACCGATGCTTGCGATGGAGCACTGTCCTGCATAAAAATCATGGTTTTCTTAAAAGATGCAGACTTTTTCTTGTACCAGTGTTTGAAGAAAGTGTCTTTCAAAAACTAACAGCAGGTTTGTGAGCTGATATTGGGTTTGTCTTCAACCTGGGAAGGTTGCTTTAGCTCATCTTTAATAATACCATATCCATAGCATTACTCCACCTCCACCTTGCTGGCATCTGAATCGAAGAGTAGGGTTAGTCCAATTGCTGATCCAGTTATGGGCCCATACATCTGATGTGACAAGATTCACTCTCTTCTCGTCAGTCCAAACACCTTTGAAAACTCTGTCTTCAGATGTTTCTTAGCCCAGTCTTGACATTTCAACTTATACTTTTTACTCAAAGGAAGTTGGGCTTAAGCCTTATCTTGCTCATATCTTTGAGCACTGAGCACCTTTTATTTATGGGCACTCTAAGGAGGTTCAAATTCTGGAATATGACAGCACTGAATGATAATGTACTCCTTGTCGCTTCACGTTTGATTCTTGTAAATACTTTGGCAGTTAATGTGAGTCTTTTTTTATCAACTAATTTTTTTATGATGCTGTTGACTACATGCAACAAATCTTTTGATAGTTTTATGATTATGCCCCTATATTATAGCAATTTAAAGAGTGCTTTATCACTCTATTAGACTTGTAACAATTTTTAACTTTATAGAGTGTTACGCCGGTTACCCGCATGGCTGGTATGCACCATCATACTCACTGAGGGCACCATCCTGTGTCTGCCATGTTGCTGATCTTTTTTCATGCAAATCTCTAAGCTATGCTTCATCTTTCTGTTGCTGGTGAGTCTCTTTCTGACTATAGTGAGGCACTGCCAGACTGTAAGAATTTGTATTTCCTATGTGGAGCAGAGCATTTGTTCTCCAGCCACTCCTCTGCCAGCACTCAGTATATATGCAGCCCTTCCCTCCACATTAAGTTCTTATGTTCACTTTAGATTTTGTTTGGTCTGTCGGTTTAGTCCCCATTTTGTCTTTGCTGTTTTTGCCCTGGCTTGCCTCCCATTTGTCCTGACATCTCCTGGCTTGCCTCTCGATTGTCATGACCTCTTATTGCCTATGTTTTCTGTACCTGTGCTGTTTGTGCCATCCCTATCCTGCAAATTATGACAGTGTCTCTGAGTTTAGCACCCTATTTCTCCGGTCAGCTGCTGCAGGCTAAGGGACCGCCCTGGCATAGCATCTGGCAACTACCTGTAAAATCAGGCCATGGATCCTGCTGACACTCTTGTAGGCCTTGAGATTTTGTTTAGCCTGTGATTGTGTACCACCCCGGAGGCCTCTGATGTCATGGCAGTAGCTACAAGCGGTGATGTGGCTGTACCAGATGTGGGTGACAGACTTTTAGTAATGGGGAATAAAAATAATACTTAAAAAGGGAGAAAGAAAAAGAAAATGAGTTTGTGACACCAGTTTGGATGCTCGGCTGTGGTATGGCCAGGCACTGCTGGTGGGCCCCTAGAGTTAGGTGGTGATGCGCAGTGCCAGAGGGTTGTCCTCTCATCCCCCCCAACTAGGGCAGGTTGCTGGCGGATGTATTGAAGTAGGGATGATGCAGCAGGGAATAATTCAGTCAGAGACAGGACAGGGAGCTTTTACCTTTTTACTGGAGCTCAGCAGTATATTAAAACAGCATCCAATAATGGGGGTCCTTCCTATCCTGATGGGGGCTTGGTTTCTCTGCTGTATTGTTGTAGTGTACTCGTCCTCTGCTGCTGTTTCCCTATCTAGGAATAGGTATCTTGGTATCTTTGGATCTCCAAGACAAGAATAATCCAGATTTGTAATCTCTTCTGGCAAGCAGGTGACTGGAATCCTGAAGGAAGACTCTCTAGTTGTTCTAGAAGTTTCCAGACTCTCAAGTGCCACTGTGCCCCCAGCCCCTTATAAAAAGGCTGCTGTCTCTCAGTTTTGTCTCCGACCATGAAGGCACTGATGACCTAGAGACTGATACCCTGACAAATGTAGCTGGCCCCACCAGAGGTTTCTATAAATCACCTCACACTGGCTCAGACTGAAATTTACCTCACACCTAAGCTCCTCCTTCTCCTTTTAGGGTTCATCACACAAGAGTTGGTTTTTCCTCTAGTGACAGCCTCAATAAGGGATTCTGAAGGTGATTCCATGAAAGAAAATGATGTACCTCTTGAACAATATGATTGCAAATCAAACTTTTCATCTTATTATGGGCGATTCAACCAGTTGTAAGAAATCTTTAAACAGCGGACTGGCCCAGGGATCAGTGCTGGCACCTCTCCTGTTTGCCCTGTACCTAGCTGATATTCCTAAAACAGTGTCACGGAAATTTGGATATGCCGATGACTGGGCACTTGCTATGGTAAGCAAAACAATGGAGGAAGCAGAGGACGTTCTTACAAAAGATCTTAGTGTAATGGGAAAGTACTTCCGACAATGGAGATTAAAACCTAACCCATCAAAAACGGAAGTTTGTTGCTTTCATCTACACAATGCAAGTGCCAAGACTGAACTTAAAGTACAATTTGAAGGCCAATCTGTTAAACACAATTTCAATCCTAAGTACTTAGGTGTAACCCTTGATAGAAGTCTAACTTTTAAATCCCGTCTGGATAAATTGGTACAGAAACTGAAAGCACGTAATAATATTATTCAGAAACTTTGTGGATCCTCATGGGGCTTGGCAACATCTGTTTTGGAAACATCTACTCTTGCCCTGGTGTACTCTGCTGCAGAATACTGTGCTCCAGCATGGTTAAATAGCTGTCATGTAAACTTAATTGACACTCAGCTGAACAACTCTTTGCGTATAATATCTGGTGCTATTAGACCTACACCTGTTCACTGGTTACCTGTGCTGGGTTACATCGCACCCGCAAATCTAAGAAGACAAAAGCTCCTACTTAAAGAGTACACTAAAGTAGTGAATAATGAAAAACTTCCAATACACCAAAGTATCAGAGATGTTACAATACAACGATTGAAATCAAGACATCCACCCATCCGAACTGCAATCACCTTGCATGAACAAAACTTCAATTTAGAGGAGAAATGGCGAGAACTTTGGGTCAATGTAGTAGAAGGTGATCCCCAAATGTTCCCTAATTTACAAAACCCTCCACCAGGCTTCAATCTACCAAGGAAAACATGGGTTACTCTAAATCGTATCAGAACAAACTTTGGCGTCTGGGCAGATTTTATGTATAAGTGGGGAAAATATGACTCTCCGACCTGTGACTGTGGAGCAGATCGTCAAACTATCCAGCACATTGTTGAGGAGTGCCCCCTGAGATCCTACCATGGTGACAAGAAGGATTTCTATATTGTAAATGATAACGCTATTGCATATATAGAAAATCTTGATATTCAAATTTGATTTTTATCCTTTTGATATTTTTCAATCACTGTCTATTGTCTGGTGTTTATTTTTATATGATGGTAAGATATACGTTCATATGATTAAATTAAATAAAGGGAGTGTATGAAAATGTGTGTTTTGTTGTGAGCAGCAGAGATAGCAAAATTTCCACTAAAGCTTACAATACATGTTAAACAGATGGCAATATACAGTACATGTAATTGTATGATGTTATTTGTGGCGACTAGGCACAGAGCGCCACATTTCAGCACATGTCTGAGCTCAGCTACGGGCTGCAGGACATTTCCTGCAGTTTTGCAACTTTGTGTGCCTCTAACTTTTGGTCTGCAGCATCTGGTGTCTCTAGAGTCCTGTCTGTTTCCCATCCCTAGTCTTGGTGACCTTCTCTCTGAGTTCATTTATAGTTTCCAAAATGTCTGTCTGGCTGTGTGCCGCTTTTGGGATTGTCATGCTTCTGTGTACATCAGAGATTGTTTTCCTTGCTGCCTGAAGTTTCCTGTTTGGTATTCCTTGTTTACTGTCTTCAGTGCACTTTTGACCCTAGGATTTCAGCACTCTGTGCTTCCACCAATCTTTAGGAGATCGCTCTGTTTGTCCAGCCAATGATAGAGAGAGCATGGGGGGGGCTGTAACACTTGTGACCCACACGGTTGATATGTGCCATCATACTCACTGTTGGCACCATCCTGTGTCTAGCCAGCTTGCTGAGAATTCTCATACAACTCTTCCAGGTTTAAGGGAGACAGAGAATCTGAGTTTTTAGAGTGCAAACAAACATCATTTATTGTAAAGTAAGTGACAGATTTCAGTAAAAAACGTTTTTCTAAAAACAATGAAACGCCATGACTAATCCGGATGATGTTAAAATTCTGATACAAAAATAGGAAAGTTCCCAATTAGTAAATGCAAGGCATGTAGGATATACAATAATGCATGACCACAAAACTCAGTAGCAAATCGCCAAAGATGTACATCTAGGCATGTATACAAAACAGATTATGCATGTACTCCAGCTATTATAATGCAATACAGCAATTCTATACCAGGGTAGAGGACGTGGGGTCCAATATATTTACCAATAAGTATCATTAGATCCCAATAGTCCTTAGTACAAAGATTCCCTGGAATGCTGATAACACACTAATTATATGCCGGCAAAAAAACCTCAGGAGGCTTATTAAGATGGTAAGTGATATACCGGAAAGTCCAGGCGTTAAGAGGACCCCAGAACGCCCTACGTATGTTTCAATTCATAAGGGATAGAATCTTCCTCCTAACGCCTAAACCAAACGGCCGGATGGACGGGTCCCTCAGCCGGCTGCAGTGTTGTTGTGCTCTCCCCAGACGGCTGATGGTGGCTGTCTTTCCCTGCACCTGTTAGAATGTTCTGACTCCTGTGGTTGCCCACCGGTAGTCCGCTCCCCGGCGTATAGGTGCCGTAGGAGCCCATTTTGCCTGCAGGCGCTGGCCCTTGGATCTCTAAACTATGGCGGTGGCTGTATATCCTCTCGGTGTGGACTGTTGCTTTCTCTCGGGTCTTAGTTGCTGGAAAACCCCTGAGGTTCCTGTCACACTTGGATTTGACTATTGTCGGCGGCTCCAAGCCTGGTCGGGGTCCGATGGCTCTGTAGCTTCACTACGCTCCCTGGTTCGGTACCCCGGTCCTACGGCTCTGTAGAGTTCCGCTAACTCCTCAAGACGGCCACCACCGTCTGCCAACCTTGCTGTCAGTGCCTGGGCTCCGACCCAGACACTTGCAGTTTCGTGTATTCTCACTTTCACCTCCTAAACGAATCTCACACTTTTCCCGCCTCCAGGCCTGTGAACTCCTCGGAGGGTGGGGCCAACCGCCTGGCTTCGCCCCACCTGGTGTGGACATCAGACCCTGGAGGGAGGCAACAAGGGTTTTGTCTGACTGGTGTAACTGTCTAGGGGGGGTGTGTATGTTGTTATGTCTGTGACTACCTGGCTAGTCCAGGGCATCACATTCCCCCTTGGTAAAATGCAGACCGTCCGCGGGCTGCCCGTCCATCACCGGTTTTATTTTTCTTTCTGTAAAATATAAATTAACATGTAAACATTCAACATAAGCATAGTTTAGTTCTTCCCTTACGGGAGGCTCAGTACTTTAAAGTTTCAAACAAATAAAACATTTTTATTAAAACGGACGGGTTCATGGTCATCCGCTCCCCCACCCAAGCAACCTAAACCTTGATGCTGCCACTAAGAAATGGGCAGCACCCCTCTTCCCCAGTCCTGGTCCAGGTTACCCGAGCGGGAACGGGTACGGTATTTCGCACCCGGCTGTCCCTTCAGGGGACCCCACGTCCAGGGGGACCCCTGACCCCCGGAGGATGGCCACCGGACCTGGTGGTGGCCGGACCCCAGCCTGCTCCGCTGCGGGTCCCTCCTCCAATCTGCCTCTCCGGAGGTGGCACGGAGCAGAAAACAGCCCACAAACTATTTACCAGCCCACAAGTTCGTGGGTGGCCTGCAAGTTCTCGGCCATGTTCATGAGTAGTTCCTCATGTGGGCTGTTTTGGGTAAACACACTGATGGTGCCAACGGGGGCGGGGCTCTTCATAGCCAACGGGATACCACAAACAAAACTGTAGGGTCCCAATGGAGACTTGCTGTAGGGTCCAACGGGGACTGTCAGTTGGGTCCCAGGGGCTATCCACAACACCTGACTCCGGTACAGCTTCCTCCTGCAGCTTTCCCACAGTCCACCACCGGACAGCACGAGCCCCCAATGCCACCCTCACTCAGGGGTGACACTGTCCCACAGGACTCCATTTTCAGCTGCCGGCAGTGCGGGTACAACTGCTCCTCCAACCGGATTCTTTAATCTTGAGGGCCAACTGGAACATCAACAGGGTCCCGACGGGGACTGACAGCAAGGTAGCCGAGAACCGCTACCGCATCAGCATCCTTTTTCTCCAAGCAGCAGTCTTATGGCACAGCTGCCATAGCTGCCGCTCCGGGTCAGTCGGTGTGGGGGATGGGCCCAGCCGGAGTCCCTCCGTGCCGGCTACGACTGGCACCTTAAGTAGGGAGGGGCCCCGCTGTGACATGGCCTGCTCTGCCGCTTGGCAGCTACATCTCCGCGGTGCCTCGGCCGAGGTTGGGTGTCTGGGAGCGGTCAGCGTGACTTGTGGTGCTGGTTTCTGATCGAGGATCACCTCCGTTATGGCCAGGATGAAAGCCGGTATGGGTGCCAGGGCGGTGACAATGGTAGGGTCCGGGCCTTCTCCCACAGATGCTGCGGGCTCCGCTACCGGTGACAGGGGTAACGGGTTGGTCGGGGCGGTGACCGCGGGCGTGGGCAGTGAGGAAGGTGGCGTAGTGGATGGCAGCAGGCTGGGCTCCTCAGACGCAGCAGCAGTTCCCTCGGGGATGTAGGGGCGTGGGTCGCTTACCCGGTCCTCTGAGACCACCTCCACTCCAGATGCCCGCACGGTTGTGACCAGGCCCTTCTTCTCCGACGTCCACTCCGCCATCATGCAGTGGACCTTGGCCTGGAGTTCCTGGCACATCTTGCTGCTGGATCCAGGAACGTGTTCCGGCAGAGTCCTGGCATCCCTGCACTCTGTAGCGCTAATTACATGCAGTCGTTAAGCACCGCCGCTCCTGCGGCCAGCGCTCCTCCGCCAGGCACGGACATCTTTTTCCCGTCCCCCCTTGGTTCTTTCTAGCACTTCCTCTTTGGGACGGGGCTTCACTTTTGCGCCTTTCCTGCTCGGGGAAGACGCTCGAGCCGGAAATCTTCGTGCCAAAAGATGGTGGAACTTCAAATTTTTCAGCCGGACACTGTCGGCGGGGACTGCAAGGCGCACTTCTACCGGTAGGTAGATTGGTTCTATCATGTTCGTGACGCCAAGTTGTCGTGGGCGGAGGGGATGCGCTCGCCACGCTCGGGTCCGGGGCTTCTTCTGCTGCTGCTCAGTGGCTCGAGCGGCGGGCCGGACCCAGGGACTTGAGCAGCGCTCCTCACCCGTGAGTGAAAAGGGATGGTTTGTTTGGGGAGATGTTTCGTGATGCCACCAACGGGACGTGGTGATGATGGCACCACCGCTGCTGGTGACGAGGATCCCGGGAGAGATGGTAGGGAGCAGCTAGGATGTTGTCCCCTCCGTGGGTAGGGGTTGGTGATCCCGGGGCCCGGTGGTGAAACGGGGAGGCTGGACGGCTGGGGGTGCAGGGTTGCAGGGACAGCACGGCGCGGTGCCGGATGGCACTGGTGTACTCACTCAGACAATCAATGACAGAGTCTCTGGTAAACCAAACGGCTGGATGGACGGGTCCCGCAGCCGGCTGCAGTGTTGTTGTGCTCTCCCCGGACGGCTGATGGTGGCTGTGTTTCCCTGCACCTGTTAGAATGTTCTGACTCCTGTGGTTTCCCACCGGTAGTCCGCTCCCCGGCGTATAGGTGCCATAGGAGCCCGTTTTGCCCGCAGGCGCTGGCCCTTGGATCTCTAGCCTATGATGGTGGCTGTATATCCTCTCGGTGTGGACTGTTGCCTTCTCTCGGGTCTTAGTTGCTGGGAAACCCTTGGGGTTCCTGTCACACTTGGATTTGACTATTGTCAGCGGCTCCAAGCCTGGTCGGGGTCCGATGGCCCTGCCTGTGTGCGTAGCTTCACTCCGCTCCCCGGTTCGGTACCGGTGGGCCACCGCCCAACCCCGGTCCTACGGCTCTGCAGAGTTCCGCTAACTCCTGCAGATGGCCACCACCGTCTGGCAACCTTGCTGTCAGTGCCTGGGCTCCGACCCAGACACTTGCAGTTTCGTGTCCTCTCACTTTCACCTCCTAAACGAATCTCACACTTTTCCCGCCTCCAGGCCTGTGAACTCCTCGGAGGGTGGGGCCAACCGCCTGGCCCTGCCCCACCTGGTGTCGACATCAGACTCTGGAGGGAGGCAACAAGGGTTTTTGTCTGACTGGTGTAACTGTCTAGGGGGGGGTGTGTATGTTGTTATGTCTGTGACTACCTGGCTAGTCCAGGGCGTCACAAATACAATAAATGTTGTCAAAGAGAGACACTGAGACTGAAAAACTAAAATAGAGAGAGACTGACAGACACTGAGATAGAGAGAGATTGCTAGAGAGCGGTTAAGAAACCAAGAAAGACTTATAGAAAAAGTAAAAGAAAGTGAAAGAGAGAGACTGAGACTCTTTACTCAGATTTTTAGGTATTCTCCCTTTCTAGATACTTTGAGGTTCAATTAACTTTTCCAAGGAACATCATCTGAGGTGTCCTTTCAAATTATTGTTCCCTATACCAGGAAGCAGGGGCAGATTAAGGGTAATCAGGGACCCTGGCAGTTTAGAGAGTGCAGGCCCCAGCAGCCCAGATGCATCATCTGACATATCATATGACAATATATATATATATATATATATATATATATATATGTAGTCATGTGACATGTCAGAGAGATAGATATATATATATAACTAAATGAAAAAAACGAAAACAAGAACAGCTACAAAGAAAATGCAGCAAATAGTTTTTAATTAAGTGTACAATTAAAGCTATTGGCTATTGGAACAGATAAGAAAAGATAAAATTAGAGGTTTTTGCGCTAGTAGATAAAATGTTTAATGTATGCTTCAAAACTAACATTGGATTTCTCTCACTGTAGGAATGGAAAGCTGATTGCTACCATTTCACATCTGCTTTAATAGCTTTCTATAAAAAGCTTACAACACAGGTTTCTTTGCACTTACTTTATAGCAAACATCTATTAGATAAAGGGCTGTGGACACTTTTGAAATCAATAGTTTTTGTTACCCCACCTGACCCTTTCTTATATGCTATATAAAACAAAATCTATGCTAGCATTAACATAAAACAATTGGTGAATGTATTATAGTCCAGGCAATCAGATTTTATCTCAGGTTGGCTTAAAATTTGTAAATGTTAAATGTGAACAATTCTTAACACATTTGCTTATGCTTTCTGCTTATAGCAATGACATGGTATATATGATCATCTCATCTCCTCCCCTCTGCTGAATCCTAACTCCACTTTCTGCTTATAGCAATGAAATGGTATATATGATTAGTTCTAACTGATTTGTTTTTGGATGTAGAAACCTTATCTCACTTGCTCATGAGGTTTATGATCCTGCTAGCATGCAAGCTTGTTTGTTGTTATTACAACTTATTGCCTATTTTTGTCTCGTTAGCTGATTGATTAACGAGCTAAATTGACCCAGATCTCAGCACAAACCTTCCTATATAAGTAAACCTAACTAAGGGAAAGCATTTATGCAGGGGGCATTTGTGCAGATTTTAGTCAAGTGCTGATTTTAATAAGCGCACCGTAGTTATTCATGGCAGTTGTACAGGGCAGGAGACAGGTAAGGCATGTAAAACAAACAAACAAGCTTTCTCCAAATTTTTGTGTATTGCAAAATATTTCCTCCCTTTGTATTTGTATCATCTATATGCAAGCTGCTTCAATCCTTCATTTCTACCGCTTTTACACACCCAGTACATTCCATCTATATCAGTCCTTCTCTCCTCTCCTCTCCAATGTACTGCTCTCATGCTCTTTTGAAAATTATAAACCATCCAGATCCATTCACTCCCACTATGCAACGAAATAGACAATCTCATAAATCTCTTAACCACATGCTCACTCTCTCTATTCTCCTCCTTTTAGCAGGAGATATTGCACCTAATCCAGGACATTCTTATAATAGTAAGCTCAATTCCTTCCCTGGCATACTCAGAAACCCCTTAAATCTCATTACTATTACTTGCATACCTTCTGTCTCTTTTAACTGTGCCCTTTGGAACTCACGCTCAGTGTGTAACAAACTCTCCTTCATCCATGACTTCTTCCTTTCAAATTCCCTCAACCTCCTGGCTCTTACTGAGACCTGGATTCAGCAGTCAGACACCACCGCAGCTGCTGCTCTCTCATATGGTGGCCTACAATTTTCTCACACCCCTAGACTTGACGACAGATCAGGTGGAGGTGTTGGTCTGCTGCTTTCCCCAAACTGCACTTTTCAGGTCATCCCTCCTGTTCCCTTATTTATCTTCCCTTCTTTTGAGGTTCACACTGTCAGGCTTTACAGACTCTTCTCCCTGCAAGTAGCAGTTGTGTATCACCCTCCAGGCCCAACCAGCCAGTTCTTGGATCATTTCACCACCTGGCTTCCACATTTTCTAGCATGTGACCTCCCCAATCTTCTCATGGGGGACTTTAATATCCCTATTCATGATCCCCCCTCCCTAGCTGCCACTCATCTTTTATCTCTAACCTCCTCTCTTGGTCTTTCACAACTAGCTCTCCTTCAGATGAAGGTGGGAATACACTGGACCTGGTCTTCTCCCGTCTTTGCTCAGTGAATGATTTCACTAACTCTCCTCTCCCACTCTCTGACCCCAACCTTCTTTCATTCTTGGTCAAGAGCTGTCAACCCACTCAGGACACCCCCACTTACCTCTCATATAGGAATATACACGCCATTAACACCCAGAAATTTCTGAAGAAGTTGCAGTCATCACTGGCCCCAATATCCTCCCTCTCATTTCCTGACTCTGCTGTAAAACATTATAATGAAACCCTACAGAGCGCCCTAGATGAAGCTGCTCCTACTACATGCAGAGTAACTCGGCGCAGATGGCAGCAGCCCTGGCACACGTTGCAAACACGCTTTCTCCAGCTGTGTTCCAGGTGTGCTGAACGTCTGTGGAGAAAATCCAATCTAGCCGAAGATTTCATCCATTATAAGTTTATGCTCAAAACATATAATGCTGCCCTTCACCTCTCCAAACAAGCGTACTTTAACACCCTCATCACTTCTCTAGCCAACAATCCTAAACGACTCTTTGATACCTTCCATTCCCTCCTCGGACCAAGAGTCCTGGCCCCAACCACCAACCTCAGTGCAGATGACCTGGCCAATTATTTTAAAGAAAAAATTGACCATATATTCCAGGAAATGTCCTCTCAGCCTCATAACACCACACATTGTCTGCCCTCCTACACTTCATCTAGCTCATTTTCACTCTTTGATCCAGTCACAGAAGAAGAAGTCACCAGGCTCTTCGCATCTTGTCGCCCTACTACCTGCACCAGTGACCCTATTCCCCCACATCTCCTTAAATCTGTCACCCTGGCTATCACCACTCACCTAACTAAAATATTCAATCTCTCTCTCTCCTCTGGTGTATTTACCTCCTCCTTTAAACATGCCAGCATACACCCATTACTTAAAAAACCATCCCTGGACCAAAATTGTGCCACTAACTACAGACCTGTCTCTAATCTCCCATTCATCTCAAAACTCCTGGAACGCCTGGTCCACTCCCGTCTAATCCGCTATCTGTCAGATAATTCTCTCCTCAACCCTCTACAATCCGTTTTTCGCTGCTTACATTCTACTGAAACTACTCTTACTAAAGTCTCTAATGATTTACTAACAGCTAAATCTAATGGTCACTACTCCCTGCTGATCCTCCTGGATCTCTCTACTGCATTCGGTACTGTGGATCACCAGCTCCTCCTCACTATGCTCCGCTCTACCGGCTCAAGGACACAGTTCTTTCCTGGTTCTCCTCTTACCTCTCTGACCGCTCATTCACTGTATCCTTTGCCGGATCCTCTTCCTCTCCTCTTCCCCTTACGGTCGGGATTCCTCAGGGTTCAGTCCATGGCCCCCTCCTTTTCTCTCTATACACTGCCCCTATTGGACAAACGATCAGCAGATTTGGTTTCCAGTACCATCTCTATGCTGATGACACCCAACTGTACACATCTTCTCCTGACAACACCCCTGCACTATTACAATTTACTACCGATTGTCTGTCCACTGTCTCCAACATCATGTCCTCCCTCTATCTAAAACTGAACTTGTAAAAAACTGAACTTCTTCTGTTTCCTCCCTCTCCTAACTAGAGATGAGCCACCCCAATGGCGTTTGAGTTCAGTTTGGGGCACCATTTGACGAGCCGTTCGACGAACCTCTCGACCCTTATTGAAAACAATGGGAGGCAATCACAAACACATAAAAACACATTATAAATGTACACATACAGTTAATAAACATTGCCATAACACTTACCGTTGCCCGCGATCTGTCCTGCACTCTGTCTCCTGCCGCTTTTCTATCGGTAATCGCTGCGTACTCCCTGTAACCAGCAGTGATGCAGGACCTATCGTGACGTCAAAATAGCCATGTGACCAGTCACGTGTCTATTATCTCATTGGCTACAGACTGGTCACATGGCTTTTTTCATCATGCTAGGTCCTGTCATTGCAATCTCCAGTACACGGTGCACGTTTATGTATCGCCATGTACCGGTGACATGCTCTGGCACACGGTTGACTCCCCGTTCTGCTTCCTTGTTCCATTATTGACCAGCTGACACAGCCAGTAAATAACGGAGATCACCGTTGCCATAGCAACGCACCTGTTAGCGGTGACGTCACCATTAGCAGCAGCACCGGGAATCACGTGATCAGAGCACCGTTGCTATGGCAACACGTCTGTCAGCGGTGACGGTACCGCTAACAGTTAGTTTTCATGGAGTGAAAAGCCTGCACGGGGAGCAGCGTCTTTCTCCCATGCAGTGCTGCTGATGGAGCAGAGCTGCATGTGTTGAAGGAGAAAGAAGACCGAAGACCATGGATCATGGAGGGATAAGAGGGAGTAATAAACATGGAGTCTCTACAGTCATGGCCAAAAGTTTTGAGAATGACACCAAAATTATATTTTCAAATGATCTGTTGCCCTCTGGTTTTTAATTGTGTTTGTCTGATGTTTACATCCCATAGAGAAATATAATTGCAATCATATTATGAGTACCAAAAGGTTATATTGACAGTTAGAATGAGTTAATGCAGCAAGTCAATATTTGCAGTGTTGACCCTTCTTCTTCAGGACCTCTGCAATTCTCCATGGCATGCTCTCAATCAACTTCTGGACCAAATCCTGACTGATAGCTGTCCATTCTTGCATAAGCAATGCTTGCATTTTGCCAGAATTTGTTGGTTTTTGTTTGTCCACCCATCTCTTGATGATTGCCTATAAGTTCTCAATGGGATTAAGATCTGGGGAGTTTCCAGGCCATGGACCCAAAATCTCTATGTTTTGTCCCATGAGCCATTTAGTGATCACCTTTGCTTTATGGCAAGGTGCTCCATCATGCTGGAAAAGGCATTGTTGGGCGCCAAACTGCTCTTGGACAGTTGGGAGAAGTTGCTCTTGGGGGACATTCTGGGACCATTCTTTATTCATGACTGTGTTTTTAGGCAAGACTGTGAGTGAGCCGATTCCCTTGGCTGAGAAGCAACCACACATATGAATCGTTTCAGGATGCTTAACAGTTGGCATGAGACAAGACTGGTTGTAGCGCTCACCTCTTCTTCTCCTAATAAGCTGTTTTCCAGATGTCTCAAACAATTAAAAAGGGGATTCATCTGAGAAAATGACTTTACCCCAGTCCTCAGCAGTCCACTCCCTGTACCTTTTGCAGAATATCAGTCGGTCCCTGATTTTTTTTCTGGAGAGAAGTGGCTTCTTTGCTGCCCTCCTTGAAACCAGGCCTTGCTCAAGCAGTCTCCGCCTCACAGTGCGTGCAGAAGCACTCACACCAGCCTGCTGCCATTGCTGAGCTAGCTCCTTGAAGTTCTTGATGATGCGATAGATTGTTGACTTTGTAGCTGCGATACTCTTCCCTGTTAGGCCATTTTTGTGCAGAGGATTGATGGCTGCACGTGTTGCTTTAGAGATAACCATGGGTAACTGAAGAGAAACAATGATACCAAGCACCAGCCTCCTTTTAAAGTGTCCAGTGGTGTCATTCTTACTTAATCATGACTGATTGATCGCCAGCCATGTCCTCATCAACACCCACACCTGTATTAATGGAACAATCACTAAAACAATGTTAGCTGCTCCTTTTAAGGCAGGAATGCAATGATGTTGAAATGTGTTTTGGGGGTTGAAGTTCATTTTCTTAGCGAATATTGACTTTGCAAGTAATTGCTGTTAAGCTGATCACTCTTTATGACATTCTGGAGCATATGCAAATTGCCATTAGAAAAACTTAAGCAGTAGACTTTGTAAAAATTAATATTTGTAGCATTCTCAAAACTTTTGGCCATGACTAAGTGTGTCTGTGTATTTATTTCAATTAAAGTATTTTTTCTCTGTGTGGTGTCTTTTTTTAACCCTTTATTGGAGATTCTTAATGGCCGGGTCAAACTTGCCTGACATTAAGAATCTCTGGCTTAATACTAGCTAGTAAAACAAAGCCAGTAATAACTCATTATTACCCAGCAAGCCACCCGGCTTCAGGGTGCTGGAAGAGTTGAATACAGCGCCACATGATGGCGCTTCTATGAGAGCGCCATTGTCTGGGGCGGCTGCAGACTGCAATTCGCAGCAGGGGGGGCCCAGAAACCTCGGGCTAACCTGTGCTGCAGATTCCAATCCCCAGCTGCCCAGTTGTACCCGGCTGGACACAAAAATGGGGCAAAGCCCACGTATTTTTTTTTTTTAATCATTTCATGAAATTCATGAAATAATTAAAAAAAGGGCTTCCCTATATTTTTAGTTCCCAGCCGGTTACAATAGGCAGCTGGGGGTTTGGGGCAGCCCATACCTGGCTGCTGTACTTGGCTAGCATACAAAAAAAAGGCGAAGCTCACGTCATTTTTTTTTTTTTAGTTTTTTGGGAAAAAAAAATAAAAATGCTTCCCTGGATTTTCCATTGACAGTGAAGTTAACACCAAGCAGTGGGGGTTAGCAGCCAGTAGATGTTTGGATTACCCTTATCTAGCAATACAAAAAATGCAGCGGGAGCCCATATATATTATTTTATTCTTTATATAAATAACTAAAAAAAATGGGCTTCCCTGTATTTTGATTGCCTGACATGACAGTGCTGTAAAAATAAATCATTAAAAAAAAATGACGTAGCGCCCCGCGCTATTTTTGGTTCTCAGCGCAGTTAAAGCAGACAGCTACGGGTTGCCACCCCCATCTGCCTGGCGTTACCTTGGCTGGCAATCAAAATACAGGGAAGCCCATTAATTTTTTTTACTTAAAAAAGTAGTTAAAAAAAATGACGTGTGGTCCCCCCATTTTTGATAGCCAGCTAGGGTAAAGCAGATGGCTGTAGCCTGAAAACCACAGCTGGCAGCTTTGCCGTGGTTGGTGATCCAATGAGGAGGTCACCTCAGGCTCTTTTTTATAATTATTTTATAAATAATAATAATTCCAAAAAAATGTAGGGTCCCCACAAATTGGATCACCAGCCAAGGTAAAGCGGACACATATGGTCTGGTATTCTCAGGGTGGGAAGGTCCATAGTTATTGGGACTTCACAGCCTAAAAATAGCAGGCCACAGGTGCCCCAGAAGTGGCGCATCCACTAGATGCGCCAATCCTGGCGCTTCACCCCAGCTCATCCCGTTCCCTGTTGTAGTGGCAAACGGGGTAATAAATAGGGTTGATACTAGCTGTAAGGTCACCTGACATCAAGCCCAGCAGTTTGTGATGTCATGGCATCTATCAGATACCCGACATCACAAACTGTCAGTACTAACTAGAGTTGAGTGCGGTTCGTGGTTCGAGGTTCGTCAGTTCGAGGTTCGAGTGATTTTGGGGGGTGTTCTAGATAGAATTAGAACTCAAGCTTTTTGCTAAAAGTTTGGCAGCTCGAGTTACGTTCGAGAACGGTTCTATCAGAAAAAAGCTTAGCTAATTAATAGCTGGCTTTTCACTGTAATAGTGTGAGTCACTCTGTGATTCACACTATTATCAAATTTCAGCTATAGTGTGCAGGGGGGACGGGTTTTAGATCTGTGGTGCTGAGAAAATGCCAATCGCCATTTTTTTTTCCCTAATCGCGCGTGTAGTTGGGCGGGCCAGCATGTCAGCCAATCCCAGACACACACGCGGCTAAGTGGACTTTTTGCCAGACAAGCAAGGGCATGTGTCATAGGCTGTGAATGTCACATGTCCTTACATTATAAATATGGCCATTTTCACTCAGAATGCCATTATCTGCCTTCTGCGTCTGGGTGACAGTCACAGCTCAAACAGCTCCTGTTGCCGGTCCATCTGTGTACGCTATACACACAGCGTTCTACAGATTAGGGACAGAAGTTTATGTCAGCCCTTTTGAGGGCTCATTTCCTCAGGCTCAGAGCCATAGGTGACAGTCAGGTCCGTGGAAACGCTGTTTACAGCTTCAGATAACAGCGTCTGTGTACCTAAGGTCAGGGAATTCCTTGCTGCATTTCACCATTAGGAGGGATAGAAAATGAAGCTTCCTTTCCTCGACACTGACCCACAACCCGGCCACTGTACCTTCCTGCCTTTTTTTGCAAAGCCATTTTACTAGCAAAAAGTGCTGCCAGCTAGTGCCATCCACAAAATGTCTGCTAGACTACATTAGGGTCCCATTTGTGCCAAACAAGTTCCAGCACTTCTGCATTGTACCCTCATGCACATTTTTGGAAAGCCATTTTAATAGCAAACACTGCTGAAACTTAGTGGCATCCAAAAAGTGGCTGCTGTACTCCATTAGTGTCCCATTGGTGCCAAGCAATTTCCAGCTCCTCTGCATTCGACTCTCCTTCACATTTTTACTAAACTATTTCAATAGAAACAGTGCTGAAACTTAGTGGCAAGAAAAAAGTGGCTGCTGTACCCCATTAGTGTCCCACTTGTGCCAAGCAATTACCAGCACCTCTGCATTCCACCCTCCAGCTTATTTTTACAAAGCTATTTTAATAGCAAACACAGCTGAAACTTAGTGGCATCCAAAAAGTGGCTGCTGTACTCCATTAGTGTCCCACTGGTGCCAAGCAATTTCCAGCTCCTCTGCATTCGACCCTCCTGCACATTTTTACTAAACTATTTTAATAGCAAACAGTGCTGAAACTTAGTGGCATCCAAAAAGTGGCTGCTGTACTCCATTAGTGTCCCATTGGTGCCAAGCAATTTCCAGCTCCTCTGCATTCGACTCTCCTTCACATTTTTACTAAACTATTTCAATAGAAACAGTGCTGAAACTTAGTGGCAAGAAAAAAGTGGCTGCTGTACCCCATTAGTGTCCCACTTGTTCCAAGCAATTACCAGCACCTCTGCATTCCACCCTCCAGCTTATTTTTACAAAGCTATTTTAATAGCAAACACAGCTGAAACTTAGTGGCATCCAAAAAGTGGCTGCTGTACTCCATTAGTGTCCCACTGGTGCCAAGCAATTTCCAGCTCCTCTGCATTCGACCCTCCTGCACATTTTTACTAAACTATTTTAATAGCAAACAGTGCTGAAACTTAGTGGCAACCAAAAAGTGGCTGCTGTACTCCATTAGTGTCCCACTTGTGCTAAGCATTTTTCAGCACCTTATCATTCTACCCTCCTGCACATTTTTACTAAGCTATTTTAATGGCAAACAGTTCTGAAACGTAGTGGCATCCAAAAAGTGGCTGCTGTACTCCATTAGTGTCCCACTGATGCCAAGCAATTTTCAGCTCTCAGCATTCTACCCTCCTGCACATTTTTACTAAGCTATTATGATAGCAAGCACTGCTGAAACTTAGTGGCATCCAAAAAATGCCTGCTGTACTCCATTAGTGTCCCACTTGTGCCAAGCAATTTCCAGTACCTCTGCATTTCACCCTCCTGCAAGTTTTTACTGAGCTATTATAATAGCAAACAGTGCTGAAACTTAGTGGCATCCAAAAAGTGGCTGCTGTACTCCATTAGTGTCCCACTAGTGCCAAGCAATTTCCAGTACCTCTGCATTTCACCCTCCTGCAAGTTTTTACTGAGCTATTTTAATAGCAAACAGTGCTGAAACTTAGTGGCATCCAAAAAGTGGCTGCTGTACTCCATTGGTGTCCCACTGGTGCAAAGCAATTTTCAGCACCTCTGCATTCCACCCTCCTGCTCAATTTTACTAAGCTATTATAATAGCAAACACTGCTGAAACTTAGTGGCATCCAAAACGTGGCTGCTGTACTCCATTAGTGTCCCACTTGTGCCAAGCAATTTCCAGCACCTCTGCATTCCTCCCACCTTGACATTTTTACTAAGCTATTTTAATAGAAAACAGTGCTGAAACTTACTGGCATCCAAAAAGTGGCTGCTGTACTCCATTAGTGTCCCACTGGTGCCAAGCTATTTTCAGCACCTCAGCATTCCACCCTCCTGCTCATTTTTACTAATCTATTAAAATATCAAACACTGCTGAAACTTAGTGGCATCCAAAAAGTGGCTGCTGTACTCCATTTGTGTCCCACTTGTGCCAAGCAATTTCCAGCACCTCTGCATTCCTCCCTCCTGGACATTTTTACTAAGCTATTTTAATAACAAACACTGCAGAAATTTAGTGGCATCCAAAAAGTGGCTGCTGTACTCGATTCGTGTCCCACTTGTGCCAAGCAATTACCAGCACCTCTGCATTCCACCCTCCAGCTTATTTTTACAAAGCTATTTTAATAGCAAACACAGCTGAAACTTAGTGGCATCCAAAAAGTGGCTGCTGTACTCCATTAGTGTCCCACTGGTGCCAAGCAATTTCCAGCTCCTCTGCATTCCACCCTCCTGCACATTTTTACTAAACTATTTTAATAGCAAACAGTGCTGAAACTTAGTGGCAACCAAAAAGTGGCTGCTGTACTCCATTAGTGTCCCACTTGTGCTAAGCATTTACCAGCACCTCTGCATTCCACCCTTCTACTTATTTTTACAAAGCTATTTTAATAGCAAACACTGCTGAAACTTAGTGGCATCCAAAAAGTGGCTGCTGTACTCCATTAGTGTCCCACTTGTGGCAAGCAATTTCTAGCACCTCTGCATTCCACCCTCCTGCACATTTTTACTAAGCTATTTTAATAGCAAACAGTTATGAAACTTAGTGTCATCCAAAATGTGGCTGCTGTACTCCATTAGTGTCCCACTGGTGCCAAGCAATTTCCAGCACCTCTGCATTCCACCCTCCTGCACATTTTTACAAAGCTATTTTAATAGCAAACAGTGCTGAAACTTAGTGGCATCCAAAAAGGGGCTGCTGTATTCCATTAGTGTCCCACTGGTGCCAAGCAATTTTCAGCACCTTATCATTCTACCCTCCTGCACATTTTTACTGAACTATTTTAATGGCAAACAGTTCTGAAACGTAGTGGCATCCAAAAATTGGCTGCTGTACTCAATTAGTGTCCCACTGATGCCAATCAATTTTCAGCCCCTCAGCATTCTACCCTCCTGCACATTTTTACTAAGCTATTATGATAGCAAACAGTGCTGAAACTTAGTGGCATCCAAAAAGTGGCTGCTGTACTCCATTAGTGTCCCACTGGTGCAAAGCAATTTTCAGCACCTCTGCATTCCACCCTCCTGCTCATTTTTACTAAGCTATTATAATAGCAAACACTGCTGAAACTTAGTGGCATCCAAAACGTGGCTGCTGTACTCCATTAGTGTCCCACTTGTGCCAAGCAATTTCCAGCACCTCTGCATTCCTCCCTCCTTGACATTTTTACTAAGCTATTTTAATAGAAAACAGTGCTGAAACTTACTGGCATCCAAAAAGTGGCTGCTGTACTCCATTAGTGTCCCACTGGTGCCAGGCTATTTTCAGCACCTCAGCATTCCACCCTCCTGCTCATTTTTACTAATCTATTATATCAGCAAACACTGCTGAAACTTAGTGGCATCCAAAAAGTGGCTGCTGTACTCCATTTGTGTCCCACTTGTGCCAAGCAATTTCCAGCACCTCTGCATTCTTCCCTCCTGGACATTTTTACTAAGGTTTTTTTTAATGGCAAACAGTTCTGAAACGTAGTGGCATCGCAAAAAATGGCTGCTGTACTCCATTAGTGTCCCACTGATGCCAAGCAATTTTCAGCCCCTCAGCATTCTACCCTCCTGCACATTTTTACTAAGCTATTATGATAGCAAGCACTGCTGAAACTTAGTGGCATCCAAAAAGTGCCTGCTGTACTCCATTGGTGTCCCACTTGTGCCAAGGAATTTCCAGCACCTCTGCAGTCCACCCTCCTGCTCATTTTTACTAAGCTATTGTAATAGCAAACAGTGCTGAAACTTAGTGGCATCCAAAAAGTGGCTGCTGTACTCCATTAATGTCCCACTAGTGCCAAGCAATTTCCAGCACCTCTGCATTTCACCCTCCTGCAAGTTTTTACTAAGCTATTTTAATAGCAAACAGTGCTGAAACTTAGTGGCATCCAAAAAGTGGCTGTTGTACTCCATTAGTGTCCCACTGGTGCAAAGCAGTTTTCAGCACCTCTGCATTCCACCCTCCTGCTCATTTTTACTAAGCTATTATAATAGCAAACACTGCTGAAACTTAGAGGCATCCAAAACGTGGCTGCTGTACTCCATTAGTGTCCCACTTGTGCCAAGCAATTTCCAGCATCTCTGCATTCCTCCGTCCTTGACATTTTTACTAAGCTTTTTTAATAGAAAACAGTGCTGAAACTTACTGGCATCCAAAAAGTGGCTGCTGTACTCCATTAGTGTCCCACTGGTGCCAAGCTATTTTCAGCACCTCAGCATTCCACCCTCCTGCTCATTTTTACTAAGCTATTTTAATAGCAAACACTGCTGAATCTTAGTGGCATCCAAAAAGTGGCTGCTGTACTCGATTAGTGTCCCACTTGTGCCAAGCAATTTTCAGCACCTCTGCATTCCACCCTCCTGCACATTTTTACAAAGCTATTTTAATAGCAAACACTGAAGAATTTTAGTGGCATCCAAAAAGTAGCTGCTGTTCTCCATTAGTGTCCCACTGGTGCCAAGCAATTGCCAGCACCTCTGCTTTTCATTCTCCTGCACATTTTTACTAAGCTATATTAATAGCAAACAGTGCTAAAACTTAGTGGCATCCAAAAAGGGGCTGTTGTACTCCATTAGTGTCCCACTGGTGCCAAGCAATTTTAAGCACCTCTGTATTCCACCCTCCTGCTCATTTTTACAAAGCTATTTTAATAGCAAACAGTGTTGAACTTAGTGGCATCCAAAAAGTGGCTACTGTACTCCATTGGTGTCCCACTTGTGTCAAGCAATTTCCAGCACCTCTGCATTCCAACCTCCTGCTCATTTTTACTAAGCTATTTTAATAGAAACACTGCTGAAACTTAGTGGCATCCAAAAAGTGGCTGCTGTACTCCATGAGAGTCCCACTGGTGCGAAGCAGTTTTCAGCACCTCTGCATTCCACCCTCCTTCACATTTTTATTAAGCTATTTTGATAGCAAACACATCTGAAACTTAGTGGCATCCAAAAAGTGGCTGCTGTACTGCATTAGTGTCCCACTTGTGCCAATCAATTGCCAGCACCTCTGCTTTTCATTCTCCTGCACATTTTTACTAAGCTATATTAATAGCAAACAGTGCTAAAACTTAATGGCATCCAAAAAGGGGCTGCTGTACTCCATTAGTGTCCCACTTGTGCCAAGCAATTACCAGCACCTCTGCATTCCACCCTCCAGCTTATTTTTACAAAGCTATTTTAATAGCAAACACAGCTGAAACTTAGTGGCATCCAAAAAGTGGCTGCTGTACTCCGTTAGTGTCCCACTTGTGCCAAGCAATTTCTAGCACCTCTGCATTCCACCATCCTGCACATTTTTACAAAGCTATTTTAATAGCAAACAGTTATGAAACTTAGTGTCATCCAAAATGTGGCTGCTGTACTCCATTAGTGTCCCACTGGTGCCAAGCAATTTCCAGCACCTCTGCATTCCACCCTCCTGCACATTTTTGCAAAGCTATTTTAATAGCAAACAGTGCTGAAACTTAGTGGCATCCAAAAAGGGGCTGCTGTACT
Source organism: Anomaloglossus baeobatrachus (assembly GCF_048569485.1). NCBI lineage: Eukaryota > Metazoa > Chordata > Amphibia > Anura > Aromobatidae > Anomaloglossus > Anomaloglossus baeobatrachus. Next base: position 140,537,565 of record NC_134360.1, read on the forward strand.
CCATTAGTGTCCCACTGGTGCCAAGCAATTTTCAGCACCTTATCATTCTACCCTCCTGCACATTTTTACTAAGGTATTTTAATGGCAAACAGTTCTGAAACGTAGTGGCATCCAAAAATTGGCTGCTGTACTCCATTAGTGTCCCACTGATGCCAAGCAATTTTCAGCCCCTCAGCATTCTACCCTCCTGCACATTTTTACTAAGCTATTATGATAGCAAGCACTGCTGAAACTTAGTGGCATCCAAAAAGTGCCTGCTGTACTCCATTAGTGTCCCACTTGTGCCACACAATTTTCAGCACCTAAGCATTCTACCCTCCTGCACATTTTTACAAAGCTATTTTAATAGCAAACAGTGCTGAAACTTAGTGGCATCCAGAAAGGGGCTGCTGTACTCCATTAGTGTCCCACTGGTGCCAAGCAATTTTCAGCACCTTATCATTCTACCCTCCTGCACATTTTTACTAAGGTATTTTAATGGCAAACAGTTCTGAAACGTAGTGGCATCCAAAAATTGGCTGCTGTACTCCATTAGTGTCCCACTGATGCCAAGCAATTTTCAGCCCCTCAGCATTCTACCCTCCTGCACATTTTTACTAAGCTATTATGATAGCAAGCACTGCTGAAACTTAGTGGCATCCAAAAAGTGCCTGCTGTACTCCATTAGTGTCCCACTTGTGCCACACAATTTTCAGCACCTAAGCATTCTACCCTCCTGCACATTTTTACAAAGCTATTTTAATAGCAAACACTGCTGAAACTTAGTGGCATCCAAAAAGTGGCTGCTTTACTCCATTAGTGTCCCACTTGTGCCAAGCATTTTGCAGCACCTCTGCATTTCACCCTCTTGCACATTTTTACTAAGCTAATTTAATAGCAAACAGTGCTGAAACTTAGTGGCATTCAAAAAGTGGCTGCTGAACTCCATTAGTGTCCCACTGGTGCCAAGCAATTTCCAGCACCTCTGCATTCCACCCGCCTGCTCATTTTTACTAAGCTATTTTAATAGCAAACACTGCTGAAACTTAGTGTCATCCAAAAAGAAGCTTGCTGTACTCCATGAGAGTCCCACTGGTGCGAAGCAGTTTTCAGCACCTCAGCATTCCACCCTCCTTCACATTTTTATTAAGCTATTTTGATAGCAAACACATCTGAAACTTAGTGGCATCCAAAAAGTGGCTGCTGTACGGCATTAGTGTCCCACTTGTGCCAATCAATTTCCAGCACATCTGCATTCCACCCTCCTGCACATTTTTACTAAGCATTTTAATAGCAAAAAGTGCTGAAACTTAGTGGCATCCAAAAAGTGGCTGCTGTACTCCAATAGTGTCCCACTGGTGCCAAGCAATTTTTAGCACCTCAGTATTCTACCCTCCTGCACATTTTTACTAATCTATTATGATGGCAAGCACTGCTGAAACTTAGTGGTATCCAAAAAGTGGCTGCTGTACTCCATTAGTGTCCCACTGGTGCCAAGCATTTTCCAGCACGTCTGGATTCCAACCGCCTGCTCATTTTTACTAAGCTAGTATAATAGCAAACACTGCTGAAACTTAGTGGCATCAAAAAAGTAGCTGCTGTACTCCATTAGTGTACCACTTGTGCCAAGCAATTTCCAGCACCTCTACATTTCACCCACCTGCTCAATTTTACAAAGCTATTTTAATAGCAAACAGTGCTGAAACTTAGTGGCATCCAAAAAGTGGCTGCTGTACTCCATTAGTGTCCCACTGGTGCCAAGCAATTTCCAGCACCTCTGAATTCCACCCTCCTGCACATTTTTACTAAGCTATTTTAATAGCAAACAGTGCTGAAACTTAGTGGCATACAAAAAGTGGCTGCTGTACTCCATTAGTGTCCCACTGGTGCAAAGCAGTTTTCAGCACCTCAGCATTCCACCCTCCTGCACATTTTTATTAAGCTATTTTGATAGCAAACAATGCTGAAACTTAGTGGCATCCAAAAAGTGGCTGCTGTACTGCATTAGTGCCCCACTTGTGCCATGCAATTTCCAGCACCTCTTCATTCCACCCTCCTGCACATTTTTACCAAGCATTTTAATAGCAAACAGTGCTGAAACTTAGTGGCATCCAAAATGTGGCTGCTGTACTCCACTAGTGTCCCACTGGTGCCAAGCAGTTTCAAGCACCTCTGCATTCCACCCTCCTGCTCATTTTCACAATGATATTTTAATAGCAAACAGTGCTGAAACTTAGTGGCATCCAAAAAGTGGCTGCTGTACTCCATGAGTGTCCCACTGGTGCCAAGCAATTTTCAGCACCTCTGCATTCCACCCTCCTGCACATTTTTACTAAGCTATTATGATAGCAAACATTGCTGAAACTTAGTGGCATCCAAAAAGTGGCTGCTGTACTCCACTAGTGTCCCACTGGTGCCAAGCAATTTCCAGCACCTCTGCATTCCACCCTCCTGCTCATTTTCACAATGATATTTTAATAGCAAACAGTGCTGAAACTTAGTGGCTTCTAAAAATTGGCTGCTGTACTCCATTAGTGTCCCACTTGTGCCAAGCAATTTCCAGAACCTCTGCCTTCCACCCTCCTGCACATTTTTACTAAGCTATTTTAATAGCAAACAGTGCTGAATTTTAGTGGCATCCAAAAAGTGGCTGCTGTACTCCATTAGTGTCTCACTGGTGCCAAGCAATTTTCAGCACCTCAGCATTCTACCCTCCTGCACCTTTTTTTTTAAGCTATTAGGATAGCAAACACTGATGAAACGTAGTGGCATCCAAAAAGTAGCTGCTGTACTCCATTAGTGTCCCACTTGTGCCAAGCAATTTCCAGCACCTCTGCATTCCACCATCCTGCACATTTTTACTAAGCTATTTTAATAGCAAACACTGCTGAAACTTAGTGGCATCCAAAAAGTGGCTGCTGTACTCGATTAGTGTCCCACTTGTGCCAAGCAATTTTCAGCACCTCTGCATTCCACCCTTCTGCACATTTTTACAAAGCTATTTTAATAGCAAACACTGAAGAAACTTAGTGGCATCCAAAAAGTAGCTGCTGTTCTCCATTAGTGTCCCACTGGTGCCAAGCAATTGCCAGCACCTCTGCTTTTCATTCTCCTGCACATTTTTACTAAGCTATATTAATAGCAAACAGTGCTAAAACTTAGTGGCATCCAAAAAGGGGCTGCTGTACTCCATTAGTGTCCCACTTGTGCCAAGCAATTACCAGCACCTCTGCATTCCACCCTCCAGCTTATTTTTACAAAGCTATTTTAATAGCAAACACAGCTGAAACTTAGTGGCATCCAAAAAGTGGCTGCTGTACTCCATTAGTGTCCCACTTGTGCCAAGCAATTTCTAGCACCTCTGCATTCCACCCTCCTGCACATTTTTACTAAGCTATTTTAATAGCAAACAGTTATGAAACTTAGTGTCATCCAAAATGTGGCTGCTGTACTCCATTAGTGTCCCACTGGTGTCAAGCAATTTCCAGCACCTCTGCATTCCACCCTCCTGCACATTTTTACAAAGCTATTTTAATAGCAAACAGTGCTGAAACTTAGTGGCATCCAAAAAGGGGCTGCTGTACTCCATTAGTGTCCCACTGGTGCCAAGCAATTTTCAGCACCTTATCATTCTACCCTCCTGCACATTTTTACTAAAATATTTTAATGGCAAACAGTTCTGAAACGTAGTGGTATCCAAAAATTGGCTGCTGTACTCCATTAGTGTCCCACTGATGCCAAGCAATTTTCAGCCCCTCAGCATTCTACCCTCCTGAACATTTTTACTAAGCTATTATGATAGCAAGCATTGCTGAAACTTAGTGGCATCCAAAAAGTGCCTGCTGTACTCCATTAGTGTCCCACTTCTGCCACGCAATTTTCAGCACCTAAGCATTCTACCCTCCTGCACATTTTTACAAAGCTATTTTAATAGCAAACACTGCTGAAACTTAGTGGCATCCAAAAAGTAGCTGCTGCACTCCATTTGTGTCCCACTGGTGCCAAGCAATTTCCAGTACTTCTGCATTCCATTCTTCTGCACATTTTTACTAAGCTATTTTAATAGCAAACAGTGCTAAAATTTAGTGGCATCCAAAAAGTGGCTGCTTTATTCCATTAGTGTCCCACTTGTGCCAAGCATTTTGCAGCACCTCTGCATTTCACCCTCCTGCACATTTTTACTAAGCATTTTAATAGCAAAAAGTGCTGAAACTTAGTGGCATCCAAAAAGTGGCTGCTGTACTCCAATAGTGTCCCACTGGTGCCAAGCAATTTTCAGCACCTCAGTATTCTACCCTCCTGCACATTTTTACTAATCTATTATGATGGCAAGCACTGCTGAAACTTAGTGGCATCCAAAAAGTGGCTGCTGTACTCCATTAGTGTCCCACTGGTGCCAAGCATTTTCCAGCACGTCTGGATTCCAACCGCCTGCTCATTTTTACTAAGCTAGTATAATAGCAAACACTGCTGAAACTTAGTGGCATCAAAAAAGTAGCTGCTGTACTCCATTAGTGTCCCACTTGTGCCAAGCAATTTCCAGCACCTCTACATTTCACCCACCTGCTCAATTTTACAAAGCTATTTTAATAGCAAACAGTGCTGAAACTTAGTGGCATCCAAAAAGTGGCTGCTGTACTCCATTAGTGTCCCACTGGTGCCAAGCAATTTCCAGCACCTCTGAATTCCACCCTCCTGCACATTTTTACTAAGCTATTTTAATAGCAAACAGTGCTGAAACTTAGTGGCATACAAAAAGTGGCTGCTGTACTCCATTAGTGTCCCACTGGTGCAAAGCAGTTTTCAGCACCTCAGCATTCCACCCTCCTGCACATTTTTATTAAGCTATTTTGATAGCAAACAATGCTGAAACTTAGTGGCATCCAAAAAGTGGCTGCTGTACTGCATTAGTGCCCCACTTGTGCCATGCAATTTCCAGCACCTCTTCATTCCACCCTCCTGCACATTTTTACCAAGCATTTTAATAGCAAACAGTGCTGAAACTTAGTGGCATCCAAAATGTGGCTGCTGTACTCCACTAGTGTCCCACTGGTGCCAAGCAATTTCAAGCACCTCTGCATTCCACCCTCCTGCTCATTTTCACAATGATATTTTAATAGCAAACAGTGCTGAAACTTAGTGGCATCCAAAAAGTGGCTGCTGTACTCCATGAGTGTCCCACTGGTGCCAAGCAATTTTCAGCACCTCTGCATTCCACCCTCCTGCACATTTTTACTAAGCTATTATGATAGCAAACAGTGCTGAAACTTAGTGGCATCCAAAAAGTGGCTGCTGTACTCCACTAGTGTCCCACTGGTGCCAAGCAATTTCCAGCACCTCTGCATTCCACCCTCCTGCTCATTTTCACAATGATATTTTAATAGCAAACAGTGCTGAAACTTAGTGGCTTCTAAAAATTGGCTGCTGTACTCCATTAGTGTCCCACTTGTGCCAAGCAATTTCCAGAACCTCTGCCTTCCACCCTCCTGCACATTTTTACTAAGCTATTTTAATAGCAAACAGTGCTGAATTTTAGTGGCATCCAAAAAGTGGCTGCTGTACTCCATTAGTGTCTCACTGGTGCCAAGCAATTTTCAGCACCTCAGCATTCTACCCTCCTGCACCTTTTTTTTTAAGCTATTAGGATAGCAAACACTGATGAAACGTAGTGGCATCCAAAAAGTAGCTGCTGTACTCCATTAGTGTCCCACTTGTGCCAAGCAATTTCCAGCACCTCTGCATTCCACCATCCTGCACATTTTTACTAAGCTATTTTAATAGCAAACACTGCTGAAACTTAGTGGCATCCAAAAAGTGGCTGCTGTACTCGATTAGTGTCCCACTTGTGCCAAGCAATTTTCAGCACCTCTGCATTCCACCCTTCTGCACATTTTTACAAAGCTATTTTAATAGCAAACACTGAAGAAACTTAGTGGCATCCAAAAAGTAGCTGCTGTTCTCCATTAGTGTCCCACTGGTGCCAAGCAATTGCCAGCACCTCTGCTTTTCATTCTCCTGCACATTTTTACTAAGCTATATTAATAGCAAACAGTGCTAAAACTTAGTGGCATCCAAAAAGGGGCTGCTGTACTCCATTAGTGTCCCACTTGTGCCAAGCAATTACCAGCACTTCTGCATTCCACCCTCCAGCTTATTTTTACAAAGCTATTTTAATAGCAAACACAGCTGAAACTTAGTGGCATCCAAAAAGTGGCTGCTGTACTCCATTAGTGTCCCACTTGTGCCAAGCAATTTCTAGCACCTCTGCATTCCACCCTCCTGCACATTTTTACTAAGCTATTTTAATAGCAAACAGTTATGAAACTTAGTGTCATCCAAAATGTGGCTGCTGTACTCCATTAGTGTCCCACTGGTGTCAAGCAATTTCCAGCACCTCTGCATTCCACCCTCCTGCACATTTTTACAAAGCTATTTTAATAGCAAACAGTGCTGAAACTTAGTGGCATCCAAAAAGGGGCTGCTGTACTCCATTAGTGTCCCACTGGTGCCAAGCAATTTTCAGCACCTTATCATTCTACCCTCCTGCACATTTTTACTAAAATATTTTAATGGCAAACAGTTCTGAAACGTAGTGGTATCCAAAAATTGGCTGCTGTACTCCATTAGTGTCCCACTGATGCCAAGCAATTTTCAGCCCCTCAGCATTCTACCCTCCTGCACATTTTTACTAAGCTATTATGATAGCAAGCATTGCTGAAACTTAGTGGCATCCAAAAAGTGCCTGCTGTACTCCATTAGTGTCCCACTTCTGCCACGCAATTTTCAGCACCTAAGCATTCTACCCTCCTGCACATTTTTACAAAGCTATTTTAATAGCAAACACTGCTGAAACTTAGTGGCATCCAAAAAGTAGCTGCTGCACTCCATTTGTGTCCCACTGGTGCCAAGCAATTTCCAGTACTTCTGCATTCCATTCTTCTGCACATTTTTACTAAGCTATTTTAATAGCAAACAGTGCTAAAATTTAGTGGCATCCAAAAAGTGGCTGCTTTATTCCATTAGTGTCCCACTTGTGCCAAGCATTTTGCAGCACCTCTGCATTTCACCCTCCTGCACATTTTTACTAAGCATTTTAATAGCAAAAAGTGCTGAAACTTAGTGGCATCCAAAAAGTGGCTGCTGTACTCCAATAGTGTCCCACTGGTGCCAAGCAATTTTCAGCACCTCAGTATTCTACCCTCCTACACATTTTTACTAATCTATTATGATGGCAAGCACTGCTGAAACTTAGTGGCATCCAAAAAGTGGCTGCTGTACTCCATTAGTGTCCCACTGGTGCCAAGCATTTTCCAGCACGTCTGGATTCCAACCGCCTGCTCATTTTTACTAAGCTAGTATAATAGCAAACACTGCTGAAACTTAGTGGCATCAAAAAAGTAGCTGCTGTACTCCATTAGTGTCCCACTTGTGCCAAGCAATTTCCAGCACCTCTACATTTCACCCACCTGCTCAATTTTACAAAGCTATTTTAATAGCAAACTGTGCTGAAACTTAGTGGCATCTAAAAAGTGGCTGCTGTACTCCATTAGTGTCCCACTGGTGCCAATCAATTTCCAGCACCTCTGAATTCCACCCTCCTGCACATTTTTACTAAGCTATTTTAATAGCAAACAGTGCTGAAACTTAGTGGCATCCAAAAAGTGGCTGCTGTACTCCATTAGTGTCCCACTGGTGCGAAGCAGTTTTCAGCACCTCAGCATTCCACCCTCCTGCACATTTTTATTAAGCTATTTTGATAGCAAACAATGCTGAAACTTAGTGGCATCCAAAAAGTGGCTGCTGTACTGCATTAGTGCCCCACTTGTGCCATGCAATTTCCAGCACCTCTTCATTCCACCCTCCTGCACATTTTTACTAAGCATTTTAATAGCAAACAGTGCTGAAACTTAGTGGCATCCAAAATGTGGCTGCTGTACTCCACTAGTGTCCCACTGGTGCCAAGCAATTTCAAGCACCTCTGCATTCCACCCTCCTGCTCATTTTCACAATGATATTTTAATAGCAAACAGTGCTGAAACTTAGTGGCATCCAAAAAGTGGCTGCTGTACTCCATGAGTGTCCCACTGGTGCCAAGCAATTTTCAGCACCTCTGCATTCCACCCTCCTGCTCATTTTCACAATGATATTTTAATAGCAAACAGTGCTGAAACTTAGTGGCATCCAAAAAGTGGCTGCTGTACTCCACTAGTGTCCCACTAGTGCCAAGCAATTTCCAGCACCTCTGCATTCCACCCTCCTGCTCATTTTCACAATGATATTTTAATAGCAAACACTGCTGAAACTTAGTGGCATCCAAAAAGTGGCTGCTGTACTCCATTAGTGTCCCACTTGTGCCAAGCAATTTCCAGAACCTCTGCATTCCACCCTCCTGCACATTTTTACTAAGCTATTTTAATAGCAAACAGTGCTGAATTTTAGTGGCATCCAAAAAGTGGCTGCTGTACTCCATTAGTGTCTCACTGGTGCCAAGCAATTTTCAGCACCTCAGCATTCTACCCTCCTGCACCTTTTTTTTAAGCTATTAGGATAGCAAACACTGATGAAACGTAGTGGCATCCAAAAAGTAGCTGCTGTACTCCATTAGTGTCCCACTGGTGCCAAGCAATTTCCAGCACCTCTGCATTCCACCCGCCTGCTCATTTTTACTAAGCTATTTTAATAGCAAACACTGCTGAAACTTAGTGTCATCCAAAAAGAAGCTTGCTGTACTCCATGAGAGTCCCACTGGTGTGAAGCAGTTTTCAGCACCTCAGCATTACACCCTCCTTCACATTTATATTAAGCTATTTTGATAGCAAACACATCTGAAACTTAGTGGCATCCAAAAAGTGGCTGCTGTACTGCATTAGTGTCCCACTTGTGCCAATCAATTTCCAGCACATCTGCATTCCACCCTCCTGCACATTTTTACTAAGCATTTTAATAGCAAAAAGTGCTGAAACTTAGTGGCATCCAAAAAGTGGCTGCTGTACTCCAATAGTGTCCCACTGGTGCCAAGCAATTTTTAGCACCTCAGTATTCTACCCTCCTGCCCCTTTTTTCTAATCTATTATGATGGCAAGCACTGCTGAAACTTAGTGGTATCCAAAAAGTGGCTGCTGTACTCCATTAGTGTCCCACTGGTGCCAAGCATTTTCCAGCACGTCTGGATTCCAACCGCCTGCTCATTTTTACTAAGCTAGTATAATAGCAAACACTGCTGAAACTTAGTGGCATCAAAAAAGTAGCTGCTGTACTCCATTAGTGTCCCACTTGTGCCAAGCAATTTCCAGCACCTCTACATTTCACCCACCTGCTCAATTTTACAAAGCTATTTTAATAGCAAACAGTGCTGAAACTTAGTGGCATCCAAAAAGTGGCTGCTGTACTCCATTAGTGTCCCACTGGTGCCAAGCAATTTCCAGCACCTCTGAATTCCACCATCCTGCACATTTTTACTAAGCTATTTTAATAGCAAACAGTGCTGAAACTTAGTGGCATACAAAAAGTGGCTGCTGTACTCCATTAGTGTCCCACTGGTGCGAAGCAGTTTTCAGCACCTCAGCATTCCACCCTCCTGCACATTTTTATTAAGCTATTTTGATAGCAAACAATGTTGAAACTTAGTGGCATCCAAAAAGTGGCTGCTGTACTGCATTAGTGCCCCACTTGTGCCATGCAATTTTCAGCACCTCTTCATTCCACCCTCCTGCACATTTTTACCAAGCATTTTAATAGCAAACAGTGCTAAAACTTAGTGGCATCCAAAATGTGGCTGCTGTACTCCACTAGTGTCCCACTGGTGCCAAGCAATTTCAAGCACCTCTGCATTCCACCCTCCTGCTCATTTTCACAATGATATTTTAATAGCAAACAGTGCTGAAACTTAGTGGCATCCAAAAAGTGGCTGCTGTACTCCATGAGTGTCCCACTGGTGCAAAGCAATTTTCAGCACCTCTGCATTCCACCCTCCTGCACATTTTTACTAAGCTATTTTAATAGCAAACAGTTATGAAACTTAGTGTCATCCAAAATGTGGCTGCTGTACTCCATTAGTGTCCCACTGGTGCCAAGCAATTTCCAGCACCTCTGCATTCCACCCTCCTGCACATTTTTACAAAGCTATTTTAATAGCAAACAGTGCTGAAACTTAGTGGCATCCAAAAAGGGGCTGCTGTACTCCATTAGTTTCCCACTGGTGCCAAGCAATTTTCAGCACCTTATCATTCTACCCTCCTGCACATTTTTACTAAAATATTTTAATGGCAAACAGTTCTGAAACGTAGTGGCATCCAAAAATTGGCTGCTGTATTCCATTAGTGTCCCACTGATGCCAAGCAATTTTCAGCCCCTCAGCATTCTACCCTCCTGCACATTTTTACTAAGCTATTATGATAGCAAGCACTGCTGAAACTTAGTGGCATCCAAAAAGTGCCTGCTGTACTCCATTAGTGTCCCACTTGTGCCACGCAATTTTCAGCACCTAAGCATTCTACCCTCCTGCACATTTTTACAAAGCTATTTTAATAGCAAACACTGCTGAAACTTAGTGGCATCCAAAAAGTAGCTGCTGCACTCCATTTGTGTCCCACTGGTGCCAAGCAATTTCCAGTACTTCTGCATTCCATTCTTCTGCACATTTTTACTAAGCTATTTTAATAGCAAACAGTGCTAAAATTTAGTGGCATCCAAAAAGTGGCTGCTTTACTCCATTAGTGTCCCACTTGTGCCAAGCATTTTGCAGCACCTCTGCATTTCACCCTCCTGCACATTTTTACTAAGCATTTTAATAGCAAAAAGTGCTGAAACTTAGTGGCATCCAAAAAGTGGCTGCTGTACTCCAATAGTGTCCCACTGGTGCCAAGCAATTTTCAGCACCTCAGTATTCTACCCTCCTGCACATTTTTACTAATCTATTATGATGGCAAGCACTGCTGAAACTTAGTGGCATCCAAAAAGTGGCTGCTGTACTCCATTAGTGTCCCACTGGTGCCAAGCATTTTCCAGCACGTCTGGATTCCAACCGCCTGCTCATTTTTACTAAGCTAGTATAATAGCAAACACTGCTGAAACTTAGTGGCATCAAAAAAGTAGCTGCTGTACTCCATTAGTGTCCCACTTGTGCCAAGCAATTTCCACCACCTCTACATTTCACCCACCTGCTCAATTTTACAAAGCTATTTTAATAGCAAACAGTGCTGAAACTTAGTGGCATCCAAAAAGTGGCTGCTGTACTCCATTAGTGTCCCACTGGTGCCAAGCAATTTCCAGCACCTCTGAATTCCACCCTCCTGCACATTTTTACTAAGCTATTTTAATAGCAAACAGTGCTGAAACTTAGTGGCATCCAAAAAGTGGCTGCTGTACTCCATTAGTGTCCCACTGGTGCGAAGCAGTTTTCAGCACCTCAGCATTCCACCCTCCTGCACATTTTTATTAACCTATTTTGATAGCAAACAATGCTGAAACTTAGTGGCATCCAAAAAGTGGCTGCTGTACTGCATTAGTGCCCCACTTGTGCCATGCAATTTCCAGCACCTCTTCATTCCACCCTCCTGCACATTTCTACTAAGCATTTTAATAGCAAACAGTGCTGAAACTTAGTGGCATCCAAAATGTGGCTGCTGTACTCCACTAGTGTCCCACTGGTGCCAAGCAATTTCAAGCACCTCTGCATTCCACCCTCCTGCTCATTTTCACAATGATATTTTAATAGCAAACAGTGCTGAAACTTAGTGGCATCCAAAAAGTGGCTGCTGTACTCCATGAGTGTCCCACTGGTGCCAAGCAATTTTCAGCACCTCTGCATTCCACCCTCCTGCACATTTTTACTAAGCTATTTTAATAGCAAACAGTGCTGAATTTTAGTGGCATCCAAAAAGTGGCTGCTGTACTCCATTAGTGTCTCACTGGTGCCAAGAAATTTTCAGCACCTCTGCATTCCACCCTCCTGCTCATTTTCACAATGATATTTTAATAGCAAACAGTGCTGAAACTTAGTGGCTTCTAAAACTTGGCTGCTGTACTCCATTAGTGTCCCACTTGTGCCAAGCAATTTCCAGAACCTCTGCATTCCACCCTCCTGCACATTTTTACTAAGCTATTTTAATAGCAAACAGTGCTGAATTTTAGTGGCATCCAAAAAGTGGCTGCTGTACTCCATTAGTGTCTCACTGGTGCCAAGCAATTTTCAGCACCTCAGCATTCTACCCTCCTGCACCTTTTTTTTAAGCTATTAGGATAGCAAACACTGATGAAACGTAGTGGCATCCAAAAAGTAGCTGCTGTACTCCATTAGTGTCCCACTTGTGCCAAGCAATTTCCAGCACCTCTGCATTCCACCATCCTGCACATTTTTACTAAGCTATTTTAATAGAAAACAGTGCTGAAACTTAGTGGCATCCAAAAAGTGGCTGCTGTACTCCATTATTGTCCCACTGGTGCCAAGCAATTTTCAACACTTCAGCATTCTACCCTCCTGCACATTTTTATTAAGCTATTATGATAGAAAACACTAATGAAACTTAGTGACATTCAAAAAGTGGCTGCTGTACTCCATTTGTGTCCCAATGGTTCCAAGCAATTTCCAGCACCTCAGAATTCTACCCTCCTGCACATTTTTACTCAGCTATTAAGATAGCAAACACTGCTGAAACTTAGTGGCATCCAAAAAGTGGCTGCTGTACTCCATTAGTGTCCCACTGGTGCCAACCAATTTCCAGCACCTCTCCATTCTACCCTCCTGCTCATTTTTAAAAGCTATTTTTATTAGCAAACAGTGCTGAAACTTAGTGGCATCCAAAATGTGGCTGCTGTACTCTATTTTTTGTCCCACTTGTGCCAAGCAATTTCCAGCACCTCTGCATTCCACCCTCCTGTTCATTTTTACTAAGCTATTATAATAGCAAACACTGCTGAAACTTAGTGGCATCCAAGAGTGGATGCTGTACTCCATTAGTGTCCCACTGGTGCCAAGAAATTTCCAGCACCTCTGCATTCCTCCCTCCTGCTCATTTTTACAAAGCTATTTTAATAGCAAACAGTGCTGAAACTTAGTGGCATCCAAAAGTGGATGCTGTACTCCATTAGTGTCCCACTGGTGCCAAGCAATTTTCAGCACCTTATCATTCTACCCTCCTGCACATTTTTACTAAAATATTTTAATGGCAAACAGTTCTGAAACGTAGTGGCATCCAAAAATTGGCTGCTGTATTCCATTAGTGTCCCACTGATGCCAAGCAATTTTCAGCCCCTCAGCATTCTACCCTCCTGCACATTTTTACTAAGCTATTATGATAGCAAGCACTGCTGAAACTTAGTGGCATCCAAAAAGTGCCTGCTGTACTCCATTAGTGTCCCACTTGTGCCACGCAATTTTCAGCACCTAAGCATTCTACCCTCCTGCACATTTTTACAAAGCTATTTTAATAGCAAACACTGCTGAAACTTAGTGGCATCCAAAAAGTAGCTGCTGCACTCCATTTGTGTCCCACTGGTGCCAAGCAATTTCCAGTACTTCTGCATTCCATTCTTCTGCACATTTTTACTAAGCTATTTTAATAGCAAACAGTGCTAAAATTTAGTGGCATCCAAAAAGTGGCTGCTTTACTCCATTAGTGTCCCACTTGTGCCAAGCATTTTGCAGCACCTCTGCATTTCACCCTCCTGCACATTTTTACTAAGCATTTTAATAGCAAAAAGTGCTGAAACTTAGTGGCATCCAAAAAGTGGCTGCTGTACTCCAATAGTGTCCCACTGGTGCCAAGCAATTTTCAGCACCTCAGTATTCTACCCTCCTGCACATTTTTACTAATCTATTATGATGGCAAGCACTGCTGAAACTTAGTGGCATCCAAAAAGTGGCTGCTGTACTCCATTAGTGTCCCACTGGTGCCAAGCATTTTCCAGCACGTCTGGATTCCAACCGCCTGCTCATTTTTACTAAGCTAGTATAATAGCAAACACTGCTGAAACTTAGTGGCATCAAAAAAGTAGCAGCTGTACTCCATTAGTGTCCCACTTGTGCCAAGCAATTTCCAGCACCTCTACATTTCACCCACCTGCTCAATTTTACAAAGCTATTTTAATAGCAAACAGTGCTGAAACTTAGTGGCATCCAAAAAGTGGCTGCTGTACTCCATTAGTGTCCCACTGGTGCCAAGCAATTTCCAGCACCTCTGAATTCCACCCTCCTGCACATTTTTACTAAGCTATTTTAATAGCAAACAGTGCTGAAACTTAGTGGCATCCAAAAAGTGGCTGCTGTACTCCATTAGTGTCCCACTGGTGCGAAGCAGTTTTCAGCACCTCAGCATTCCACCCTCCTGCACATTTTTATTAAGCTATTTTGATAGCAAACAATGCTGAAACTTAGTGGCATCCAAAAAGTGGCTGCTGTACTGCATTAGTGCCCCACTTGTGCCATGCAATTTCCAGCACCTCTTCATTCCACCCTCCTGCACATTTTTACTAAGCATTTTAATAGCAAACAGTGTTGAAACTTAGTGGCATCCAAAATGTGGCTGCTGTACTCCACTAGTGTCCCACTGGTGCCAAGCAATTTCAAGCACCTCTGCATTCCACCCTCCTGCTCATTTTCACAATGATATTTTAATAGCAAACAGTGCTGAAACTTAGTGGCATCCAAAAAGTGGCTGCTGTACTCCATGAGTGTCCCACTGGTGCCAAGCAATTTTCAGCACCTCTGCATTCCACCCTCCTGCACATTTTTACTAAGCTATTTTAATAGCAAACAGTGCTGAATTTTAGTGGCATCCAAAAAGTGGCTGCTGTACTCCATTAGTGTCTCACTGGTGCCAAGCAATTTTCAGCACCTCTGCATTCCACCCTCCTGCTCATTTTCACAATGATATTTTAATAGCAAACAGTGCTGAAACTTAGTGGCTTCTAAAACTTGGCTGCTGTACTCCATTAGTGTCCCACTTGTGCCAAGCAATTTCCAGAACCTCTGCATTCCACCCTCCTGCACATTTTTACTAAGCTATTTTAATAGCAAACAGTGCTGAATTTTAGTGGCATCCAAAAAGTGGCTGCTGTACTCCATTAGTGTCTCACTGGTGCCAAGCAATTTTCAGCACCTCAGCATTCTACCCTCCTGCACCTTTTTTTTAAGCTATTAGGATAGCAAACACTGATGAAACGTAGTGGCATCCAAAAAGTAGCTGCTGTACTCCATTAGTGTCCCACTTGTGCCAAGCAATTTCCAGCACCTCTGCATTCCACCATCCTGCACATTTTTACTAAGCTATTTTAATAGAAAACAGTGCTGAAACTTAGTGGCATCCAAAAAGTGGCTGCTGTACTCCATTATTGTCCCACTGGTGCCAAGCAATTTTCAACACTTCAGCATTCTACCCTCCTGCACATTTTTATTAAGCTATTATGATAGAAAACACTAATGAAACTTAGTGACATTCAAAAAGTGGCTGCTGTACTCCATTTGTGTCCCAATGGTGCCAAGCAATTTCCAGCACCTCAGAATTCTACCCTCCTGCACATTTTTACTCAGCTATTAAGATAGCAAACACTGCTGAAACTTAGTGGCATCCAAAAAGTGGCTGCTGTACTCCATTAGTGTCCCACTGGTGCCAACCAATTTCCAGCACCTCTCCATTCTACCCTCCTGCTCATTTTTAAAAGCTATTTTTATTAGCAAACAGTGCTGAAACTTAGTGGCATCCAAAATGTGGCTGCTGTACTCTATTTTTTGTCCCACTTGTGCCAAGCAATTTCCAGCACCTCTGCATTCCACCCTCCTGTTCATTTTTACTAAGCTATTATAATAGCAAACACTGCTGAAACTTATTGGCATCCAATAAGTGGCTGCTGTACTCCATTAGTGTCCCACTGGTGCCAAGAAATTTCCAGCACCTCTGCATTCCTCCCTCCTGCTCATTTTTACAAAGCTATTTTAATAGCAAACAGTGCTGAAACTTAGTGGCATCCAAAAGTGGATGCTGTACTCCATTAGTGTCCCACTGGTGCCAAGCAATTTTCAGCACCTTATCATTCTACCCTCCTGCACATTTTTACTAAAATATTTTAATGGCAAACAGTTCTGAAACGTAGTGGCATCCAAAAATTGGCTGCTGTATTCCATTAGTGTCCCACTGATGCCAAGCAATTTTCAGCCCCTCAGCATTCTACCCTCCTGCACATTTTTACTAAGCTATTATGATAGCAAGCACTGCTGAAACTTAGTGGCATCCAAAAAGTGCCTGCTGTACTCCATTAGTGTCCCACTTGTGCCACGCAATTTTCAGCACCTAAGCATTCTACCCTCCTGCACATTTTTACAAAGCTATTTTAATAGCAAACACTGCTGAAACTTAGTGGCATCCAAAAAGTAGCTGCTGCACTCCATTTGTGTCCCACTGGTGCCAAGCAATTTCCAGTACTTCTGCATTCCATTCTTCTGCACATTTTTACTAAGCTATTTTAATAGCAAACAGTGCTAAAATTTAGTGGCATCCAAAAAGTGGCTGCTTTACTCCATTAGTGTCCCACTTGTGCCAAGCATTTTGCAGCACCTCTGCATTTCACCCTCCTGCACATTTTTGCTAAGCATTTTAATAGCAAAAAGTGCTGAAACTTAGTGGCATCCAAAAAGTGGCTGCTGTACTCCAATAGTGTCCCACTGGTGCCAAGCAATTTTCAGCACCTCAGTATTCTACCCTCCTGCACATTTTTACTAATCTATTATGATGGCAAGCACTGCTGAAACTTAGTGGCATCCAAAAAGTGGCTGCTGTACTCCATTAGTGTCCCACTGGTGCCAAGCATTTTCCAGCACGTCTGGATTCCAACCGCCTGCTCATTTTTACTAAGCTAGTATAATAGCAAACACTGCTGAAACTTAGTGGCATCAAAAAAGTAGCTGCTGTACTCCATTAGTGTCCAACTTGTGCCAAGCAATTTCCAGCACCTCTACATTTCACCCACCTGCTCAATTTTACAAAGCTATTTTAATAGCAAACAGTGCTGAAACTTAGTGGCATCCAAAAAGTGGCTGCTGTACTCCATTAGTGTCCCACTGGTGCCAAGCAATTTCCAGCACCTCTGAATTCCACCCTCCTGCACATTTTTACTAAGCTATTTTAATAGCAAACAGTGCTGAAACTTAGTGGCATCCAAAAAGTGGCTGCTGTACTCCATTAGTGTCCCACTGGTGCGAAGCAGTTTTCAGCACCTCAGCATTCCACCCTCCTGCACATTTTTATTAAGCTATTTTGATAGCAAACAATGCTGAAACTTAGTGGCATCCAAAAAGTGGCTGCTGTACTGCATTAGTGCCCCACTTGTGCCATGCAATTTCCAGCACCTCTTCATTCCACCCTCCTGCACATTTTTACTAAGCATTTTAATAGCAAACAGTGTTGAAACTTAGTGGCATCCAAAATGTGGCTGCTGTACTCCACTAGTGTCCCACTGGTGCCAAGCAATTTCAAGCACCTCTGCATTCCACCCTCCTGCTCATTTTCACAATGATATTTTAATAGCAAACAGTGCTGAAACTTAGTGGCATCCAAAAAGTGGCTGCTGTACTCCATGAGTGTCCCACTGGTGCCAAGCAATTTTCAGCACCTCTGCATTCCACCCTCCTGCACATTTTTACTAAGCTATTATGATAGCAAACAGTGCTGAAACTTAGTGGCATCCAAAAAGTGGCTGCTGTACTCCACTAGTGTCCCACTGGTGCCAAGCAATTTCCAGCACCTCTGCATTCCACCCTCCTGCTCATTTTCACAATGATATTTTAATAGCAAACAGTGCTGAAACTTAGTGGCTTCTAAAACTTGGCTGCTGTACTCCATTAGTGTCCCACTTGTGCCAAGCAATTTCCAGAACCTCTGCATTCCACCCTCCTGCACATTTTTACTAAGCTATTTTAATAGCAAACAGTGCTGAATTTTAGTGGCATCCAAAAAGTGGCTGCTGTACTCCATTAGTGTCTCACTGGTGCCAAGCAATTTTCAGCACCTCAGCATTCTACCCTCCTGCACCTTTTTTTTAAGCTATTAGGATAGCAAACACTGATGAAACGTAGTGGCATCCAAAAAGTAGCTGCTGTACTCCATTAGTGTCCCACTTGTGCCAAGCAATTTCCAGCACCTCTGCATTCCACCATCCTGCACATTTTTACTAAGCTATTTTAATAGAAAACAGTGCTGAAACTTAGTGGCATCCAAAAAGTGGCTGCTGTACTCCATTATTGTCCCACTGGTGCCAAGCAATTTTCAACACTTCAGCATTCTACCCTCCTGCACATTTTTGTTAAGCTATTATGATAGAAAACACTAATGAAACTTAGTGACATTCAAAAAGTGGCTGCTGTACTCCATTTGTGTCCCAATGGTGCCAAGCAATTTCCAGCACCTCAGAATTCTACCCTCCTGCACATTTTTACTCAGCTATTAAGATAGCAAACACTGCTGAAACTTAGTGGCATCCAAAAAGTGGCTGCTGTACTCCATTAGTGTCCCACTGGTGCCAACCAATTTCCGGCACCTCTCCATTCTACCCTCCTGCTCATTTTTAAAAGCTATTTTTATTAGCAAACAGTGCTGAAACTTAGTGGCATCCAAAAAGTGGCTGCTGTACTCTATTTTTTGTCCCACTTGTGCCAAGCAATTTCCAGCACCTCTGCATTCCACCCTCCTGTTCATTTTTACTAAGCTATTATAATAGCAAACACTGCTGAAACTTATTGGCATCCAAAAAGTGGCTGCTGTACTCCATTAGTGTCCCACTGGTGCCAAGAAATTTCCAGCACCTCTGCATTCCACCCTCCTGCTCATTTTTACAAAGCTATTTTAATAGCAAACAGTGCTGAAACTTAGTGGCATCCAAAAGTGGATGCTGTACTCCATTAGTATCCCACTGATGCCAAGCGATTTCCAGCACCTCAGCATTCTACCCTCCTGCACATTTTTACAAAGCTATTATGATAGCAAACACTGCTGAAACTTAGTTGCATCCAAAAAGTGGCTGCTGTACTCCATTAGTGTCCCACTTGTGCCAAGCACATTCCAGCACCTCTGCATTCCATTCTCCTGCACATTTTACTAAGCTATTTTAATAGCAAACAGTGCTGAAACTTAGTAGCATCCAAAAAGTGGCTGCTGTACTCCATCAATGTCCCACTGGTGAAAAGCAATTATCAGCACCTCTGCATTCCACCCTCATGCACATTTTTGCAAAGCCATTTTAATAGCAAACACTGCTGAAACTTAGAGGCATCCAAAAAATGGCTGCTGTACTCCATTAGTGTCCCACTGGTGCCAAGCAATTTCCAGCTCCTCTGCATTCCACCCTCCTGCACATTTTTACTAAACTATTTTAATAGAAAACAGTGCTGAAACTTAGTGGCATCCAAAAAGTGGCTGCTGTACTCCATTAGTGTCCCACTGGTGCCAAGCAATTTCCAGCTCCTCTGCATTCCACCCTCCTGCACATTTTTACTAAACTATTTTAATAGCAAACAGTGCTGAAACTTAGTGGCAACCAAAAAGTGGCTGCTGTACTCCATTATTGTCCCAATGGTGATAAGCAATTTTCAGCACCTCAGCATTCTACCCTCCTGCACATTTTTATTAAGCTATTATGATAGCAAACACTGCTGAAACTTAGTGGCATCCAAAAAGTGGCTGCTGTACTCCATTAGTGTCCCACTGGTGCCAAGCAATTTCCAGCTCCTCTGCATTCCACCCTCCTGCACATTTTTACTAAACTATTTTAATAGCAAACAGTGCTGAAACTTAGTGGAATCCAAAAAGTGGCTGCTGTACTCCATTAGTGTCCCACTGGTGCCAAGCAATTTCCAGCTCCTCTGCATTCCACCCTCCTGCACATTTTTACTAAACTATTTTAATAGCAAACAGTGCTGAAACTTAGTGGCAACCAAAAAGTGGCTGCTGTACTCCATTAGTGTCCCAATTGTGCTAAGCAATTACCAGCACCTCTGCATTCCACCCTCCTGCACATTTTTACTAAACTATTTTAATAGAAAACAGTGCTGAAACTTAGTGGCATCCAAAAAGTGGCTGCTGTACTCCATTAGTGTCCCACTGGTGCCAAGCAATTTCCAGCTCCTCTGCATTCCACCCTCCTGCACATTTTTACTAAACTATTTTAATAGCAAACAGTGCTGAAACTTAGTGGCAACCAAAAAGTGGCTGCTGTACTCCATTATTGTCCCAATGGTGATAAGCAATTTTCAGCACCTCAGCATTCTACCCTCCTGCACATTTTTATTAAGCTATTATGATAGCAAACACTGCTGAAACTTAGTGGCATCCAAAAAGTGGCTGCTGTACTCCATTAGTGTCCCACTGGTGCGAAGCAGTTTTCAGCACCTCAGCATTCCACCCTCCTGCACATTTTTATTAACCTATTTTTATAGCAAACAATGCTGAAACTTAGTGGCATCCAAAAAGTGGCTGCTGTACTGCATTAGTGCCCCACTTGTGCCATGCAATTTCCAGCACCTCTTCATTCCACCCTCCTGCACATTTTTACTAAGCATTTTAATAGCAAACAGTGCTGAAACTTAGTGGCATCCAAAATGTGGCTGCTGTACTCCACTAGTGTCCCACTGGTACCAAGCAATTTCAAGCACCTCTGCATTCCACCCTCCTGCTCATTTTCACAATGATATTTTAATAGCAAACAGTGCTGAAACTTAGTGGCATCCAAAAAGTGGCTGCTGTACTCCATGAGTGTCCCACTGGTGCCAAGCAATTTTCAGCACCTCTGCATTCCACCCTCCTGCACATTTTTACTAAGCTATTATGATAGCAAACAGTGCTGAAACTTAGTGGCATCCAAAAAGTGGCTGCTGTACTCCACTAGTGTCCCACTGGTGCCAAGCAATTTCCAGAACCTCTGCATTCCACCCTCCTGCTCATTTTCACAATGATATTTTAATAGCAAACAGTGCTGAAACTTAGTGGCTTCTAAAACTTGGCTGCTGTACTCCATTAGTGTCCCACTTGTGCCAAGCAATTTCCAGAACCTCTGCATTCCACCCTCCTGCACATTTTTACTAAGCTATTTTAATAGCAAACAGTGCTGAATTTTAGTGGCATCCAAAAAGTGGCTGCTGTACTCCATTAGTGTCTCACTGGTGCCAAGCAATTTTCAGCACCTCAGCATTCTACCCTCCTGCACCTTTTTTTTAAGCTATTATGATAGAAAACACTAATGAAACTTAGTGACATTCAAAAAGTGGCTGCTGTACTCCATTTGTGTCCCAATGGTGCCAAGCAATTTCCAGCACCTCAGAATTCTACCCTCCTGCACATTTTTACTCAGCTATTAAGATAGCAAACACTGCTGAAACTTAGTGGCATCCAAAAAGTGGCTGCTGTACTCCATTAGTGTCTCACTGGTGCCAAGCAATTTTCAGCACCTCAGCATTCTACCCTCCTGCACCTTTTTTTTAAGCTATTAGGATAGCAAACACTGATGAAACATAGTGGCATCCAAAAAGTAGCTGCTGTACTCCATTAGTGTCCCACTTGTGCCAAGCAATTTCCAGCACCTCTGCATTCCACCATCCTGCACATTTTTACTAAGCTATTTTAATAGAAAACAGTGCTGAAACTTAGTGGCATCCAAAAAGTGGCTGCTGTACTCCATTATTGTCCCACTGGTGCCAAGCAATTTTCAACACTTCAGCATTCTACCCTCCTGCACATTTTTATTAAGCTATTATGATAGAAAACACTAATGAAACTTAGTGACATTCAAAAAGTGGCTGCTGTACTCCATTTGTGTCCCAATGGTGCCAAGCAATTTCCAGCACCTCAGAATTCTACCCTCCTGCACATTTTTACTCAGCTATTAAGATAGCAAACACTGCTGAAACTTAGTGGCATCCAAAAAGTGGCTGCTGTACTCCATTAGTGTCCCACTGGTGCCAACCAATTTCCAGCACCTCTCCATTCTACCCTCCTGCTCATTTTTAAAAGCTATTTTTATTAGCAAACAGTGCTGAAACTTAGTGGCATCCAAAATGTGGCTGCTGTACTCTATTTTTTGTCCCACTTGTGCCAAGCAATTTCCAGCACCTCTGCATTCCACCCTCCTGCTCATTTTTACAAAGCTATTTTAATAGCAAACAGTGCTGAAACTTAGTGGCATCCAAAAGTGGATGCTGTACTCCATTAGTGTCCCACTGGTGCCAAGCAATTTTCAGCACCTTATCATTCTACCCTCCTGCACATTTTTACTAAAATATTTTAATGGCAAACAGTTCTGAAACGTAGTGGCATCCAAAAATTGGCTGCTGTATTCCATTAGTGTCCCACTGATGCCAAGCAATTTTCAGCCCCTCAGCATTCTACCCTCCTGCACATTTTTACTAAGCTATTATGATAGCAAGCACTGCTGAAACTTAGTGGCATCCAAAAAGTGCCTGCTGTACTCCATTAGTGTCCCACTTGTGCCACGCAATTTTCAGCACCTAAGCATTCTACCCTCCTGCACATTTTTACAAAGCTATTTTAATAGCAAACACTGCTGAAACTTAGTGGCATCCAAAAAGTAGCTGCTGCACTCTATTTGTGTCCCACTGGTGCCAAGCAATTTCCAGTACTTCTGCATTCCATTCTTCTGCACATTTTTACTAAGCTATTTTAATAGCAAACAGTGCTAAAATTTAGTGGCATCCAAAAAGTGGCTGCTTTACTCCATTAGTGTCCCACTTGTGCCAAGCATTTTGCAGCACCTCTGCATTTCACCCTCCTGCACATTTTTACTAAGCATTTTAATAGCAAAAAGTGCTGAAACTTAGTGGCATCCAAAAAGTGGCTGCTGTACTCCAATAGTGTCCCACTGGTGCCAAGCAATTTTCAGCACCTCAGTATTCTACCCTCCTGCACATTTTTACTAATCTATTATGATGGCAAGCACTGCTGAAACTTAGTGGCATCCAAAAAGTGGCTGCTGTACTCCATTAGTGTCCCACTGGTGCCAAGCATTTTCCAGCACGTCTGGATTCCAACCGCCTGCTCATTTTTACTAAGCTAGTATAATAGCAAACACTGCTGAAACTTAGTGGCATCAAAAAAGTAGCTGCTGTACTCCATTAGTGTCCCACTTGTGCCAAGCAATTTCCAGCACCTCTACATTTCACCCACCTGCTCAATTTTACAAAGCTATTTTAATAGCAAACAGTGCTGAAACTTAGTGGCATCCAAAAAGTGGCTGCTGTACTCCATTAGTGTCCCACTGGTGCCAAGCAATTTCCAGCACCTCTGAATTCCCCCCTCCTGCACATTTTTACTAAGCTATTTTAATAGCAAACAGTGCTGAAACTTAGTGGCATCCAAAAAGTGGCGGCTGTACTCCATAATGTCCCACTGGTGCGAAGCAGTTTTCAGCACCTCAGCATTCCACCCTCCTGCACATTTTTATTAAGCTATTTTGATAGCAAACAATGCTGAAACTTAGTGGCATCCAAAAAGTGGCTGCTGTACTGCATTAGTGCCCCACTTGTGCCATGCAATTTCCAGCACCTCTTCATTCCACCCTCCTGCACATTTTTACTAAGCATTTTAATAGCAAACAGTGCTGAAACTTAGTGGCATCCAAAATGTGGCTGCTGTACTCGACTAGTGTCCCACTGGTGCCAAGCAATTTCAAGCACCTCTGCATTCCACCCTCCTGCTCATTTTCACAATGATATTTTAATAGCAAACAGTGCTGAAACTTAGTGGCATCCAAAAAGTGGCTGCTGTACTCCATGAGTGTCCCACTGGTGCCAAGCAATTTTCAGCACCTCTGCATTCCACCCTCCTGCACATTTTTACTAAGCTATTATGATAGCAAACAGTGCTGAAACTTAGTGGCATCCAAAAAGTGGCTGCTGTACTCCACTAGTGTCCCACTGGTGCCAAGCAATTTCCAGCACCTCTGCATTCCACCCTCCTGCTCATTTTCACAATGATATTTTAATAGCAAACAGTGCTGAAACTTAGTGGCTTCTAAAACTTGGCTGCTGTACTCCATTAGTGTCCCACTTGTGCCAAGCAATTTCCAGAACCTCTGCATTCCACCCTCCTGCACATTTTTACTAAGCTATTTTAATAGCAAACAGTGCTGAATTTTAGTGGCATCCAAAAAGTGGCTGCTGTACTCCATTAGTGTCTCACTGGTGCCAAGCAATTTTCAGCACCTCAGCATTCTACCCTCCTGCACCTTTTTTTTAAGCTATTAGGATAGCAAACACTGATGAAACGTAGTGGCATCCAAAAAGTAGCTGCTGTACTCCATTAGTGTCCCACTTGTGCCAAGCAATTTCCAGCACCTCTGCATTCCACCATCCTGCACATTTTTACTAAGCTATTTTAATAGAAAACAGTGCTGAAACTTAGTGGCATCCAAAAAGTGGCTGCTGTACTCCATTATTGTCCCACTGGTGCCAAGCAATTTTCAACACTTCAGCATTCTACCCTCCTGCACATTTTTATTAAGCTATTATGATAGAAAACACTAATGAAACTTAGTGACATTCAAAAAGTGGCTGCTGTACTCCATTTGTGTCCCAATGGTGCCAAGCAATTTCCAGCACCTCAGAATTCTACCCTCCTGCACATTTTTACTCAGCTATTAAGATAGCAAACACTGCTGAAACTTAGTGGCATCCAAAAAGTGGCTGCTGTACTCCATTAGTGTCCCACTGGTGCCAACCAATTTCCAGCACCTCTCCATTCTACCCTCCTGCTCATTTTTATTAGCAAACAGTGCTGAAACTTAGTGGCATCCAAAAAGTGGCTGCTGTACAAAATTTTTTGTCCCACTTGTGCCAAGCAATTTCCAGCACCTCTGCATTCCACCCTCCTGTTCATTTTTACTAAGCTATTATAATAGCAAACACTGCTGAAACTTATTGGCTTCCAAAAAGTGGCTGCTGTACTCCATTAGTGTCCCACTGGTGCCAAGAAATTTCCAGCACCTCTGCATTCCACCCTCCTGCTCATTTTTACAAAGCTATTTTAATAGCAAACAGTGCTGAAAATTAGTGGCATCCAAAAGTGGATGCTGTACTCCATTAGTATCCCACTGATGCCAAGCGATTTCCAGCACCTCAGCATTCTACCCTCCTGCACATTTTTACAAAGCTATTATGATAGCAAACACTGCTGAAACTTAGTGGCATCCAAAAAGTGGCTGCTGTACTCCATTAGTGTCCCACTTGTGCCAAGCACATTCCAGCACCTCTGCATTCCATTCTCCTGCACATTTTACTAAGCTATTTTAATAGCAAACAGTGCTGAAACTTAGTAGCATCCAAAAAGTGGCTGCTGTACTCCATCAGTGTCCCACTGGTGAAAAGCAATTTCCAGCACCTCTGCATTCCACCCTCATGCACATTTTTGCAAAGCCATTTTAATAGCAAACACTGCTGAAACTTAGTGGCATCCAAAAAGTGGCTGCTGTACTCCATTAGTGTCCCACTGGTGCCAAGCAATTTCCAGCTCCTCTGCATTCCACCCTCCTGCACATTTTTACTAAACTATTTTAATAGCAAAAAGTGCTGAAACTTAGTGGCATCCAAAAAGTGGCTGCTGTACTCCATTAGTGTCCCACTGGTGCCAAGCAATTTCCAGCTCCTCTGCATTCCACCCTCCTGCACATTTTTACTAAACTATTTTAATAGCAAACAGTCCTGAAACTTAGTGGCAACCAAAAAGTGGCTGCTGTACTCCATTAGTGTCCCAATTGTGCTAAGCAATTACTAGCACCTCTGCATTCCACCCTCATGCACATTTTTGCAAAGCCATTTTAATAGCAAACACTGCTGAAACTTAGAGGCATCCAAAAAATGGCTGCTGTACTCCATTAGTGTCCCACTGGTGCCAAGCAATTTCCAGCTCCTCTGCATTCCACCCTCCTGCACATTTTTACTAAACTATTTTAATAGAAAACAGTGCTGAAACTTAGTGGCATCCAAAAAGTGGCTGCTGTACTCCATTAGTGTCCCACTGGTGCCAAGCAATTTCCAGCTCCTCTGCATTCCACCCTCCTGCACATTTTTACTAAACTATTTTAATAGCAAACAGTGCTGAAACTTAGTGGCAACCAAAAAGTGGCTGCTGTACTCCATTATTGTCCCAATGGTGATAAGCAATTTTCAGCACCTCAGCATTCTACCCTCCTGCACATTTTTATTAAGCTATTATGATAGCAAACACTGCTGAAACTTAGTGGCATCCAAAAAGTGGCTGCTGTACTCCATTAGTGTCCCACTGGTGCCAAGCAATTTCCAGCTCCTCTGCATTCCACCCTCCTGCACATTTTTACTAAACTATTTTAATAGCAAACAGTGCTGAAACTTAGTGGAATCCAAAAAGTGGCTGCTGTACTCCATTAGTGTCCCACTGGTGCCAAGCAATTTCCAGCTCCTCTGCATTCCACCCTCCTGCACATTTTTACTAAACTATTTTAATAGCAAACAGTGCTGAAACTTAGTGGCAACCAAAAAGTGGCTGCTGTACTCCATTAGTGTCCCAATTGTGCTAAGCAATTACCAGCACCTCTGCATTCCACCCTCCTGCACATTTTTACTAAACTATTTTAATAGAAAACAGTGCTGAAACTTAGTGGCATCCAAAAAGTGGCTGCTGTACTCCATTAGTGTCCCACTGGTGCCAAGCAATTTCCAGCTCCTCTGCATTCCACCCTCCTGCACATTTTTACTAAACTATTTTAATAGAAAACAGTGCTGAAACTTAGTGGCATCCAAAAAGTGGCTGCTGTACTCCATTAGTGTCCCACTGGTGCCAAGCAATTTCCAGCTCCTCTGCATTCCACCCTCCTGCACATTTTTACTAAACTATTTTAATAGCAAACAGTGCTGAAACTTAGTGGCAACCAAAAAGTGGCTGCTGTACTCCATTATTGTCCCAATGGTGATAAGCAATTTTCAGCACCTCAGCATTCTACCCTCCTGCACATTTTTATTAAGCTATTATGATAGCAAACACTGCTGAAACGTAGTGGCATCCAAAAAGTGGCTGCTGTACTCCATTAGTGTCCCACTTGTGCCAAGCAATTTCCAGCACCTCTGCATTCCATTCTCCTGCACATTTTACTAAGCTATTTTAATAGCAAACAGTGCTGAAACTTAGTAGCATCCAAAAAGTGGCTGCTGTACTCCATCAGTGTCCCACTGGTGCCAAGCAATTTCCAGCACCTCTGCATTCCACCCTCCTGCACATTTTTACAAAGCTATTTTAATAGCAAACAGTGCTGAAACTTAGTGGCATCCAAAAAGTGGCTGCTGTACTCCATTAGTGTCCCACTTGTGCCAAGCAATTTCCAGCACCTCTGCATTCCACCATCCTGCACATTGTTACTAAGCTATTTTAATAGCAAACAGTGCTGAAACTTAGTGGCATCCAAAAAGTGGCTGCTGTACTCTATTAGTGTCCCACTGGTGCCAAGCAATTTCCAGCAAGTCTGCATTCCACCCTCCTGCACATTTTTACTAAGCTGTTTTAATAGCAAACAGTGCTGACACTTAGTGGCATCCAAAAAGTGGCTGCTGTACTCTATTAGTGTCCCACTGGTGCCAAGCAATTTTCAGCACCTCAGCATTCTACCCTCCTGCACATTTTTATTAAGCTATTATGATAGCAAACACTGATGAAACGTAGTGGCATCCAAAAAATTACTGCTGTACTCCATAAGTGTCCCACTTGTGCCATGCAATTTCCAGCACCTCTGCATTCCACCCTCCTGCACATTTTTACTAAGCATTATAATAGCAAACAGTGCTGAAACTTAGTGGCATCCAAAAAGTGGCTGCTGTACTCCATTAGTGTCCCACTGGTGCCAAGCAATTTCCAGCACCTCTGTATTCCACCCTCCTGCTCATTTTCACAATGATATTTTAATAGCAAACAGTGCTGAAACTTAGTGGCATCCAAAAAGTGGCTGCTGTACTCCATGAGTGTCCCACTGGTGCCAAGCAATTTTCAGCACCTCTGCATTCCACCCTCCTGCACATTTTTACTAAGCTATTATGATAGCAAACACTGCTGAAACTTAGTGGCATCCAAAAAGTGGCTGCTGTACTCCATTAGTGTCCCACTTGTGCCAAGCAATTTCCAGCACCTCTGCATCCCACCCTCCTGCCCATTTTTACAAAGCTATTTTATTAGCAAACACTGCTGAAACTTATTGGCATTCAAAAATTAGCTGCTGTACTCCATGAGTGTCCCACTGGTGCCAAGCAATTTCCAGCACCTCTGCATTCCACCCTCCTGCTCATTTTTACTAAGCTATTTTAATAGCAAACAATGCTGAAACTTACTGGCATCTAAAAAGTGGCTGCTGTACTCCATTATTGTCCCAATGGTGATAAGCAATTTTCAGCACCTCAGCATTCTACCCTCCTGCACATTTTTCTTAAGCTATTATGATAGCAAACACTGATGAAACTTAGTGGCATCCAAAAAGTTGCTGCTGTACTCCATTAGTGTCCGACTGGTGCCAAGCAATTTCCAGCACCTCAGCATTCCACCCTCCTGCACATTTTTCCTAAGCTATTATGATAGCAAACACTGCTGAAACTTAGTGGCATCCAAAAAGTGGCTGCTGTACTCCTGTAGTGTCCCACTGGTGCCAAGCAATTTCCAGCACCTCAGCATTCCACCCTCCTGCACATTTTTAAAAGCTATTTTTATTAGCAAACAGTGCTGAAACTTAGTGGCATCCAAAAAGTGGCTGCTGTACTCCATTAGTGTCCCACAGGTGCCAAGCAATTTCCAGCACCTCTGCATTCCACCCTCCTGCTCATTTTTAAAAGCTATTTTTATTAGCAAACAGTGCTGAAACTTAGTGGCATCCAAAAAGTGGCTGCTGTACTCCATTAGTGTCCCACAGGTGCCAAGCAAATTCCAGCACCTCTGCATTCCACCCTCCTGCTCATTTTTACTAAGCTATTTTAATAGCAAACAGTACTGAAACTTAGTGGCATCCAAAAAGTGGCTGCTGTACTCTATTAGTGTCTTACTTGTGCCAAGCAATTTCCAGCACCTCTGCATTCCACCCTCCTGCTCATTTTTACTAAGCTATTTGTGAGGTAGCGACCACCAATGTTGTGGATGGTCGCAGTGGAGAAGGATCCCCCTGTGATATTAAACTGAAGGTGTGACTGTGGGACTTGTAGTTCCACAGAACCTGGGTTGTAATTAAGGGTTAGGTTCCCTTTAAACTGTGACCAGTGTGATGGACAGAGCTGGAGAATCACATACCTCCACCTGTGGGTGTGTCCGGTTGGGTTTAAGAGACTGTTAGTTTTAGAAACAGGGGGAAGCCTGAGAGTGCTGCACATGGAGGATGTGTGCTGGAGATCTCAGTCTGTGTGAAGACTAGAGATGAGCGAACTGGTCCCGGTTCGGCTCGAGGCCGGTTCGTCGAACGGGGTCCCGTTCGAGTTCGGTTCGTCGAACGTTCGACGAACCGAACTAGAACCAATAGGCTATAATGGGAGGCAATCACAAACACATAAAAATGCATTATAAATGTACTTAAACAGTTAATAAACATTGCCATAACACTTACCGGTCCTCGCGATCCCTTCTGCACTCTGTCTCCTGCCGCTATTCCATCCGATGATCGCTGAATCCTCCCGGTGACCTGCACTGCCAGCAGAGATGCAGGACCTATCGTGACGTCAAAATAGCCATGTGACCAGTCACGTGGCTATTATCTCATTGGCTACAGACTGGTCACATGACTATGACACGTCATTTAGGACCTGCGAGTGCATCTCTCCGGTACACGGTGCACATATGTGTATCGCCGTGTACCGGCGACATGCTCTAGCACACGGTCGACTCCCCGTTCCGTTAGGGACCGGCTGACACAGCCGGTCATTAAAGGAGATCACCGTTGCCATAGCAACGCAGTTAGCGGTGACGTCACCGCTAACCGCGGCTCCGAGAGCACCGTTGCTATGGTAATGCGTCTGTCAGCGTTACCGCTGTTACCGCTGACAGCCAGCACTGATCACTCACGGAGTGAAGGCTGCACGCTGCTTCCCGATTGTAGTGAGCATTGTAGTGAGGATGGAGGTTCCCCAGCCCCAAGTGATGAGCTGGTGAATCTCATCCTCACTACAATCGTCACTACTACTACACTAGAAAGACAGAAGACAGAAGAGCAGGATCGTGGAGGGCTGACAGGGGGTAATAAAGATGGAGTCTCTAATGTGTCTGTGTATTTATTTCTATTAAAGTATTTTTTTTCTGTGTGGTGTCTTTTTTTTAACCCTTTATTGGAGATTCTTAATGGCCGGGTCAAACGTGCCTGACATTAAGAATCTCTGGCTTAATACTGGCTGGTAAAACAAAGCCAGTATTAACTCATGATTACCCAACAAGCCACCCGGCTCCAGGGCTGTTGGAAGAGTTGGATACAGCGCCAGATGATGGCGCTTCTATGAGAGCGCCATTTTCTGGGACGGCTGCGGACTGAAATCCGCAGCAGAGGCGCCCACAAACCTCGGGCTAACCTGTGCTGCGGATTCCAATCCCCAGCTGCCTAGTTGTACCCGGCTGGACACAAAAATAGGGCGAAGCCCACGTCATTTGTTTTTTAATTATTTCATGAAATAAGTGAAATAATTAAAAAAAACGGGCTTCCCTATATTTTTGGTTCCCAGCCGGGTACAAATAGGCAACTGGGGGTTGGAGGCAGCCCGTGGCTGCCAGCTGTACCTGGCTAGCATACAAAAATATGGCGAAGCCCACGTCATTTTTTTGGTAGGCAAAAAACTTCTGCATACAGTCCTGGATGGAGTATGCTGAGCCTTGTAGTTCTGCAGCTGCTGTCTGCTCTTCTCCATACAGACAGACAGCAGCTGCAGAACTACAAGGCTCAGCATACTCCATCCAGGACTGTATGCAGAAGTTTTTTGCCCCCTGAAAAAATTATGTGGGCTTCGCCATATTTTTGTATGCTAGCCAGGTACAGCAGGCAGGTACGGCTGCCCCCAACCCCCAGTTGCCTATTTGTACCCGGCTGGGAACCAAAAATAAAGGGAAGCCCTTTTTTTATTATTTCATGAATTTCATGAAATAATTAGAAAACAAATGACGTAGGCTTTGCCCCATTTTTGTGTCCAGCCAGGTACAACTAGGCAGCTGGGGATTGGAATCCGCACCACCGGGTGGCCTGAGCTTTCTGGGCCCCACTGCTGCGAATTGCAGTCTGCAGCCGCCTCAGAAAATGGCATTTTCATAGAAGCGCCATCTTCTGGCGCTGTATCCAACTCTTCCAGCACCTGCCTGCTATACCTGGCTAGCATACAAAAATATGGCGAAGCTCACGTCCTTTTTTTGTAGTTTTTTGGCAAAAAAAATAAAAAATGCTTCCCTGGATTTTCCATTGCCAGTGAAGGTAACACCAAACAGTGGGGGTTAGCAGCCAGTAGCTGCTTGGATTACCCTTAGCTAGCAATACTAAAAATGCAGCGGGAGCCCATATATAATTTTTTTAATTATTTATTTAAAAAACTAAAAATAAAATGGGCTTCCCTGTATTTTGATTGCTGGACATCACAGTGCTGTAAAAATAAATCTTTAAAAAAATGACGTAGCGCTCCGCGGTATTTTTGATTCTCAGCGCAGATAAAGCAGACAGCTATGGGTTGCCACCCCCATCTGCCTGCCGTTACCTTGGTTGTCAATCAAAATACAGGGAAGCCCATTAATTTTTTCTATTTAAAAAATAGTTAAAAAAAAAAAATTACGTTGGGTCCCCCCATTTTTGATAGCCAGCTAGGGTAAAGCAGACGGCTGTAGCCTGAAAACCACAGCTGGCAGCTTTACCGTGGTTGGGGATCCAATGTGGAGGTCCCCTCAGGCTCTTTTTTATAATTATTTTATAAATATTAATAATTACACAATAAAAGTAGGGTCCCCCCCAAATTGGATCACCAGCCAAGGTAAAGCGGAGAGCTGTGGTCTGGTATTCTCAGGGTGGGAAGGTCCATAGTTATTGGGCCTGCACAGCCTAAAAATAGCAGGCCGCAGGCACCCCAGACGTGGCGCATACACTAGATGCGCCAATCCTGGCGCTTCACCCCAGCTCATCCCGTGCCCTGGTGCAGTGGCAAACGGGGTAATAAATCGGGTTGATACTAGCTGTAAAGTCACCTGAGATCAAGCCCAGCAGTTTGTGATGTCATGGCGTCTATTAGATACCCAACATCATAAACTGTCAGTACTAACAAAAACAAAAAATCGACAAAAGAAATTTATTTGAAAAAACAGTCCCCAAAACATTTCCTCTTTCACCAATTTATTGTAAGAAAAAACATAAAGGGGTCCCACGACGACTCTGGACCGTCTAGAATATGGGGGGGAGACACTCAGGGAACGTATCCCCCATTTTCTAGGAGTGCGGACCCTTCATGTGAGGAGTGTGGGTGCAATGAATCTGCACTCACTCTCCCCGGGTCCACAGCAGCAGAGTCCATGTCGTAATGGTTGCTACCAAAGCTGCAATGCCCTGCTCATGAGGTAAGGGCATGCCTAATCAGGAGAACTACTGTAGAGGAAGCTCTGCTCACTGGTATATAGGTGCTCAGAGGTAATAATAGATAAAATTAGTGAGTAACCTCGGCACTCTATATCTCCCAGACTAAGTCAGTAAGTCACAATGGATAGTAATGCAAAATCACTCTTTATTGGTCCGTATTAAGAAAAATTTTTTTCATAAGCATATATGTTTTTGTCCAAAACAAGTTACAATTGACGTTTCGGCCTGAGCCTTCGTCAGATTGGATTTATCTGCATGTAATCATGAAAAATGACAATAATCAGTATCACATAAGAGTGAGAGAACAATAACATAAACTCGAACAATGTAGAGGTACAATTGGGATGCAGCAAAAAAAATTGCAACACAGCAAGAAATGAAACACATGATACAAATGTCATAATACAGTACAATGACAATATAGTAATGACAAATATGGGGTCAGAGTAGGCTTAGACAGCTCTGGTACGAAAGAGATGTCAATCATAAAGTAACATGTGCAGTAGGTGTAGAGCTACAGTATGCATGGCAGAGCTAATGGGAAGACCGACCATAGAAAAAGAACGGAGAAAAAGTGGAGAAAAAGTGGAGAAAAAGTGGAGCATAAGAGGAGAAAAAGTGGAGAAAAAGTGGAGAAAAAAGTGTAGAAAAAAGTGGAGAAAAAGTGGAGAAAAAGTGGAGAAAAAGTGGAGCATAAGTGGAGAAAAAGTGGAGAAAAAGTAGAGAAAAAGTGGAGAAAAAGTGGAGCATAAGAGGAGAAAAAGTGGAGAAAAAGTGGAGAAAAAAGTGGAGAAAAAAGTGGAGAAAAAGTGGAGCATAAGAGGAGAAAAAGTGGAGAAAAAGTGGAGAAAAAGTGGAGCATAAGAGGAGAAAAAGTGGAGAAAAAAGTGGAGAAAAAGTGGAGAAAAAGTGGAGCATAAGAGGAGAAAAAGTGGAGAAAAAGTGGAGAAAAAGTGGAGCATAAGAGGACAAAAAGTGGAGAAAAAAGTGGAGAAAAAGTGGAGAAAAAGTGGAGCATAAGAGGAGAAAAAGTGGAGATTAAGAGGAGAAAAAGTGGAGAAAAAGTGGAGCATAAGAGGAGAAAAAGTGGAGAAAAAGTGGAGAAAAAGTTGAGAAAAAGTGGAGCATAAGAGGAGAAAAAGTGGAGATTAAGAGGAGAAAAAGTGGAGAAAAAGTGAAGCATAAGAGGAGAAAAAGTGGAGAAAAAGTGGAGAAAAAGTGGAGCATAAGAGGAGAAAAAGTGGAGATTAAGAGGAGAAAAAGTGGAGAAAAAAGTGGAGAAAAAAGTGGAGAAAAAGTGGAGAAAAGGTGGAGCATAAGAGGACAAAAAGTGGAGAAAAAAGTGGAGAAAAAGTGGAGAAAAAGTGGAGAAAAAGTGGAGCATAAGAGGAGAAAAAGTGGAGATTAAGAGGAGAAAAAGTGGAGAAAAAGTGGAGCATAAGAGGAGAAAAAGTGGAGAAAAAGTGGAGAAAAAGTGGAGAAAAAGTGGAGCATAAGAGGAGAAAAAGTGGAGATTAAGAGGAGAAAAAGTGGAGAAAAAGTGGAGCATAAGAGGAGAAAAAGTGGAGAAAAAGTGGAGAAAAAAGTGGAGAAAAAAGTGGAGAAAAAGTGGAGAAAAAGTGGAGCATAAGAGGAGAAAAAGTGGAGAAAAAGTGGAGAAAAAGTGGAGAAAAAGTGGAGCATAAGAGGACAAAAAGTGGAGAAAAAAGTGGAGAAAAAGTGGAGAAAAAGTGGAGAAAAAGTGGAGCATAATAGGAGAAAAAGTGGAGATTAAGAGGAGAAAAAGTGGAGAAAAAGTGGAGCATAAGAGGAGAAAAAGTGGAGAAAAAGTGGAGAAAAAGTGGAGAAAAAGTGGAGAAAAAGTGGAGCATATGAGGAGAAAAAGTGGAGATTAAGAGGAGAAAAAGTGGAGAAAAAGTGGAGCATAAGAGGAGAAAAAGTGGAGAAAAAGTGGAGAAAAAAGTGGAGAAAAAAGTGGAGAAAAAGTGGAGAAAATGTGGAGCATAAGAGGAGAAAAAGTGGAGAAAAAAGTGGAGCATAAGAGGAGAAAAAGTGGAGAAAAAGTGGAGAAAAAGTGGAGAAAAAAGTGGAGAAAAAGTGGAGAAAAAGTGGAGAAAAAAGTGGAGAAAAAGTGGAGAAAAAGTGGAGAAAAAGTGGAGCATAAGAGGAGAAAAAGTGGAGAATAAGTGGAGAAAAAAATGGAGAAAAAGTGGAGAAAAAAATGGAGAAAAAGTGGAACACCCTTTGGTACCTTTCATGTGGCACTAAGGGGTGCTTAGCTTTGTATTTAGCCAAAAAAATGAAAAAAAAATGACGTAGGGTTCCCCCTAGTTTTGTAGCCAGCTAGGGTAAAGCAGACGGCTGCAGCCTGCAGACCACAGCTGGCAACCTCACCTTGGCTGGTATTCCAAAACTGAGGGCACCCCATGCTGTTATTTTAAATTAAATAAATAATTTAAAAAAAAAACACGTAGGGGTCCCCCAAAATTGGATCACCAGCCAAGGTAAAGCAGACAGCTGGGGCATGATATTCTCAGACTAGGGAGGTCCATGGTTATTGGAATCTCCCCAGCCTAAAAATAGCAGGCCGCAGCCGCCCCAGAAGTGGCGCATCCATTAGATGCGCCAATCCTGGTGCTTCGCCCCAGCTCATCCCGCGCCCTGGTGCGGTGGCAAACGGGGTAATATATGGGGTTAATACCAGATGTTTAATGTCACCTGGCATCAAGCCCTGGGGTTGGTGAGGTCAGGCGTCTATCAGATACCCGACATCACCAACCCAGTCAGTAATAAAAAAAAATAGACGACAAACACATTTTTATTTGAAAAAACACTCCCCAAAACATTCCCTCTTTAACCAATTTATTAGATTGAAAACCAAATCCAGGTCTGCTGTAATCCAAGGGGTTGCCATGACGATCCACACTGTCCCAGTCAATGAAGAGCAGGATGTTCCCCATTGGCTGGGAGAGCAATGCAGTGACCTGAGCTAACATCAATGGGTCAGCCCAGGTCACTGCAGGGGGTGACAAGTGCTGCTGTCAGCGAGGTACATTACCTGCGCTGATCTCCAGCACTGCCGATAGCCCCTGTCACTGAGTTCAATGACCGGCGCCTTCCCCTCAAGTATCGCGAGAGGTCCGTGACGTCACCGCTAGTCAGTCTCGGGTCGGAAGCGAGAGGTGATGTGACAAGCGGCGGCCATGGAGGACAGTGACAGCGCTGAGGTCGGGATGGCGGGACTTCATCACCGCAGGTAAGCCGAGCGGGCGGGGGGGGGTTTGTGTGTGTGTGTGTCTGTGTGTGTGTGTGTGTGTGTGTATATGTGTACATGCCGCGGGCAGGAGGGGGCGGAGCGAGCTGAGCGGGGAAGTGTGGGCTTCCTGCACGTAACTAAGATAAACATCGGGTTACTAACCAAAGCGCTTTGCTTGGATACCCGATGTTTATCTTGGTTACCAGCTTGTGGCAGGCTGCCAGCAATGGCTCCTGCTCTCTTTAGCTGTAAAAAGCCCTGCTTTTTGCTGCTAGAACCGTTCTCGAACGTATCTAGAACTATCGATCTCGAACAGCCCCAAAAATCACTCGAGCCCCGAACTGGAGAACCGCGAACCGCGAACCGCGCTCAACTCTAGTGAAGACTGAAGAGAGACTCCTGGAAATCAGTCCCGGTGATGACTGGGGAAAAATACTGCAGCCTGGATGGAGAGGGCTGGAGGCTGCAGGAACCACCACAGTGATTTGTGTTCGCTGGCTGGAGCCAGAGTGTGGAGAATCCACTATGGACATTTAATTGGACTGGAAGCCCACGGTATGTGGATGTTATATTTTCCTTTAAGCCAGGAGAGGCTTTGTTACATTTGGAAGGGCAGTTTATGTTGTACTAATAAACTACTGCATTTTTGAGAGACTGCGTTGCCTGTGTATGCCTAAGCTACCCTGCATCGCTGCAAGCGAGTAAACCCCCTGGGTTGCGGTAAGCAACATTCACATATTATAATAGCAAACACTGCTGAAACTTAGTGGCATCCAAAAAGTGGCTGCTGTACTCCTGTAGTGTCCCACTGGTGCCAAGCAATTTCCAGCACCTCTGCATTCCACCCTCCTGCTCATTTTTAAAAGCTATTTTTATTAGCAAACACTGAGGAAACTTAGTGGCATCCAAAAAGTGGCTGCTGTACTCCATTAGTGTCCCACTGGTGCCAAGCAATTTCCAGCACCTCAGCATTCTACCCTCCTGCACATTTACTTCCTTTATTTACTACTAGAAGTTACGTTTACGCTGTTGTATGTCTATCACCTTATTAGGCAGTCTATTTACATATGACATACATCACAAGTTTACTGCTGCGCAGGTGCAGCCTTGCCAACCAGGGTCTTTCACAGGTTGCCATTCAGGATCGTCACTTCCAGTTTTT
This sequence comes from Anomaloglossus baeobatrachus, assembly GCF_048569485.1. Classification (NCBI taxonomy): domain Eukaryota; kingdom Metazoa; phylum Chordata; class Amphibia; order Anura; family Aromobatidae; genus Anomaloglossus; species Anomaloglossus baeobatrachus. The sequence continues at coordinate 140,574,539 of NC_134360.1, forward strand.
CTAACGGAAGTGACCTTCGGGTGTCCTAATACTAATTTCATTCCTCTATTCAAATTACTAATTCCCACCCACGATCGTTTATATTTATATTTCAGACAAAACATCTAGTACTTAACCGGTTGTTTTATGTGCCTCCACACATGCAATTGTCTGCCAACCAGGCCGTTTACATATTGCCATCCAGCATTGTCACTTCCTGTAAGTGGAACGGAAGTGACGTTACGCTATCAATACCTATACGCCCACTACCTTATTTCATTCCTCTATTAAAATTACTAATTCCCACCCACGATCGTTTATATTTATATTTCAGACAAAACATCTAGTACTTAACCGGTGGTTTTATGTGCCTCCATACATGCAATTGTTTGCCAACCAGGCCGTTTACATATTGCCATCCAGCATTGTCACTTCCTGTTATTAGAACGGAAGTGACGTTACGCTATCAGTACCTACACGCCCACTACCTTATTAGGCGGTCTATTTAAATCCCAGACGTCAGGCTGATAGGACATGGGCACCACAGATCCGGACGGGCAGTGTTTCATCTATATCCTATTGATTTCCACTATTCCAAAACATTGGTAAGTGCAATCCTTTATTCCCCTTTATATTTTTCTTGGATCTATGCTATCTATGATGGGAACCCTTTATTAATTATGTCTTTATGGTATTTTCATTCATATTTTTTCTGCACAGTACTCAGTTTCTATGATAGCTACTTATGTCTTATTTTTCTTTATTCATAGGATTTATATTGACATAATAGCAAAAGAGTGAATTACGCTTGTCCGTGATGCAGCCCCCCGCTTTTTCTCTGACAAATATATATATATTTGTATGTCTGAACACTCTGAGATTCCATCAGAGTCTGTTTTTTGAACTGTTTTGTGATACAACATGTTATGAGATTATACGTCAATGCATGTGTGTTTATTTATGCTAATAGTGATATTCATATATAGCATTTTCTCTTTTATTTTCTGTCACAGTGTAATCTGATGAAGGTCGGTTGACCGAAATATTACACAGTATATACAACTGTTTGTTCCAATAAAGAACTGCTTGTTCCAATAAAGATTTTTTTTCTATTTTCAAAACCATATATGAGTGCAGGATTTTTGGATTTGTTGTACTCCATTAGTGTCCCTCTGGTGCCAAGCAATTTTCAGCACCTCAGCATTCTACCCTCCTGCACATTTTTATTAAGCTATTATGATAGCAAACACTGATGAAACGTAGTGGCATCCAAAAAGTGGCTGCTGTACTCCATTAGTGTCCCACTTGTGCCAAGCAATTTCCAGCACCTCTGCATTCCATTCTCCTGCACATTTTACTAAGCTATTTTAATAGCAAACAGTGCTAAAACGTAGTGGCATCAAAAAAGTGGCTGCTGTACTCCATTAGTGTCCCACTGGTGAAAAGCAATTCCCAGCACCTCTGCATAACACCCTCCTGCTCATTTTTACTAAGCTATTTTAATAGCAAACAGTGCTGAAACTTAGTGGCATCTAAAAAGTGGCTGCTGTACTCCATTAGTGTCCCACTGGTGCCAAGCAATTTTCAGCACCTCAGCATTCTACCCTCCTGCACATTTTAATTAAGCTAATATGATAGCAAACACTGATGAAACTTAGTGGCATCCAAAAAAAGGCTGCTGTACTCCATTAGTGTCCCACTTGTGCCAAGCAATTTCCAGCACCTCTGCATCCCACCCTCCTGCTCATTTTTACAAAGCTATTTTAATAGCAAACACTGCTGAAACTTATTGGTATCCAAAAAATAGCTGCTGTACCCCATTAGTGTCCCACTGGTACCAAGCAATTTCCAGCACCTCAGCATTCTACCCTCCTGCACCTTTTTACTAAGCTATTATAATAGCAAACACTGCTGAAACTTAGTGGCATCCAAAAAGTGGCTGTTGTACTCCATTAGTGTCCCAGATGTGCCAAGCAATTTCCAGCACCTCTGCATCCCCCCTCCTGCTCATTTTTACAAAGCTATTTTAATAGCAAACACTGCTGAAACTTATTGGTATCCAAAAAGTAGCTGCTGTACTCCATTAGTGTCCCACTGGTGCCAAGCAATTTCTAGCACCTCTGCATTCTATTCTCCTGCACATTTTTACTAAGGTATTTTAATAGCAAACAGTGCTAAAACTTAGTGGCATCGAAAAAGTGGCTTCTGTACTCCATTAATGTCCCACTGGTGCCAAGAAATTTTCAGCACCTCAGCATTCTACCCTCCTGCACATTTTTTCTAAGGTATTATGATAGCAAGCACTGCTGAAACTTCGTGGCATCCAAAAAGTGGCTGCTGTTCTCCGTTAGTGTCCCACTGGTGCCAAGCAATTTCTAGCACCTCTGCATTCCACCCTCCTGCTTATTTTTGCTAAGCTATTTTAATAGAAACACTGCTGAAACTTAGTGGCATCCAAAAAGTGGCTGCTGTACTTCATTAGTGTCCCACTTGTGCCAAGCAATTTCCATCACCTCTACATTCCACCCTCCTGCTCAGTTTTACAAAGCTATTATGATAGCAAACACTGCTGAAACTTAGTGGCATCCAAAAAATGGCTGCTGTACTCCATTAGTGTCCCACTGGTGCCAAGAAATTTTTAGCACCTCAGCATTCTACGCTCCTGCTCATTTTTACTAAGCTATTATAATAGCAAACACTGCTGACACTTAGTGGCATCCAAAAAGCGGCTGCTGTACTCCATTAGTGTCTTACTTGTGCCAAGCAATTTCCAACATCTCTGCATTCTACCCTCCTGCACATTTTTACTAAGCTGTTATAATAGTAAACACTGCTGAATCTTTGTGGCATCCAAAAAGTGGCTGTTGTACTCCATTAGTGTCCAACTGGTGCCAAGCAATTTTTAGCAACTCTGCATTGTACCCTCCTGCACATTTTTACTAAATTATTATAATAGCAAACACTGCTGAAACTTAGTGGCATCCAAAAAGTGGCTGCTGTACTCTATTAGTGTCCCACTTGGGCCAAGCAATTTCCTGCACCTCTGCATTCCACCTTCCTGCATATTTTTACTAAGCTATTTTAATAGCAAACAGTGCTGAAACGTAGTGGCATCCAAAAAGTGGCTGCTGTACTCCATTAGTGTCCCACTTGTGCCAAGCAATTTTCAGCAACTCTGCATTGTTCCCTCCTGCACATTTTTCTAAGCTATTATAATAGCAAACTGTGCTGTCAATTTAAGGGCCATTGTTGCATTGTCAGGGATCGTCAGTGTTGTTTCTTCAGCTGTCAATAAAGCTAGACCACCTCTGCAATCTACACCTCTCAATTTTTACTACCACATTTTAAGTGGACAATCTTGTCGCTATCAAAATGAGTGGCAAAATGACAAATGCTGGTGGAAAAGGGAACTGGGGTGTTGGAAAAGGAAAAAAAGGTTTTTGTCCATGGGAAAGGTGGCAAAGCTACATTAACATCTGCAGAAGATAGGCCATCTTCCAGCAAAAGTAAGATTTCTACTACTTTCCGTGAACAATCCGATGTGCTCCCTTTTTTACGGACCAGAACAAATGTAACAAAGGTAGATGATGCACAAAAAAAGCACATGCTTGAACGGATCTTAAGTGCTCCAACAAGTGCCCTCTCCTCCACCTCAACTACTGCATCCAAAAAAAGCCAGTCCTCTGAGTTGTCATCCTAATCATACTTGCTTTCTCTCAGCTCTCAAGTCTCCATCCACCCTGCACAGTATGATAGAAGAGAGATGGCTGAGTCTGCCGAGCTGTTCAGTCACACTATAGCCTGGGAATCAGAGGTATGCTCCCAAGCTACAGTGAGTACAGACCAGGAAATGGTCTGCAGTGATGCCCAGAACCTTTGTGACTCAGATTCAGGCCATGATGACCAAGTTTTTGAGCATAATGTTGACCCTTATTCACAAACTACGCAGATACCAGATTGGGATGACAACTTAAATATTCGGTCAGAGCAGGAAGAAGGTAGGTCTGAGGGTGAGGGGAGTGCAAACACAACGCTTGATGAGGAAGTTCTAGATCCCACCTACTGTCAACCTACAGTCAGGCACTCGAGGAGCTCAACAGAGGCGGTGGAGGAGGATGCAACTGACGACGAAGTTACCTTGCACCTTCCTGGAAAGAGGAGGAGTACTGGTAGCACGACTACAACTGCATCCTCAGCCACCACTCTGCCTCTGAACACTTGTCGGGGTGGCACAGCAGGTCGCATGTCCTCTAAGCCTTGCCTAGCCTGGTCCTTTTTTGACCTTGCAAAGGATTGCCCAAATCATGTGATCTTTAAATTTTTTTGGGAATCTGTAAGTATAGGCAAAAACCTCAGCAGTTTTACAACTTCTTCCATGAATAGTCACATGAATAAATATCATATGTCCCAGTGGGAAGCTCACCGTGCTGCAATGTGGCCTAGCATAGCGGACCATCCACCGTCTGCCACTTTCAGTGCATCCGCGCGCTCTTCATCTTCTAGGACTGTGGGGACAGCTGTCACACCTGGTTTTCCATGCACAACTTTCCCCACTGTAACCGCAACAGGCAGGTTGCTTGGTAGGTCGTCAGTTGGTTTGCAAGGTGAAACAAGTGCGGGTGTACAGCTCTATCAGACATAGACAGCACAAAATTTGGATGAAGGCAACATCATGTCTCCGACTGCACTTTCCTCACAAACCTGCATTTTTCCAGGGACACACTGCTCACCACCGCCTCCACACAGCAGCCAGATCTCTGTCCCTCAGATGTGGACAAAAAAAAGGTAATTTCCTCCGACCCATGACAAAGCTAAAAGGTTGACTTTATCCCTCTGTAAGCTCTTGGCTACCGAAATGCGGCCTTTCCGCCTGGAGGACACACAGGATTTTTGAGACCTTATGTCCGTCGCTGTGCCTCAGTACCAGATGCCCCGTCGCCACTAATTCTCTAAGAAAGGTGTGCCTGCGCTACACCAGCATGTCGCACACAATATCACCGCTTCCTTGAGAAGCTCTGTGTGTGAACGGGTGTATTTCACCACTGATACTTGGTCCAGTAAGCATGAACAGGGACGTTACATGTTGCTGACTGAGCACTGGGTAACTATGGTGATAGATGGTGAAGGGTCTGCTGCACAAGTCTTGCCATCCCCACAACTTGGGCGTCAATCCTCTGTCTGTCCAAGTTCCTTCACTGCTTCTGCCTCCTCAACCTCATCTGGGTCCTCCACCTCCACCCCAAGCCTGCCCGGTAAGGCCACCAGCGTTGTAACTGCGCACAAGGAATCACGCACCCCTCATTACTATGCTGGCAGCAGAGCGCAACAGCATCAGGCGATATTTATCTTGAAATGTCTTGGAAATAAGAGTCACACAGCGGCTGAGTTGTGGGCAGCTCTTGAGACTGAGTTTGGTAAATGGTTGTCCCCACTCAAACTGCAGCCAGGTAAGGCCGTGTGCGACAATGCTGCAAACCTGGGTGCGGCCCTTCGGCTGGGCAACGTGACGCACGTGCCTTGTATGGCTAACGTGTTGAACCTTGTTGTCCAGCAATTTTTAACACACTGTCCCGGCCTAGATGGCCTTCTGCACAGGCCTCGAAAACTGTCTGCTCATTTCCGCCGTTCAACTGCCGCAGCTGACCGACTTGCATCACTCTCGAAGTCTTTCGGCCTGCCAGTTCATCACCTGAAATGCAATGTGCCAACACGCTTGAATTCGACTCTCTACATGTTACAGCGACTGTGGCAGCACCGCCGAGCACTGGTGCAATACGTCATGACGTATAGCCTGGGCCAACAAGATGCAGAGTTGGGGCAGATCACCCTCATGGAGTGGTCTCAGATCAAGGACCTATGCACCCTTCTGCACAGTTTCGACATTGCGACGAATATGTTTAGCGCTGATGTGGCGCCCTGGACAAGCCAGGGGCCACAGAGCACAACACCCACACACCACACACTCCCAGCAGCACACCAAAGCCAGAACACAAAACCCTTGTTGCCTTCCTCCAGGGACTGATGATCACACCAGGGGGTGGGCCGGGTGGTTGGTCCCGCCCACCGAGGAGTTCACAGTCCTGGAGGCGGGAAAACCAGGCAGTCTAGTTTTGACAGCACAAGTGGAAGGAGGAAAAGTGTTGAGAAAGGAGAAAAGTGACAGCTAAGCAGCCTGAAGTTGGTCCGGGTGTGTGGCCCGGACAGATCAGCAAGGTTGGCAGACGGTGGTGACCGTCTGCAGGAGTGGCCGATTGGAGTTTACCGTAAGGACCGTGGATGGGTGGTGGCCCGGCGGTACCGGACCGGTACACAAAGAGAAGCCAGCACCAGTGGCAGGGGCCTTTCGGACCCCGGCAAGGCTAGGAGTCGCCGTGAAGTTGCCGAATCCGTTAGTGAAGGGGACCTCCGGGTTTCCAAACAGTCAAGTCCCGACGGAAGGCAACAGTCCAACCAGTGAGAGAGACACCGCCACCGCCAAGGCAACTGTTTCTCAGGGCCAGCGCCTGCGGGCAAAAGGGGCTCCTCCGGCCCATATCCAAGTCGGGGAGCGGGTTACCGGTGGGAACCCATCGAAACCGTACAGACAGAGTAGGTGCAGGGAAAAGACAGTTCCGCTAACCTGCAGGGAACCACAACACCGCAGCCGTCCGAGGGACCCGTCCATCCAGCCGCTTGTTTTACCGTGAACTGTGTCATCATCATTGGGCTGAGTGAGTACCTCCGTGCCATGCGGCACAGCGCTGCCCCTGCGACCCTGCACCTCATCAGGCCCCGCAACCCACCTGTCATCCATTGCTACCCCATCAATGGGCCCCGGGACAACCAACACCCTACCCACGGAGGGGAGGAATAACAACCAAAGCTGCTCCCTGTCACCGCTCCCGGGATCCCCGTCCAGAGCAGCGGTGGTGTCCACACAATCACCACAACCGTGGGTGGCGTCTCGGACGATATCCCCAAAACCCAAACCACCCCTTTTCACTCACGGGCGAGGAGCGCCGGTCGAGTCCCCGGGATCCGGCCCACCGCTCGAGCCACCACCGAGCAGCAGTATCTGCCGCAGCAGCAGCGGCAGTCGGACCCGAGCAGCGGGAGAACGCGGCATCCCCTCCTCCGCCCGCGACACTGACAATGCCATTATCAGCATGGCAAATCCAGTCATTTACATGCTGGAGCACACGCTAAACACTATTCAGAGTCAGGGGGTGGGACAACAGGAAGGAGAGGAAGTACAGGAGGATTCATATATGCAAGGTACAAGAACATCACCAAGGTCCAGACGTTCATCATCACCAAGGCGGCAGGCATGGGACCATGGGGGACAGGGATCAACAAGGGCGCATAGTAGCAGGCAAAATGTTGAGGAAGGTGCAGGAGAACATGAAGAAATGGAGGACGAACTGTCCATGGACATGGAAGACTCAGCGGATGAGGGAGACCTTGGTCAAATTTCAGTTGAAAGAGGTTGGGGGGAGATGTCAGAGGAAGAAAGAATGGTTAGCACCTCTACCACAAACACAGCACGGACTTGGTCTGCATGGTTGCGCAAGACACATGAGCTCCTTCTTGCTGCACTACCTACAACATGACCCTCGTATTGTCAAAATTAGAAGTGATGATGACTACTGGCTTGCCACACTATTAGATCCCCGGTACAAGTCCAATTTTTGTGACATAATTCCAGCCATAGAAAGGGACGCACGTATGCAGGAGTATCAGCAGAAGCTGTTACTCGATCTTAGCTCGGCTTTTCCACCAAACCACCGTGGTGCACGGACTGAATCTCCTAGTTGTAACTTGACAAACATGGGACTGGAAACAGCCTAACCGTCACAGCAGTACCGTATCTTGTGCAGGTAACAGCAATTTTATTGAATCATTTGATAATTGTTTTAGACCATGCTTTGCAATGCCACCAGAGAAAAGAAGTCTGACACAAAGTCAACGGCTGGAGAGGATGATACAGGAGTATCTCCAAATGAACATCGATGCCATGACTTTGCAAATGGAGCCTTGCTCATTTTGGGCTTTTTGGGCTTCAAATCTTGAAAAATGGCCAGAGCTCTCCACTTACGCCTTAGAGATCTTGTCGTGTCCTGCTGCCAGCATTGTCTCAGAACGTGTCTTCAGTGCTGCTGGGTGTGTGCTGACAGATAAGCGCACACGTCTGTCCAGTAACAATGTGGACAGACTAACGTTCAGCAAAATAAACAAGTCATGGATCCACAATGAATTTACTACCCCTGTGTCATCCTGAGGAGAGTAAATGCTTGTGGATTTGGAATGTGCTTGATGCAAATCAAAACATCCTGTTTACAACTAGGGCACAAGTGCTGCCACTGATGGGGTGTCTGTGTGGCCCAATTTTTGGAAAAAAGGGAGACTCCGCTTGGAGTAACCCTTGCTTACATTGTTTTTAAAAATGATCCAAGATGAACAGATCTGGGATCAGTTAAGACTTTGCTACCTACCCCGGGGTCATCCTGGAAACGGTTAAGTATGGCGTATTTTTGATTGTGCCTGATGCAAATCTAGCTGTGAAGTGTACATTTGGGGCACAAGTGCTGCCACTGAATAGGTGGCTGTGTGTGGAGCCCAATTTTTGGAAAAAAAGGGAGACTCCGCTTGGAGTAACCCTTGCTTGCTGTGTTTATTAAAAGGAGCCAAGATGAACAAGTCATGGTTCAGCAAAAACTTTGCTACCTACCCCGGTGCCATCCTGGTGATGGTTAAGGATGGCGTAGTTTTGAATGTGCTTTATGCAAATCTACCTGTGAAGTGTACAACTAGGGCACAAGTGCTGCCACTGAAGGGGTGAGTGCCTGTGTGGCCCAATTTTTGGAAGAAAGGGAGACTCCGCTTGGAGTAACCCTTGCTTGCTGTGTTTTTAAAAAGGAGCCAAGATGAACAAGTCATGGTTCAGCAAAAACTTTGCTACCTACCCCGGTGCCATCCTGGTGACGGTTAAGGATGGCGTATTTTTGAATGTGCTTTATGCAAATCTACCTGTGAAGTGTACAACTGGGGCACAAGTGCTGCCACTGAAGGGGTGGGCGGTGTTTTACATGATTTTAGTTCGGTTCGTCAAACGTTCGCCGAACCAAACTCGAACGGGACCCCCGTTCAATGAACCGAACTCGAGCCGAACCACGGCCGGTTCGCTCATCTCTAATCGTAACCCTGTTTTGTTTTCGCATGATAATTTGTTCTTGTCACTTTCCCATGTGTTTGTGTTGTGTTGTGAGTTGTTTGTCACCTTTTGGACACCTTTGAGGGTGTTTTCTAGGTGTTTTTATGTGTTTGTTATTGCCTCCCATTGTTTCCTATGTGGTTCGAGTGGTTCGTAGAACCGGTTCGCCGAACCGAACTCGAACGCGACCTTTGTTCAACGAACCAAGCTCGAACCGAACCGTGACCGCTTCGCTCATCTCTAGTACTAAAAAAAAAAATCGCCAAAAAAAATGTATTAAAAAAACACTCCCCAAAACATTTCCTCTTTCACCAATTTATTGTAGGGAAAAAAAATAAGGGGGTCCCACGATGACTCTGGACCGTCTAGAATATGGGGGGAACGTTCGACGAAACGAACTCGAACTGCATAGGAAACAATGGCAGGCAATCACAAACACATAAAAACACCTAGAAAACACCCTCAAAGGTGTCCAAAAGGTGACAAACAACTCACAACACAACACAAACACATGGGAAAATGACAAGGACATATACTCATGCGAAAACAAAACAGCTGGACAAGGAAAAAGAGGAGGACACACAGATATATGAGTATATGCAAGGAAACATCGATTCCATTATTGTGCAACTTGAGCCCTGCTCATTTTAGGCTTCCACTCTGGATAAATTGCCTGAGCTCGCCACGTACGCCTTGGGGATCTTGTCGTGTCCTGCAGCCAGCGTTCTCTCGGAACCTGTCTTCAGTGCTGCTGGGGGTCTGCTGGCAGATAAGCACACGCGTCTGTCCACTGACAATGTGGACATGGCTCTCAGAGGACTTTTTTTCCCCTGGGTCAGCCAGGGGAGGCGAAAGGCACGCGTATTTTTGAGAGTGCTTCATGCAAAGCATCTTTTTCATCTTGAAAATGGGGGTCAACTGATGCCAGTCAAGTGGGGTGTGTGTGGCCCAATTAGTGGAAACGAGGAGACTGTGGTTGGAGTCCCCTCGCTGTGTTTCTAAAAGAACCAAGATGAACAAGTCATGGCTCTCAGAGGACTTTTCTTCCCCTGGGTCAGCCAGGGGACGGGAAAGGCACGCGTATTTTTGAGAGTGCTTCATGCAAAGCATCTTTTTCATCTTGAAAATGGGGGTCAACTGATGCCAGTCAAGTGGGGTGTGTGTGGCCCAATTAGTGGAAACGAGGGAGACTGTGGTTGGAGTCCCCTCGCTGTGTTTCTAAAAGAACCAAGATGAACAAGTCATGGCTCTCAGAGGACTTTTCTTCCCCTGGGTCAGCCAGGGGACCGCAAAGGCACGCGTATTTTTGAGGGTGCTTCATGCACAGCATCTTTTTCATCTTGAAAATGGGGGTCAACTGATGCCAGTCAAGTGGGGTGTGTGTGGCCCAATTAGTGGAAACGAGGGAGACTGTGGTTGGAGTCCCCTCGCTGTGTTTCTAAAAGAACCAAGATGAACAAGTCATGGCTCTCAGAGGACTTTTCTTCCCCTGGGTCAGCCAGGGGACGGCAAAGGCACGCGTATTTTTGAGATTGCTTCATGCAAAGCATCTTTTTCATCTTGAAAATGGGGGTCAACTGATGCCAGTCAAGTGGGGTGTGTGTGGCCCAATTAGTGGAAACGAGGGAGACTGTGGTTGGAGTCCCCTCGCTGTGTTTCTAAAAGAACCAAGATGAACAAGTCATGGCTCTCAGAGGACTTTTCTTCCCCTGGGTCAGCCAGGGGACGGCAAAGGCACGCATATTTTTGAGAGTGCTTCATGCAAAGCATCTTTTTCATCTTGAAAATGGGGGTCAACTGATGCCAGTCAAGTGGGGTGTGCGTGGCCCAATTAGTGGAAACGAGGGAGACTGTGGTTGGAGTCCCCTCGCTGTGTTTCTAATAGAACCAAGATGAACAAGTCATGGCTCTCAGAGGACTTTTCTTCCCCTGGGTCAGCCAGGGGACGGGAAAGGCACGCGTATTTTTGAGAGTGCTTCATGCAAAGCATCTTTTTCATCTTGAAAATGGGGGTCATTTGATGCCAGTCAAGTGGGGTGTGTGTGGCCCAATTAGTGGAAACGAGGGAGACTGTGGTTGGAGTCCCCTCGCTGTGTTTCTAAAAGAACCAAGATGAACAAGTCATGGCTCTCAGAGGACTTTTCTTCCCCTGGGTCAGCCAGGGGACGGCAAAGGCACGCGTATTTTTGAGAGTGCTTCATGCAAAGCATCTTTTTCATCTTGAAAATGGGGGTCAACTGATGCCAGTCAAGTGGGGTGTGTGTGGCCCAATTAGTGGAAACGAGGGAGGCTGTGGTTGGAGTCCCCTCGCTATGTTTTACATGATTTTCGAAGGGCATGACATGCCTAAGAGGTTGAGTTTCATCATCTGCAACTTGTTGGCAACAGAAAGGCTGCCTTTACACCCTTTTGAGACCGAGGATTTTCGAGACCTTATGCCCATTGCAGTGCCCCAAGAGCCGATGGCCAGTCGTCACTCCTTCTCCAAGAAAGGCGTGCCCGCACTACCACAGTAGGTCCCACACAACCTCACCGATTCCTTGAGAAACTGTGTGTGACAGGGTGCATTTCAACACAGATACTTGGACCAGTAAGCATGGACAGGGGAGTTACTTGTTGCTGACTGGGCACTAGGTAACTATGGTGAGAGATGGATAAGGGTTTGCTGAACAAGTCTTGCCGTCCCCACGACTTGTGTGTCATTCCTTCCTCTGTATGTACAAATTCCTCCACTGCTTCTGCCTCCTCAACCTCGTGTGGGTCCTCCACCTCGGCCCAAACCCTGTGTGGTCAGGCCACCCTTCCTTGTAACTGCGCCCAAGGAATCCCACACACCTCCTTACTATGCTGGCAGCAGAGCTCAAGGCCATCAGGCGGTCAAATGTTTACTTTGAAATGTAGGGGAAATGTGAGACACCGCTGAGGAATTGTGGACGGTTAGCTCTGGAGAGTGAGACAGAGTTTCATGAATGGTTGTCTACAGTCAATCAGCAGTCAGGGAAGGTCGGGTGCGACAATGATGCAAACCAGTCTGCGACCCTTCTTCAGGGCAATGTGACACACGTGCCTTGTATGGCTCACGTGTTGAACCTGGTTGTCCAGCAATTTTTAAAACACTATCCCTGCCTACATGGCCTTCTGCAGAGGGCACGGTGTAACACCTGCCTGGATCGACACACTCAGATGGGCTGTAAAGGATAGGCTAGAGGCAAGCCACTCACCAAGCTGGACACCCAGAACCCTGAAACCCTTTAACCCCTATACAGTGATTTGGAATTACACAGGGCCCACGTTGATCAATACCTGTGGAAGGCTGCAGTTCCAGAGAATAGTAGTCATGCAGATTCAAAAACATTAATTGAGGAAGAGGAACAGAATGGGATGGCCAGGACTTAATCAGAAAACAAGCAGAGGTGAAATGCGGATCGGCCAACGAGGTACATAAACAGCAAGCAGGAAACGTAGTCAGGTAACAAGCACACAAACTCATAAAACTGAACTGGGGGTAACAGTAACAAGAGGTTTATAGCTTTGTCTGGCAGTGGTCTGCAGACAGGAGGGGCCTAAAAAAGGGTGTGGTGTCTTCCCATTGGGAACAGAGTACAAATTGATTGAGTGGACTACGTTGGTGACTTAAAAACTGTGTGCGGCAATGATGCAAACCTGTCTGCGGCCCTTCGTCAGGGAAATGTGACACACGGGCCTTGTATGGCTCACGTGTTGAATCTGATTCTCCAGCAATTTTTAAAATACCATCCCGGCCTACATGGCCTTGTGCAGCGGGCACGCTGCTATGTGGTCACTTTCATCCTTCGCACCCAGCAGCTCAACAACTTTCATCGCTCCGCGAGTCTTAGGGTCTGGCAGTTAAACGCCGGAAATGCGATGTTCCGACACGCAGGAATTGGAATCTGCACATGTTGCAGCGTGTGTGGCAGCACCGCAGAGCCCTGCTGAAATATGGTATGACGTATACCCTGGGCTAACTTGATCCAGAGGTGGTGCAGATCACGCTGCTGGAGTGGTGTCAGATCAAGGACCTATGCACCCTTCTACACAGTTTCCAAATGTCGACGAAGATGTTTAGCACTGGCAATGCCATTCTCAGCGTGACAATTCTGGTCACCTACATGATGGAGCACACTGTAAGCATTATTCGGAGTCAGGTATTGGTCCAAGAGGAAGGTGAGGAAGTACAGGAGGAGTCATATGCAGAAGGGATAATAAGATCTACAAGGTCCATACGGTAAGCGGCACCTAGGCAGCAGTTATGGTGGGGGATAGGGATTAACAAGGGCGCATAGTATCAGCAAAAATTGTTGAGGAAGGTGCAGGAGCCATGAAGAAATGGAGGACGAACTTGCGATGGGCATGGAAGACTCAGCAGATGAGTGAGAGCTTGCTCACATTTCGGTTGTGCGAGGTTGGGGGGAGAGGGCAGAGGAAGGAGGCACGATTCTCACCTCTCTGCCACCAACACACCAAGGACTTGGTCCTCCTGGATGCACAAGACACATGAGCGTCTTCTTGCTGCACTACCTACAACATGACCCTCGGATTGTACGAATTCGAAGTAATGCTAACTACTGGGTTGCCACACTGTTAGATCCCCGGTACAAGACAAAATTTGGCGAAATAATTCCTGCCATATAAAGGGACGCACGTGTACAGGAGTATCTTCAGAAGGTGTTACGTAATCTTCGATCTGCTTTTCCACTAAACACCAGTGCTGCACAGAGTGAATCTCAACGGTTTGTCATGGATAGGAGGAAATGGTCTTTTACTTGTCCACATCTGAGGGACCGAGGGGTGGCTGTTGTGCTGAGATGCCATTGAGTACGGTGTCCCTGCAGAGTTGCACTTTTGGTCATATACAAAATGAGTTGAAAAAGGACAGGTGCGGGTGAAAAGGGGAACAGGTGTGTTGGAAAGGGGAAAAAAGTTTTGGTCCGTGGGTTTGGTGGTTAAGCAAAAGTAACATTTGATGAAGAAACACCATCTGTTACGGTGGGACTGGCAGATTTGGATAAGGTGGTATATACTATGTTACAGCTATATAACGAAAATTAATAAGAAAAGAAAGAGAAAGGTATATATCCCCATCAGCAGTCAGTGTCTACCGTGCTCCCAGATGTAAAAGGAGAGGTTGGCAACTGGAAGGTTCGGTGGAGGATACAGAGCTGTGTGGCTATGAAACTAATAGTAGCCTGAACCAAGTTAGACGCCACTCGGATCTTGAGACTGGGAGCCCTGTTAGCGTCACAGGGTCCACACGCCCACCCAGCCCAGGAACTCCCTGTTAACATCACAGGGGCCATTCAGTACGCTGACCGTGTGCATTGGGGCCACACCTGTGAACAGCAGGCGCATCAGCAGCAGCAGGCCTGTTAATGCCACTGGGCTGCACAAGCAGGACTTGTAGGACAGGAGCTGGTGTTAACCATTCTGCGTTACCAACTGTGGTGGCGGCCTGCATCAACGCCCTATCCCTGCCTACCTCTGGCCTAAAGCCACAATGGGTTCAACACATGGAGGTGTGCTCTTTCGGAGCATAATAGAAGACTGCGCACCTCCTTGTTGTCTCCAGCACCTTCTATAACCTGGGTCCGCCCCAAACCAGGGTGAACCACAATGCACCTCCTGGAGACAAAAGCAGAGTGACACGTCATGAGTGGCATAACTAGCGTCCTATTTGGAACCGCAACTTCAATGATGACCTCATGGCTGTCATGACCCAAACACCTCACCAGTCATCGTCTGACCATCAATAATGAGGTGACAAGTCATAGGGGCGGGCCTCTGCAAGCCATTTGGGAGTGGCCTGGCCACATCGTCAGGACACCTGATGCCCTGTGGTCTAAATGGGCCCCCCACATCACGGGCAGGGCCAAAGAGTTCATTACCGGACCTAGTTTCTGATGCAGTAAGTGCCTGACCATAGTCAGTTGCATGAAATACAGTCTCTGAAAAAAGACTATCAGCTTTAGCATGGTGTCTATGCACAACACAGGACTTAGACCCGTCACGGAGTGCAAGTACCTGTGCAAAGAGGCTTTTCGCACTAAGTGTGGGAGCATGCGCTGTAGCCCGAAATGAAGACTTAGCCTCAGGAATGGCACAGTCAGGCTGAGCATACTCACTAGGCGAAACACTGGAGTTAGGCTGCGGCTGGGGTAATTCGTCACACGCATGCGCACTAGCTGCCTCTCCACACTTACACATGGAGGAGAAAGCAGCCAGCTGGACAACCCGAGGCACAGGCCTAAATGGCAGCTGATGCCTGGGCGCAACTGAAACCGCAGCAGGCTGCTTGCGTTTAAGGCGTCACCGTTTTGTAACAACAAATAACATCCAAAAGAACAGGTGTACTTCTTCCCATGGATAATCTGATATGATCCCTTTATTCATGGACACGACCATCGCTAACAAATGTAGATGAGGCCAAATCAGCAGCTGCTTCAATGGATCTGAATTGCTCCATAAAGTGGCCTCTCCTCCACCCCAATTTCAAGATCCCAAATACTCCATTCCTCTGTGGTGTCAATCCAATCACACTTGCTTCCTAACAGCTCTCAAGTTTCCACCAGCCCTGCTGAGTATGGGGTGAAAGAGATGGTTGAGTTTGCATAGCTGTTCAGTCGCACTATAGCCTGGGAATCAGAGGTCTGCTCCAAAGCTGCAATGAGTACAGACAAGGAAGTTATTATTATTTTTATCATTATTGATTTATAGAGCACCATTGATTCCATGGTGCTGTACATGAGAAGGGGGTTACATACAGAATACATATACAAGTAACTATAGACAGACTGGTACAGAGGGAAGAGGGCCCTGCCCTTGCGGGATTACATTCTAAAGGATTTTTGGGAGGAGACAGTAGGAGTTGTTTAGGTTGAGCGTCAAGTACGTATGGTGGTGGTGTCATTGAAGGTTATAGTCATTTCTGAACAGATGAGTTTTCAGATTCAGTTTGAAGCTTGCGGGTGTAGCAGATAATCTGACGTGTTCAGGTAGCGAGTTCCATGAGACAGGGGAAATGATCTGCGCAGATAGCCTGAAGCTTTGTGACTGGGATCCAGGCCCCGATGAAGAAGGTGCTGAGCCTAATCTACACCCTCATTTCCAAATAGTAAATCCTCCTGGTGGAGACAATGGGGAACATGATGAGGAGCACAGATACCTGATTGGAAGGACAACTTTACTATTGGGTCAGGGCAGGAAGAGGTTGTCTCAGAGGACTCAGGACGAGGGGAATGAAAACACACAGGGTTATTGATGAGGTTGGAGACAACACTTACTGTCAAACCAAAGTCAGCCAGTCGATGAGGTCAGCAGAGGAGGTGGAGGAGGATGCTACTGACGACGAGGTTACGTTGCGTCTTCCTGGCCAGAGACAATGTACTGGAAGCACGTCAACAACTGAATCCTGGACCACAACTTTGACTCTGAGCAGATGTCGTGTTGGCTATGCAGGTCGCGTGGGCTGTAAGCCTTTCCTAGCCTGTGAATTTTTGGACATCGCAAAGGATCACCCAAGTCATGGAATCTGTAAGATTTGTCAACAATCTGTAAGTAGAAGTCAAAAACTCACACTTTTGAGTACTTCCTCCATGAAGCATCACATGGATATGAATTGACAGCGTGAAGGTGTATTGCTCAGCTTTAGCAACTGTCAACGCAATATGCTTATTTGCCGTTCATTGCATGCATTGTTGCAGACTACACACAAGGGGCTGCTGTTTTTTTGGATCTGCCTTTGGTCACTATAGCAATAGAAAATTGCTCTTCGGGGGTGGACTTGGAGATGCTGTCTATGAACAGAATGAAAAGCTAAAGGTGTGTGTTACATTAAGGAGCCACCGCGGAAACACTTTGTTCAATTGTGAGGGGAGTTGTGTTGTACTTTGATGATGAGCACTGTAGCATCAGTGAGCAGCATCCTGTGCCACAGACCAACATTCTTACAGTGCTGTCTATACTGTTTACCGTGAGAGGAGCGTAAAGTCTGTATTTCTGGCAACTGGACATCACAGTACCCGGGTACGGTAGGCTGTGCCCAGACAATAATGCGGGCACAAAACACTTTGTTTTATTAGCAAAACACATATCTGTTCTGGGTAGGCCGACTATATAGACAATAAGACTCTCTGCCTCTGCACTGTCAAATTGTGACGTACAGTTTAAATCATAGAGGGACAGCAACACATGTTTGCATTGACTGTTGCTTTTCAAGATTTCCATGACTGTGTTGCAGAGCTGTGTGGTTTGCATTCACACTGCTATCATCTGCAATATCTGTGAGGCTTCAGCTAACAAGGGTATTCAGGGGGGGTCATGTGTTTTGTCTATGTTTGGGTAGATAACTTGGAAGCTCTTGTGATGCGCCACTGGTAAGTCGTGTTCGCACACACACACACACACACGCACAAACACACAATTACTGCTACACAGAGGGATTAGCAGGTAGTAGGCAGCAGAATAGATTGTTCAATTATTTTAATTGTATGCATGGTTCTTATTGTTTGTTTTGGTAAAGTTAAACAATCATTTATCAACCCAACTGGCTAGAGTCCTTTTCCTTTTGCCTGGTTTTGCTGCATACTGGGGAGCCCACCCTGTACACGACTTAAAATGAAGCATAAGTCGCAATGTGAATTTCACTGTGCTACAATGCGGACTAGCGTGCCTGTGCAACCACCGCCTGCCCCATCAAGTGCATCTGCGTGCTCTTCATCCTCTGTGACTGTGGGGACAGCAGTCACACATGGTTTTTCACACTGAACTTCCACTCCTTAACCCGCAACAGGGAGTGTGATTGGCAGGTCATCACTTGTTTTGGAAGTGGAAACAGAAGGTATTGTTGAGCTGTCAGACATCGAGAGAACCATCAATGGATGCAGGCTACATTATATCCACGCCTGCACCTTCGTCACACATTGCCTGGACTACCTGCAGTTAATAATTGCATTCCAGAAATGGAAAGGAGTGTAGAATGCACATGTGTTGTACATTGCTTGGCAGCAAAGGAACACTAACTTAGTATTCCAGACAATTTTAGGAAGGCAGAAAAAGAGTAAGCTCTTTGTGCAAATTAAATAGCGTGGCAAAAGTGGACAGATGGGTACAGTGGCCGTGTTCTGTGGGAACCAGGACAGTAAAAGAAGCTTCACTTTCTATCCCTCGTAATGATCAAATGCAGCAAGGAATTCCCTGAGTTTGCTATAAAATTAGCATAGCAAAATGGGCATGAGTGTAGAATGCAGAGGTGCTTGAGATTGCTTGGCACCAGTGGCACAATAAAGGAGTCCTAAAGGCATTTTTTGTATACCACTAAGTGGCAGTATTTTTTGCTATAATTATAGCTTATTAAAAACAGAGCAGGAGGGTGTAATGCAGAGGTGCTAGAAATAGCTTGACACCAGTGGGGCACTAATGGAATACAACAGCCAGTTCTATGATGCCACTAAATGGCAGTATTTTTTGCTATCATTATAGCTTATTAAAAACAGAGCAGGAGGGTGTCATGCAGAGGTGCTGCACATAGATTTGCACCAGTGGGGCATTAATGGAGTACAACAGCCACTTCTTGTATGCCACTAAGTTTACTCAATTTTTGGTATTATAATGTATTAGTAACAATGAGTTTGAGTGTGCAATGCAGGCAGACATGCTGCAAATATCTTTGCACTAGTGTGACTAGACAAAAGTACAATAGCCACGTTTAGGATGCCACTAGGTACACTGACTGACTGTTTGCTAGTATAATGGCTTAGTTAAAAAGAGTTTGAGAGTGCAATGCAGGCAGTCGTGCTGCAAATATCTTTGCACTAGTGTGACTAGACAAAAGTACAATAGCCACGTTTAGGATGCCACTAGGTACACTGACTGTTTGCTAGTATAATGGCTTAGTTAAAAAGAGTTTCAGTGTGCAATGCAGGCAGACGTGCTGCAAATATCTTTGCACTAGTGTGACTAGACAAAAGTACAATAGCCACGTTTAGGATGCCACTAGGTACACTGACTGACTGTTTGCTAGTATAATGGCTTAGTTAAAAAGAGTTTGAGAGTGCAATGCAGGCAGTCGTGCTGCAAATATCTTTGCACTAGTGTGACTAGACAAAAGTACAATAGCCACGTTTAGGATGCCACTAGGTACACTGACTGTTTGCTAGTATAATGGCTTAGTTAAAAAGAGTTTCAGTGTGCAATGCAGGCAGACGTGCTGCAAATATCTTTGCACTAGTGTGACTAGACAAAAGTACAATAGCCATGTTTAGGATGCCACTAGGTACACTGACTGTTTGCTAGTATAATGGCTTAGTTAAAAAGAGTTTGAGTGTGCAATGCAGGCAGACGTGCTGCAAATATCTTTGCACTAGTGTGACTAGACAAAAGGACAATAGCCACGTTTAGGATGCCACTAGGTACACTGACTGTTTGCTAGTATAATGGCTTAGTTAAAAAGAGTTTGAGTGTGCAATGCAGGCAGTCGTGCTGCAAATATCTTTGCACTAGTGTGACTAGACAAAAGTACAATAGCCACGTTTAGGATGCCACTAGGTACACTGACTGTTTGCTAGTATAATGGCTTAGTTAAAAAGAGTTTGAGTGTGCAATGCAGGCAGTCGTGCTGCAAATATCTTTGCACTAGTGTGACTAGACAAAAGTACAATAGCCACGTTTAGGATGCCACTAGGTACACTGACTGTTTGCTAGTATAATGGCTTAGTTAAAAAGAGTTTGAGTGTGCAATGCAGGCAGACGTGCTGCAAATATCTTTGCACTAGTGTGACTAGACAAAAGTACAATAGCCATGTTTAGGATGCCACTAGGTACACTGACTGTTTGCTAGTATAATGGCTTAGTTAAAAAGAGTTTGAGTGTGCAATGCAGGCAGACGTGCTGCAAATATCTTTGCACTAGTGTGACTAGACAAAAGGACAATAGCCACGTTTAGGATGCCACTAGGTACACTGACTGTTTTCTAGTATAATGGCTTAGTTAAAAAGAGTTTGAGTGTGCAATGCAGGCAGACGTGCTGCAAATATCTTTGCACTAGTGTGACTAGACAAAAGTACAATAGCCACGTTTAGGATGCCACTAGGTACACTGACTGTTTGCTAGTATAATGGCTTAGTTAAAAAAAGTTTGAGTGTGCAATGCAGGCAGACGTGCTGCAAATATCTTTGCACTAGTGTGACTAGACAAAAGTACAATAGCCACGTTTAGGATGCCACTAGGTACACTGACTGTTTGCTAGTATAATGACTTAGTTAAAAAGAGTTTGAGTGTGCAATGCAGGCAGACGTGCTGCAAATATCTTTGCACTAGTGTGACTAGACAAAAGTACAATAGCCACGTTTAGGATGCCACTAGGTACACTGACTGTTTGCTAGTATAATGGCTTAGTTAAAAAGAGTTTGAGTGTGCAATGCAGGCAGACGTGCTGCAAATATCTTTGCACTAGAGTGACTATACAAAAGTACAATAGCCACGTTTAGGATGCCACTAGGTACACTGACTGTTTGCTAGTATAATGGCTTAGTTAAAAAGAGTTTGAGTGTGCAATGCAGGCAGACGTGCTGCAAATATCTTTGCACTAGTGTGACTACACAAAAGTACAATAGCCACGTTTAGGATGCCACTAGGTACACTGACTGTTTGCTAGTATAATGGCTTAGTTAAAAAGAGTTTGAGTGTGCAATGCAGGCAGACGTGCTGCAAATATCTTTGCACTAGTGTGACTAGACAAAAGTACAATAGCCACGTTTAGGATGCCACTAGGTACACTGACTGTTTGCTAGTATAATTGCTTAGTTAAAAAGAGTTTGAGTGTGCAATGCAGGCAGACGTGCTGCAAATATCTTTCTACTAGTGTGACTACACAAAAGTCCAATAGCCACGTTTAGGATGCCACTAGGTACACTGACTGTTTGCTAGTATAATGGCTTAGTTAAAAAGAGTTTGAGTGTGCAATGCAGGCAGACGTGCTGCAAATATCTTTCCACTAGTGTGACTACACAAAAGTCCAATAGCCATGTTTAGGATGCCACTAGGTACACTGACTGTTTGCTAGTATAATGGATTAGTTAAAAAGAGTTTCAGTGTGCAATGCAGGCAGACGTGCTGCAAATATCTTTGCACTAGTGTGACTAGACAAAAGTACAATAGCCACGTTTAGGATGCCACTAGGTACACTGACTGTTTGCAAGTATAATGGCTTAGTTAAAAAGAGTTTGAGTGTGCAATGCAGGCAGACATGCTGCAAATATCTTTCCACTAGTGTGACTACACAAAAGTCCAATAGCCACGTTTAGGATGCCACTAGGTACACTGACTGTTTGCTACTATAATGGCTTAGTTAAAAAGAGTTTGAGTGTGCAATGCAGGCAGACGTGCTGCAAATATCTTTCCACTAGTGTGACTACACAAAAGTCCAATAGCCATGTTTAGGATGCCACTAGGTACACTGACTGTTTGCTAGTATAATGGCTTAGTTAAAAAGAGTTTCAGTGTGCAATGCAGGCAGACGTGCTGCAAATATCTTTGCACTAGTGTGACTAGACAAAAGTACAATAGCCATGTTTAGGATGCCACTAGGTACACTGACTGTTTGCTAGTATAATGGCTTAGTTAAAAAGAGTTTGAGTGTGCAATGCAGGCAGACATGTTGCAAATATCTTTCCACTAGTGTGACTACACAAAAGTCCAATAGCCACGTTTAGGATGCCACTAGGTACACTGACTGTTTGCTACTATAATGGCTTAGTTAAAAAGAGTTTGAGTGTGCAATGCAGGCAGACGTGCTGCAAATATCTTTGCACTAGTGTGACTACACAAAAGTACAATAGCCACGTTTAGGATGCCACTAGGTACACTGACTGTTTGCTAGTATAATGGCTTAGTTAAAAAGAGTTTGAGTGTGCAATGCAGGCAGACGTGCTGCAAATATCTTTGCACTAGTGTGACTAGACAAAAGTACAATAGCCA
The DNA here is from genome assembly GCF_048569485.1 of Anomaloglossus baeobatrachus. Lineage (NCBI taxonomy): Eukaryota > Metazoa > Chordata > Amphibia > Anura > Aromobatidae > Anomaloglossus > Anomaloglossus baeobatrachus. The sequence continues at coordinate 140,596,698 of NC_134360.1, forward strand.
CGTTTAGGATGCCACTAGGTACACTGACTGTTTCCTAGTATAATGGCTTAGTTAAAAAGAGTTTGAGTGTGCAATGCAGGCAGACGTGCTGCAAATATCTTTGCACTAGTGTGACTAGACAAAAGTACAATAGCCATGTTTAGGATGCCACTAGGTACACTGACTGTTTGCTAGTATAATGGCTTAGTTAAAAAGCGTTTGAGTGTGCAATGCAGGCAGACGTGCTGCAAATATCTTTGCACTAGTGTGACTAGACAAAAGGACAATAGCCACGTTTAGGATGCCACTAGGTACACTGACTGTTTTCTAGTATAATGGCTTAGTTAAAAAGAGTTTGAGTGTGCAATGCAGGCAGACGTGCTGCAAATATCTTTGCACTAGTGTGACTAGACAAAAGTACAATAGCCACGTTTAGGATGCCACTAGGTACACTGACTGTTTGCTAGTATAATGACTTAGTTAAAAAGAGTTTGAGTGTGCAATGCAGGCAGACGTGCTGCAAATATCTTTGCACTAGTGTGACTAGACAAAAGTACAATAGCCACGTTTAGGATGCCACTAGGTACACTGACTGTTTGCTAGTATAATGGCTTAGTTAAAAAGAGTTTGAGTGTGCAATGCAGGCAGACGTGCTGCAAATATCTTTGCACTAGTGTGACTACACAAAAGTACAATAGCCACGTTTAGGATGCCACTAGGTACACTGACTGTTTGCTAGTATAATGGCTTAGATAAAAAGAGTTTGAGTGTGCAATGCAGGCAGACGTGCTGCAAATATCTTTGCACTAGTGTGACTACACAAAAGTACAATAGCCACGTTTAGGATGCCACTAGGTACACTGACTGTTTGCTAGTATAATGGCTTAGTTTAAAAGAGTTTGAGTGTGCAATGCAGGCAGACGTGCTGCAAATATCTTTGCACTAGTGTGACTAGACAAAAGTACAATAGCCACGTTTAGGATGCCACTAGGTACACTGACTGTTTGCTAGTATAATGGCTTAGTTTAAAAGTGTTTGAGTGTGCAATGCAGGCAGACGTGCTGCAAATATCTTTCTACTAGTGTGACTACACAAAAGTCCAATAGCCACGTTTAGGATGCCACTAGGTACACTGACTGTTTGCTAGTATAATGGCTTAGTTAAAAAGAGTTTGAGTGTGCAATGCAGGCAGACGTGCTGCAAATATCTTTCCACTAGTGTGACTACACAAAAGTCCAATAGCCACGTTTAGGATGCCACTAGGTACACTGACTGTTTGCTAGTATAATGGCTTAGTTAAAAAGAGTTTCAGTGTGCAATGCAGGCAGACGTGCTGCAAATATCTTTGCACTAGTGTGACTAGACAAAAGTACAATAGCCACGTTTAGGATGCCACTAGGTACACTGACTGTTTGCAAGTATAATGGCTTAGTTAAAAAGAGTTTGAGTGTGCAATGCAGGCAGACGTGCTGCAAATATCTTTCCACTAGTGTGACTACACAAAAGTCCAATAGCCACGTTTAGGATGCCACTAGGTACACTGACTGTTTGCTACTATAATGGCTTAGTTAAAAAGAGTTTGAGTGTGCAATGCAGGCAGACGTGCTGCAAATATTTTTGCACTAGTGTGACTACACAAAAGTACAATAGCCACGTTTAGGATGCCACTAGGTACACTGACTGTTTGCTAGTATAATGGCTTAGTTAAAAAGAGTTTGAGTGTGCAATGCAGGCAGACGTGCTGCAAATATCTTTGCACTAGTGTGACTAGACAAAAGTACAATAGCCACGTTTAGGATGCCACTAGGTACACTGACTGTTTGCTAGTATAATGGCTTAGTTAAAAAGTGTTTGAGTGTGCAATGCAGGCAGACGTGCTGCAAATATCTTTCCACTAGTGTGACTACACAAAAGTCCAATAGCCACGTTTAGGATGCCACTAGGTACACTGACTGTTTGCAAGTATAATGGCTTAGTTAAAAAGAGTTTGAGTGTGCAATGCAGGCAGACGTGCTGCAAATATCTTTCCACTAGTGTGACTACACAAAAGTCCAATAGCCACGTTTAGGATGCCACTAGGTACACTGACTGTTTGCTACTATAATGGCTTAGTTAAAAAGAGTTTGAGTGTGCAATGCAGGCAGACGTGCTGCAAATATCTTTGCACTAGTGTGACTACACAAAAGTACAATAGCCACGTTTAGGATGCCACTAGGTACACTGACTGTTTGCTAGTATAATGGCTTAGTTAAAAAGAGTTTGAGTGTGCAATGCAGGCAGACGTGCTGCAAATATCTTTGCACTAGTGTGACTACACAAAAGTACAATAGCCACGTTTAGGATGCCACTAGGTACACTGACTGTTTGCTAGTATAATGGCTTAGTTAAAAAGAGTTTGAGTGTGCAATGCAGGCAGACGTGCTGCAAATATCTTTCCACTAGTGTGACTACACAAAAGTCCAATAGCCACGTTTAGGATGCCAATAGGTACACTGACTGTTTGCTAGTATAATGGCTTAGTTAAAAAGAGTTTGAGTGTGCAATGCAGGCAGACGTGCTGCAAATGTCTTTGCACTAGTGTGACTAGACAAAAGTACAATAGCCACGTTTAGGATGCCACTAGGTACACTGACTGTTTGCTAGTATAATGGCTTAGTTAAAAAGAGTTTGAGTGTGCAATGCAGGCAGACGTGCTGCAAATATCTTTGCACTAGTGTGACTAGACAAAAGTCCAATAGCCACGTTTAGGATGCCACTAGGTACACTGACTGTTTGCTAGTTTAATGGCTTAGTTAAAAAGAGTTTGAGTGTGCAATGCAGGCAGACGTGCTGCAAATATCTTTGCACTAGTGTGACTACACAAAAGTCCAATAGCCACGTTTAGGATGCCACTAGGTACACTGACTGTTTGCTAGTATAATGGCTTAGTTAAAAAGAGTTTGAGTGTGCAATGCAGGCAGACGTGCTGCAAATATCTTTGCACTAGTGTGACTAGACAAAAGTACAATAGCCACGTTTAGGATGCCACTAGGTACACTGACTGTTTGCTAGTATAATGGCTTAGTTAAAAAGAGTTTGAGTGTGCAATGCAGGCAGACGTGCTGCAAATATCTTTGCACTAGTGTGACTACACAAAAGTACAATAGCCACGTTTAGGATGCCACTAGGTACACTGACTGTTTGCTAGTATAATGGCTTAGCTAAAAAGAGTTTGAGTGTGCAATGCAGGCAGACGTGCTGCAAATATCTTTGCACTAGTGTGACTAGACAAAAGTACAATAGCCATGTTTAGGATGCCACTAGGTACACTGACTGTTTGCTAGTATAATGGCTTAGTTTAAAAGAGTTTGAGTGTGCAATGCAGGCAGACGTGCTGCAAATATCTTTCTACTAGTGTGACTACACAAAAGTCCAATAGCCACGTTTAGGATGCCACTAGGTACACTGACTGTTTGCTAGTATAATGGCTTAGTTAAAAAGAGTTTGAGTGTGCAATGCAGGCAGACGTGCTGCAAATATCTTTCCACTAGTGTGACTACACAAAAGTCCAATAGCCACGTTTAGGATGCCACTAGGTACACTGACTGTTTGCTAGTATAATGGCTTAGTTAAAAAGAGTTTCAGTGTGCAATGCAGGCAGACGTGCTGCAAATATCTTTCCACTAGTGGGACTATACAAAAGTACAATAGCCACGTTTAGGATGCCACTAGGTACACTGACTGTTTGCTAGTATAATGGCTTAGTTAAAAAGAGTTTGAGTGTGCAATGCAGGCAGACGTGCTGCAAATATCTTTGCACTAGTGTGACTAGACAAAAGTACAATAGCCACGTTTAGGATGCCACTGGGTACACTGACTGTTTGCTGGTATAATGGCTTAGTTAAAAAGAGTTTGAGTGTGCAATGCAGGCAGACGTGCTGCAAATATCTTTGCACTAGTGTGACTAGACAAAAGTACAATAGCCACGTTTAGGATGCCACTAGGTACACTGACTGTTTTCTAGTATAATGGCTTAGTTATAATGAGTTGGAGTGTGCAGAGGACAGGAGGGTACAGTGCCATGATTGTGGGGCTCTGGGTAGAGGAATGGAAGCCTGCCTTTCTATTCCCTCCTAATGGGGAAATGCAGCGATGAAATCCCTGACCTTAGCTACACAGACGCTGTCTCTGTTTTCAGGACCTATGGCTCTGACCCTGCCGGTACGAGCCCTTAAAAGGACTGATAGATAGTGCTATCCCTATGCTGTCCAGCGTATCCAGTATCGGCGATAGGACAAAGGACGGAGCTGCGCCAGTGATGTCTGACACCAAGGACGCAGATGAGATAATGGCGTCCGGACGGGCAGATACTCGTTTTTATAATGCAGGGACATGTGACATGGACATCCTATCACACATGCCGTTGCTTCTCTGGCTAAAAGTCCACTTAGCTGTGTGTGTGTCTGGGATTGGCTGACATGCTGGCCCGCCCCACAAGACGCGCGCGCTTAGGGAAGGAAGACAAGGAAAAAAAAAAAAAATGGCGATCGCCATTATACAAACAGCAGTGATCTGAAGGCGCTCTTCACGCACACTATATACTGAAATGTCATAATAGTGTGAGTTACAGAGTGACTTACACTATTACAGCGGAAAGCCAGCTAGGAATTAGCTGTTTTTTTGCTGCTAGAACCGTTCTCGAACGTTTCTAGAACTATCGAGCTTTTGCAAAAAGCTTGAGTTCTAGTTCGATCTAGAACAGGCCCCAAAATCACTCGAGCCTAGAACTGGAGAACCTCGAACCGCGAACCGCGCTCAACTCTAGTCATCTGTTTGTCATCCGTGTGCCTTCCGTTTTTTTTTGCGTACTGCAAAAAAACTGAAGGAGAGAAAATACATAAATTTACCCAGGATCCATAGCTTCAACCTACATGAGACGGTCACATGTTCACTCCAGTGCCATTTTCTACTGCTTTTCACAGCGTAGAGCACTCTGGTGATTTTCCTGTGCTTGTACACTTCATAACAGTCTTTTCTGTCATTATAATGACAGAAAGACACATAATGTCCCACTCTCCTGCATTTTGTAATTTTGCACCCTTTGGTGCCTTTCATGTGGCACTAAGGGGTGCTTAGCCTTGTATTTACAAAAAAAAAAAAATTAAAAAAAAAAATGATGAGCAGACAGCTGCAGCCTGGAGACCACAGCTGGCAGCTTCACCTTGGCTGGTAATCCAAAACTGTGGGCATCCCAAAAAAACACGTTGGGGTCCCCCCAAAATTGGATCACCAGCCAAGGTAAACCGGACAGCCGGGGTCTGATATTCTCAGACTAGGGAGGTCCATGGTTATTGGACTCTCCCCAGCCTAAAAATAGCAGTCCGCACCCGCCCCAGAAGTGGCGCATCTATTAGACGTGCCAATCCTGGTGCTTCGCCCCAGCTCATCACGTGCCCTGGTGCGGTGGCAAACGGGGTATTATATGGGGTTAATACCAGATGTGTAATGTCACCTGGCATCAAGCCCTGGGGTTCGTGAGGCCAGGCGTCTATAGATACCTGACATCACCAACCCATTCAGTAATAAAAAAAAATAGACGACAAACACATTTTTATTTGAAAAAACACTCCTCCACACATTCCCTCTTTCACCAATTTATTAAAAAGAAAAACAAATCCAGGTCTGCTGTAATCCAAGGCGTTCCCATGATGATCCATATTATAGTCAATGTCCCAGTCAATGAAGAACAGAATGCTCCCCATTGGCTGGGAGAGCAATGCAGTGACTGAGCTAACATCAATAGGTCAGCCCAGGTCACTGCAGGGCATGACAAGTGCTGCTGTCAGGAACGAGGTACATTACCTGCGGTGACGATCTCCTGCACTGCTGATAGCAGAGCTGTCACTGACTTCAATGACCGCCGCCTTCACAGCCAAGTATTGTGGGAGCCTGTGACATCACCGGTAGTCACAGTCTAGGGTCGACAGCGAGAGGAAATGTGAAGCAGCGGCCATGGAAGACAGTGACAGTGCTGAGGTTGAGAGGGCTGGACTTCATCACCGCAGGTAAGCCAAGCGGGGTCAATGTGTACAGTGTGCCAGGTGGGTGGAGCCAAGCGGGGTAATGTGAGTGGAGTGCGAGGTGGGTGGAGCTAAGCAGGTTAATGTGTGCGGAGTGTGAGGTGGGAGGAGCCAAGCGGGGCCATGTGTGCAGAGTGTAAGGTGGGTGGAGCCAAGCGGGGTAATGTGTGCAGAGTGCGAAGTGGGTGGAGCCTAGTGGGGCCATGTGTGTGGGCGTCGGAGTGCGAAGTGGGTGGAGCCTAGCAGGACCATGTGGCGCTAAGGACGTCAGTGCCGGGGACTGCATGGCTGGGAACAGGTGAGTGTGAGTGTGTGTGTGTACATGCCGAGTGCAGGAGGGGGCGGAGCCCAGCGGGGAAGTGTCGGCTCCCTGCACACGTAACTAGGATAAATATCGGGTTACCAAGCAAAGCGCTTTGCTTTGATACCCGATATTTATCTTGGTTACCAGCTTACCGCAGTCTGCCAGCAATGGCTCCCTGCACACTGTAGCTGTAAAAAGCACTGCTTTTGGTGATCGAACTGTTCTCGAACATAACTTAAACTGTGGAGCTTTTAGCAAAAAGCTCGAGTTCGAGTTCGATCTCGAGCACCCCAAAAATCACTCGAACATGAAATTGGCAAACCTCGAACATCACTCAACTCTACTCCTAACCTTCCGAAACCCAATATTACTATTTCAGTGTATGGCTCTACCATTACGCCCCAGCAAAACGCCCGCTGTCTTGGGGTTATATTTGACTCCGATCTCTCCTTCACTCCCCACATTCGTTCACTTGCTCGTTCTTGTCAATTCCACCTCAAAAACATCTCGAGAATTCGACCTCTTCTTACCATTGACTCTGCAAAAACTCTTACAGTCGCTCTCATTCATTCTCACCTGGATTATTGTAATTCTTAACTAATTGGTCTCCCTGTTACTAAACTCTCCCCTCTCCAATCCATTCTGACCGCTACACTGATGCCTCTGCTCTTTGCCAGTCATTGCACTGGTTGCCCATCCGCTACAGAATCCAACATAAACTTATCACTCTCACTCACAAAGCTCTCCACGGTTCTGCACCACCCTAAATCTCCTCCCTCATCTCTGTCTATCACCCCACCCATGCCCTCCGCTCTGCTAATGACCTAAGACTGACATCCTCAACAATTCGAACCTCCCACTCCCGTCTTCAAGATTTCTCATGAGCTGCGAATATGCTCTGGAACACACTACCAAGAGCAATCCGATAAATTCCCAACATCCACACCTTTAAGTGGGCCCGAAAAACGCATTTCTTTAGACTAGCCTATCACCTCACTGCCCTGATCTAATCTAGTCCCTTTCTGCCCTTCCTAAAAAAAAAAATAAATAAATGACTTCCAATTCTTGTCCCCTGTAACTGTATAAATTCTGGTCAATGACAGGTTCATGCAGCTGGTTTTGAATCCCCTATTAAATCGATAACTGGACCATATATAACAAGCTTCCCCCCCCCCCATTCACCTTTTGGGCCCCCTCTGTTTCCTCATAGACTGTAAGCTTACGAGCAGGGCCCTCACTCCTCCTGGTATCTTAATTTTGTTATTTTGTATTGTCTCATATTTTCTGTACATGTCCCCTCTGAATTGTAAAGCGCTGCGGAATATGTTGGCGCTATAGAAATAAAACGTATTATTATTATTATGCATCTGGGGCAACCCCCAAAAACTGAGAACAATATCCAGATTTATATCATATTCTAAGAAATATCTAATACTTTAAATGCTTTGCGATGCGGCAAATTTTCGTTTTCTCCTCCCCTTCTTCCCAGAGCTATAACTTTTTTTTTTTTCTGTTCACACAGGCATATGTGGGCTTATTTTTGTGGACAAAATGTACTTTTGAATGACCATTTATTTTACCACATAGTGTAGTGTAAATGTGGCAAAAATTCCAAATGGGGAGAAATTGCAAAAAAACACAAAAATTCTACCATGGTTTTTTGAGAACTGTGTTTACGTAGGGATGAGCAAGTATCTGGGTGATCATTCCCTGCTCGCTGCTCGAGTTATTGGCCCTGCATATTTATGTTTTCTCTCTTTCTCTCTCTCTCTCTCTCTCTCACTTGCTCCCTTTAGCTCTCTTTCTCTATCTCTCTCTATCCCCATCTGCCCTTCTGTTGTGGTCTTCCCAAAAAATTCTTGAGTTTTCCATTGTCTTCCATTATACTTGACAAAACAATCACTGATCTCGGGGAGACCAGCCAGAGAAAACACTGCCAGCAGCCAGCGAGGGCGCTCAAGACAGTGAAACCTTAGGTACATAGCCCCCTGGGAAATATGCAAATCAAAAAAGTCTGTGGAGCCTCTGTTAGGAGTCTCAACACAGAAACCAGTCAGATATCCCTCTGGAAAGGACCCAGCCAAGGGGTGGCTCTTTTTAGACCACCATAACCACCATATTAAGTGGCCCTTTTAGTCAATATCGAACTTTTTGACAAGTTTAAAGATATGACAAGGGAAATAAAAAGGCCAGGTATCCATCCACAGGCAGCTGTTTCAGGGTATTGCCCCTCATCAGTGTGGAGTAGGATTCTGGCCAGGTGGGAGCAATGCCTAGTAGACCAACAAGACAAAACAATCACTGATCTCGGAAAGACCAGCCAGAGAAAACACTGCCAGCAGCCAGCGAGGGCGCTCAAGACAGTGAGACCCTAGGTACATTGCCCCCTGGGAAATATGCAAATCAAAAAAGTCCGTGGAGCCTCTGTTAGGAGTCTCAAATAAGGAATAACGTTTGGAACTCCATTCTATGTCTGAACTGGGTGCAAAAACCTAAAAAAACATCACTATATGGAGATAAGGTATGCACACCAGTGACTATGCAAGGGGAATACATGTAATAGCAGAAACTGCTGTGTGAATACTGACATGAAAAATTCAATAGCTATATGTAAGAATGAAATGGGAAAAATGGAATCTGCATTACTACCTTGAATATATGAATAAAGAGAAATTTAGCTACTGAATTGATCAATGCAATAGAGCCCCAGCACTACGCCAAAGTATTTCTCTACGTTGGGGTCCCTACCTTGTGTGTGTCCTCTCATGCAGTTAAAAAAGTTAAAAAACTTACCGTGTATGGGAAGCTGAGACCCAGGCTATATATACGTATCATGTGGATTGGCAATAGGTGTGAGTGGGGTGGGTTCACAAACGAAAAAATACTAACAAATAAGGAATAACGTTTGGAACTCCATTCTATGTCTGAACTGGGTGCTCTGTTAGGAATCTCAACACAGAAACCAGCCAGATATCCCTCCAGGAAGGACCCAGCCAAGGGGTGGCTCTTTTCAGGAGACCACCATAACCACCACATTAAGTGGCCCTTTTAGTCAATATCGAACTTTTTGACAAGTTTAAAGATATGACAAGGGAAATACCAAGGCCAGGTATCCATCGACAGACAGCTGTTTCAAAGCATTGCCCCTCATCAGTGTGGAGTAGGATTCTGGCCAGGTGGGAGCAATGCCTAGTAGACCAACAAGACAAAACAATCCCTGATCTCGGGGAGACCAGCCAGAGAAACCACTGCCAGCAGCCAGCGAGGGCGCTCAAGACAGTGAAACCCTAGGTACATTGCCCCCTGGGAAATATGCAAATCCGTGGAGCCTCTGTTAGGAGTCTCAAGACAGAAACCAGCCAGATATCCCTCCGGGAAGGACCCAGGCAAGGGGTGGCTCTTTTTAGGAGACCACCATAACCACCATATTAAGTGGCCCTTTTAGTCAATATCGAACTTTTTGACAAGTTTAAAGATATGACAAGGGAAATACCAAGGCCAGGTTTCCATCCACAGACAGCTGTTTTGGGGTATTGCCCCTCATCAGTGTGGAGTAGGATTCTGGCCAGGTGGGAGCAATGCCAAGTAGACCAACAAGACAAAACAATCACTGATCTCGGGGAGACCAGCCAGAGAAACCACTGCCAGCAGCCAGCAAGGGCGCTCAAGATTGCCCCAGGGGGCAATGTACCTAGGGTTTCACTGTCTTGAGCGCCCTTGCTGGCTGCTGGCAGTGGTTTCTCTGGCTGGTCTCCCCGAGATCAGTGATTGTTTTGTCTTGTTGGTCTACTTGGCATTGCTCCCACCTGGCCAGAATCCTACTCCACACTGATGAGGGGCAATACCCCGAAACAGCTGTCTGTGGATGGATACCTGGCCTTGGTATTTCCCTTGTCATATCTTTAAACTTGTCAAAAAGTTTGATATTGACTAAAAGGGCCACTTAATATGGTGGTTATGGTGGTCTCCTAAAAAGAGCCACCCCTTGGCTGGGTCCTTCCCGGAGGAATATCTGGCTGGTTTCTATGTTGAGACTCCTAACAGAGGCTCCACGGACTTTTTTGATTTGCATATTTCCCAGGGGGCAATGTACTTAGGGTTTCACTGTCTTGAGCGCCGTCGCTGGCTGCTGGCAGTGTTTTCTCTGGCTGGTCTTTCCGAGATCAGTGATTGTTTTGTCTTGTTGGTCTAGTAGGCATTGCTCCCACCTGGCCAGAATCCTACTCCACACTGATGAGGGGAAATACCCCAAAACAGCTGTCTGTGGATGGATACCTGGCCTTGATATTTCCCTTGTCATATCTTTAAACTTGTCAAAAAGTTCGATATTGACTAAAAGGGCCACTTAATATGGTGGTTATGGTGGTCTCCGAAAAAGAGCCATCCCTTGGCTGGTTCCTTCCCGGAGGGATATCTGGCTGGTTTCTCTGTTGAGACTCCTAACAGAGGCTCCACGGACTTTTTTGATTTCCATTATACTTGGTAGTCGAGATGAGCCTGTCCAAGCATCCGACCTGCTCGATTTGAGTGCCGAGCAGTTGAATATTTTAGTGCTTGCTCATCACTATTTTTATGGTGTACATTTTGTGGTTAAAAGGACCTTCCAATATGAATTTCCTCATCTGCACCATTACGAGAGATACCAAAATTTGTCCACTTTTTTATTATTATTTTAGTGGTCTTCAGTAGACTTCCTGTTGTCATAGCAACTAATCGGCAACCCACATTCAAGTAATGTTGTACATGTACAACAGATGTCGTGAAGGAGTTCATACGTTAAATGAGTATTCACTTTTTTTAATTAAATTCAATATATTCACAGCTCATAGTAAAAAAAAAACTAAAAAGATGTCCTCTGTGTACTTTCTTTGGATGCATCGCTTTGTTTCCACGGTAGCTTCAGTCTCCATTTTTGGATTCAGTTGTGACATCTCATCAACATTACTGCAGCCAATCACTGAGCTCAGTGGCTCTTGCCTTCTACAGTATATCAGCAGAGCTGCTAAGCCAAGTGATTTGCTACAGCAATGTTGACGTGCAGCTAAAAAATGCAGGCCAGGGCAGTGACAGAGAACAGCAACGAGGGTAAGTAAAGCCAAATTCTTTTTACTATGACCTGTGCATCCTGGAAAAATGTTCCTAAATGGGCCCAACCCCTTTAAGGACTAACTCAACTTTGGCCTTTATAATGATTCTTTTCTTTTGTTTATAACATACGTATATTTTTTTTCTGAAACTGTAGATGTATGAAGTTGTTATTTGCAGGATGAGTTGTATTTGTCAGTGGCATCATTTTGGCCTACATATACAGTAACTATCATATTTTTCAGATTATAAAACTCATTTTTTTTTCTCCAAAATCTTGGAGGAAAGTGCATTTATTTTCCAGGTGTACCTGGCTCACTGTGGGTGGCAAGTTACAGGAGGCAGGAGCAGGGTCGCCACTGTAGAAAGCCGGAGGCAGGGGCAAACGCGTGTCTGCTATTAAAAATAATGAATACTCACTGACTCCCACCACCATAGTGTATATTCATTTTAGATCAAGCTTATGTTGCCTTGTGAATGAGGGCACATGCGCCTCCCATTGCTTACTCTCTATAGTTAGTTGCCGGCATCAGTAGAATACTCTGTGCACCAAGGGAATGGAGGGAAGGTGAGTAGGATGATTTATTTTTTACGTGCATGGCATAACAGGGGGCATATATACCAGGATGTGCCTATGATGGGGAACATGCATATCAGGATGGGAAACATATGTACCAGGATGAGGGATATATACTTGGATGGGGGACATATACTACAGTTCAAAAATTTGGGGTCACCAAAACAATTTTGTCTTTTCCATGAAAAATCATACTTTTAAGTGTCTTCAGTAGAGTATCCTCTCTTACTTCCAATGTCTAATCTCAAAGTAACCCATGCTCCAGATTGACTAGTACGTGACGTAGTCTGTCACTGCTTTACGCCGCTTGTACAAACACTGCAAATTAAACAAATTTGCATTTCAGCATCTTGCAACATCACAAACTATGTGGTGTTCTGGAAAGTCTTTTTTTTTGCAAAGTCAGAAGGCATTTTTTGACACATAAGATCTATTTAAATGGGCTGACACTTTTCTGGCCATTGCCACCAACGTTCTCATGCTTTTATGTTTGTGTAAGAAATCTTGCACTATCAAATTTAGGCCATAGGCCATGCATAGAGAGTGGGTTACTTTGCTTGATCGTAAGGCAGCAAGATTTTCCAAAGCATTGTAAATCACAATAATTTCAACTAGCGTTCACAGGGAGCCAGCAAATTGGATAGGTGCATCTTAATGTACAGCAGCAGCTGCTTCACCTGGTGGCTTTTCCCGCCTCTAGGCTTTCAAGCTGTAAAACTATTTGGCTGTGCATTGCCTTACATGAGCAAAAAGAATGAGGGCTCTGAGTGAAATCAATGGTGTGCTCTATGCTTGTTGGGGATGAAGTCATGCTAGTTCAGCAGGAACCAGGGGGGCTTTAGGAGGAGATAGATAACCACCACTTGGCAGTGGAAACAGATGTAGCTGTAAGTTGCAGAAGCCTCACTACCTGTCCCAGATGCGGTGATACATCACCGTCACTGAAAAAATTCATCAAGTGAGGAGTGAAACTCATGCATTGTCCCTGGCCAAAGTTGCTACTTCAGATAACTATAGTGAAGTGCACTTTGGAGCGCATAGAGAAGTCCACAGAGTGACCTATGTTTCCCCTAAAAAAGAGAGCAAGCACCACTTTCAGCGAGAAGTAATGGCTGCATGATAACTTCAATGGAAGTTGAGCACATGCCATAAAATCTGAAAAGACAGCAGAATCTACAAGCTGGCAAGTTTGCACCACTAATAAATTGGCAAGATGCAACTTTAGTTGGCACACCAGTGGAATACTGGGAGAGTACAATTGTTTCCTTGCCACACAACTGGTGATGGATATTTTCCATTTCAATCGAGAAGGAGGAGGGGAAGGTAAACTTTGAGTATTACATGCAGTAGAGGATGACAATGATGATTGTGGTGAGGAATGAGGAAGACACCAAACAGTTGCTATCTAAGGGCGCAGTTTGGCTGACAGAAGGATGAGGTGAGAATGGAAAAGAGGACAACTCATTCTTGCTCTGATTGCTGGCCAGCTTGACTTTTCCAAATGAGCAGATGAGATTGGTTCATGTGCTAATGGAGAGTCCTAGTTCCTATTTTACACACAAGAAGCTTACATACATGACTTGCCACTGTGGCGCCCTGGACAAGCCAGGACGTCACAGGTACTGCAGCAGCACGCCCCGCACCCCGGTTGGGCACATCGGCCACGCACACAGATCCTTGTTGCCTCCCTCCAGGGGCTGATGTCCACACCAGGTGGGGTGGAGCCAGGTGGTTGGCCCCACCCACCGAGGAGTACACAGTCCTGGAGGCGGGAAAGGAAGGTGGTTGAGTTTTGGAGTAGAAAGAGAGAGGAGTAAAGTAGTAGTGGAGGAGCAGACTGACTGTGTCCGGGTACGTGGCCCGGGCACATACAGCAAGGTTGGCAGACGGTGGTGACCGTCTGCAGGAGGGGCCGTTCGACGCGGAACCATAGGACCGGGGACGGGCGGTGGCCTGCTAGTACCAAACTGGGGAGCGAAGAGAAGCCAGCACCATTCGGCAGGGCCTACGGACCCCGACCAGGCTTGGAGTCGCCGTAAAACCGGTCAAATCCGTTAGCGACGGGAACCTCCGGGGTTTCCCAGCAGCAAAGACCCGATTGAAGGCAACCACTCAACCGTGAAGGGAAATACAGTCACCGCCAAGGCTACAGTTCCCAGGGCCAGAGCCTGCGGGCAAAAGGGGCACCCTCGGCATCTATCCACGCTGGGGAGCGGGTTACCGGTGGGAAGCCATCGGGGCTGAAAACACACTACAGGTGCAGGGAAAGGCAGTCACCGCCAACCTACTGGGAGTGACCACCGCAGCCATCTGCGGAACCCGTCCATCCAGCCGTTTGTTTTACCAGAGACTCCGTGTACGTTACTGGCTGAGTGAGTACCACAGTGCCGTCTGGCACCGCGCTGCCCCCGCGACCCTGCACCTCACCAAACCCTGCCATCCACTCTCCAGTTACCCCAACCGGGCCCCGGGACCACCCAAACCCCCTACCCACGGAGGGGAGAGAAACATCTCAGCTGCTCCCTGTCACCGCTCTCGGGATCCCCGTGCAGAGCAGCGGTGGTGTCCCAACCTGACCACAAACCGTGGGTGGCATCTCGAATCGACTTCCCCAATCCCAAAAACTACCCCCTTTCCCTCACGGGCGAGGAGTGCCGCTCGAGTCCCCGGATCCGGCCCACCGCTCGAGCCACCGAGCAGCGAGCAGCAAGCAGCAGACTGCAGCAGCGCCGGACCCGAGCGCCAGCGAGAGCGCAGCAGCGACGGACCCCTCCCCGCCCGCGACAACTTGGCGTCACAAACAGGATCTTACCGTTCTACCGTCTGGTAGAGGTGCGCCTTGTGTCCCGTCGGAGGTGTCCGGACGAAAAATTCCAGAATCCGCCATATGGGGCGCGAAAAGCTCCCCGCTCGAGCGTCTTCCCGAGCAGTGGAGGCGTAAAAGCCGAAGCTCCGCCCCTGAAGAGGAGGTTCTGAGAAGAAACCAAGGGGGCGAAAACAAGATGTCTGCGCCCGACGAGGCCGCGGGAGAAGCGGCGGTCGCAGCCGCAGCGGCACCCGCGAATGAGAATGGGCCCAGCCGTGCTCCGGTCGCACGAGCCGGGGAGGTCGCGGCCCCCGCCATTGCTCAGGTGATGCCGTTCTCCTTGCCCTATGTGCACGGAGCTACCTGGTTGCCACAGTACGACGGGAAACCTGACGCTTTACAGGTCTTCTGGAAGAAGCTTAACCCGGTCTTAGAACTGTATCCCCTGACCGATAAGCAACGTGCAGCGGTGGTGCTGGGGCAGCTAGCCGTCGTGGCTGAGCAGGAGGCGGAGACCTGGGCCGAGGGGGACCGGGCCTCTGTGGCCACCATCTTTGAGAAGCTGCAGATTGCCTTCGAAACCCGCACCGAAGCTGAACTGCGGATGCAGTTTTATCAATGCCGACAACGGCCCGCGGATAGTATTCGTGACTATGCCTTGCGCCTGCAAACCGCCCTCCGCACACTGAAGCGGGTAGACACCATTAATGATGCGAACAGCAACAAAATGTTAGTTAAGCAGTTCGTGCAGGGGATGGGATTCCCGGAGAACCGCAATCAACTCCGGCTGTGGGCCCTAGAACACCCTAATGTGGACTTTGCCGTGTTAAAAGAACGGGCCATTAAAGCTCTGCAGCCCCCAGCATCCGAAGTCCATGGGGCAGCCCCATGGCCAGCTGAGACGGCTCCCATCGTGGTGGCCCCTGCTCACCCAACTCCTTCGGTGCCTGCAGCCCCAGGCGGAATGATGGAGGAACTGGCTGCCCAGGTCCGCTGCATGGATGGAGATCTCGCCAAGATCCTCGCCGCACTCCAGCCTCTGACCAGGTCCAGCCCCCGGGGAGGATGCAGCTCGCCGACAGCCCCGAGGACGTCCCCTGGATGCAGCGGAGAAGGGCCAATGACTCACGGTATGGACCTCCGGTTTGTTACAGGTGCAGCAAGCCTGGCCAGTACTCTCGACTGTGTCCGTTAAACGAGCAACCCCTGGGGCCACGGGCCAATCCTCAGGAGTAGAACCCAGTGGCCCCCCAGACTGGCGGGATCGGTACATTGGAGCCCGGCCCATCATCCCCCTGGCAGTAGACGGCGTCCCGCTGATGGCCCTCCTTGACACTGGATCCCAGGTAACCACAATACCATACACACTGTATCAGCGGTTTTGGGGGAAGGACGAACTTGCCCCCCCCAGACAGTAGCATGACACTGATCGCTGCTGATGGACTCCCATTGACCCAAGTGGTGTACAAACAAGTGGCCATGACTGTGGGATGAGCTGAACTGCAACACCAGTGGATGATCGTGATAACAAATGAACCCAGTGATCATAACCCGAAAGTAGTGCTAGGGACTAATGTGATGGAGCACTGTATGAGCGAGGTGCTGACCCTCCTACGGCAGCTGGCCGCCACAGCGGCCGGGAGCCGACAGAGAGCTGTGCAGCGTGAGATCCGGGCCTTGATGTATCGACAGCAAGTGAACGCGACAGGAGGAGAGATTGGAGGAGTGAGAGTGATGGATGCGGCCCCTTTGATTGTGCCTCCCAGGAGCGAGATGATGATTTGGTGTAGGGCAGTGGTAGGTCCCCAAGGGCGAGACTACCCCGCCATGGTAGAGCCCATGCCCTCAGAACACTGGCCCACAGTAATGGCCGCCCGAGGGGTGGTAGACGTCAAGAAAGGGAGATTGCCTGTAAGGGTGTTGAACTGTGGGGAGGAGGTTAGGCTTCCCCGGTACGCTACCCTCGCCAAGTTGCTCACTCTAGATCCCCACACAATCCATGAGGCCGTTCCTCCGATCTCACCACCTACTGCCAGTCCTCACCCATCCCTGGGGGAGTTAGATGAGTGGTGACGAGAGTTACACGTAGGCACTGATGATACCCCCACACATCACAAAGAAGGGGTATACCGGGTGGTACAGGAGTATGAGCGAGTTTTCAGCAAATATTCTTTAGATTTTGGGCGGATTAAAGGGGTCGAACACCACATCCCCACCGGTGAGCATCCCCCTATTAAAGAGAGATACAGACCTATTCCCCCTGCACACTACCAATGCGCCAAAGACATGTTGAGGAACATGAAGGAGGCGGGGGTTATTAGGGACAGCTGTAGTCCCTGGGCCACCCCGTTGGTGCTGGTCAAAAAGAAGGATGGCACCATGAGGATGTGTGTGGATTACCGGAAGATTAACCAGATAACGCATAAGGATGCCTACCCTCTGCCCCGCATTGAAGAGTCCCTGGCCGCGCTGAGAACCGCTAACTACTTCTCTACCCTTGACCTCACCAGTGGGTACTGGCAGGTGACCGTGGTGCCTGAAGACCGGGAGAAGACCGCCTTCGCTACTTCCATGGGACTCTGTGAGTTCAACAGCATGCTGTTCGGGCTGTGCAATGCCCCCGGAACCTTCCAACGGCTGATGGAATGCTGTCTGGGACACCTAAATTTCGAGACCGTCTTGTTGTACCTGGATGATGTAATTGTGTACTCACAGACGTATAAAGCCCACCTGGAGCACCTAGCTGAGGTGTTCACGTCCCTTGTCAAGTATGGAATGAAACTCAAACCCTCAAAGTGTCATCTGTTGAAGCCTAGAGTGCAGTACCTCGGACATGTGGTGGGCGCGGAAGGTGTCGCCCCCGACCCCGAAAAGATCACTGCCATCCAGGACTGGCCGAGACCGACCACGGTGAGGGAGGTGAGACAGTTCCTGGGTCTGGTGGGATACTACCGCCGCTTCATTAAGGGGTACATGAAAATGGCTGCCCCCATGCAAGACCTCCTCGTGGGACAGACCAAGGGTGGTAGACCTCTTGGAGCACCGTTGGTGTGGGAGGAAAAGCATGAAGAATCCTTCCGCCAGCTGAGGGCGGCTCTGACCGGAGAAGAAATCCTAGCGTACCCTGACTACAGCCGCCCATTCATCCCCTACACCGATGCCAGCAATGTGGGTTTGGGGGCTGTCCTATCCCAGGTCCAAGATGGAAGGGAGAAGGTGATCGCTTATGCTAGCCGAAAACTCCGACCTACTGAAAGGAACCCTGAGAACTACAGCTCTTTTAATCTTGATCTTTTGGCACTGGTGTGGGCTATCACCGAGCGGTTCCGCCATTACCTGGCAGCAGCCAAGTTCAACACTTACACGGACAATAACCCGCTAACCCATCTGGATACAGCTAAGCTGGGTGCATTGGAGCAGCGGTGGGTGGCCAGGTTAGCCAATTACGATTTCACTATCAAATACCAGGCCGGCCGTACAAATGTTAATGCCGATGCACTCTCCCGGATGCCCCACCTGTCGGAATAGGGGTCGGATGATGATGACCTCGAAGAGATAGAGTTGCCTGCGTTTCACCGGCCGCTAGTTGAGAAGTTGCATGTCCATCAACAACAGGTGAACCTAGACCCACTGCCCAGTCAGGGGTAGCAAGAAGCTTAGGACCAGGCACCTGCTGTCTGCTTGGTCAAGACCCTGGTGGAACAGGGCTCTGCTGGGATAGACCCTGCCGCCCCTGCCAAGGCCCAATGCCTGTGGCGAGAACGAACCCGGCTGTACCTGCACCAAGAGAAGCTGTATCGGGAGCTGATCAACCCAAAAACCCACGAGAACGTTCGCCAGCTAGTAATTCCCCAGGCTAGCGTGCCCACTGTCCTACAGGCATACCATGACGGTGCTGGGCACTTCGGGTGGAAAAAGCTGGAGATGCTGTTGAGGGAGCGGTTCTATTGGAGTGGAATGCGTGAATCTGTGGAGGCCTGGTGCTGAGAATGCGGTCCCTGCGCATTGAGAAGAAAGGAGGAGGCCAGCCAGAAGGCACCTCTACGCCCAATCGTTACGCATCAACCGCTGGAGCTGGTTGCCCTCGACCACGTGAAGCTCACCCCCAGCTGAAGTGGGTATACCTATGCTCTGACCATTGTAGACCACTATTCAAGATTTATGGTGGTTGTCCCAGTTAAGGACCTGACCGGCCGTACCGCCACCAGAGCATTCCAGGCTTACTTCTGTTGACCGCATGGGTACCCAGAGAGGGTGCTTACCGACTGTGGCCCGGCCTTTGAAGCAGAGGTATTCCAAGAATTCTGCCAGTTGTACGGCTGCAAGAAAATTCGGACCACGCCTTACCATGCCCAAATCAATGGCATGTGTGAAAAGATGAACCACTTGGTCCTGGGCCTCCTCAAGACGTTACCGCTGGAAGAGCGGAATCTGTGGCCAGAGAAGCTACCTGACCTGGTCGATATGTACAACAACATCCCTTCCAGCTCTACAAATGCACGCCGGCGTACCTGATGAGGGCTCGGCCCGGCCGGCTGCCAGTGGCCCTAGAAATGGGTTTGGAAGCCCCAGAAGCACTCCCTTCGACTGCTGGATGGGACACTCGGCGGAGAGCGCAGTACCGACAGGTCCAAGAATACATGGAAAAGAACTTGTGCCGGAGTCGGGGACAGCAGGAGCAGTGCTTCAACAAGAAGGCGCCTGCGGGTCCCTTCCAGCCTGGGGATGTAGTGCTGAAGCGAAAAAGAAGAACCCACAAGCTGGACGACCAATGGGAAAAAAACCCGTATGTAGTACAACCCACCGGATGGGAGAATGGGAAGGCCTACCAGATCAGCCGTGACCAGGGGAAGACTTTGGCCACGGTTTCCTGAGACCATCTGAAAAGGTGCCCACCACCGTTGAGGGTGGCAACTGAAGCTCCGGTTCCCAGACCGGCTGAGGAGAAAGAAAAAGGGGTAATCCATACCATGATGGGCGACTTCCCGGCAGATTGGCCTACGCAGAACGGCGCAGTGATTCTTCCAGTGATACTGTTCCCACAACCCGTGGATGAGAAAGTGATGGAAGTGGTCGACAATGAGATAATACCCAGGGATGCACCTGTACCCAGCTCCCCTATGCCTCTGCCTGCCCCACACGATAGACAGGAAGAGGAACCAGTTGTTCCCTCTGTCCCACTGCCTACCACCACTGACATTGGGCCACGAAGGTCCACACGTCCCAAACTAGGTCGACCCTCGCTTAGGTACAGGGAAACTACCATTTAGGGGTGTGAAATGTTGAGAGTGCATGTGAGTAAATGAAAATAATCAGCCGAACTGTTACCAAATTTGCAACCGTGATTGAACGGGCCGTTGCCGGCAAGTTGTCCCAGTAGGGACCTTTTGCAACCATGCGTAAGGAACTGCCTACGGACAAGCCCGAGAACTTGCAGGGCAACCACAAACTTGTGGCATGTAAATAATTGTTGGCATAAATCCGTTACCACCTCCGGAGAGGCAGATTGGAGGAAGGGCCCGCAGCAGAGTAGGCTGGGGCCCGGTCACCACCTGGACCGGTGGCCATCCCCTGGGGGTCAGGGGTTCCCCGTGGACGTGGGTCCCCAGAAAGAGACCGTACCCACTTGGGCAGCTTGGTGATGGACTGGGGAAAGAGGTGCTGCCCACTTCTTAGGGGCAGCATCAGGGCCAGGTTGTTTGGGCGGGAGAGAGCGGAAGCCGTTATCGTTAATAAAAATGTACCGTTAAGTAACGTTTAAGTACCGTGCCTCCCGTTAAGGGAAGAGTCATAAAAAAATGCTTGTTGAATGTTTTTATATGTTTTACCTTTTTTCCTTTCAGTTGTGAAAATAAAACCGGTGATGGACGGTCTGCATTTAACCAAGGGGGAATGTGGTGCCCTGGACAAGCCAGGACGTCACAGGTACTGCAGCAGCGCGCCCCGCACCCCGGTTGGGCACATCGGCCGCGCACACAGATCCTTGTTGCCTCCCTCCAGGGGCTGATGTCCACACCAGGTGGGGTGGAGCCAGGCGGTTGGCCCCACCCAACGAGGAGTACACAGTCCTGGAGGCGGGAAAGGAAGGTGGATGAGTTTTGGAGTAGAAAGAGAGAGGAGTAAAGTAGTAGTGGAGGAGCAGACTGACCGTGTCCGGGTACGTGGCCCGGGCACATACAGCAAGGTTGGCAGACGGTGGTGACCGTCTGCAGGAGGGGCCGATCGATGCGGAACCGTAGGACCAGGGATGGGCGTGGCCCGCCGGTACCGAACTGGGGAGTGAAGAGAAGCCAGCACCATTCGGCAGGGCCTACGGACCCCGACCAGGCTTGGAGTCGCCGTAAAACCGGTCAAATCCATTAGCGACGGGAACCTCCGGGGTTTCCCAGCAGCAAAGACCCGATTGAAGGCAACCGCTCAACCGTGAAGGGAAATACAGTCACCGCCAAGGCTACAGTTCCCAGGGCCAAAGCCTGCGGGCAAAAGGGGCTCCCTCGGCATCTATCCACGCTGGGGAGCGGGTTACCGGTGGGAAGCCATCGGGGCAGAAAACACACTACAGGTGCAGGGAAAGGCATTCACCGCCAACCTACCGGGAGTGACCACCGCAGCCTTCTGCGAAACTCGTCCATCCAGCCGTTTGTTTTACCAGAGACTCCGTGTACGTTACTGGCTGAGTGAGTACCACAGTGCCGTCTGGCACCGCGCTGCCCCCGCTACCCTGCACCTCACCAAACCCTGCCATCCACTCTCCAGTTACCCCAACCGGGCCCTGGGACCACCCAAACCCCCTACCCACGGAGGGGAGAGAAACATCTCGGCTGCTCCCTGTCACCTCTCCCGGGATCCCGAGCAGCGGTGGTGTCCCAACCTCACCACAAACCATGGGTGGCGTCACGAACCGACTTCCCCAATCCCAAAAACTACCCCCTTTCACTCACGGGCGAGGAGTGCCGCTCGAGTCCCCGGATCCTGCCCACCGTTCGAGCCACCGAGCAGCGAGCAGCAAGCAGCAGGCTGCAGCAGCGCCGGACCCGAGCGCCAGCGAGAGCGCAGCAGCGACGGCCCCCTCCCTGCCCGCGACACCACCATAGAGAACAGACACTTTGAATGCTGTAAAAACTTCTCCACCAATACCAAAAGCGACAATATGTATCTGCTCTAGAGCTGACCATAGAAATAGCTGATTTCGCCAATAGGTATGCACTATGTATCATTAACGCAGCAAACACTCTGATAACCTCAACTCCTCCTCATCCCTGTCTGATGCCTATCACTCCATAATTTCCCTGGATTGACAATCCACTACAAGATTATGTTTCACCAACCAGGGTAGACCTCAGTGGGAGTGGCAAGGCCTTCCAAGACATAGGAAGAACTTATTTTATAATTCAGGGGTCCTTCCCTCATTTTTATACCGTGTTCTATATCATTCATCCCTGAGCAAATAGTGCTCAGTCGATGGCATAGATGGAGATGAGGTTAGTTAAAATATGGCAGGTAAGCCCATTTGTTCTTTCAAACAGAGCATCCACCATGCTGACTCCTGCTCCACTGTCCACAAACACAAAAATGTTCTCAGTCATGCTCTCTTGCACCACCTCTGCTGTCAGGACAAAGCAAGAATTGCATGTGGAAGACAAACACACACCCTGATTGTCCATCCACACACCACCAATGGTAAGCCAAGTTGCAGATGTTCCTTTTGCTTAGAAATTGAGGGACAGACTCCCAACACACTGATTCTCTTTACCACAAAAATAAAAAAAACTACTTTTTTGCAGATTTTAATGGGAGCATGCAAAGTAATGGCTCCCCCTAGCTGCGTGGGCTACTCCAAATCCATGACCAATGGTTCAACTCAGATCGCCAACCTCGACAATGGGCTACCGCCCCAAGAGAGGATCTCCAGGGAGAATGGTCTAACCAGTCTATCTCAGAGGCGTCTGTCCACACGTATAACCAAGGACATGGCAGCCACAAAGACTCAGAAGTTTTGTAAATTACAAAGGTATATTTCAATTTCTCTGAAAGGCCCTGACAGAATTGGCTTCTGAGAGATGGATCATTCCATTTAGTGTCAGTACGAAATTCAGAACAATAAGTCTTCGGTGACTGATCTTTCTGCTGGAGGCGACACAGCCTGGACTCAGCCAAGGAGACTCAGACAGGATCATAATAGATGAGAACCAAGGCCTCAAAAACTTTATCCACTGACCGGAGACAACTGAAGCCGTGTGGCAAAGAGAAAGCCCAGGATTGCGCATCTCCATGCAATAGTGAGATCACAATCCACACCCGCTGTTCTTCATCTCCAAAGAACTAAGGCTGCTTTCACACCTCCGGTTTTTGCTATGCGGCACAATCCGGCACTTTGCAGGAAAATCGCAACCGTTTTTTTTTGCTGCCGGTTGCAATTTTCCTGCATAGACTTTAATTAGTGCCGCATTGTGCCGCATGGCCTTGCGTTCCGTCCGGTTTTTGCCGCATGCGGCAGATTTAGCCGATGCGGCGGCCGGATGGAACATTGCCTGGCACGTTTTTTCGTGCGGCAATAAAAACCGCATCGTGCCGCATTCGGCCGATGCAGCGCATTTTTCAATGCATGCCTATGGCGGCCGGATGCGGTGCGATGCGGCAATAACCGCATCCGGCTGCCGCATGCGGTTTTTGCCACTGCGCATGCTCAGTAGCATGCCGCAAGCGGCAAAAACTGGACTAGCCGCAAAGGAAAAACTTATGCAAAGGATGCGGTGTTTTCATCGCATCCGTTGCATAGCTTGCACAGCCGGATTGAGCCGCAGAGCTCAAGCCGGATGTGTGAAAGTAGCCTTAGGCTGAAGCCTAAAGTACAGTTTACCAGCTTCCTTAAAGACAAAAAAATTGTCTTTACCCACTGCAAACTTGTCTGGTAGAGCAATGTTGGGCTCCGGCTGAACCTGCCTACCCATAGACTCCCCAACATTAGGAGTCTTTGACTGCTGCTGCACAGCTAACTTAAGGTCTGTAACCACCAGGGCCAAGGCAGCAGCAGGATCTTTGAGAAAAAAAAATAGAAAAATAGAAAAAGAAAACAAAAAAAAATCCCATTTTTAATTGAAAAAACACTTCTTGTCAATTTTTTGTGTGGCTGATACAAAATCATGTTAAAGTTGGTAACTGATGTTAAACTTCTATATAATAATTTTGTGGCAATTGATTTTTTTTAAATCATAACATTTACATATACATATGCACATTTTGGTGGACTAATTTGATATCATGCTGCAATTGAACGTTGTCAGTCTAATGTCAGTGTATTGGAGCAATGAAGAGGGCTCAAAAATTTATTTCAAGCAATACGCAAACTTTGATAGAAGAACACATCTGTTAGGCTTTAGGAATTGGGAATTTTTTCTTTTTTAAAAAAAATGGCTGATCTCAAAACACATGGATCACACATTCATTTACAAATAGATGTAACTCTTACATTCAGATTTACAGTAGTTCTAAAATTTGCAGTGGGTGGTTTAATGCTCCCTTGTTTGCTGTCACTGTGTAAAAAAATATTTATGTGCTGTTGCTGCTGTATATCACAGATGTATTAATTCACTGTCACACACTGAGTGGGGATGATGGAACGATGCAACAGTTCTCTATGTATTCTTTTTTAAATCTTCAATTTCTAATCACAGACTGGGGCTATCACTCCCATTTCAATATGGTACATCAGCACTGAAGTGATACACCAGAAACACATTAGGCCTTTATCTATTAGTACTCTAGTGAATGTGGACCAACTTTGCCACTGAGAGGGCTTACGCTGAAGGGGTGTAACTAGATGTCTACCGGGTCCTTAACAGAGCCTGTGATGGTGAGGATAGACTGGGCTGTGGGTAGACACCAGGTATCACTCCATGGCAGTCCCCAATACTGCAGCAGATGACCCAAGGGTCTGGTATGCAGGTACGGGGGCGCAGACAGGGAGAGATAAATTCATAAGCAGACAGCAGACTGTTGTCACACTAGGATCTTCATAAAAAGACGCATTTCGGGGACACCCTTGTTCACAATCCGGATTGTGAACAAGGGTGTCCCCAAAACGCGTCTTGTCCATTTTATTGGATTTTAATGGATCAATAAAATTTGTTTTTTTACGAAGCTGCTGTGCCAGATTCCTGAATTTTTGTGCTAATCTCTTGGCTGGAGATTTTCCATGCACCATCTAAAAGGACTTCCAAGCGCACGTGGTGAGCTGGATTTAGGAGGATTCCTCCATCTGCTTGTGTGTGTTGTCACACTATGTACAGGGAAGCACCAAGCGAATGGCAAAAGGGAAAGGAAGGGAAACCCTCTGTCTAAAGAAAGGGAAGATGGTAACCCCTGACAAAACCTACTGCTGCTCCCTGGGGTCCATCACCACCCTAGATAGGATTCGCACCTATGCACAGAGCCAGTAACCGAACACTAGGTCTCCCTAGTGGTGGGTCTTAAATAGGGAACACATGGAATGAAATCTATATCAACTCTACTAAACACTATAGACAACCCAAGGAGGACAGACAGGGAAAAATGCATGATTTACTTATCTACAGATGACACCGGTAGAAGTTCAGCAAAGTTTTCAGCAATGATACTACAGAGAAGTACAAGCCACCTGCTTGCAACCAAGGCCTGAATGAACTAAAAATATCACCAGCACAAATCCAAGGAAGGATGGGGCATTTAAGCACCAAGAGAATACTGATGATCAGCAGGTGAGTAAAAGGAGAGCTACTGCTGGGTCCAAAAGGGGGAGAGATGAATACAGAAGAAATACTACCTATACCAATGAATACTGACAACAGGAACAATGGAAAATCAGGAAGCATTCTGCACAGCCAAATGCTGTGACCTTCTATGGCCAAAAACCATATGACTGTCTTTTACCCGTGTCACACCCATGACAACTGGTTTACTAGTAGAAAATGGCACACTATAAACTTAATTGCTCAGACACCTCCAGACAGGTGAAGGTGCCTTCAATACACAATGACTCCGAGCCATAGGCTGGGGATGCTTTAGAGTGTGTGTGCGGTCTCTTTAAGAGATATAGTTAGACAAGAGGCTGGACATGGAGAAGGAGAAAGAAGTAGGGGAGACACAGATGGCCAAGTTAACGTCTGTGCCCATTATTGATCCAGCCACAGGCCCATCAGTCTTATCCATCAAGGGTCGCTCTCACTTCATCATTCTATAAAACCTTTGAATTCTCTGTTTCGGATAATTCTTGATCCTTTCTTGATTATTCAAATTTTACCTTGCTGAGTGGAGGTCAGCTCGGCCATGTCTCTGAGCACTGAACACCTTGTACTGCTCCGTACTCTAGGGAAATTGCAGTTCTGGAATGTGGAAAATGATTCTTCACAATTCTTTGTCAGTTAACGTGCATCTTTTTTGTCTCATGTTTTTGTCAACCAGAAAAGTCCAGCTATGCCTCTGAATAAGGTCTATCTTTTATTCAAGCTGTATAGAAAATTATTTCATGTATAACAAGATGTGATTTCTGTATAAAACATTTTCCACATTCTGAACATAAATATGGCTTCACACTTGTGTGAGACGTTTGACTTTTTGTACTCCTGTCAATTTTATTTTGTTTATCAGTGTGTGATGAATTAAGGTACCGTCACACATAATGAGATCGCTAGCGAGATCGCTGCTGAGTGACGGTTTCCGTGACGCAGTAGCAATCCCATTAGCAATCTTGTTATGTGTGACACCTACCAGCGATCAGGCCCCTGCTGTGAGATCTCTAGTCGTTGCACAATGGTCCAGGCCATTTTCTTCAAAGGCAATGTCCTGCTGGGCAGGACACATCGCTGTGTTTGACACTGTGTGACAGGGTCACAGTGACTGCTGAGATAGTTATACAGGTCGCTCCTGCGACTTGTATTGTTCCTGCATCGCTGGTAAGATCTGACTGTGTGACATCTCACCTGCGACCTCCCAGCGACTTACCTGCGATCCCTATCAGGTCGCATCGTTTTCGGGATCGCTGGTAAGTCGTTGTGTGTGACTGGGCCTTTAGAAGATGAGGGTATATCAGGGATATCGACATGTTCTTCATGTGGCGCTTGTATGATATCAGGATTATAGACTTTAAAATCCAACGTCACATCTCTCTCTGAGCTTCTGGTACAGTTATCTGAGCTGTTATATGTATAAATCTCCTTGTTTCTCTGCTCATCTCCGGTCTCTTCTTTAACCTCAATAGCTGTATTATTGTTCTGGTTCTGAACTTCAGTCTGATTCAAAACCTGATGATCCTGTGACCAGTCCTGAGCTCCGGGATGTCTCTCTGGTGTTGTCCTCTTACTGGTTATTACTGGTGATGTGCGGGGTGGATTCTCTCCATCATGACGTCCTTGTACTGATCCTTGTGTCCTTCTAGATACTCCCACTCCTCCATGGAGAAATAGACGGTGACGTCCTGACACCTTATCGGAATCTCTCCAGTCAGCAGCTCAATCATCTTGTAGGTGAGCTCTAAGATCTTCTGCTCATTGATGTCCTCATGTATCCGGGGGTGCGGTGGAGACTCCAGGATTGGGCTCAGGGTTCCTCTCCACCCCTCAGACACCGGGACCTAACAGCGCTCACCAGAGGTCTTCTTCACTACGAGATAGTCTTCTCCAGTAAGCCGGAGGAGGATTTCTAAGGTAAGGTTTAGTATACGCTCTGCCATCGTATCTCTGTCCATCTTTGACGAGTCAATCGGGATAATTCAATAATATGGAAGCTATCAGCAGAAAGGATCCAATAATGCCAGAATCTCCACCTCCCACAGAGCCGTACACTGGATATAGGGCTGTTTTTAGAAAATTAATATAAAAAGTAACAGAAATTGCCTTCTTTTCATTACCGATGGTGGCCTAGCCTACTTGTTGTAAACATAATCAGAAAGACTACAATATTCATTTTGGACCATTTGAAATATTATGAGATATTATGAGAATGTATTTAGCAGCTCCCACTAAATATCTAGAATATTTCTGATTTCACTTTTTAGTTGATTAAGCTTGTCATTGTCAATCTATCCAACTTATTTTAAATATGTTCTTTGGAATTCATCGGTTTAATGCTGAAAGGTTTCAAAGTTCAAGGACCTTTTTAGACCTTTATGAACACCTGACACTTTTATTATAGTTCCAATTACTGTAAGTACTACATTAACTAATCAAGTGTTCACATGCTATAGAGACAATGAGATGATGGTTTCACATTGATTGTGCTTGTCTTTTAAAAAAGAGATCTCTTAAAACGTTCAATTAGCCAATAAAGGAACGTAATTCCTATTAAGGATAGCAATGCACTGTAATTTAGCACTATAATCATCCTGATTAATGGCAGGATTAGGTTCCTCCAGGTTAAGAGGTATCCTAGGACTCATGTCGCTTTTAAGTCTTTGAGAGGGTGGAATACAATGAAGATTTTACAAAATGTAATAATTCATAGCTTACATACAGTACATTTGATGTTTTGTAAACTCATTGTTTTCGAAATTAACCCTCTTAAAAGCATAACCTAAGTTTGTATTTGACAAAATATCAATATTATTATTATTATTATTATTATTTTTCATCTTCGTTCTTTGAAAGCTATATATTTTATTGTATTGATGAGAAATGTTACTCAATGGTAACATAATTTGGTCACATTGTCAAAATCAGCCCCTCTGCCAATGTTTTATTTTCATTTTACATTTTAGGGCATTCATCATTTTTCAGACTATAAGACGCAGAGGACTATAAGACGCACCCTTGTTTTAGAGGAGGAAAACATAGAAAAAAAAATTAAAGTAAAAAAATGTGGTCATGACCCACTGTTATGTTACTGCTGACAGTGTTATAGAGGTAATAATATCCCCAAATTCTGTACTCATATCCCCCATTCTGGGTACCTTCCAGGTATCTATGGCCCCTATCGTGGAATATGTATGTTCCCCATCATTATATGTGTGATCCTCCAATCTGGTGTGTGTGTGTGTGTGTGTGTGTATATAGAGTTATATACTGTGTGTGTGTGTGTGTGTGTGTGTGTGTGTATATAGATTTATATGCTGTGTGTGTGTGTATAGAGTTATATACTGTGTGTATGTGTATAAATATATATATGATCCAACCCCATCCAGGTGTACAGTAATGCCTTTATATACTATATTATTTAATGCCTTACTTCTACAGATGTGATGCTCACCATGCTTCAGTTTGGTCCTGGCACTAGAAACAAAGTCTCCCATATCTCGAGGACCTGCAGTGATGTAATGAAGAGGCAGGGCACTGTGCTGTTCTGACCCACCCCTCTTCATTACATCACTGCAGGTCCTGCTGTTATGGGAGACTTTGTTTCTAGTGCAGAGGCAGGAGCAAACTGAAAGCAATGTGAGCACTCAGCACAGAGACTGCAGGCTGTGCTGTGAAGGTATGCCATGCTCTGGTCTGGACACTGCAGTGATCTGCACTTCCTCCGGGCCAGACATGACCGCAGCGACACCCTGCTCCTGCTTCCTAAACAGCTGACACACAGTCTCCCCAGCCAATGCAGGAATCTGGCGGCTGGAGCACTCATGTGTGTCCGCTGTTTGCATTAAACAAGTATTGATTTGCTGCTCCTCACACCCGCTTCTAGTCACTGACTGCAGAGAGAGGTGGGCGAGGCGCAGCTAATGAATATTCCTTTACTTTAAGCAGCGGGCACACGAGGTTTCTCCAGCCGCCAGCTTCCTGCAGCAGCGACCCTCCCTGCCTCCTGTGATCCCATTGCATAGCGCTGACTCCCCACAGCTCCCTACCCCGCAGGCAGACATTCGGACTATAAGACGCACCCCACACTTTCCTCCCAAATTTGGAGGAAAAAAAGTGCGTCTTATAGTCCGAAAAAATATGGTACTAGATAATTATAGATGGCAGGAGATGAGTAGGAGAAAAGAGTGTGAATTTGTATTATTAAAATATAACTTTTATTGTAATTTTTTTCCAGGGTTTCAAGGAGTGAGGTCACTACACAATACAGCTGTATGAGAGCCTCATTTTTGCTTTCATCGACTTGTATTGAGATCCAGACAAAAGTTACAGGCAAGAAAAAATAATGAAAATGATGGAGAATGAATATACGACAGGGGGCTTAGTATTATACACCCGGTTAACGTTTAAAAAAAGACACTGGGGTGGTAGTTTAAAATGATCAAACAGACAGTCAGTTTTTTTAGTTCTTCAAGTACAAATTTGTACCACAAAATACAAAAATTTATTATTTTTACCCTTTTGTTAAAGTAAAAAAAAAGCACAGTGCTGACTAAAATAACTTGAAACTAACATAAATAATTTACGTTTTAATTCAATAAATATTTATTGATGAAAATCAGACATTGTTTTAAAGTGACTTTTGAATTGTGTGAATTGTGTCAGTCTGAAATTTTGGCCACAATTGTTCTTCAATAATGTCAAGTTCCAGCAGTTGAGGAAGCTTTTGCTTCACAGGTGCTCTCAGGCTGTAAGGAATTTTGCGTGACAGCGAGCCAACACACTGGCCAATAGACTTTACATATGGGTCAATGTGAAGTTCAAACTGAAAATCATTCAAATTTCCAAACCCAGAAAAATTATCTTTACATTTCTCTTTTCATATATGAACAGAATGAGACATCATGTTAATCTCTGGACTAATTGTATCCGGCCCAATCCTTAGTGCATCTAGCTTCAGAGTAATATTTCTGCAAAGAGAGAATCGTTTCCTCAGCAACAATAAATTCAGCGCACAAGGTGGCCCAGTACAGTAGTCATTTAAACAGAATTGTAGAATTTCCCTTTAATGGGAATCTGTCAGCTGTGTAATCTGACGACAGCACGCTGTAGGTGTTTAAAAACAGTCTCCAGTGAGCGAAATGCACTCCTTCTATGACATTGGAACTGCAAATAATAAGATTTATTTTATAAGCCCTCGGGAAATCATAACAGCACAGAACTTCGTGGTGTACTGAAAGTTTCTTCTTTATTACATCATGTGACCAGTTTCTATATCACCTCAAAAAAGTCTTCTGAACTATGCACCCATAGGAGCAGTAGAAGTGTGCATAGAAAATGTGAAACTTCCCCGCCCATCAGTGTTAGCTGAGCCCTATGACATAATTTAGTTAAAAGATAAGATGGGTTCTATAAGAACAAAATGGATTCTGTTCTCTCACAATACCAACCTTTGTTTCCAATTATGAGTGGCACGGTGGCTCAGTAGTTAGCACTGAAGTCTTGCAGCGCTGGGGTCCTGGGTTCAAATCCCACCAAAGACAACATCTTCAAGGAGTTTGTATGTTCTTCTCGTGTTTGTGTGGGTTTCCTCTCGTTTCCTCCCACACTTCAAAGACATACAGATAGAGACTCTAGATTGTAAGCCCCAATGGGGACAGTATTGACAATGTATGTAAAGCACAGTAAAATTAGTAGTACTATATAAAAAAATAAATATTATTATTTGTATACCAGTTCAATATAGGACCGTGGTTTATAGGACTGTGCTATCCACGTCCTCTGAACTTTCCTACCTGCTTCACCTCAGTTCCCTACCTCGATACCCATAATTATATCAACATTAATGTATCTCTTCTTGACTCTGTTCAGTATTTCACAACCAGGCGTTCATTGAAAGGATTTCACTTAATCATGGACCTGATTACCTTTTTGTATAACACAGAATAGCACTTTTACGGCTACATATACCAACAAACAAAACAATATAAGTTTCATACGGGTGTGTGTTATCCATGAAAATCACCCACTTAAACCCTTAAACTATTTGGCTGTTTCAAGACAAAGAATGTTTCTCCCACCATTAGCCCTTGTTTGTGTCATGTTCCTGTAACTATCACTCCTTTATTTTAACTATTTCCTGTATATCAGTCCCAGCCTAAAGAATTCCCATAAAGTCCTATGTGAAATAGTCCAGCACTATGGTATATTGAGACAATCATTCTGCTGGCAGTTTGATTTTTTTCAGCAGCTGCTGTGTATCCAAGTGGGTTTTCTCTCAAGCTTCACTGAAGTTTCTGTGGTTAAGAGAAGCTTGATCAGCCCATCTAATCTTGGCTCATGGCTCTTTCTTGCTCGTCATTTAAGTATCACTTAGTATCCTGGCTTGAGACCATGAGCTTCTGACATTGATTTAGGATCTGGAATTGGAGAATGCACCTGTTTATCACACCATTTTGTCAATTATATAAGGTATGTGCATTTCTGGTCAGGATATCATACTGTACCTGTAGTATCTGTGGGAAATATAATCATATTTTTTGTTAAGCCAAAAAAAAAGCTTATATGGGGATTTCCCTAATCAATTCTATTATAAAATATGTACTTTTACCACTTCCTGAACCCCATTCTTACATACCACCTCCATCAGCACTTTTCAGCAAAATGTAGCTTTCTGCACTGGATATGCCTCAGATCAAGCCTGGAAAGAAATTTACACAACATGCACAAACTCACATAAACCTTCTCATGGTAGACGTATATAATGAATCTGCAATCTCTGTAATGAGTAGAGCAGACGAGGGGTGTGTTTCTGCGGGATCTTTACAGTTTTTCCTACTTTTTATTGGGCACTACAGCTTACAAGACTGGTTGTGTCTCTCCATTTGGGTACTAAACCCTGGTGCCACCCATACCTTGTCTACTAAAGCACAAACATAACTTTATCAGATGTGTTAGTCAATGGGTTTACCTGGGACATCAGTGAGAAGAGAGATTTTGGAAGAGAAAGCTCACCGCCCTTTATTCACAGACCGTCCTCAGTGAGCTGGGCTCCTGGCTTGTCACACTCCATTCCCTGTTGATCCGCTTGTTCCTGTAGGTTTTTCTGAATATCAGGAGTGATAGGTGCGACTGAAGTGACATGTATTGGTAAGAGACTCTCCACTCTAGGTCCCTTCACAGCTTCCTTTTTGGCTGCATCTGTGGAAGTATTTCCTTTGGCTCCATCAGTGTCAGCTGAGGTGTGAGCTTCATCTTCATTATGTCAGGCTCATTTGATAGCAGAAGATCATCCATCCTGGCTCATATGTATTCTGCGGTCTTTATAGGTTTCTCATGTGAAATTAAGAAATATCTTCCACCTACATACACATTTGACAATCTTTTCCTTTTCAATACTATATAACTCAGAGAGAGCATCTTCAGCTCTATCCCTGTACCAATAGGAGGGGAGGGAGGGGTTTGTTTTTTTATTACCTCATTAGTAAACCGTAGCATATCCAGTGTAGAATCGACTGTTGTTGTGAATGTCATCCTAGTGGGTGCTGGTGTGGAGCTCCCTCAGGTAGCCAGGAATGGTAATAAAGCTGAGTCTAAATCTTTAACTCAAACAGGTGATTGAATTAAATAGGAATCCAGCAAGTCCTATTGCAGATCAGCCTAGTGTATTTAGGAGAGCATTTTCTGCCTGGCGGCTGCCGGTGATGAATGCTTTCTGCTGGTTCTGAAGATGGCTCAGAGTTTTCCCTTCAGTTTCTCCAATTTATTCTGTGCTTGAATCTACTCCAGATAAGTTTACCAGTTTCTGTGCTTAATTGCTGGAATTGCACTTAAGGGTGTTCCTGCTTATTCCATTCTGTTCTGTGTTTTGGTTTCTTGGTTGTGAGGATCTGTCTCTCTGCTTTTTGTGAGCAGGGCAGTTCCTCCAGCAAGAAAGGGAGCTTGCTCCCTGTTCATGTTTAGATTATTTGCACTTTAGAATATTATTTGTTCTGTGATTGTGTTTCTTCACATTATAGCTGCAGTTCTGTTTAAAGTGTCTGGCACAAGAGTACCTGATATAGTGAGGGAGAGACTGTGTGGTCTTAGAATTTTTATTTATCAGGAGTTTGGTATTTTTTTGCAGGGTTTTTTACTGTCCACAATCAGTTATCTTTACTGTCCTGTTGTATCTAGTAAGTCGGGCCTCACCTTTGCTAATCTATATTTTCTATCTGAGTATTGTGTTTTCTTACATCACCGTCGTTGCATGTTGGGGGATTGCTATTTGTTTGGCGACTACTCCGAGGCAAGTTAGGATTCCTCATTTCTATCTTTGAGGTGTAGCAAGTTTCTTCGGCAGTGACAAAGTTTCTAGGTGTGTTAGGAACATCCCACTGCTACTTCTAGTGTAGTCCGATAGATAGGGGATTGCGGTAAGCTTAGTTTTCAACTACTCTTGTGGTTTTGTTTTTTCTTGATTAAAGGGATTTTTTGTGATCGTCTACGATTAACAGTTCGTAACAAACCATCATCTTATCTTGTTTAATCTATGAAAATAAACTAAAAATCTGCAGTAGATCAATCTATGAGTTTAGCTCTGACTATGATAAAGTAAGTGATCATCTGCACTTGACATAGTTGAAAAAAATAAATATGTTGGACAAGAATTTTATATTTTTTAAGTTCTCATTTAGCAAACATGTTTCTTACTGAATCAGGAAATATGTTTTGAGGTAAAGGCAAGTTTCTGGGTTTCTCTAATATGTACGTCTGCTGCACCCTCTACTGTTGAAGAATACAGTAGGTGACATCTTTCCCACCTTTTAATCCAGTAACCTATTTATAGCTAGATTCAAAACTGTGTATCACTTGAGTCCCACATTTGTGGCATGAGGAAAGGCACATTGTATCTAGATTGAACCTGTTATGGTTAATATTTTATACATTGTTTTGGTTATCATTAGAGATGAGCGAACCGGTCGCGGTTCGGATCGAGCTCGGTTCGCCAAACTGAGGTGTGGTTCGAGTTCGGTTCGGCGAACCACTCGAACCCATAGGAAACAATGGGAGCCAATCACAAACACATAAAAACGCATTATAAAAGTACACATACAGTTAATAAACATTGCCATAACACTTACCTGTCCCTGGGATGCGTCCTGCACTCTGTCTCCTGCCGCTATTCCTCCCGATAATCGCTGCGTCCTCCTGTTAACCAGCAGTGATGCAGGACCTACGTGATGTCATCAAACTAGCATGTGACTAGTCACGTGTCTGTTATCTCATTGGCTACAGACTGGTCACATGACTATGATGCCTCATGCTAGGACCTGTCATTGCATCTCTCTGTTACACGGTGCATGTTTGTGTATCGCTGTGTACTGGCGACATGCTCTAGCACACAGTCGACTCCCCGCTCTGCTTCTCCATCCCCTTAAGGTACCGTCACACTAAGCGACGCTCCAGCAATCCCACCAGCAATCTGACCTGGCAGGGATCGCTGGAGCGTCGCTACACGGGTTGCTGGAGAGCTGTCACACTGGCAGATCTCACCAGCAACCAGTGACCAGACCCCAGCCAGCAGCGCCGCGTGGAAGCAATGCTGCGCTTGGTAACTAAGGTAAATATCGGGTAACCAACCCGATATTTACCTTGGTTACCAGCGCACACCGCTTAGCGCTGGCTCCCTGCACTCCTAGCCAGAGTACACATCGGGTCAATTACCCGATGTGTAGTCTGGCTATGTGTGCAGGGAGCCGGCAGTGACAGCGTGAGAGCGGCGGACGTGGGTAACAAAGGTAAACATCGGGTAACCAAGGT
The DNA here is from genome assembly GCF_048569485.1 of Anomaloglossus baeobatrachus. Classification (NCBI taxonomy): domain Eukaryota; kingdom Metazoa; phylum Chordata; class Amphibia; order Anura; family Aromobatidae; genus Anomaloglossus; species Anomaloglossus baeobatrachus. The sequence continues at coordinate 140,632,072 of NC_134360.1, forward strand.
AAGGGCTTCTTGGTTACCCGATGTTTACCGTAGTTACCAGCGTCCGCAGAAGCCGGCTCCTGACCGGCTGACACAGCCGGTCAATAACGGAGATCACCGTTGCCATAGCAACGCGCTTGGTAGCGGTGACGGGGACGTCCCGCTACCAGCATGCAGCGGCACCAGAATTACGTAATCGGAGCAGCGTTGCTATGGCAACCAATGCCACCGCTTACAGCCGGGAGCCTGTGGTCACTCTCACAGAGTGATTTCTGCACAGAGCACAGCATCTTCCCCCATGCAGCTGTGCTGTCTGATAGAGCAGACAGAGCTGCATGTGTTGAAGGGGAAAGAAGACAGAAGAGCAGGATCGTAGAGAGCTGAGAGGGGGTAATAAAGATGGAGTCTCTAATGTGTCTGTGTATTTATTTCTATTAAAGTACTTTTTCTCTGTGTGGTGTTTTTTTTTAACCCTTTATTGGTGATTCTTAATGGCCGGGTCAAACTTGCCTGACATTAAAAATCTCTGACTTAATACTAGCTAGTAAAACAAAGCCAGTATTAACTCATGATTACCCAACATGCCACCCAGCTTCAGGGCTGTTGGAAGAGTTGGATACAGCGCCAGATGATGGCGCTTCTATGAGAGCGCCATTTTCTGGGGCGGCTGCGGACTGCAATTCGCAGCAGAGGGGCCCAGAAACCTCGGGCTAACCTGTGCTGTGGATTCCAATCCCCAGCTGCCTAGTTGTACCTGGCTGGACACAAAAATGGGGCGAAGCCTACGTCGTTTTTTTTTTTTTTAATTATTTCATAAAATTCGTGAATTAAGAAAAAAAAGGGCTTCCCTATATTTGTAGTTCCCAGCCGGGTATAAATAGGCAGCTGGGGGTTGAGGGCAGCTCGCAGGTGCCTGCTGTACCTGGCTAGCATACAAAAATATGGTGAAGCGCACGTCATTTTTTTGTAGTTTTTTTGACAAAAAAAAAAATGCTTCCCTGGATTTTCCATTGACAGTGAAGTTAACACCAAGCAGTGGGGGTTAGCAGCCAGTAGCTGCTTGGATTACCCTTATCTAGGAATACAAAAAATGCAGCGGGAGCCCATACATATTTTTTTAATTATTTATTTAAATAACTAAAAACAAAAAGGGCTTCCCTGCATTTTGATTGCTTGACATGACAGTGCTGTAAAAATAAATCTTTAAAAAAAATGACGTAGCGCTCCGTGGTATTTTTGATTCTCAGTGCAGATAAAGCAGACAGCTATGGGTTGCCACCCCCATCTGCCTGGCGCTACCTTGGCTGGCAATCAAAATACAGGGAAGCCCATTAATTTTTTCTATTTAAAAAATAGTTAAAAAAAAAATGACGTTGGGTCCCCCCATTTTTGATAGCCAGCTAGGGTAAAGCAGACGGCTGTAGCCTCAAAACCACAGCTGGCAGCTTTACCGTGGTTGGGGATCCAATGTGGAGGTCACCCGTGGCTCTTTTTTTATAATTATTTTATAAATATTAATAATTACAAAAAAAAAGTAGGGTCCCCCCCAAATTGGATCACCAGCCAAGGTAAAGCGGACAGCTGTGGTCTGGTATTCTCAGGGTGGGAAGGTCCATAGTTATTGGGCCTTCCCAGCCTAAAAATAGCAGGCCGCAGGCACCCCAGACGTGGCGCATCCACTAGATGTGCCAATCCTGGCGCTTCACCCCAGCTCATCCCATGCCCTGGTGCAGTGGCAAACGGGGTAATAAATGGGGTTGATACTAGCTGTAAAGTCACCTGACATCAAGCCCAGCAGTTTGTGATGTCATGGCGTCTATCAGATACCCGACATCATAAACTGTCAGTACTAACAAAAAAAATCGACAAAAAAATTTTATTTGAAAAATCACTCCCCAAAACATTCCCTCTTTCACCAATTTATTGTAAGAAAAAAAATAAGGGGGTCCCACGACGACTCTGGACCGTCTAGAATATGGGGGGAGACACTCAAGGAACGTATCCCTCATTTTCTAGGAGTGCAGACCCTCCATCATGTAAGGAGTGTGGGTGCAATGAATCTGCACTCACTCTCCCCGGGACCACAGCAGCAGAGTCCATGTCGTAACGGTTGCAACCAAATCTGCAATGCCCTGCTCATGAGGTAAGGGCATGCCTAATCAGGAGAACTAATCTACATTTCCAAATATTGGTATTTGCTGATATTATTGCTATTCCACCTACTATATATTGGGGATAGGATCTTGGAGATGGAATACCCCTTTAAGTCCAGTTATCAAGCTGAATGAATACTAATCAACAGAGCTTGCTGTTTAGATGTGTTTTCTTGTGGCGTATAACGGACTCTCATGTTTGGTAGTCGTTCAGCAGGGCAACTATAAAATCAAATACCTCCATTTAGAAATGTAGTATATAGCTCTCATGGTCAAATATGTTCCTTACCTCATGAGCAGGGCATTGCAGTAATAATAATAATGTATTCATTTATATAGCACTATTAATTCCATAGCGCTTTGCATACATTGGGAACACTGTCCCCATTGGGGCTCACAATCTAAATTCTCTATGTGTATGTCTTTGGGGTGTGGGAGGAAAACCACGCAAACACGAGGAGAACATACAAACTCCTTGCAGATGGTGTCCTTGGTGGGAATTGAACCCAGGACCTCAGCACTGCAAGACTGCAATGCTAACCACTTAGCCACCGTGCCGCCCATTTAGCTTACAGATGCATAACCACCACTCACTTTGTCTTAACACAGGAAGCTGAGCTGACAGCTGATCTGTGCATGCGGCAGCGTCTATTGTGAAGGAGAGGGCCGTGGGGGATCAATGCTGCACAGGTACCGTGGGACACCGGGGAACACCAGTGGGGTTATAGGGGGTGACCTGGCAGGGCCAGGGGAGGAGTTTTCTGTCGCATGTGTCATGGCACATGCAACAGAAATCAGAGGAGTAGGGTGAATGCGGCCGGCATGCTGCTGTGCACGCGGCCATCTTGGATTTCCGGGAGGGGGTCAGGGGGGGCACTTTGGTGACACCAGGGGACCGGGGAGGAGATTTATCATGTTTGTTCATGCCAGATGGGAGATAAATAATTTTACCGAAGCTGTCATTTACTGTAACGTGATCATCGAAATACGGTGTATACCAGTAATCACGTGAGCGGGGACCGGAAAAACCGGCCTAAATAATGATCTCCAGGGTCTCAGCAACCCCCTGAAACCCCGGAGATTTTCTGACGCTGGGGGCTGCTATTCACTTATTTCTGCCTGCTGTTTAAAAACGGCAGATCAGAATAAGGCTACATTCACACGACCGATCCGTTTTTGCGGTCCGCAAAAAAACGTTTCATTTTTTTTCACGGGTGCATCCATGGCATCCGTTTCTGTTCCATATACAGTCCGCATGTCATCCGTGTGCCTTCCGTTTGTTTGCGTACTGCAAAAAAACTGAAGGAGGGAAAATACATAAATTTACCCAGGATCTGTGATGCCCTGGACCCCCAGGGGTCACAGGTAACAACATACAACACCACACACACCCCCACACCAGTGAGGCACCAGCAGCCAACAAGTCCTGACCGCCTCCTTCAGGTCTAGCAAGGCACACCAGGTAAGCGGAGCCAGGCAGATAGGCATGCCCTCCAAGGAGTCTGCTGGCCTGAGGCAGGGAAAGGACAAGTGAGTCGAGTGGGGAGAGGAGTAGTGAGAGGAGTAAAAGTGGCGAGCTGAGAGTCAGGGGCCTAGGACGGAGCCTAGGACCCCTTGGAACGGTCAGGCAGGCAGACGGTGGTGGCCGTCTGCAGGAGTCTGGTCAGGGACTGAACTGCGGAACCGTAGGGATCGAGAAGAGGCTGGTGACCCTTCGGACCCAAACCGGGGAGCTAACAAGTCAACCGGAGCACCAGGCAGGGAACTCAGACCCCGTTCTAGCCCAGAAGCAACCGGGCTCAGACAAATCTACTGATTGCGGTCTGGATCTCAAGGGTTCATTCCCACCCAAAGTCCCGATAGACGGCAACAGCCCACCGATTCCGGATAAGAGCCAACGCCAACGACCAGAGATCCAAAGGGCCAGCGCCTGCGGGCAAAAGGGCTCCTCCGGTACCCAAAAGCCGGGAAGCGGACTACTGTTGCTGAAGCATAGGAGTCACTATAGCAAATTTAAAGGTGCAGGAGAAAGGCGACATCACCAACCTCACTGGGGACACACGCAGCCGGCTGCGGGCACCGATCTACACCGAACTTGGTTTACCATTGACTCTGTGTGGTTTAATCGTGAGTACACCAGTGCAATCAGGCACTGCGGTGCAAGCGAGCCCCTGCGTCCTGCAACCCCCCGCTCCTGCCACCTGGCCACGGGACCAACAAACCCCCTACCCACGGAGGGGTCAACACTTAGCTGCGACCCACCACCGATCCTGGATGAGCCCCCGCACCCTCACCGCAGCGGTGGTGCCCATCACCTCACCACGAACCGTGGGTGGCGTCACGAACTGTTACCGGTCACCGCAGCTCCGGCCATGCAACCAGTCCACCCCAAACCGAACAACCAAACCCCCCCTTTCCAGAGCGACGTGGCCCCCGGTCCGGAGGCGCTCGAGCCACCGACAACCCGAGCCCGTATCCGAGTGGAGCGCAGCCGAGCCCCCAGGACAGTACAGATCCATAGCTTCAACCTACATGAGGCGGTCACATGTTCACTCCAGTGCCATTTTCTACTGCTTTTCACAGCGTAGAGCGCTCTGGTGATTTTCTTGTGCTTGTACACTTCATATCAGTCTTTTCTGTCATTATAATGGCAGAAAGACACATGATGTCCCACTCTCCTGCATTTTGTAATTTTGCACCCTTTGGTGCCTTTCATGTGCCACTAAGGGGTGCTTAGCCTTGTATTTAGCCAAAAAAATGAAAAAAATGACGTGGGGTTCCTCCTAGTTTTGTAGCCAGCTAAGGTAAAGCAAACGGCTGCAGCCTGCAGACCACAGCTGGCAGCTTCACCTTGGCTGGTAATCCAAAACTGAGGGCACCCCAAGCTGTTATTTTAAATTAAATAAATAATTTAAAAAAACAACATGTGGGGGTCCCCCCAAAATTGGATCACCAGCCATGGTAAAGCAGACAGCTGGGGTCTGATATTCTCAGACTAGGGAGGTCCATGGTTATTGGACTCTCCCCAGCCTAAAAATAGCAGGCCACAGCCGCCCCAGAAGTGGCACATCCATTAGATACGCCAATCCTGGTGCTTCGCCCCAGCTCATCCCGTGCCCTGGTGCGGTGGCAAACGGGGTAATACAGTGCCTACAAGAAGTATTCAACCCCCTGCAGATTTAGTTGGTTTGATAAGATGCAAATAAGTTAGAGCCTGCAAACTTCAAACAAGGGCAGGATTTATTAACAGATGCATAAATCTTACAAACCAACAAGTTATGTTGCTCAGTTAAATTTTAATAAATTTTCAACATAAAAGTGTGGGTCAATTATTATTCAACCCCTAGGTTTAATATTTTGTGGAATAACCCTTGTTTGCAATTACAGCTAATAATCGTCTTTTATAAGACCTGATCAGGCCGGCACAGGTCTCTAGAGTTATCTTGGCCCACTCCTCCATGCAGATCTTCTCCAAGTTATCTAGGTTCTTTGGGTGTCTCATGTGGACTTTAATCTTGAGCTCCTTCCACAAGTTTTCAATTGGCTTAAGGTCAGAAGACTGACTAGGCCACTGCAACACCTTGATTTTTTCCCTCTTGAACCAGGCCTTGGTTTTCTTGGCTGTGTGCTTTGGGTCGTTGTCTTGTTGGAAGATGAAATGACGACCCATCTTAAGATCCTTGATGGAGGAGCGGAGGTTCTTGGCCAAAATCTCCAGGTAGGCCGTGCTATCCATCTTCCCATGGATGCGGACCAGATGGCCAGGCCCCTTGGCTGAGAAACAGCCCCACAGCATGATGCTGCCACCACCATGCTTGACTGTAGGGATGGTATTCTTGGGGTCATATGCAGTGCCATCCAGTCTCCAAACGTCATGTGTGTGGTTGGCACCAAAGATCTCGATCTTGGTCTCATCAGACCAGAGAACCTTGAACCAGTCTGTCTCAGAGTCCTCCAAGTGATCATGAGCAAACTCTAGACGAGCCTTGACATGACGCTTTTAAAGTAAAGGTACCTTACGGGCTCGTCTGGAACGGAGACCATTGCGGTGGAGTACATTACTTATGGTATTGACTGAAACCAATGTCCCCACTGCCATGAGATCTTCCCGGAGCTCCTTCCTTGTTGTCCTTGGGTTAGCCTTGACTCTTCGGACAAGCCTGGCCTCGGCACGGGTGGAAACTTTCAAAGGCTGTCCAGGACGTGGAAGGCTAACAGTAGTTCCATAAGCCTTCCACTTCCCGATGATGCTCCCAACAGTGGAGACATGTAGGCCCATCTCCTTGGAAAGGGTTTTGTACCCCTTGCCAGCCTTGTGACCCTCCACGATCTTGTCTCTGATGACCTTGGAATGCTCCTTTGTCTTTCCCATGTTGACCAAGTATGAGTGCTGTTCACAAGTTTGGGGAGGGTCTTAATTAGTCAGAAAAGGCTGGAAAAAGGGATAATTAATCCAAACATGTGAAGCTCATTGTTCTTTGTGCCTGAAATACTTCTTAATACTTTAGGGGAACCAAACAGAATTCTGGTGGTTTGAGGGGTTGAATAATAAATGACCCTCTGAATAAACTTTTCACCATTTAAAAAAAAAAAATAAATAAAGAAATAACATTCTTTTTTGCTGCAGTGCATTTCACACTTCCAGGCTGATCTACAGTCCAAATGTCACAATGCCAAGTTAATTCCGAATGTGTAAACCTGCTAAATCTGCAGGGGGTTGAATACTACTTGTAGGCACTGTATATGGGGTTAATACCAGATGTGTAATGTCACTTGGCATCAAGCCCTGGGGTTAGTGATGTCACGCGTCTATCAGATACCCGACATCACAAACCCAGTCAGTAATAAAAAAAAAATAGACGACAAACACATTTTTATTTGAAAAAACACTGCCCAACACATTCCATCTTTCACCAATTTATTAGAAAGAAAAACAAATCCAGGTGTGCTGTAATCCAAGGGGTTCCCATGACGATCCACACTGTCCCAGTCAATGAAGAGAAGGATGTTCCCCATTGGCTGGGAGAGCAATGCAGTGACCTGAGCTAACATCAATAGCCCAGGTCACTGCAGGGGATGACAAGTGCTGCTGTCAGCGAGGTACATTACCTGCGCTGATCTCCTGCACTGCTGACAGCACCTGTCACTGAGTTCAATGACCTTCACAGCCAAGTATCGCGAGCGGCCCGTGACGTCACCGCTAGTCACAGTCTCGGGTCAGAAGCGAGAGAAGGTGATGTGACAAGCGGCGGCCATGGAGGACAGTGACAGCGCTGAGGTTGGGAGGGCGGGACTTCATCACCGCAGGTAAGCCGAGTGGGGCCATGTGTGCGGAGTGCCAGGTGGGCGGAGCCTAGCGGGGCCATGTGTGCAAAGTGCCAGGTGGGCAGAGCCTAGCGGGGCCATGTGTGCAGAGTGCCAGGTGGGCGGAGCCTAGCGGTGTAATGTGTGCAGAGTGCCAGGTGATCAGAGCCTAGCAGGGTAATGTTTGCAGAGTGCCAAGTGGGCGGAGCCTAGCGGGACCATGTGTGCAGAGTGCCAGGTGGGCGGAGCCTAGTGGGGTAATGTGTGCAGAGTGCCAGGTGGGCAGAGCCTAGCGGGGTAATGTGTGTAGAGTGCCAGGTGGGTGGAGCCTAGCGGGGCCATGTGTGCAGAGTGCCAGGTGGGCGTAGCCATGTGTGCTGGCGGCGGAGTGCAAAGTGGGTGGAGCCTAGCGGGGCCATGTGGCGCTGAGGACGTCAGTGTCGTGGACTGCATGGCTGGGGACAGGTGAGTGTGTGTGTGTGTGTGTGCATGTACATGCCGCGTGCAGGAGGGGGGTGGAGCGAGCTGAGCGGGGAAGTGTCGGCTTCCTGCACATGTAACTAGGATAAATATCGGGTTACTAACCAAAGCGCTTTGCTTGGATACCCGATGTTTATCTTGGTTACCAGCTTACCGCAGGCTGCCAGCGATGGCTCCCTGCACACTGTAGCTGTAAAAAGCCCTGCTTTTGCTGCTAGAACCATTCTCGAGCGTAACTCGAACTGTCGAGCTTTTAGTAAAAAGCTCGAGTTCTAGTTCGATCTAGAACACCCCCCAAAATCACTCGAACCGCGAGCTGGAGAACTGCGAACCGCGCTCAACTCTAGTTAGCATTTAAAGTTCCAGGACATATGTACAGCCGCTGCTCACAGTATAGAGAGTAGTGACTGAAGCCATACCTGCACGCCTGTATGTCTGAAAGTCGGCTGCTCCTGGAGGCATAAACCTAATTTCCTCCAGGAAGCCAGCATGCCTGTGTGTCTGCATCAGAGCACCTGTCTATTGCTACTATACAGATTAACCCTGTATGTGCAAGATAATAGCATTATTCAATTTGACAAATTCCCTTTAAAGGGAATCTGTCAGAAGGTTTTTTCCTACCTTATCTGAGAGTAGCATAATGAGGGGAAAGGAGAACCAGAATCCAATGAGGTATCACTTAGTTTACTGGGTGCAGTGGCTCTGATGCAAAGTTCTCAGATTTAGCAATGCAGCAGAGCTCAGAAAGCTGCACCTGATCCAGTCCAAGACCTCTATATCCAATGGCTATAGACCATGAGCTCCCAATCACAGCAGGGGGTATGCCAGACTAGTTGACCTCTCCCTGACCTATCCCGACAATGATAATTTCCTGAAGAAAAATCTAACATTGCAGGTAAGCAATAGCACAAAGTGTGATTAGAGATGCACTGCTGAAATTTCTGTGTTAACCCCTACAGCATGCTGTCTTCAGATTAATTAGTAAAAACTTGTGATGTTGACAGGTTCCCTATAAGCTGCAGAAGCTTGCTGGAGTGATATATGTAAATCTTATTGTAGTGTCATACAAGTTAAGGTTATTTTCTTAGGTTTTCAGGATGTCCCAATATGTCATGTCCATCACATTGCAGAATGCTGCAGAATAAATTAGTCCTTTAAAGCCTGTGTTTCTAATCTTAATGAACAATGTTCAGGCATCTTTTGTGCATGGTCAGTATATAAATTTACAATCTGAAGTAAACTCTGAATTTGCAGCCTTAATAGTTATTTTATCCTCTTGTACTAGTGCTTGGTTTTTATTTTCACTTATAGAGCTTTTACGTTTGCATGCAGCTGCAAATTGACCATCTGTCCATAAGCACAATAATGAATTTTGCACTGCCGTGTATTCCTATGAAGATCTATTTGCCAAATGTGTTTATGTATTTTATACTCTTGGTTTGGAGATTGCATTAAGTGATGCTGACTCTCTGTTTTCAATATGTAGCTCAGACAGGTCAATAGTTATTGCAATTTCCTGCAGACTAGAAAGTATTGGGTAAGATTTTCAGTCTCTTTCTGAGATGTGAAGAGGTGCATTTGTCAGTAACCTGGTCTTCCTGTGTTACAATCCCAAAATCAAAAGATTGTGCAAGATATTTTAATCTAGTTTATAACCTTAAATCGTTTCTCCTTTTTGTTTTGTCTTTCTAAACTTAGATCTTTCATATAGAATATTTTCTTTGGTCTAAAGTAATTAGTTTGTTCATGACTGTCTCAAAGTCTGATCTTTCCATTTCTTCCAGGGTTTTATAAATGTCCTGGACTGCTTACTTCAGCAGTAGTGCTCTTTTTGAGGCTAATGTTGACTACAATAGTTCCAGAAACCTGAAAACATACATTAGCTGGTAAATTACGGAATGTTATAGATTGTAAACTTGCGACATGGACCCTCATTACTCTTGCACATAATTGCTGAATTATCTGTTATACCTAGAAAACATGGCGATTAAAATGATACGAGTGGAATGTGATAAAAAAATTGCATTACATTCGGACAAATGTTAGTCTATGGGGAAGTTCCGATCTGCGATTTTACTCTCTGCTCCAATCGGACTGAGAAAACAATCACAGCATGCTGTTTTTGTCAGCTAGGGATTTGTCACTCGCACCCATACATGTCTATGAGTGTGAATGAAACAGTGGACTGCACCTGGATGCATTTGAGTGCAGTGCAATGTATGCATCAGCTGACAGACCAGGAAATGGAGAGATTAATTCCTTCCTCTCCTCCACAGCTGTGATCCGATCGCAAGATCGAATCAGTGTTGAATGACACTCGGCTTACGCTCGCAGCAGTGCGGGAGCCGAAGTTCATTAGCATATCATATCTGATGCTCTTGCATCGGAAGCTATAGGTTCGTGTGGCCCTAGCCTTATTCTAATATTGCTTATGCATGTACTCTTTGATTTATAAAATATAGGGATGATCGAATACCTCAAATATTTGGCTACGCCCATATTCAACGAATAAGTCGCTGCTATTCGACTATTTGCGAATATTCGATGTGCAATGTAAGTCTATGGGAAACCCAAATAGTTGCCGAATAGTAACTATTCGGGCTTCCCATAAACTTACATTGCGCTTCGAATAGCAGCGACCTATTCATCGAATATTCGCGAAGCCGAATATTGCCGAATATTTGTGATATTCGATCATCCCTAATAAAATACTGTGGAATATGTTGGCCCTTTATCAATAAAATTATTATTATTTTTATTAACAACATTCTCTCACTAGTGATGAGCAAATATACTCTCCAGTATTCATTACTACGGCAGCACAAATAGTATGGCATTCGAGGTATTAGTTACTTGACTAGTATTTTGGTTCTTGGTCAGTGAGATTCAAGTCATCCACTACGTTTGTTTGTCACCTGATTTTCAACTACTAAACATGCTGGGATGGATTGCCAATCACAGAAATGTCATAGCCATCTTTGCTACTGGCATTACTATGATTGGCTGGCTGCATCGCGTCATTGGGTCTATATAAGAACCGCTAACACCATCTTAGGCGCACTTGATCAGAAGAGAGCATAGAGAGCTGCTTTTGAAGATGGGAATGTATGTTAGTGCGTTCGAGTACTTGCTGGAAGATTAAACAAATAGCCCTTTTCAGGGCTAAATTACAATAATGCTGCTAACTGCATTGTGCAGAGAGAGTTTATGAAGTAGGGATACAGAGTGTTTAGGCATTTAGGCAGGGTTGATTGCATTATATTACCTACTAATACAAAATCAAATCTACCAAGGGAAACATGGGTTACTCTAATTCGTATCAGAACAAACTTTGGCGTCTGTGCAGATCTTATGTATAAGTGGGGGAAATTTGACTTTCCGACCTGTGACTGTGAAGCAGATCATCAAACTATCCAGCACATTGTTGAGGAGTGCCCCCTGAGATCCTACCATGGTGACAAGAATGATTTCTATACTGTAAATGATAATGCTATGGCATATATAGAACATCTTGATATTCAACTTTGATTTTTATCCTTTTGATATTTTTCAATCCTTGTCTGTAGACTGGTGTTTATTTTTATATGATGGTTAGGTATACATTCATACGATTAAATAAAACAAAATCAAACAGCCTTTTAAGTGGTAATTCATAATACTGCTGCTGTTGAGGGGGCCATAAATTTACAGTGATGCAATCTAATTATGCAACTACCTTAACCCCGTCTGCATCCAAATCATGAGTCATTTGTTAGTAGCATGCATACTATTCTTCCATAGAGACCAGAGAAATGTACACGGATCTGCATAGAAAATATGACTGGTTTAATTACGGAAGTTAAAACACATTTAAAGGAATCAGTTGGCTAGGAGCCAAGAATACGTAACACGTCTCCTATTGGGTAAACTATGAAAAGAGCTTATTCTGCGATATATATGTATACTGTATATGTGCTTGCTTCCTTATTTATATTAAGCTATGTCAGCATGATTCACTTGTCACATGAAAGTCCAGACTGCATGATGAGTCTTATGATGTCTGAATGCAGATATAGGTGTGGTACACAGTTCAAGCACTATCTTAAATCCTGGGTTTTGGATATCTTCATATAACGCTTAATACTCATAATAGTTCATAATCTTGTCCATATCACTGCTATCTGTCCTTGGTAGCGCAGGGAAGGTTCTGGAGAAGGGATAGATATGGTTTTATCAACATTTAGACAGGGTTGATTGCGTTACATTTCATGCTGCTTTAAATTCTTACCAACAGCTCTTTGAAAGGTGCAATTCACAACACCACTGCTATCTCTCCTTGTTAGTGCACGGAAAGTTCTGGAGTAGGTATAGAAACTGTTTAACAGGTATTTACGCACGGATGATTGCGTTAAGTTACCTGCTACTGCAAAATCTTACAAGCAGCCCTTTTAAAGTGATAATTCACAATACTGCTGCTATCTGTAGTACACAGAAAGTTCCGGAGTAGGGATAGAGACTGTTATACAGGCATTTAGGCAGGGTTGATTGTGGTACACTACCTGCTGCTACAAAATCTTACTAACAGCCATTTTAAAGGGATAATTCACAATACCGCTGATACCTATCCTTGTTAGTGCACGGAATGTTCTGGAGTAGGGATAGAGACTGATTTACCAGTAGTTAGGCAGGGTTGTTTGCACTTCATTACCTGCTGCTACAAGATCTTACAAACAGCCCTTTTAAAGGGGAATATCAACATACTGCTGCTATTTGTCCTTGTTAGTGCACAGAATGTTCTGGAGTAGGGATAGACACTGTTTTACCAGCATTTAGGCAGAGATAATTGTGTTACATTACCTGCTGCTGCAAAAGATACAAAAGCATTTTTAAAAGAGTTATTCACAATACCACTACTATCTGTTTTTTTTAATGCATGGACAGATCTGCTGCTATACAAAATCTTACAAACAGCCCTATTAAGAGTTAATTCACAATACCACTGCTCTCTGTCCTTGGTAGTACAGGTATCATAAGCGGGAAGAGGAATAAGGGTATAAGCTAAAACCACAGAGTCCAGAAGATTTAAATAAATCCCTTTATTTTCATAAGTCTACGCGTTTCAGAGATATAACCATCTCCTTCTTCAGGACAAAAGGAATCATACATCAGTATAAGCCATGCAAGGCTTATATATAGAAATCCACATCTGCTACATATGCATTTAACATGCAATCAGCTCCAGTGACTCATGGATATGACTCAGTGCCATGTGGAGCAGTGAAACTGTGAATAAAGTTGCAATGAATAAAATAGGAAAAGAAATAAAAGGAAAAAAAGAAGGGGAAAAAAAAAGGGGAAAAGAGGGATAAATGTTTGCATATATGATGTAATGCAATGAAGTTCCTAAAATTGATGGAAAAATGTTAAAAAAATTAAAAAAAAGGGGGGTCTCGAACTAAAAATTCTCTGTGACCTAATGGAAGTGAAATTGTAGGTTAGACCTCTGCTCTGCTCTATACCAAAGAGCACTGACAGTGACAGTGAAGTCTCTCGAGCTTTGGCATACTTCGGATTAAGTGCCCAGGGTGAAAGATCGTGCATATCGAGTGATTATCTTATGATTTAGGGACAGAGTGGGATGAACCTTTACAACCATATAAAAATTAGAAGTAATTAAAAACATTCCTGCCTGCGTGAAAAGGTAATGAAAGTTCAATACCGTGGGAAAAAACTCAATATGCGTGCGTTAGAGGTAAAAAGTCGGTCAGCGCAGCAGAGAGCCGCTGTGAGTGCCCGTGAAGGAATTGTAGGTGTGATGTTTGATCCTGGAGTACCTTTTGCTTTTAGGAAGATATAGAGGGCCAAGATCCTCGGCTTTTAAACGGTTTTTCCGTTTTCTTACATAAAGAACAGTATACTGTATTGAGATAAGGAGAATCGCATATGGATCAACAATCATTTCATACACAAAAAAAACGAAGTGATGCATAACCAAATTACACATGTGAATATATAAAGGGATTACGAAAATGATAAAAAAGTTTATATATAATATAAAATGCATAAATGAATATTTTATTTCTCTAAATATTAAAAAAAAGTATATATATATATATATATATATATATATACACACATATATATATATATATATATATATATATATATATATATATATAAAAAAGACAAACAAAACTTTAATTTATGGATGTACATAAAAATGGAATTAGATTAACAGTTGTATAAAAAGGACATCACAATTATATATGTTTATATCAAGAATTTTAACTTAAAATCTTGGATTAAAAAGGCCTGTGTTTAAGAGAACAAGTCTGTCCCCTCGTTTAAACCAGCAGGTTTGAGGGTGTTTAGTTTGTGGATCCAGAATGTCTCCTTTTTACTTAGGGTATCTATTCTGTTAGGGTTGTTAGGAGGAATGTGTTCAATAGGCGTGATTTTAAATGGTCCTATTGTGCACCGATGCACAATGCCTAGATAGTCCGTGCAACATGTAACCAATTTTTACGTTATGCCTATGGGAGTTTAGCCGGTTATGCAGTTCCTGGCTGGTTCTCCCTATGCATTGCTTACCGCAATTAAAATCTATTAGGTAGATTACATAATCCGACTGGCAAGTGAGGTGACTTTTTATGGGGAAATTTTCCGAACCTTTAGAAGAACAAAAAATGTTCTTCTATGATGTATATTTCTGCAGCAGCTGCAATTTCTTGTGCCACATTTATACGATCCTGATAATGCGGTTATGTTATTAGTTATAGGAAGTTTCCTCAACCTGCTAGGGGCTATTATGTTTTTTTATAGTGGGAGCCCTTCTAAAAGTAACCCCAGTCTCCATGGGTAAAAATTTTTTTTATAACCGGATCATTGAGTAATATCTCCCAATGCTGAGTGAGAATCTTTTTAATTGCTATGTTGTCACTACTATAGGTGGTGATAAAATTAAAGGAAAAATTATTCTTATTTTTACTGTTATCATTATTTTTATTGTATTGAGGCCAAGATTTTTTTCGACTTTATTAGATCTTCTTGTTTTAGATTTATGGTGTCCTGATAAGCTTTTTTTAGAGATTTGAGATATTCTTTTTCATCAAAACGGTCTCTCAATGATACGGTCTAATCAGGACACCATAAATCTAAAATAAGGAGATCTATTAAAGTCGAAAAAATATCTGCCCTACAGAGGGGACTACTAACACTAGCTTCCTGTCTGTTCAGTGTAGATAGCCTGAAAAGGATGAAAAGGAGGTGCAGGAGGAGAGGCAAGAGGAGGAAATGATGAATAGTCTTTGTTCTAGTGTGGACATTGAAAGGCTGCCTCTTGGTTGTCTAGCACATATTGCACAGTGCATGTCGTACTGCCTTTCCATAGAACCTTGCATGATATGCGTTTTTACCACCACCAAATACTGGTTGTGCCCCTTTCTTAACCCAAAGTACAAGGAGATATTTCCATCTGTTCTTCCAGTTCATAAAGTACTAATAAAATACAAGGATACCAGAAGGCTATTGTTGACCAGACAATTCCCCTCAGACAATGCACACCAGGTGCAACACAGGCAGGGGCACAATGCTCATGACCTTTTACATTATCATGAAACCATCCCAGCACCAAGGGTCAGCTGTTTGGGGTACTCTGGAAAGGAGGGAGAATTTGATGAAGATGGTGAAGGAGTACCTAGACAACAGTATCTGTGTTCTGCATGATGCCTCAGTGCCATATAACTATTGGGTGTCCAAGCTAGACATGCAGCATGAACTCTGAACGCCTTGGAGGTGCTGGTCTGCCCTGTTCTTAACATATTGTCTGAGTGTGTATTTCGTGCCACCATTATAACAGATAGGAGATAGGAACATCTGCCTGTCACCAGAAAATACAGACATGCTAACTTTTATAAAACTGAACAAGGCCTGGATTTCCCCAGATTTTGCAACACCACTAGATGACAAACCTAAAGTCACCCAAAATGTTCAGTTTAGTAAGATGTACAGTATTAATATGCATCCTTTCCCATGCAAACAAGGGTATCATATTTTTTAGACTATATGATGCACCAAACTATAAGATGCACCCCAAATTTAGATTTGGAAAATAGAAAAAAAATTAAATTGGGGGTCCGTCTTGTGGCCTTATGGTCTGTCTTATAGGTCTAATGTAGCTTACTGGGGTGGTTTGTGGGGTTACAGGAAGACGGCGGCGTCACAACTGAGTCGACGATGGGAGGAAGGGCTGTTGCGGCAGTGCAATGAAAATGCCATTGATCTCCCTGCGACAGACATGATGGAGAACCAAGATCTCAATCTGCACATGCGCCGCCTCCAGTACCATTTTCTTGAAGTCCATTGAGTCCATCGCTGGGAGATCAATTGCGCCTGCCTCGGGCCACCAGTACACCCTCTCCTGCCAGCCCAGGGCCCACAGCATAGTCCCACTTGGGCTGCTGCTGACTTCCTATGACCCCGTTCCATCATCCCCATGCCTTCCTGAGTTCCTACAATTGGCTTATAAGACACACCCAATTTTTTCCCCAATTTTTTGGGGAATAATGCATCTTATATTCTGAAAAATACGATATATGTGTTACGATGTGGCTGGCTGATATGAAATAGATGGTAAATTATCAGACAGTCAGGGTCCACCGTGCAGTGGTATTAAACTGCAGCTGGTAATGAACAGAAATGTAAAGATAACAGCAAATGTACACACTGATAAATTGTACACTGTTGGTCTTAACCTCCACACCTGAACTGTACCACAAAAGCTATACTTACCGCTGTTACTTCACAGCGGCAAAGTGCTGGACTACGCTAGTCTCTGTTAACTCATAGCGATTAGCAAAATAAGAATATATGCAAATGACCAGTTTGCTGTTAACTTATAGTGACTGCTGAAATAATATGATATGAGGAAAATAGACATCTGTTACTTTACAGAAGTCTATGGTAACATACACAGTATGAATAGAACTCAGTGCTAATTGCACTGCACTGTCAGGTCTGAACCAGATTACTCAGTAGGAATAGAGTAAGTGCTAACCACACTGTACAACTAGGTAGAAACTAGGCTTGCTTGTGTGGGATTAGTTCCCTGCCTAACCAGCTGACTGTGTCCCTAACAGGCCCTAGGTAACAGTCCGCTGCACAGCAAGCAACCTGCGGATATACCCAGAGCACGGCGCCTGAACCTAACACCACTTAAGAGAGCACATGCACCAGCAGTCACTGAATGCATGAACCAAGACGACTGAGCACACATGTGCGGGCTCCATGGTTTTATAACCTAGTCACCGCCCACAAGATGGTGATACCCATAGCCAGCCCGAACTTTGGCCAATAGCGCTGCATCATCGGTGATGTCATCCACAACCAGTGGAAAGGAAGCGTGTCATCGGTGACACCACCCTCAGCCAAAGGGAAAGTAGCGTATCAGCGGTGATGTCACACGCCACGAATAAGCTGCTTCCACATGGTGAGTATGCTCATTATGGCCTTTCCTGGACTTAGCCTAGAAACAACATTGTTTTCCTGCACATACCCACTAGCAGCTTTTCAGGACTTAGTGTCAGAACTGTAAAATGTCCTACCCACAGAATTTTCTTCTGCAAGATGACTAGAATGCCGCCGAGGAGGATCGGGAGTGGGAGCAACAGAAGGTGGCGCCAGAGACACGGCAGCACATCGATGTGTAACAATATTTTTGTTTGTTTTCTCTCAGATCCTACTCCTCTTTCTCTACCATGTCTTGATGCTCATGATATATGTATATCTCCCAACGGTCATTTTTTCTGTCCACCCATGTACATAGAGCATATTCTCTACCACTCTAGGAGTGCCACTCCTTACCAAAGGTAACTAAAGATGAGTGGACTCATTGAAGTTTGGTTCAGCGGCTTCATCCGGACTTTAGATAAAGTTTGGTTTGGGACCCTGACTTTCTCTGAACCACAATTAAAGTCACTAACTGGGCAATTCGGGTCTCCACCCACATGTAATCAACCAAAAAACACCTCAAAATGTATGCATGACTGTGCTGTTCTTTTTTGTTTTAGTTACAACTGTTATTTAATGTTTTTCATGCTTGTCTCTGCTGCCATCTACTGGTCAGACCTTTCAGGTCCTCTGTTTCTTTTGTCCAGCCCTTGGGAGTGTCTGCTGACCCTCTTGTATCCCTTCCTGGCATCTTCAGTTCCAGCCAGAGTTTTTGTGAGAATAACACCCCTTATTGGAGCTGCTGGAGGCAAAGTCTTCTGATCTTAGAGGCTTCAGAAACAAGCATCACAAGAGAACCACAATGCCAGGTACTTGGACTACTGTACTCTGCATGTCCTAACCTTTGGAGAAAATATACCACCATTGTTTCATCTCAGCATGTGCATGTTTAACTCTGTAGTGCTCTGGTCATGTCTGCCTCCCCTATAGGAAAACGAAGGTAAGATTCTTACACCATTCCATAACTACGCACCTTCAATCACCTTTAAGTGGGGACAGAACAGTGACACTAGGAAAAACTATGATTCAACAACAAAGAATTGTCCCAAAATCAAGACAATAAAAAGCGATTCATGCTAAAATGTATATATTTTATTAATTAAAATAAGTTGCATATAATAAAACAGAGGAATTTGCTCCTGAGAGGGACCACGAAAAATACCCAGATATTTATATATGTACTAGAAATGGGGTAAAAATAATAAATAATGAATTGGCAACAAATAGACAAGAAATAAATTATGTGCAAAAATGTCATACAATATATAGCATATAATATATAAATTAAGTTTGGAATACTGATCTATGTAAAACAAATTAAATACTGTACTGAGGATATATATTATAAATATTATACAAACCCAACCAATCTACTATCTATACATTGCTAACATTTGCACATACCCTGTTCGAAGATGTAAACACTCCACTTGTGCTGCTATTAAACAAACTACAGACACAGAGAAAAAGATGCAACAAAAATAGCTACCAGGCAAGATATAAAGAGCACTAAGCTGCCAATTTAAACCAGAGTATAAACTCTCCCATTATACAAATAACCCAAGATTATATAATTACCTAATAGGTGACCGTACAAAGCCTGGGTCTGGGTGAACAGGTCCCTACACCCCAACGCCGTTACGCCCTTGCTTCTTCCTTGGTTCTTCTGTCGTTTCACCCCCGGAAGAAGCCAGTGCTAAACGGCGTTGGGGTGGAGCGACCTGTTCACCCAGACCCAGGCTTTGTACGGTCACCTATTAGGTAATTATATAACCTCACAATCCTTAACCTGAGCTCTGTACCTTTTCCAATCATCTGCATAATATGCTCTACAAATCTCTTTTCTTTTTGTGGCGATATACTCTGATTTGTTTTGTGTACAAAACTCTCAAAGGGACATGTTCTGTCTTCTGAGAAGCTGTTAATTTGTCTGGTTGTGGAAAAAGCAGAAGAAGTGCCCAGGGATGTGCTGAGTGCAAACTAGCACTTTAGGAAGCTGCGTCTACATCAAATGCACAGCACGGTCTGAAAGATTAATTGTAAAAAGACTAGAGATGAGCGAACTGGCAGATAACCTGGACCAGCGGGACCCTATCATCTTGTTTAAGAAATCTGGTTCCGGTCTGGAATACTGTCCCAATTTAAGTCTATAGGGACCAGAATTCCAGTGATTAAAAATGGTGGTAGAAGGGATATTAGGGTAAAGATGAGTGAACTTCTGTAGGCTCGAGTTCTGTTCGGTTCGTCGAACGGAGGCCCCGTTCGAGAACCGTTCAATGAATCGTTCGACAAACCTCTCGAAACCCATTGAAAACAATGGGAGGCAAACACAAACACATAAAAACACATTATACATGTACACATACAGTTAATAAACATTGCCATAACACTTACAGGTCCCCGTGACGCGTCCTGCACTCTGTCTCCCACCGCTTTTCCTTTCAATAATCGCTGCATCCTCCCGGTAACCAGCACTGATGATAGGACCTATCGTGACGTCAAAATAGCATGACAAAGAGGAGAAAAAGCATGGACTCAAAAGCACTCAACTTACAGTATATAAATAAAAATTACAAAATGTAATTGATTTTTAGCATAAAAACATTTAAAACCAAAAAAGCCACCATCACAGGAGTTTTTTGCCCCCCAAAAAAATGACGTGGGCTTCGCCATGTTTTTGTATGCTAGCCAAGTACAGCAGGCAGCTACGGGCTGCCCCCAACCCCCAGCTGCCTATTTGTACCCGGCTTCGAACCAAATATATAGGAAAGCCCTTTTTTTTTTTTAATTACTTCATGAATTTCATGAAATAATTAAAAAAAAAAAATGACGTGGGCTTCGCCCATTTTTTGTGTCCAGCCAGGTACAACTAGCCAGCTGGGGATTGGAATCCACAGCTCAGGGTGCCCATGCTTTCTGGACACCCCTGCTGTGAATTGCAGTCCGCAGCCGCCCCAGGAAATGGCGCTTTCATAGAAGCGCCATCTTCTGGCGCTGTATCCAACTCTTCCAGCTGCCCTGGTAACAGGTGGCTTGCTGGGTAATAATGGGATTAGGGCTAGCTGTATATTATCAACTGGCCCTAAGCCTGAATTTCATGGTGTCACGCCAATATTAGACATGGCCACTAGTGATGAGCGAGTACTAAAAAGCTCGGGTGCTCGAAGCTCGGGCCGAGCCTCCCAAGATACTCGTGTACTCGGCCCGAGCAACGAGCCCAATGTTATCCTATGGGAGACCCGAGTATTTTTGTGAAATGACCTCCCGGCAGCATGGAGAAACCCTAAAAATGGCACAAAAGTCTCAGAAGAGTGCTCAAATGACATGGCAACAGCATGGGGAAGACCCCTTGAAGCATTTATCACTCAAAAGTCACAGCTGTGAACAATTTTGTCCGCGTTTTACGCCATTTTTACGGACTCACCAGAAAACCTTCCAAAATGACCCCAAAATGATTTTTCATGGCAGAAATGTTAAGGGCACATACCCAATAGTGAGATAGAGCTGGTGTATGTTACTTTTTGAGATTAATACATGAAAGATTTTACGTGAAAACATTGTGTGGCACTCCGATGTCCCTGAGAAGAGACGTACATGAAGGCCTCTTGAGTCTAATGTGCCCATTTTGAGGAAGTGAGTCTTTGTAGTATTTTCCTTTGCCAGGGCAGTCCAAAATTGTGAGGTTCACCAATGTCCCTGGATAGAGACGTGCATGATGGCCTGTAAACCTGAAGTGCCCATTGTAAGGAAGTGGGTCTATTTTAGTATAGCCCTTTGCCAGGGCAGCCAAAAATTGGGAGGCTCCACATTGTCCCTGGATAGAGACGTGCATGATGGCCTGTAAACCTGAAGTGCCCATTGTAAGGAAGTGGGTCTATTTCAGTATAGCCCTTTGCCAGGGCAGCCAAAAATTGGGAGGCTCCACATTGTCCCTGGATAGAGACGTGCATGATGGCCTGTAAACCTGAAGTGCCCATTGTAAGGAAGTGGGTCTATTTCAGTATAGCCCTTTGCCAGGGCAGCCAAAAATTGGGAGGCTCCACATTGTCCCTGGATAGAGACGTGCATGATGGCCTGTAAACCTGAAGTGCCCATTGTAAGGAAGTGGGTCTATTTCAGTATAGCCCTTTGCCAGGGCAGCCAAAAATTGGGAGGCTCCACATTGTCCCTGGATAGAGACGTGCATGATGGCCTGTAAACCTGAAGTGCCCATTGTAAGGAAGTGGGTCTATTTCAGTATAGCCCTTTGCCAGGGCAGCCAAAAATTGGGAGGCTCCACATTGTCCCTGGATAGAGACGTGCATGATGGCCTGTAAACCTGAAGTGCCCATTGTAAGGAAGTGGGTCTATTTCAGTATAGCCCTTTGCCAGGGCAGCCAAAAATTGGGAGGCTCCACATTGTCCCTGGATAGAGACGTGCATGATGGCCTGTAAACCTGAAGTGCCCATTGTAAGGAAGTGGGTCTATTTTAGTATAGCCCTTTGCCAGGGCAGCCAAAAATTGGGAGGCTCCACATTGTCCCTGGATAGAGACGTGCATGATGGCCTGTAAACCTGAAGTGCCCATTGTAAGGAAGTGGGTCTATTTCAGTATAGCCCTTTGCCAGGGCAGCCAAAAATTGGGAGGCTCCACATTGTCCCTGGATAGAGACGTGCATGATGGCCTGTAAACCTGAAGTGCCCATTGTAAGGAAGTGGGTCTATTTCAGTATAGCCCTTTGCCAGGGCAGCCAAAAATTGGGAGGCTCCACATTGTCCCTGGATAGAGACGTGCATGATGGCCTGTAAACCTGAAGTGCCCATTGTAAGGAAGTGGGTCTATTTTAGTATAGCCCTTTGCCAGGGCAGCCAAAAATTGGGAGGCTCCACATTGTCCCTGGATAGAGACGTGCATGATGGCCTGTAAACCTGAAGTGCCCATTGTAAGGAAGTGGGTCTATTTTAGTATAGCCCTTTGCCAGGGCAGCCAAAAATTGGGAGGCTCCACATTGTCCCTGGATAGAGACGTGCATGATGGCCTGTAAACCTGAAGTGCCCATTGTAAGGAAGTGGGTCTATTTCAGTATAGCCCTTTGCCAGGGCAGCCAAAAATTGGGAGGCTCCACATTGTCCCTGGATAGAGACGTGCATGATGGCCTGTAAACCTGAAGTGCCCATTGTAAGGAAGTGGGTCTATTTTAGTATAGCCCTTTGCCAGGGCAGCCAAAAATTGGGAGGCTCCACATTGTCCCTGGATAGAGACGTGCATGATGGCCTGTAAACCTGAAGTGCCCATTGTAAGGAAGTGGGTCTATTTTAGTATAGCCCTTTGCCAGGGCAGCCAAAAATTGGGAGGCTCCACATTGTCCCTGGATAGAGACGTGCATGATGGCCTGTAAACCTGAAGTGCCCATTGTAAGGAAGTGGGTCTATTTTAGTATAGCCCTTTGCCAGGGCAGCCAAAAATTGGGAGGCTCCACATTGTCCCTGGATAGAGACGTGCATGATGGCCTGTAAACCTGAAGTGCCCATTGTAAGGAAGTGGGTCTATTTCAGTATAGCCCTTTGCCAGGGCAGCCAAAAATTGGGAGGCTCCACATTGTCCCTGGATAGAGACGTGCATGATGGCCTGTAAACCTGAAGTGCCCATTGTAAGGAAGTGGGTCTATTTTAGTATAGCCCTTTGCCAGGGCAGCCAAAAATTGGGAGGCTCCACATTGTCCCTGGATAGAGACGTGCATGATGGCCTGTAAACCTGAAGTGCCCATTGTAAGGAAGTGGGTCTATTTTAGTATAGCCCTTTGCCAGGGCAGCCAAAAATTGGGAGGCTCCACATTGTCCCTGGATAGAGACGTGCATGATGGCCTGTAAACCTGAAGTGCCCATTGTAAGGAAGTGGGTCTATTTCAGTATAGCCCTTTGCCAGGGCAGCCAAAAATTGGGAGGCTCCACATTGTCCCTGGATAGAGACGTGCATGATGGCCTGTAAACCTGAAGTGCCCATTGTAAGGAAGTGGGTCTATTTTAGTATAGCCCTTTGCCAGGGCAGCCAAAAATTGGGAGGCTCCACATTGTCCCTGGATAGAGACGTGCATGATGGCCTGTAAACCTGAAGTGCCCATTGTAAGGAAGTGGGTCTATTTCAGTATAGCCCTTTGCCAGGGCAGCCAAAAATTGGGAGGCTCCACATTGTCCCTGGATAGAGACGTGCATGATGGCCTGTAAACCTGAAGTGCCCATTGTAAGGAAGTGGGTCTATTTCAGTATAGCCCTTTGCCAGGGCAGCCAAAAATTGGGAGGCTCCACATTGTCCCTGGATAGAGACGTGCATGATGGCCTGTAAACCTGAAGTGCCCATTGTAAGGAAGTGGGTCTATTTCAGTATAGCCCTTTGCCAGGGCAGCCAAAAATTGGGAGGCTCCACATTGTCCCTGGGTAGAGACGTGCATGATGGCCTCAAAACATTAAGTGTCCATTTTAAGGAAGTGGGTCTATTTCAGTATAGCCCTTTGCCAGGGCAGCCAAAAATTGGGAGGCTCCACATTGTCCCTGGATAGAGACGTGCATGATGGCCTGTAAACCTGAAGTGCCCATTGTAAGGAAGTGGGTCTATTTCAGTATAGCCCTTTGCCAGGGCAGCCAAAAATTGGGAGGCTCCACATTGTCCCTGGGTAGAGACGTGCATGATGGCCTCAAAACATTAAGTGTCCATTTTAAGGAAGTGGGTCTATTTCAGTATAGCCCTTTGCCAGGGCAGCCAAAAATTGGGAGGCTCCACATTGTCCCTGGATAGAGACGTGCATGATGGCCTGTAAACCTGAAGTGCCCATTGTAAGGAAGTGGGTGTATTTCAGTATAGCCCTTAGGCAGGGCAGCCAAAAATTGGGAGGCTCCACGTTGTCCCTGGGTAGAGACGTGCATGAGGGCCTCAAAACATTGTTCCCATTGCAAAGGAGCGGGTCTCCTGTCGTTGTAATGTCCATTCTGCAAAGAATGGGCGAAAAAATTTACCACTGGGGGTATACCTGAAACAAAGACCTAACTATTGTAACGGTCATCATGATGGCGCATGAGGAGAAGGAGGAGCAGTCCAGCGATTATCCAAAGTCGAGAAGTGTACCCATGGGTGAGTGGAGGTACATGGCAAACTTTAAACTCCGCTCTCATTTGCTGGTGGTGTGGTGAAGTCTGGCCCAATCCAACCCTTGTTCATCTTTATCAGAGTCAGCCTGTCAGCATTTTCAGTTGACAGGCGGGTGCGTTTATCTGTAATGATTCCACCTGCGGCACTAAAAACACGCTCTGACAAAACGCTAGCAGCAGGGCAGGCCAGGACTTCCAAGGCGTAGAGAGCCAATTCATGCCACGTGTCCAGCTTGGATACCCAATAATTGTAAGGCACAGAGGAATGTCGGAGTACAGTTGTTCGATCTGCAAGGTACTCCTTCAGCATCTGGGCAAACTTAGGATTTCTTGTGGCACTACCCCGCACCTCAGGGGCTGTGGTACGTGAGGGGCTGAGAAAACTGTCCCACATCTTAAAGACTGTTCCCCTACCTCTGGCGGATTGGACTTGTGCCTCTCTCGGCTGTACGCCTCGGTTGTCCACTGATTCCTGACCTATGCCGCTAGCGTTTTGTGAGGGGAATGCTTTGCCTACTTCCGTGAGTATGGCCTTCCGAAACTGCTGCATTTTGGTTGACCTCTCCTCCACGGGAATAAGAGACAAAAAGTTCTCCTTGTAGCGTGGGTCTAACAGTGTTACCAACCAGTAATGATTGTCGGCCAAGATGTTCTTAACGCGAGGGTCACGAGACAGGCAGCTTACCATAAAGTCAGCCATGTGCGCCAGACTCTTAACAGCCAGGACTTCAGTAGCCTGACCAACAAGATGACTGAACATGCTGTCCTCCTCCTCCTCCTCCTCCTCCTCCTCATCTACCCTGTCCTCTGGCCAGCCACGCTGAATCGAGGATATGACTGGTGTGCATGTCATATCCTCAATTTGGCCGGAGAGTTGCTCCATGTCTTCATCCTCCTCCTCGTCATAGTCCTCCACTGCACGTTGTGATGAGACGAGGCTGGGCTGTGTGTTATCACCCACACCCACTACTGTTTCTTGCTGCAACTCATCGCGCTCCGCCTGCAATGCATCATGTTTGTTTTTCAGCAGGGACCGTTTTAGAAGGCAGAGTAGCGGTATGGTGACGCTAATAATGGCGTCATCACCACTCACCATCTTGGTGGAGTCCTCAAAGTTTTGGAGGATGGTACATAGGTCTGACATCCATCTCCACTCCTCAGGTGTTATGTGTGGAGTTTGACCCATTTCCCGACGGCTTAGGTGATGCAGGTACTCAACAACTGCCCTCTTCTGCTCACATATCCTGACCAACATGTGCAGAGTTGAATTCCAACGCGTGGGGACATCACACACCAGTCTGTGAGCCGGAAGATGCAAACGGCGCTGAAAGCCGGCAAGGCCGGCTGAAGCAGTAGGTGACTTTCGAAAATGTGCAGACAGGCGGCGAACTTTTACCAGCAGATCAGACAGCTCTGGGTATGACTTTATAAACCGCTGAACCACGAGGTTGAGCACATGGGCCACGCATGGAACATGTGTCAGCTGGCCTCGCCTCAAAGCCGCCACCAGGTTCCGGCCATTGTCACAAACGACCTTTCCTGGCTTTAGGTTCAGAGGTGTGAGCCAGTGATCTGCCTGCTGTTTCAGAGCTGTCCACAGCTCTTCTGCATTGTGGGGTTTGTCACCTATGCAGATTAGCTTCAGCACAGCCTGTTGCCGCTTCGCCGAGGCAGTGCTGCAGTGCTTCCAGCTTGTGACTGGTGTGGAGGGCACAGTGGATGAGGATGCGCAGGAGGAGGAGGAGGCTGAAGAGCATGACATTCCGGAGCTGTAGAGTGTGGGTGAAACACTGACTGAGGTAGGGCCTGCAAACCTTGGTGTGGGAAGGACGTGTTCCGTCCCTCGCTCAGACTGGGTCCCAGCTTCCACAATATTAACCCAGTGTGCCGTCAACGAGATGTAGCGGCCTTGCCCACAAGCACTTGTCCACGTGTCTGTGGTTAGGTGGACCTTGGGTGAAACAGCGTTGTTCAGGGCACGTGTGATGTTTTGTGACACGTGGTTATGCAACGCGGGGACGGCACACCGGGAGAAATAGTGGCGGCTGGGGACCGAGTAACGTGGGACAGCTGCCGCCATCAGGTCACGGAATGCTTCTGTCTCCACCAGCCTAAAAGGCAACATTTCCAGCGCAAGCAGTCGCGAAATGTTAGCATTTAGAACTGTGGCATGTGGGGTGTTGGCAGTGTATTTGCGCCTGCGTTCAAAGGTTTGCTGAATGGATAACTGAACGCTGCGCTGGGACAAGGACGTGCTTGATGATGGTGTTCTTTCTGCGTAGGCAACTGCAGGTGCAGGAGTGGAGGAGGCTTGTTCGCAGGCAGCATGGACAGAGGATTGGCTCGCATGCACAACCAGCGAAGACGTAGCAGTGACATCAGCAAGCACTGCTCCTCGACTCTGTTGTACTTCCCACAAAGTCGGGTGCTTGGCTGACATGTGCCTGATCATGCTGGTGGTGGTCAGGCTGCTAGTTTTGGTACCCCTGCTGATGCTGGCACGGCAGGTGTTGCAAATGGCCTTTTTTGAATCATCTGGATCCAACTTAAAAAACTGCCAGACTCGGGAAGACCTAACATTTGTACAGGCACCTTGTGTCGTCGTGTTGTTCCGGGGAACGGTTGCCTGACTTCTGCCTGGGGCCACCACCCTGCTTCTTACTGCCTGTTGTGATGCTACGCCTCCCTCCCCCTGTGCACTGCTGTCCTCGCTCTGCATATCCTCCTGCCAGGTTGGGTCAGTTACTGGATCATCCACCACGTCGTCTTCCTCTTCCGCACCCTGCTCCTCCTCCTGACTTGCTGACAATTGTGTCTCATCATCGTCCACCACTTGTTGAGACACGTTGCCAACTTCGTGAGAACGTGGCTGCTCAAATATTTGGCCATCTGTACAGACGATCTCCTCATGACCCACTTCAATATGAGCTGGCGAGAGGCCAGAATGTGTGAATGGAAACGTGAACAGCTCTTCCGAGTGTCCAAGTGTGGGATCATTAATGTCCGAGGAGGACGTGTACTCAGCCTGGTGGTAGGAAGGAGGATCAGGTTCAGAAATGTGCAGTGCAGTATCACGGCTACTGACACTTGACCGTGTGGAAGACAGAGTGTTTGTGGTGGTGCCAATCTGACTGGAAGCATTATCCGCTATCCAACTAACAACCTGTTGACACTGGTCTTGGTTCAAGAGCGGTGTACTGCTGCGGTCCCCAAGAATTTGGGACAGGACGTGCGAGCGACTAGATGTGGCCCTTTGTTGTGGCGAAATTAGAGCTTGCCCACGACCTCGGCCTCTGCCTGCACCACCATCACGTCCACTTCCTTGTTCCTTGCCAATGCCCTTGCGCATTTTGCAATGCTGTGCACTGCTGACGTGTATATTCACTACTTGTGCGTTATATCAAAGTTTCTGGAAATTGCACACAAGTGCACCTGTACGCTGCCACCGACAGGCACACACGTGCGGTTTTTAAATGCAAGCACGGACGCACTAAGAACCTAACACAGGTTTTAGGAGCAAAAATTAAGAACTCTGACACTATCAGCCACTGCTGACTGACGTGTATTATACACTACACTTGTGCGTTATATAATAGTTTGGTAAAAACGCACACCAGTGCACCTGTACGCTGCCACCAACAGGCACACACGTGCGGTTTTAAAAACCAAGCACGGACGCAATAATAACCTAACACAGGTTTTAGGAGCAAAAATTAAGAACTCTGACACTATCAGCCACTGCTGACTGACGTGTATTATACACTACACTTGTGCGTTATATAATAGTTTGGTAAACGCACACCAGTGCACCTGTACGCTGCCACCAACAGGCACACACGTGCGGTTTTAAAAACCAAGCACGGACGCAATAATAACCTAACACAGGTTTTAGGAGCAAAAATTAAGAACTCTGACACTATCAGCCACTGCTGACTGACGTGTATTATACACTACACTTGTGCGTTATATAATAGTTTGGTAAACGCACACCAGTGCACCTGTACGCTGCCACCAACAGGCACACACGTGCGGTTTTAAAAACCAAGCACGGACGCAATAATAACCTAACACAGGTTTTAGGAGCAAAAATTAAGAACTCTGACACTATCAGCCACTGCTGACTGACGTGTATTATACACTACACTTGTGCGTTATATAATAGTTTGGTAAACGCACACCAGTGCACCTGTACGCTGCCACCAACAGGCACACACGTGCGGTTTTAAAAACCAAGCACGGACGCAATAATAACCTAACACAGGTTTTAGGAGCAAAAATTAAGAACTCTGACACTATCAGCCACTGCTGACTGACGTGTATTATACACTACACTTGTGCGTTATATAATAGTTTGGTAAAAACGCACACCAGTGCACCTGTACGCTGCCACCAACAGGCACACACGTGCGGTTTTAAAAACCAAGCACGGACGCACTAAGAACCTAACACAGGTTTTAGGAGCAAAAATTAAGAACTCTGACACTATCAGCCACTGCTGACTGACGTGTATTATACACTACACTTGTGCGTTATATAATAGTTTGGTAAACGCACACCAGTGCACCTGTACGCTGCCACCAACAGGCACACACGTGCGGTTTTAAAAACCAAGCACGGACGCAATAATAACCTAACACAGGTTTTAGGAGCAAAAATTAAGAACTCTGACACTATCAGCCACTGCTGACTGACGTGTATTATACACTACACTTGTGCGTTATATAATAGTTTGGTAAACGCACACCAGTGCACCTGTACGCTGCCACCAACAGGCACACACGTGCGGTTTTAAAAACCAAGCACGGACGCAATAATAACCTAACACAGGTTTTAGGAGCAAAAATTAAGAACTCTGACACTATCAGCCACTGCTGACTGACGTGTATTATACACTACACTTGTGCGTTATATAATAGTTTGGTAAACGCACACCAGTGCACCTGTACGCTGCCACCAACAGGCACACACGTGCGGTTTTAAAAACCAAGCACGGACGCAATAATAACCTAACACAGGTTTTAGGAGCAAAAATTAAGAACTCTGACACTATCAGCCACTGCTGACTGACGTGTATTATACACTACACTTGTGCGTTATATAATAGTTTGGTAAACGCACACCAGTGCACCTGTACGCTGCCACCAACAGGCACACACGTGCGGTTTTAAAAACCAAGCACGGACGCAATAATAACCTAACACAGGTTTTAGGAGCAAAAATTAAGAACTCTGACACTATCAGCCACTGCTGACTGACGTGTATTATACACTACACTTGTGCGTTATATAATAGTTTGGTAAAAACGCACACCAGTGCACCTGTACGCTGCCACCAACAGGCACACACGTGCGGTTTTAAAAACCAAGCACGGACGCACTAAGAACCTAACACAGGTTTTAGGAGCAAAAATTAAGAACTCTGACACTATCAGCCACTGCTGACTGACGTGTATTATACACTACACTTGTGCGTTATATAATAGTTTGGTAAACGCACACCAGTGCACCTGTACGCTGCCACCAACAGGCACACACGTGCGGTTTTAAAAACCAAGCACGGACGCAATAATAACCTAACACAGGTTTTAGGAGCAAAAATTAAGAACTCTGACACTATCAGCCACTGCTGACTGACGTGTATTATACACTACACTTGTGCGTTATATAATAGTTTGGTAAACGCACACCAGTGCACCTGTACGCTGCCACCAACAGGCACACACGTGCGGTTTTAAAAACCAAGCACGGACGCAATAATAACCTAACACAGGTTTTAGGAGCAAAAATTAAGAACTCTGACACTATCAGCCACTGCTGACTGACGTGTATTATACACTACACTTGTGCGTTATATAATAGTTTGGTAAACGCACACCAGTGCACCTGTACGCTGCCACCAACAGGCACACACGTGCGGTTTTAAAAACCAAGCACGGACGCAATAATAACCTAACACAGGTTTTAGGAGCAAAAATTAAGAACTCTGACACTATCAGCCACTGCTGACTGACGTGTATTATACACTACACTTGTGCGTTATATAATAGTTTGGTAAACGCACACCAGTGCACCTGTACGCTGCCACCAACAGGCACACACGTGCGGTTTTAAAAACCAAGCACGGACGCAATAATAACCTAACACAGGTTTTAGGAGCAAAAATTAAGAACTCTGACACTATCAGCCACTGCTGACTGACGTGTATTATACACTACACTTGTGCGTTATATAATAGTTTGGTAAACGCACACCAGTGCACCTGTACGCTGCCACCAACAGGCACACACGTGCGGTTTTAAAAACCAAGCACGGACGCAATAATAACCTACTAACAGGTTTTTTTGGGGAGCGACAATTACAGTACAGACAAGTCAGACACTATCTGGACTGTTTTACACTGTGTACACCAGCCCCAGATATGAAGGCTGGTATACGGTCACCACTACCCTGCCTGCCTGCCTGCCTGTATACTGCTACAATAGTCCTGACAAGGACTCTTTTGGTCACTAGCCTGTATTCAGACCTGGCTATACCCTGCCTGTATATAGCAACAATAGTCCTGAGAAGGACTCTGCTACTGTACGCCGACCTGGCTATACCCTGCCTGCCTGTATACAACTAGAATAGTCCTGAGAAGGACTTTTGGTCACACTGTTTGCAGCCCTGCAACTGAAAAAGCTATAAAGGGCCGCAAAGCTTTCCCTGAATCAGCGACACTCTCCCTACACTCACTGTCAGAATAGCTGTGAGCAGAGCACAGCGCGCCGGCCTATATAAAGGCTCGGTGACGCTGTGCAGGCCGGCCAATCACTGCAATTCCACAACTAACAGGGCTGTGGCATTGCAGTGGTCTGCCAGCCAATCCCTGCATGAGGGCTGGCTCTCAAAAGAGCGCCAACATGCAGAAATGAAGACCACGAGTAAAGCACGAGTATCGCGAGATTACTCGGTCCCCGCCGAGCAGCCCGAGTACAGTGATACTCGTGCGAGTACCGAGTAGTGACAAGCATGCTCGCTCATCACTAATGGCCACCATGAATTTCTAGTACAGATGAAAAAAACATAACACAGAAAAAGATTTTTATCAGAAATAAAACACAACACAATTAGGAACCCCATCTTTATTGAAATAACGAACCCCCCTCCGCAGTAATCCTGGGTCAAGGGTCCCGAGCCGTCCAATGAGGATCCAATATCATCTGATTGGTTTGCTGGAAGGCAAAGTGATCAGATGATGTTTCAGGTTCAAGGACCTGAATCACATGACATAGCAGCTGATTGTATTAACGGCTTTTATATAATCAGCTGATGCATCAGTGAAAAAAACCCCCAAAAAACTACACACTTCTGAGCAGACTCCTGTCCGACAGCATCAGCTAATAGTTTAGCCGGCCGGGCGGTAAAAAGCCGGCCTCAACGCTTGACTTATAGTGTCAGCTGATTCCGTCAGGTGAGCGCATCAGCTGATCATCGCCAAGTGTGAGAGAGAAAAGGGAAAGAGAGAAAGAGAGAGTGAAAGAGAGAAAGAGAGAGATAAAATAAAAAAAATCTTTACCGACACAGCCAGGACTTGAACTCGTGAAGTTATGCTTCTTAGGTGAGCGCTCTATCCATTCAGCCACTGGCTTCAATGAAGAACAAAGGCAGATTTCGCTATCTTGAGGTCTGCAAAGCAGACTGAAGTCTGAGGTGACAGCGCGATTCTCTTCATGTGCTACGTAGAGAAGACACAGAGCACTCGTGTTCTGTAGCAGAGCTGACAGTGTCGTGTGGATTACTTCGGACCTGGAGGGGTATTTGGGAATTTTAATAAAATGGTGAATAGGATTTTTTTTGTATTTTATTCCAAATAAAGGATTTTTTGCTGTGTGTGTTTCTTTACTTTCACTTACAGTTTAATCATGGAAGGTATCTCGAGGAGACGCCTGTCATGATTAACCATGTTATTACCTCGATTGCCACCACACCAGGGCAATTCGGCATGAACTGTGTGGAGTCCCGGGACTGTCGCATCTAATGGTTGCAGCAATTTCGGGCGGCTGCTGGGTAATATTGTTACGGTGGTGGGCTCCCGATAACGCGGTGCTCTCCATCCTGACAATACCAGCCTCCAGCGGTTTGGCTTTATCCTGGCTTGTATCAAATATGGGAGGAACCACATTTTATTTTTGCACATAGCCTTACTGTGAAAAGCCACATTTTTGGTGCTTGAACCGATCTCGAACGTAACTCGAACTGTCTCGAACACCCCCCAAAATCACTCGAACATGAAATTGGCGAACCTCGAGCCTCGAACATCGCTCATCTATAATTAGGATAGGAGCGAGCACACTGCACTTACAAAGGCTCTGTTATGGCAGTACACTGTTTCCAGGTCGTGCTTTCACTTCTGGAGCAGCTAATTAACATTTACTGAATATGTACTGCTTTTCCCACCCACTGACGCCTGTGATTAGTGGCAGTCAGACGTGTCCCAACACTGAGTATCAGCGTGTCAGCTGACTGCTACAGACACTATGTGCATCTGTATCATAGGCCAGGATTACTCTGGAGTAGGGCATCCGATGTGAGAGCATCGGATGCGATATGCTAATGACCCTCTGCTCAAGCTCTGCTCTGAGCCTGAGCTGAGTGTCATGTGACTGTGATCCGATCATGTGATCGGATTACAGCTGCCAAGGAGAGGGAGGAATTATTCCCTCCATCTCCTCTATAGTCAGCTTGTACGTATATCGCACTGCACTTGGATGTCATCCGAGTGCAGTCCAATATTCCTCTCGCACTAACAGTCTTGTATGGATGCGAGTGATAAAAGACTTGCAGACATTTAAAGCATCCTGCGATTTTTTTCCTCAGTCTGATTAGAGATTAGAGCTGAGGAAAAACTCGCAGATGTGAGCTGCAGCATTGTTTTAAATGGGGCCGAGTGCAATGCGAGATTTTCTCCCATTGCACTCGTGCGAGTCATATGTCAGTTTGACTTTACCCGTACAGTAAAAATAATTAAAAAAGATTGGTGTAGGGTCCCCCATATTATCATACCTAGCACAGATAAAGCCCATGGCTAAGGGCTGCAGCCCCAAGCCCTGCGCATATCTTGGCTGTGTATCAAAATAAAAAGCACTGCATGCGGCTTTTTATCAATTATTTAAATATATAATAAAAAAAACAGCGGGCGATCACTACCAATTTTGATACCAAGCCAAGATAAAGGCCGAAAGGCTGACAGCTGAGGGCTGGTCTTCTCAGACTGGATAGGGCCATGGTTATTGGCCGAGCCCCCAGCCTAAAAATAGCAACTTGCAGCCACCTAGGATTATCGCATCCATCAGATACGACAAGTCCGGCACTTTACCCTGCTCTTTCCGATTGCCCTGGTGTGGTGGCAATCTGGGTAATAAGGCGTTAATTGCAGCCCACAGTAGCCATTAAGTCCTAGATTATTAATGGCAGCCGTCTATGAAACATCCCCATCACTAATCTGTAAGTGAAAATAAATAAACACAGACACCAAAGAAAATCCTTTATTTGAAATAAAACACAAAACACCCTCTTTCACTACTTAATTAACCCTCTAAACAACTAACTCAAACACTTTTCTTAATTTGCACAGGGCACTAATAATGTGTATCCTAAATAAAAAATACCCTTAAAATTATTTTTCTATTAAATAGTATTAAAAAATCCCATTATGTGTGAAATTAGTGAACATTTTTCTATAGGTGCTCAGAAGAAGGGAGAAGGTATTGCTGACCCTGTGTGAGTCACTCCCTCCTGTGCACTCTAGTTGATGTAATGGCATCCCCCCTCACCGTAGATTTACCCTACCAGTCCCTGTATAACCCTGCCGGAAAAAAGTGCGGTGTCTACTAAGGTGCTGTAGTGATATAATAAAGTACACTGTGCTCAATAACAAACAATATTATTATGATCGATAGATACAGGTAGGTACAATTAGAGGGTACTCATCACTTTCCAAGCAAATGATAGAGATGAAAATGTAAATCTGGAGCCTCTCATGGACAAGGAAAACCTCAACACATTTCCCCTTTTCTTTGTTTCATCAGTAGGTTGATTTAAATGCCCTATTCTATGGGCTAGTCGCCATGATGTTCCTAAATAGCATAAGCAACATTTTTAATGTTTCCTGTTATATAGGAAAGTTCTAAAATATTCACCAGACATATAATCTATACTACTTACTCAGTAGTTGATCCTGGAGGAGCCAGCTACCAGAATGGTGACCGGCAATGGATCCGGCTACCAGCACAATGGCCTTGCTTCAGATAGAGGTGATATCAAAAGGATGGTGGCATAATCCCCAACTTTAAAGGAGTGAACAGCCCCTCCCCTCATTCAGGATCATGCCTTGCACCTGCCTCAAAGATTCCGTCCCCAAATAATTAAGGAAACTATGCATGAAAGTTCATGCTAACCGATTTAGGCTGGCTTCACATGAGCGTTTTTCTGCCGGTCGGCAGAAAAACGCAAACTGCAGGTTGCTGGATCCGTTGTCAGCTCAATGCAATGTCAATGGACTTGCGGCAATATGCGTTTGCATGCGGTAGTGTCTGGATCCGGTGAATTGCAGTTTTTTACCATGTTTCAAAAACGCAATATGTAGCGTTTTTTTGCCTCTGTCCGAAAACTACAGCTGACCAGATCCTGTACATTGCAGCACTAGCTTCAATGCATTTCAACGGGCGCCGGATCTTGTTTACTCACTTGCGGTTGTATGCGGTTGGAATGATCCTTTTTTGCCGTTGAAAACATGGTCAGAAGCACATAGTTTTCTTTCAAATTCTTTATTTAAACATAAAATCTATAATATACATTTATATATTTATTAATAAATGTATATTTTTCAAAATAGAAATGTTAAGGTGTATATATATATATATATATATATACTGTATATATATATATATATATATATATATATATATATATATATATATATATATATATATATATATATATATGTATATATATTTAGAATCCTCTATATGTCTATATTTATATTTAACATTATATCTATCAATATTCATCTACCTTCATCTATCTATCTATAGCAATCTATCAAACTTTCCATTTTTTTTTTTTTTTTTTAAATTTAAAATCAACCTATCTATCTACCGATCTATATATATTTCTTTCCAGAATCTTGCTCACTTCCTATATATATATATATATATATATATATATATATATTTCTATGCATCTATCTATCTATCTATCTATCTATCTATGTTTTTCTCTCTCTCGATCTATATATCTTTGTATCTCTTCATTAGCTAACTATTGGTTTAGCTAACTATTTTATTTTTTGTTTTAATTTAAAGTCTCTATTCTCTCTCTGTCCATGTCGGTCTCTCACTTTCCCCCCTCTCTCATACTCACCGATCCCCGATCACCGGCGCGGCACTGTACGGCATTCACACTGCTCTGGCGGCTTCTCCACTTTTGAAAAAGACGGCCGCACATTATTCAATCTCGTATTCCCTGCTTTCCCCGCCCACAGGTGCCTATGATTGGTTGCAGTCAGACACGCCCCCATGATGAGTGACAGCTGTCTCACTGCAACCAATCACAGCTGCCGGTGGGCGGGTCTATATCATGAAGTTAAATAAATAAATAATTTAAAAAAAAGACTTGCGGTTCCCCCTAATTTTGATACCAGCCAGGGTAAAGCCACACAGCTGAAGGCTGGAATTCTCAGGATGGGGAGCCCCACATTATGGGGAGCCTCCCAGCCTAACAATATCAGCCAGCAGCCACCCGGAATTGCAGTATCCATTAGATGCGACAGTCCCGGAACTGTACCCGGCTCATCCCGAATTGCCATGGTGCGTTGGCAATCGGGGTAATAAGGAGTTAATGGCAGCAGCCCATAGCTGCCACTAAGTCCAAGATTAATCATGACAGATGACTCCCCAAGATACCTTCCATGATTAACCTGTTAGTTATAGAAAATAAATACGCACATCCAAAAAATCCTTTATTTGTAATAAAAGAAAAAAACAAGCAACCTCTTTCACCATTTTAATAAAGTCCCCAAATACCCCTCCATGTCCGACGTAATCCACAACGGTCCCACGACGCTGTCAGCTCTGCTATATCGGAACCTGACAGAGAGCGGTCACAGACCACGACCGCTCTCTGTGAGCTCCCCACAGCGACTGAAGTGAGTCGCGCTATCAGCGATGACATCACTCAGGTTACCCGTGGCCACAGATCTCAGTGGGAGGACTTCAGCTGTGGCCGCGGGTAACCGCAGTGACGGCACCGCTGATAGCGCAGATCACTTCTGTCACTCTTGGGATTTGCGGTCACTAATGAGATCTTCACCAGTGACCAAAAACCAGGGGCCATGCCACACAGACAGAGTCGCGGGATGACAATGAAGTCGGGTGAAGTTCATCCGACTTCATTCTCATCGTGTGGCTCTCTCTGTGTCTGTTGTCAGCGGCCATTCAGCTCTGCTACATGGCTCTGTCTGTGTCTGCTGTCAGAGGCCATTTAGCAAAGCTGAATGGCAGATTACATAGAAAAAACGGATCCATCAAAACTAAGCCAAGAAACTGCACCCAAACGCATGCAAACACAAGTGAATGGTCCGTTTTTATGCTGGATCTGGTAGACGGACCCAGTTAAAAAACGTTCAGGTCACTAGCGGTGGCATGCGTAGGAATCCAAAAAAAAACGGATCCAGTAACATGCAGTTTGCGTTTTTTTGCCCTCAGTCAAAAAAACGCTGATGTGAAGCCAGCCTTAGGCTATGTGCGCACGTTGCGTATTTGCATGCAGTTATGCTGCAATCTACAATCTATGAAGATTATGCAGGAGACGTGCGCACGTGGCGTATTAGAGCCCAGCACTTCGGCTGCTGCCCGAAGCGCGCGTTCTAAGAAGTGACATGTCACTTATTCCGTGCGCTCTGCATGCATCTCCTGCTCTGTCTATGGGAGGAGCTGCACTCAGAGTGCATGTAATCGGCTTTTTCTTTTCATTACGGACTCTTTCTGCAGCGATTTGAAGCGCGCGTGTGCTGTTCAAATCGCTGCAGACATTTCTGCAGGGACAGAACGCTACATGCGCACATAGCCTTACACTTAGATCCTCCACTTGGTTTTCTGGGATGTGCGCCGCCATCTTGAAATATGCTCTTCCAGTTGTGCGCCATATAGGATGACGCGCTTCCTGTCACGCGTCACCCATCTAGTGATGTTTATTAGATCGCCGGTGGCTGCGCTCCTCTGTGGAACGCAAGCCACCCGATGCCAGAGGTGGACACCGCCATATTCCTAGGCACACCCCCTGCAATGTCAAGCCTGAGTAGCTGCGCTCCATTATGGAATGCAGGCCACCCGCCACCACATTGTTATCAGGGATGGGCGCTGCCATCTTAGATGACACACTTCCGGTTGCAAGCCATATTGGATGATGCACGTCCTGTTGTGCAACCTCATTCACAGTTTGTTAGATGAATCTCAAATGGCTGCGCTCCAACCTTGAACCATAAGCCAAACAGCGCTGAATACAGGTGCCACCATGTACAACATCACATCTCCAGGCCTTGGTGGCTGCGCTCGAAGCTGGGATGCAAGCCACCCAGTGCCAAGGGACAAATACCCAAAGGCATTACTCACTGCGGATATTTAACCATTCATAGCATAGTTCTGTTTGTGTTATCCCTATATTCATTGTACCATACACAACTAATAGACACCTAGATGACATATTCTTTGTGGAGGAAAAATATTGCCTTTATAAAATCACAGGACTTTTTTAATATCCGGCTATACATATATTTTTTATGTTCAATATCGGCATGATTTTACATCTTTAATTAATGGTCATATATTTTTAGGGCAAAGCAATTCATAAGCAGAATGATTAAATAGATTCATTTTCGGGGGATAGGTGCATTAAAACCTAGTTCTCAAAATTGGTCAGAGCAAAAAGATAGAAAGATTAGGGCAGCCTTTTAAAGAATAGGACCGGCCATAGATACATAATAAAATTATCCCTATTAAATTCAGGAATTGATAGACAGCTCCAATTAATCCAAGGTCAGATAAATAGAATCCGTGATTAGGAATAAGGTTACAAAAAACAGGAAAATGGTAGTTGTTTATTGAAACCATTTGGGCTCGCTGAGTCAAATCTGAATATCCATTCGCATTCCTTCTGCAGTATCCTTTTATTATGGTCCACTCCCCTTATTCTGGGTTTGACTACCTCAATAACTCCAAAGGAGACCTGGCAAATATCCCCACCATGTTGTTCATTGATATGCCTTGCTAATGGGGTATCACGCTTGTTGCAGATATCTCCCAAGTGTTCGCCAACCCTTCTTCGGAACTCCCTTTTAGTTTTACCCATATAGTAAAGCAGGCAACTGCACATGGCAACATAGACTATTCCTATACTTTTTGCAGTTGATGAAGTCTCTTAGAACCACTTGTTGTTCGCCGCACCAGTGATGAATTTGCAGGGTTTCATTTGCTGGCAAAAACTACAGTCCCCGCATCAAAAGAATTTGCAGGTCCTTCTATCCAACCAGGTGTCTCCTCTCTTTGGTCTCTGATACATGCTGTGCACCAATCGTTCTCTAAAGCCCACTTTACACGTTGCAATTAGTTGTACAATCGCATTTGCGATGTGACACGCCCAGGTTGCATACGGGATCTATGAGATTTCACGTTGGTCGTTCATTTGCTGTCACACGAGCGTTAGTAGTCTATGTTAAATTGGTCAATTTTGTGTGCGATCCTTTAGATCATGTGTTCTGTGACGTATGCATTGAGCACCTTTTTTTTTTTTTTATTTATTGACTTGCCAAGCGTGTGTAATGTGTAGGGATGCGTTTTTACTATGTCATCTGCCATTCAGCTCTGCTACATGGCCGCTAACAGCAGACACAGACAGCCATGTAGCAGAGCTGAATGGCAGATGACAGCAGACACAGACAGAGCCGCACTGTCAGAATGAACTCGGGTGAACTTCACCCGACTTCATTGTGATGCTGCGGCTCTGTCTGTGTCGCGTCCTGATTAGCGGTCACCAGTGAAGACTCACCGGTGACCGCTAATCTCCTGAGTAACTGAAGTTAGCAGCCCTCTCTCATATACTCACCAATCCCCGATCCCCGGCGCTGCACGGCATTCACACTGCTCCGGCGGCTTTTACTGTTTTGAAAAAGCCGGCCGCCCATTAAACAATTTCGTATTCCCTGCTTTCCCCGCCCACCAGCGCCTATGATTGGTTACAGTGAGACACGCCCCCACTCTGAGTGACAGGTGTCACACTGCACCCAATCACAGCAGCCGGTGGGCGTGTCTATACTGTGTAGTGAA
This sequence comes from Anomaloglossus baeobatrachus, assembly GCF_048569485.1. Classification (NCBI taxonomy): domain Eukaryota; kingdom Metazoa; phylum Chordata; class Amphibia; order Anura; family Aromobatidae; genus Anomaloglossus; species Anomaloglossus baeobatrachus. Next base: position 140,671,954 of record NC_134360.1, read on the forward strand.
ATAAATAATTAAATAATTTAAAAAAACGGCGTGCGGTTCCCCCCATTTTTAAAACCAGCCAGATAAAGCCATACGGCTGAAGGCTGGTATTCTCAGGATGGGGAGCTCCACGTTATGGGGAGCCCCCCACCCTAACAATATCAGCCAACAGCCGCCCAGAATTGCCGCATACATTATATGCGACAGTTCTGGGACTGTACCCGGCTCTTCACGATTTACCCTGGTGCAAATCGGGGTAATAAGGAGTTATTGGCAGCCCATAGCTGCCAATAAGTCCTAGATTAATCATGTCAGGCGTCTATGAGACACCCTCCATGATTAATCTGTAAGTTACAGTAAATAAACACACACACCAGAAAAAAATCCTTTATTAGAAATAAAAACACACACATATACCCTGGTTCACCACTTTAATCAGCCCCAAAAAGCCCTCCTTGTCCGGCGTAATCCAGGATGATCCAGCGTCGCTTCCACCGCAGCTGCATGGAGGTGACCGGAGCCGCAGCAGACACCGCCGCTCCGGTCACCTCCACACAGCAAATGAACACAGCCGCGCGATCAGCTGCTGTCACTGAGGTTACCCGCGGCCACCGCTGCATCCACCGGTGGCCGCGGGTAACCTCAGTGACAGCAGCTGATCGCACGGCTGTCTTCATTTGCTGCATGGAGATGACCGGAGCGGCTGTGTCTGCTGCGGCTCCGGTCACCTCCATGCAGCTGCGGTGGAAGCGACGCTGGATCATCCTGGATTACGCCGGACAAGGAGGGCTTTTTGGGGCATAGACGCCTGACATGATTAATCTAGGACTTATTGGCAGCTATGGGCTGCCAATAACTCCTTATTACCCCGATTTGCCAACGCACCAGGGTAAATCGGGAAGAGCCGGGTACAGTCCCAGAACTGTCGCATATAATGTATGCGGCAATTCTGGGCGGCTGTTGGCTGATATTGTTAGGGTGGGGGGCTCCCCATAACGTGGAGCTCCCCATCCTGAGAATACCAGCCTTCAGCCGTATGGCTTTATCTGGCTGGTTTTAAAAATGGGGGGAACCGCACGCCGTTTTTTTTAATTATTTAATTATTTATTTCACTACACAGTATAGACACGCCCACCGGCTGCTGTGATTGGGTGCAGTGTGACACCTGTCACTCAGAGTGGGGGCGTGTCTCACTGTAACCAATCATAGGCGCTGGTGGGCGGGGAAAGCAGGGAATACGAAATTGTTTAATGGGCGGCCGGCTTTTTCAAAACAGTAAAAGCCGCCGGAGCAGTGTGAATGCCGTGCAGCGCCGGGGATCGGGGATCGGTGAGTATATGAGAGAGGGGGATAGACTGACATGGACTGAGAGTGAGGGACAGAGATAGTGACGGACTGACAGAGATTAGTGCATGACAGACATTGTGAGGCGCTTCAGAACGCAGCTTTTCAGCTGCGCTCTGAAGCAGACCTTTTTTAAGCTGCGGTGCAGAGCGCACACCTGCGCACATAGCCACAGACACCAAAATCGTATGAGGGATGTCACACGTTACAATTCACTAGGTTCGTGCAACAAAACGCTCAATTCTAGAGAATGATACGATGTGTTTGCGATCAACGGTTTTGCGTTCAATCCTGATCGCATGTAGCTGTCACACGCAGATACCTCACAAACGATGCCGGATGTGCGTCCCTTACAACTTGACCCCAACGACGGATTGTGAGATATATTGAAGCGTGTGTAGCGGGCTTTAGAGATGGACTTTTATGATGCGTAACACTTGGCCATGGAAAGATGGAATTCCTGAGAATTCCATCTTTCATTCATCGATCAGCTAAGAGTACCCCTCAGTGCTTTCACAAGATGCTCTGCACTCACTGATTCTGATTGTCAAAAGTACCGATAAGTCTAATGTGTCCATCACTGTTGTTTTCTTTAGGCTTGGGATTAAGAAGATGGTCCCTATTTTCGGACTCTACCTGACTGTATGCCTCTGATATAATTTCTTGTGGGTAGCCTCGATCCCTAAACCTTAGGGTCATCTCTTTAGCTTGAACCTGAAATCATTCTCAGTGGTGCAGTTTCTTTTTAATCTGAGAAATTGGCTCCTTGGTATACCCCGCCTCAGTGGGGCCGGGTGGTGACTTTCCCAATGTAGAATATTATTGGTAACTGTCGGTTTTTTAAATGTGTTGAGTTTACATCTTCTTTCTTACTGACTTACTAACTGACTCTTTCACTACTTTATTAACCCTCTGAACACCCCTGCAGGTCCAACGTAATCCACTCAAGGTCACACGGGGATTCAGCTCTGCTACATCTCAGTCACAGCGAGTGGCCATAGAGCATGACTGACCGCTGTGAATGCAGACAGACAATAACTGAGCCACAATGAGGGATGACATCACTAGGTAAGTTGCGATCACAGTAGCAGAAATATTCTCATGGTCCTTCTTTCCTGACTGCCGTTGTTGCGGGCACGTGATAGACTACAGCAGGGGGGATGCTCGAGACGCTCGGATCCGGGGTCGTGGCGGTGGCTCGAGGGGATGCCGGACCCGGGCCTAAGCATCCGTCTGTCGCCTGCAAGTGAAAAGGGGAATTGTTATATAGGAAAGGTTTTGTCAGTGACGCCACCCGTGGTGTGCGGTGAATGTTGATGACACCGCCGCTGCCACTGGAGGTGATGCCCAGGGCTGATGGAGTGGGGCAGCTGAATGTTATCCCCTCCACAGGTAGGGGGTTGTAGTCCCGGGGCCACAATACAGGTGGTATGGTGCTGCGGAGCGCAATCTGCAGGGTTAGACCGGATGGTGTTGGTGTACTCACAGTTCTGAATAATTCACACAGAGTCCAAAGGGTAAACCAAATTGCAAGTGACCGGTGACCTCCGGCGGGTATGTTTGGATCCCACACCCTGGTACAGCAAACAGGGGTCCCTTCCTCCTGCACTTATGCAGGCATCACAGGGTACGATATATCTGGTGACATGTCGTCGGGGTCACATCGTTAGTGATGCACATCCGGCATCGTCAGAGATATCGTACCGTGTGACACCTATGAACGAGCAGAAATACTCACCTTCTCGTTCATTGTTGACACGTTGTTAATTTTCATAATCTCGTTCCTCCTCCTGTGCTCCAATTGTTCGTCACTCCCGTGGCAGCATACATCGCTCCACGTGACACCCTGGGAGCGACGAACACAGCTTACCTGCCTCCTGCTGGTAATGTGGAAAAAGGAGGTGGGCGGGATGTTTACGTCCTGCTCATCTCCGCCCCTCCGCTTCTATTGGCCGACTGCCATGTGACGTCGCTGTGACACCGAACGTCCCTCCCCCTTCAGGAAGAGGATGTTCGCCGCTCACAGCGACGTCGCCCGGGAGGTAAGTACGTGTGATGGGGGGTTAACGACTTTGTGCGCCACGGGCAACTAATTGCCCGTGATGCACAAACTACGGGAGCGGGTGAGATCGCTTATGCGATTGCACGATTTATTGTCCCGTGTGATGCCCGCATTAGTGTTGTGTCCTTGTTGTTGACTACTTTGCATGAAACGGGGGAAGTCCACTCCCGATGATACTGTATGTTGGGAGCTGGGGCCCGCGAGAACTTACCCGTGGGATCTTAGCAGACAATTGCGGAACCCTATCCCCCTCGTTGGGCTTCCGTCTCACTCTATCTGGGCCTTCTTTGGGATAAGACCTGAAATCTTGTCCATGGCTGGTCAATTAGTAAGGTGCTTGAAGCTGTCCTTGCTCTAGGGTCAAGGTACCCTGTCGTGCACGGCCTCCGGACCGGATTCCCGCTGTCGATACCGGCGGGCTACAACCCTGCCCTGGTCCACTTAAGGTCTCCCGTGACCGAATCTCCGTTGCCTGTGGCCCTGTTTGCCGACTGCCACCTAGCCAGTAGTCCGGTAGTCCAGGGGCTCCAACCCCTGACTACCCTGTCACTTCACACTCCTCTTACTTTCTCTGTCCAAGCTTAACTGACTTGTTCCCTCTCAGGACACCTCAGAACCCCTAGGTGGGCGTCACCATCTGCTTAGCCCCGCCCACTGGTGTGTCCCTATTGTCATGGGGGGTGACTAGGCTTTGCTGGCTGATGTTGTGTACCTGGATGTGGGGTTGTGATGGAGGGCCAAGAAGGAGGGAATCCTGCACCTGGAAGTGGGGTGCAGTCATGTGTGACACGCTGATTTTGTCAGGGCGTCACAATGTTACCACTGATTGCGGCTCATTCTCTGCCTGCAGTTACAGCATTCGGTCATGTTCCATTATCGCACACTGTGACTCAGATATGTATCAGAGCTGAATCGTTGTGAGACCTCGTGTGGATTATGTCAGACCTACAGGGGTATTTGGGGGTTAATGAAATGGTGAAAGAGGGATTTTTTGTATTTTTTAACAAATAAAGGATTATTCTCAGTGTTTGTGTTTCTTTTTTACTTAAATTATTAGTAATGGGGGTCTCATAGACTCCTACTCATCTCTAATTTTGGGTTTGATGACAGTTGTGCACTGTTATTAACCCCTTATTACCCCAATTGCACCCGCATAAGGGCAATTGGGAAGAGTCAGGTAAAGTATTGAGCTTGTCGCATCTAATGGATGCAACAATTCTGGGGTGGCTGCAGGTTACTATTTTTAGGCTTTGGGGTGCCAAATAATCATAGGCCTCCATAGTCTTGGAAAACCAGCCCCCAGCTGTTGGACTTTATCTTGACTGGGTATCAAAATTGGGGGGGACCGCAAGTTGTTTTTTAAATTATTTATTTCAATAATTTTTTTAAAAAGCTGTTCCTATTTTGATACAGCGCCAAGATAAACTCATGGCTGGTGGCTGCACTATGTGGGATTGTTCGGCGGTCACAGTGACATCGCTGACCAGGAATGTGCGTGTGACGCTGCCGTAGCGATAATATTCGCTACGGCAGCAAGCACCAAATGTCGCACATACGACGGGGGCAGGTGCTATCGCACTCAACATCGCTAGCAATTGCTAGCGATGTCGCAGTGTGTAAAGTACCTTTTACTCTCCTGGATCTTTGTAGTACAAGTTCAAAAGCAACAGAAGCATGTATGTCATTATACAACATTACAGAGTATTATCGCTTGGGTTAGCAAACATTTAGGTCTTTTTCACATTGCGTTCTTTCACACATTCGATGGCCCCTTCAGGGCTTACTTACGAACCTTCCTCAAAATTGGATTCGGACCTGTTAGCCAACTAGGCCATTGACTATAATGATGCAGACAGAGTCACTGTCTGCTCTGTTGTGCACCCTTTTTAGGGCATATATGCCTATAGGAGGCAGAAAGCCAAATGCTATCTACTATGTCTAGATGTCCACCTCCCGTAGATGTCTACGATTGAAAATGGTGCATGACAGAGCATGCGATTACTTTACCTGCATCCCATCGGCACACACACATCTGAATCCCGTTTTGCATGGGATCGGACTTAAGTCTATATGGCACCACTAAAAGTGGAACAAAATACAGTGTGAAAGGGGTATTACTAAAAAGATGCAGCATTGTCTGTGGGTTTCTTTACTTCTCAAGCTTCTTCTTCTTCTTCTTCATAGACTTTATTAGGCAGCTATAAACAGAGTCACTAGTGGGCTGACAGTTTGTTTTGTCTTGTGCGGGAAGGATTGTAGCTTTTTTCAGACTGTATGATGAGTTCAGGAGAAAGAAAAAAGGTGGCTCTTAGCTGGAGAATGAATCAAATTTTACTGATAAGAGACACTTTGAAGTTTTTTAATTTGCTCAGAAGAAAACTGTTATATTTAAAAATGCTATTTACCTTGTGATATAGTGGTACTATGCTGGTAAACAGTTACTGGAAGAAATTGAAGAGAGATTTTCCCACCAGTTGCTCTCTTCCAGTCATCAAGTCTGTGTAGCGGAGTGACTTTCACTGCTTATTACAAATGCTGTCATCAGTCCCCCTGCACTTTGACCGACAGTCTGCTCTACGTACATGCTGCGGATCAAGAAGTCAGTTATGGTGCAGGGAGAGTGATAATGTATTTACTGTATAGTGGTCATTGTCCCTTAGACCACCAAGATAACTGGAAGCAAGCATGTGCTGAGTCTGTAACTTCAATTTTGTCCTGTAGCTACATTTCCAAAAACCCAGGTTAACATAATTTAAATGCTTTTATCTGCAGGTAAATAGTGGTTTTGGAGTGGCAGGTTCACATTAGCTTGTTGATAATTGCAGTCTGTTTAAATTATTAATAGTGATGAGTGAATAGATTTGGCACTATTCATTATGTGTATGTGTATATATATATATATATATATATATATATATATATATATATATATATGTATATATATATACATATACATATATATATATATATGTGACGCCCTGGCAAAACCAGGTAGTCACGGATGACTATACCCACTCCAGGGTGCAGGAATCACCTTCTCCTTGGGATTCTACCAACACAACAACACACATAGGTAACACCAGCCACAAAAGTCTAGTCACCCCCCCCCCCCGGGACAATAGGGACACACCAGTGGGCGGCACCAGGCGGATGGGAACGCCCACCTAGGGGTCCTGAGGTGTCAGGGGAGGAAACACGACACACAAGTCTAGACAGTAAAAGTGAGAGGGGTGTGGAGTGGTGGTCAGGGGTTGGAGCCCCTGAACTACCAGACTGCCTTAAAGGACTAAGTGGTAGACGACAGAGCAGGGCCACAGGCGATGGAGATCCGGTCGCGGGAGACCTAAAGTGGACCGGGGTAGGGTTGTAGCCAGCCGGTGCCGACAGCGGGGATCCGGTCTGGAGATCGTGCACAGTCAGAGTACCTGGATCCCAGGGCAAGGACCGCTGCAAGCGCCTTACTGGTTAGCCAGCAGAGGACAAGGTTCCAGATCTTGTCCCACAAGTAGCCCAGAGAGTGAAATGGAAGCCCAACGCAGGGGATAGGGTGTCCGCCTGAACCCACAGAGATCTCAAGGGTCAGATTTGCGGGCAAGGACTCCCACTGTACACAAAGTATAGGGAGTGGATTTCTCCCATTTTGCGCGGGTTAAGTTAAGACACAAGAAACTACAAGTGCAGGAGGGAGGGCTCCTGCCCTGTCAGCCCGTGTGCGGGACCAAGCACACCCCTCCAGATGCTGCCGGCATCTGGTCTTGGTTTGCCACATTGACTTTGTGTGATTTATTACCGCAGTGAGTACACCGGTATCATGCGGTCCATTTCTACAGACTGCTCCCTGCTACCCTGCATCATCCTACGAGCCCCGGGACTGCACCTCCCCTACCCGTGGAGGGGATTTCACCTTGCTGCCCCGCTCCATCAGTCCCGGGCGCCCCATATCAGAGCAGCGGCGGTGTCACCAACCCTCACCGCAACCTACGGGTGGCGTCACATATATATATATATATATATATATATCAACAGGGAAAGACAGAATATGCAGCACTCAACGGGATCCAAATGCAAATGTATTTCCACGGTTCCAGTGGAAGCACAAAGGTGCGAAAACGGCTCGCCGTCGTCCGGTGCTATAGGCTTGTCCTCCCCCACCACCTGTACCCTCTGGTATGAATACGGAATAAAGAAATTCTGCATTTGGATCCCATTGAGTGCTGCCTATTCTGTCTTTCCCTGGATATATTTATGGTCCATGCCTTGGGATGTACACCCGGACCCTGTGCCTATTAGGAACAAAAGAAACAGCAAACAGTGGATTATCAGTGCCCGGTGTTCCTTATTTCGAAATATTTATTTCCATTAGATGCGCCAATCCTGGTGCTTCGCCCCAGCTCATCCCGTGCCCTGGTGCGGTGGCAAACAGGGTAATATATGGGGTTAATACCAGATGTGTAATGTCACCTGGCATCAAGCCCTGGGGTTGGTGAGGTCAGGCGTCTATCAGATACCTGACATCACCAACCCAGTCAGTAATAAAAAAAATAGACGACAATCACATTTTTATTTGAAAAAACACTCCCCAATACATTCCCTCTTTATCCAATTTATTAGAAAGAAAAACAAATCCAGGTCTGGTGTAATCCAAGGGGTTGCCATGACGATCCACACTGTCCCAGTCAATGAAGAGCAGGATGTTCCCCATTGGCTGGGAGAGCAATGCAGTGATTTGAGCTAACATCAATGGGTCAGCCCAGGTCACTGCAGGGGATGACAAGTGCTGCTGTCAGCGAGGTACATTACCTGCGCTGATCTCCTGCACTGCTTACAGCACCTGTCACTGAGTTCAATGACCTTCACAGCCAAGTATCGCGAGAGGCCCGTGACGTCACCGCTAGTCAGTCTCGGGTCGGAAGCGAGAGAAGGTGATGTGACAAGCGGCGGCCATGGAGGACAGTGACAGCGCTGAGGTCGGGACTTCATCACCGCAGGTAAGCCGAGCGAGACCATGTGGGCAGAGTGCCAGGTGGGCGGAGCCTAGCGGGGTAATGTGTGCAGAGTGCCAGGTGGGCGGAGCCTAGCGGGACCATGTGTGCAGAGTGTCAGGTGGGCGTAGCCTAGCGGCACCATGTGTGCAGAGTGCCAGGTGGGCAGAGCCAGGTGTGCTGGCGGCGGAGTGTGAAGTGGGTGGAGCCTAGCGGGGTCATGTGGCGCCGAGGACGTCAGTGTCGTGGACTGCATGTGTGGGGACAGGTGAGTGTGAGTGTGTGTATGTATGTGTACATGCCGCGTGCAGGAGGGGGGTGGAGCGAGCTGAGCGGGGAAGTGTCAGCTTCCTGCACACGTAACTAAGATAAATATCGGGTTACTAACCAAAGCGCTTTGCTTGGATACCCGATGTTTATCTTGGTTACCAGCTTCTGGCAGGCTGCCAGCGATGGCTCCTGCACACTGTAGCTTTAAAAAGCCCTGCTTTTTGCTGCTAGAACCGTTCTCGAACGTAACTAGAACTATCGAGCTTTAGCAAAAAGCTCGAGTTCTAGTTCGATCTAGAACAGCCCCCAAAATCTTCCGAACCGTGAACTGGAGAACCGCGAACCGCGCTCAACTCTAGTCCCAACGTGGACAACAGGGTGCAACGGCGGACCGCTGCCACTATTTGAGGTCACACTCATCCAGGACCTCTTCCAGCTCGATATCCAGACGGCTCGGTGGAGGAGGGGGCTGGGGCCGCATCTGCACACCGCGGCTCTCCCTTTTTTTAACATCTAGGGTGAACCAGCCCCTCTCCCCGCAGTGTCGGGTGTAGGTTACCAGGTCGCCCGGCAACAGATCGCGACCTGGATGGCCCGTGGGGAGGTGTGAGTTTACATCGCGGCAGGCCACGAACACTTTGGCCTCCAGGCCCGACTCGTAGATGAAACCGAACCCCCTTCGCGTGTCAAACTGCCGGACTTGGCCTTCATACACCGGGCCCGGCCTTCATACACCGGGCCCCGCACCCGAAAAGTGGCATTGCGGAGAGCATCCTTCTCTTTAATCACTCGCGCCATCACTTCGGCCCTCTGCTGCTCCCTGGCGGCGATTTCTCGACCCAACTGGCTGGGCTCCCTGTCCCAGTAAGGGGCGCTGGCATGCCCCTGCGCTAAGGTCGGGCCCCGCTGGACCGCACCCACACCGGCCACAACCGGTACTCTCTTGTGGGGGTCCTGCGGTGACGTGGCCTGAACTGCTGCTTTGCAGTGGCGGCCCGGCGCAGCCTCAGCCGAGGCGTGGGATTCAGGGACAACTGGCCTCACCAGTTGGGCCTTCGAGCCTGCAGCGGTCGGTTCTTCCATGGCTGGGCGGACCGCCGGGGCCGGGATGGTCTCGGGTACAGCCACTTCCGGGGCCGACGGCTTCTTGTCGTGGTCGGGCACCTCCCGCGGGATCTTCCATGGCAGCGAGAGGGATGCGGGCCGTTCACAGACAACGCCTCCAGGTCGGTCCTCCAGGGCGGACGGGTTTGATTCTGCTACCGGTGTTGGGAATAGCGGTCCGAGCGGAGGGGCACAGCAACCGGTACGGATGGTGGGGGAGGCAGGAGGGTAAGCGGGCGCAGGCCGGGCCCCTCAGCCGCAGCGACTGGTCCTTCTCAGACACAGGGGCGTGGGTCGCTTACCCGCTCCTCCAACACTGCCTCCACCTCGCGTCTCCACAAGGCTGCCGCCACTTCCTCCATCTCGGCCACCCAGCGCTCCATCAAGAACCGGACCTGGGTTTGAAGGCGGCAGCACATTTGTGCGGTCCGGGCTTCCACCCACGCCGCCGTTCCTGGCGTGGGCTCGGAAATCTCGGCATCACCGGACGGGATGGACATGCTTGCTGGCAGACTTCCAGGAACCAGATATGTTGCAGAGTCCTGGCGTCCCCGCTTTTTATGCCCTTGGCTACATTAGGCAGGCTTTCACCCGCCCCCCTTTGGTTCTTTCTAGCAATTCCGCTTGTTGGGGGTGGGGCTTCGCTTTCGCGCCTTCCCTGCTCGGAGAAGACGCTCGAGCGGGAGATTTTTTTTTGCCAAAGATGGCGGCGCTTTCAATTTTTCGGCTGGACGCCGCCGGCGGAGACTACAAGGCGCACTTCGACTGGTAAGTAGATCGGTTCTATCCTGTTCGTGACGCTAAGTTGCCGCGGGCGGAGTGGACGCGCTCGCCACGCTCGGGTCCGGTGCTTCTGCTGCTACTCGAGCAGCGCTCCTCACCCGTGAGTGAAATAGGGATGGTTTGGTTAGGGAGATTGTTCGTGGCACCACCCACGGGTCGTGGTGATAATGGCCCCACCGCTGCTGGTAACGGGGATCTCGGGAGAGATGTTAGGGTGTAGCTGAGATGTTGTCCCCTCCGTGGGCAGGGGTTGGTGATCCCAGGGCCCGATGGTGTAACGGGGAGGTCGGATGGCTGGGGTGCAGGGACTGCGTGGCGTGGTGCCGGACAGCACTGGTGTACTCACTCAGACAATCACTGACAGAGTCGTAGGTAAACCAAAACGGCTGGATGGACGGGTCCCGCAGCCAGCTGCAGTGTTGTTGTTGTGCTCCCCCCGGACGGCTGATGGTGGCTGTCTTTCCCTGCACCTTTTGAATGTTCTTGACTCCTGTGGTTGCCCACCGGTAGTCCGCTCCCTGGCGTATAGGTGCCGTAGGAGCCCATTTTGCCCGCAGGCGCTGGCCCTTGGATCTCTAGCCTGTGGTGGTGGCTGTATATCCTCTCTGGGTGGACGGTTGCCTTCAATCGGAACTTGGTAGTTTGGAAACCCCTAGGGTTCCTATCACATTCGGATTTGACTATTGACGGCGGCTCCAAGCCTGGTTGGGGTCCGATGGCCCTGCCTGTGTGCTTAGCTTCACTCCATTTCCTGGTCCGGTACCGGCAGGGCCGACGCCCGACCCCGGTCCTTACGGCTCTGCGGAGTTCCACCAACTCCTGCAGACGGCCACAACCGTCTGCCAACCTTGCTGTCAGTGTCTGGGCTCCAACCCAGACATCCAAGTGTTCACTCCTCTCACTTTCACCTCCAAGACTAATCTGACACCTTTCCCGCCTCCAAGCCTGTGAACTCCTCGGTGGGTGGGGCCAACCGCCTGGCTCCGCCCCACCTGGTGTGGACATTAGACTCTGGAGGGAGGCAACAAGGGTTTTGTGTTTGGCTGATGTAACTGCCTAGTGTGGGGGTGTGTGTGTTGGTATTTTTGTGACTACCTGGCTAGTCCAGGGCATCACACCAGCACCTGCCAGGAATTGCCGCATTCATAGATGCGACAGTCCCGGGACTTTACCAGGCTCATCCCGAATTTCCCTGGTGCGGTGGCAAACGGGGTAATAAGGAGTTAATGGCAGCAGCCCATAGCTGCCACTAAGTCGTAGGTTAATCATGGCAGGCGTCTCCCCGAGATACCTTCCATGATTAACTTGTAAGTTAAAAGAAAATAAACACAGACATCCAAAAAATCCTTTATTTGGAATGATAGACAAAAACACCCTCTTTCACCACTTTAATAAACCCTCAAAAACACCTCCAGGTCCGACGTAATCCACGCAAGGTCCCATGGCGCTTTCAGTTCTGCTACATCGGAAACTGACAGGAGCGGCATTGGAATACCGCCGCTCTTGTGTGTTCCATGCAGCAACTGAAGTGAGTAGCGCGATCAGCTGTGCTGTCACTGTGGTTACTCGTGGCCACCGCTCTCAGGTGGGGGACTGCAGCTGTGGCCGCGAATAACCTGAGTGAAAGCACAGCTGATCGCCCGGCTCACTGCAGTCACTCAGGGGATTTGCGATCACAGGTGAGTTCTTCACGTGTGACCGCAAATTAAGCCGCGGCACACGCACAGAACCGCGCGATCATAATGAAGTCGGGTGAAGTTCATCCGAGTTCATTCTGATCGCGCGGCACTGTGTTGCAGCCAGCCATGCTCTTTTTGACAGTGCGGTCCCACTCGGCTCTGCTGCAAGTCTATGGGGGATGCTGCACAGCCGAGTGGGACCGCACTGTCAAAAATTTGCGTTTTGGATGCTTTTCCCACTTTATCTATGGCATAGAAAGCATCCAGAACGCATGAATTCTCCAGGAATTTGCGCACGTTGCGTTCTGCCGAATGCAGCTTTTTCGGCTGCGTTCTGAGACGCACAGGCAGTGACTTACACGCTGCGGAATTGAACGCAAAGTGCACACATGGCCAAAGAGTTAAACTGTTTGGAGATGGTTGTCAACAGTTTGAGGGGTGCAGTTTTTAGAATGCTGTCAGTTTTTTGCATTTTCTGTCACCTAGGACTCTCAAAGTCACTTCAAATATAATGTGGTCCGTAAATAAAAATGGTTTTGTAAATTCTGTTGGAAAAATGAGAAATTTCTCATAAACTTAACCCTCCTAACTTTATAAGGAAACACAAATTATTTTTCAAAAATGGTGCTGATATAAAGTAGATATGGTAAATTTAATTTATTAACTATTTTGTCTGACATAACTCTCTGGTTAATACCACGTTCACACCTTTGGTATTTTACCTCAGTATTTTTAGCCAAAACCACGAGTGGGTATTTTTCCACTCCTGTTTTTGTCTTAGAAATACTGATTTAAAATACTGAACAAATAGTGAACATGTTAATGTGGCCATAAGGGCATACAAATTCAAAGTTTTGAAAATTGCAAACTTTTTGCCAAATTTCTGATATTTTCACAAATGAACACAAAAAATATTGACCTAAGTTTACCACAAATATGAAGTACAATATGTCATGTAAAAAAAACTTTCTGAGAATTACTGGGATCTATTGAAGTGTCCCAGAGTTATTTTCTCATAAAGTGACAGTAGTCGAATTGAAAAAATTGTCCTGGTTAGGACAATACTTATACTGGGAATACTTTCTCGGAGGTTAAGGGCTTAAGAAAATGTATGTTGTTAATTGTACACTGAAAAATTCTCAATCTTTTAGGGCATACTCATGTACAAAAGTTGTTTGTATGGATTTATTTTTCATGGATAATTCCATAGCAAACTGTATTGCAATGCGAGTGGAGTTTTTAAAATCCTGTTTAAGCTCTGGAACACAAAATCTGTTTGAATTTTAGAGCATGATAAAAATCTTTATATCATCAGCTGGATTTTCTATTCCATGTAAAAGGATTTAGCAGCAGATCTCACCCGTGACTCTGCTACAAAGGTTAAAATCCATGTCAAAATCTACATCCAAGTAATGGAGCTGAAATTAAGAGAATTTTGTTATAGATTTGCTGCTTATTTGCTACTCTGTATGAACATAGTTGTAATTAATTAGTAGAGTTGAGCGCGGTTCGTGGTTCGTGGTTCTCCAGTTCTAGGCTCGAGTGATTTTGGGGCATGTTCTAGATCGAACTAGAACTCGAGCTTTTTGCAAAAGCTCGATAGTTCTAGAAACGTTCGAGAACGGTTCTAGCAGCCAAAAAACAGCTAAATCTTAGCTTGGTTTCTGCTGTAATAGTGTAAGTCACTCTGTGAATCAAACTATTATCACATTTCAGTGTATAGTGTGCGTGAACAGCGCCTGCAGATCACTGCTGTTTCTATAATGGCGATCGCCATTTTTTTTTTTTTTTTTCTTGTCTTCCTTCCCTAAGCGCGCGCGTCTTGTGGGGCTGGCCAGCATGTCAGCCAATCACAGACACACACACACCTAAGTGGACTTTGAGGAAGAGAAGCAACGGCATGTGTGATAGGATCTGCATGTCACATGTCCCTGCATTATAAAACCGGACATTTTCTTCACGATCGCCATTATCTGCCTTCTGCGTCTTTGGTGTCAGACATCACTGTCGCAGTTCCGTCCTTTGTCCTATCGCCGATACAGCTGTATGCGCTGCATACACAGCGTTAGACAGCTTAGGGAGAGCACATTCTAGCAGTCCTTTTAAGGGCTCGTACCGGCAGGGTCAGAGAGCCATAGGTGACAGGTCCTGCAAACAGCAACAGCGTCTGTGTAGCCCAGGTCAGGGATTTCCTCCCTGCATTTCACCATTAGGAGGGAATAGAAAGTCAGGCTTCCATTCCTCTACCCAGAGCACCACAATCCTGCCACTGTACCCTCTTGTCCTCTGCACACTCCAACTCATTCTAAGTAAGCCATTATACTAGCAAACACTCAGTGTACCTAGTGGCATCCTATCTGTGGCTATTGGACTTTGCTATAGTCCCACTAGTGCAAAGACATTTGCAGAGCACATCTGCCTGCATTGCACACTCCAAGTTTTTTAAACTAAGCAATTTTACTAGCAAACACTCAGTGTACCTAGTGGCATCCTATACGTGGCTATTGGACTTTGCTATAGTCCCACTAGTGCAAAGACATTAGCAGAGCACATCTGCCTGCATTGCACACTCCAAGTTTTTTAAACTCAGCCATTATACTAGCAAACACTCAGTGTACCTAGTGGCATCCTATACGTGGCTATTGGACTTTGCTATAGTCCCACTAGGGCCAAGACATTTGCAGAGCGCATCTGCCTGCGTTGCACACTCCAACAAATTATAACGAAGCCATTATACTAGCAAACACTCAGTGTACCTAGTGGCATCCTATACGTGGCTATTGGACTTTGCTATAGTCCCACTAGTGCCAAGACATTTGCAGCACGTCTGCCTGCGTTGCACACTCCAACGAATTATAACTAAGCCATTATACTAGCACACACTCAGTGTACCTAGTGGCATCCTATACGTGGCTATTGGACTTTGCTATAGTCCCACTAGTGCAAAGACATTAGCAGAGCACATCTGCCTGCATTGCACACTCCAAGTTTTTTAAACTCAGCCATTATACTAGCAAACACTCAGTGTACCTAGTGGCATCCTATACGTGGCTATTGGACTTTGCTATAGTCCCACTAGTGCCAAGACATTTGCAGAGCGCATCTGCCTGCGTTGCACACTCCAACTAATTATAACGAAGCCATTATACTAGCAAACACTCAGTGTACCTAGTGGCATCCTATACGTGGCTATTGGACTTTGCTATAGTCCAACTAGTGCCAAGACATTTGCAGAGCGCATCTGCCTGTGTTGCACACTCCAACAAATTATAACGAAGCCATTATACTAGCAAACACTCAGTGTACCTAGTGGCATCCTATACGTGGCTATTGGACTTTGCTATAGTCCCACTAGTGCCAAGACATTTGCAGAGCGCATCTGCCTGCGTTGCACACTCCAACTAATTATAACGAAGCCATTATACTAGCAAACACTCAGTGTACCTAGTGGCATCCTATACGTGGCTATTGGACTTTGCTATAGTCCCACTAGTGCCAAGACATTTGCAGAGCGCATCTGCCTGCGTTGCACACTCCAACAAATTATAACGAAGCCATTATACTAGCAAACACTCAGTGTACCTAGTGGCATCCTATACGTGGCTATTGGACTTTGCTATAGTCCCACTAGTGCCAAGACATTTGCAGAGCGCATCTGCCTGCGTTGCACACTCCAACAAATTATAACGAAGCCATTATACTAGCAAACACTCAGTGTACCTAGTGGCATCCTATACGTGGCTATTGGACTTTGCTATAGTCCCACTAGTGCCAAGACATTTGCAGAGCGCATCTGCCTGCGTTGCACACTCCAACTAATTATAACGAAGCCATTATACTAGCAAACACTCAGTGTACCTAGTGGCATCCTATACGTGGCTATTGGACTTTGCTATAGTCCCACTAGTGCCAAGACATTTGCAGAGCGCATCTGCCTGCGTTGCACACTCCAACTCATTATAACTAAGCCATTATACTAGCAAACACTCAGTGTACCTAGTGGCATCCTATACGTGGCTATTGGACTTTGCTATAGTCCCACTAGTGCCAAGACATTTGCAGAGCGCATCTGCCTGCGTTGCACACTCCAACTCATTATAACTAAGCCATTATACTAGCAAACACTCAGTGTACCTAGTGGCATCCTATACGTGGCTATTGGACTTTGCTATAGTCCCACTAGGGCCAAGACATTTGCAGAGCGCATCTGCCTGCGTTGCACACTCCAACTAATTATAACGAAGCCATTATACTAGCAAACACTCAGTGTACCTAGTGGCATCCTATACGTGGCTATTGGACTTTGCTATAGTCCCACTAGTGCCAAGACATTTGCAGAGCGCATCTGCCTGCGTTGCACACTCCAACTAATTATAACGAAGCCATTATACTAGCAAACACTCAGTGTACCTAGTGGCATCCTATACGTGGCTATTGGACTTTGCTATAGTCCCACTAGTGCCAAGACATTTGCAGAGCGCATCTGCCTGCGTTGCACACTCCAACAAATTATAACGAAGCCATTATACTAGCAAACACTCAGTGTACCTAGTGGCATCCTATACGTGGCTATTGGACTTTGCTATAGTCCCACTAGTGCCAAGACATTTGCAGAGCGCATCTGCCTGCGTTGCACACTCCAACTCATTATAACTAAGCCATTATACTAGCAAACACTCAGTGTACCTAGTGGCATCCTATACGTGGCTATTGGACTTTGCTATAGTCCCACTAGGGCCAAGACATTTGCAGAGCGCATCTGCCTGCGTTGCACACTCCAACTAATTATAACGAAGCCATTATATTAGCAAACACTCAGTGTACCTAGTGGCATCCTATACGTGGCTATTGGACTTTGCTATAGTCCCACTAGTGCCAAGACATTTGCAGAGCGCATCTGCCTGCGTTGCACACTCCAACTAATTATAACGAAGCCATTATACTAGCACACACTCAGTGTACCTAGTGGCATCCTATACGTGGCTATTGGACTTTGCTATAGTCCCACTAGTGCTAAGACATTTGCAGAGCACATCTGCCTGCATTGCACACTCCAAGTTTTTTAAACTCAGCCATTATACTAGCAAACAGTCAGTGTACCTAGTGGCATCCTAAACGTGGCTATTGTACTTTTGTCAATTCACAGTATTGGAACGTTATTTGCAGCACGTCTGCCTGCATTGCACACTCTAACTTTTTTAAACTCAGCCATTATACTAGCAAACAGTCAGTGTACCTAGTGGCATCCTAAACGTGGCTATTGTACTTTTGTCAATTCACAGTATTGGAACGTTATTTGCAGCACGTCTGCCTGCATTGCACACTCTAACTTTTTTAAACTCAGCCATTATACTAGCAAACACTCACTGTACCTAGTGGCATCCTAAACGTGGCTATTGTACTTTTGTCAATTCACAGTATTGGAACGTTATTTGCAGCACGTCTGCCTGCATTGCACACTCTAACTTTTTTAAACTCAGCCATTATACTAGCAAACACTCACTGTACCTAGTTGTATCCTAAACGTGGCTATTGTACTTTTGTCAATTCACAGTATTGGAACGTTATTTGCAGCACGTCTGCCTGCATTGCACACTCTAACTTTTTTAAACTCAGCCATTATACTAGCAAACACTCACTGTACCTAGTTGCATCCTAAACGTGGCTATTGTACTTTTGTCAATTCACAGTATTGGAACGTTATTTGCAGCACGTCTGCCTGCATTGCACACTCTAACTTTTTTAAACTCAGCCATTATACTACCAAACAGTCAGTGTACCTAGTGGCATCCTAAACGTGGCTATTGTACTTTTGTCAATTCACAGTATTGGAACGTTATTTGCAGCACGTCTGCCTGCATTGCACACTCTAACTTTTTTAAACTCAGCCATTATACTACCAAACAGTCAGTGTACCTAGTGGGATCCTAAACGTGGCTATTGTACTTTTGTCAATTCACAGTATTGGAACGTTATTTGCAGCACGTCTGCCTGCATTGCACACTCTAACTTTTTTAAACTCAGCCATTATACTACCAAACAGTCAGTGTACCTAGTGGCATCCTAAACGTGGCTATTGTACTTTTGTCAATTCACAGTATTGGAACGTTATTTGCAGCACGTCTGCCTGCATTGCACACTCTAACTTTTTTAAACTCAGCCATTATACTAGCAAACAGTCAGTGTACCTAGTGGCATCCTATACGTGGCTATTGTACTTTTGTCAATTCACAGTATTGGAACGTTATTTGCAGCACGTCTGCCTGCATTGCACACTCTAACTTTTTTAAACTCAGCCATTATACTAGCAAACAGTCAGTGTACCTAGTGGCATCCTATACGTGGCTATTGTACTTTTGTCAATTCACAGTATTGGAACGTTATTTGCAGCACGTCTGCCTGCATTGCACACTCTAACTTTTTTAAACTCAGCCATTATACTAGCAAACAGTCAGTGTACCTAGTGGCATCCTATACGTGGCTATTGTACTTTTGTCAATTCACAGTATTGGAACGTTATTTGCAGCACGTCTGCCTGCATTGCACACTCTAACTTTTTTAAACTCAGCCATTATACTAGCAAACAGTCAGTGTACCTAGTGGCATCCTATACGTGGCTATTGGACTTTGCTATAGTCCCACTAGTGCCAAGACATTTGCAGAGTGCATCTGCCTGCGTTGCACACTCCAACAAATTATAACGAAGCCATTATACTAGCACACACTCAGTGTACCTAGTGGCATCCTATACGTGGCTATTGGACTTTGCTATAGTCCCACTAGTGCAAAGACATTTGCATAGCACGTCTGCCTGCATTGCACACTACAACTTTTTTAAACTAAGCAATTTTACTAGCAAACACTCACTGTACCTAGTTGTATCCTAAACGTGGCTATTGTACTTTTGTCAATTCACACTACTGCAAATCTATGTGCAGCACCTCTGCATGACAACCTCGTGCTCTGTTTTTAATAAGCTATAATGATAGCACAAAATACTGCCATTTTGTGGCATCATAGAACTGGCTGTTGTATTCCATTAGTGCCCCACTGGTGACAAGCTATTTCTAGCACCTCTACATCACACCCTCATGCACATTTTGCTACGCTAATGTTATAGCAAACTCATGGAATTCATTGCTGCATTTCATAATTCGGAGGGATAGAAAGTCAGGCTTCCTTTAGCTTTTCCTTCTGTTCATAGACAGCATCTCCAAGACAAATTTCCCCTCCACGTCTAAGTGTGGAGAGGCAGCTAGTGCGCATGCGTGTGCCGATGTACCCCAGCTGCAGCATAATTACAGTGTTTCGCCTAGTGAGTATGCTCAGCCTGACTGTACCATTCCTGACGCTAAGTTTTCATTTCGGGATACAGCGCATGCTCCCACACTAAGTGTGAAAAGCCTCTTTGCACAGGTGCTTGCATTCCGTGCCGGGTCTAAGTCCTGTTTTGGGCATAGACACCATGCTAAAGCTGATAGTCTTTTTTCAGAGACTGTATTTCATGCTACTGAGCATGCTCAGGCACTTCCTGCATCAGAGACTAGGTCCGGTAATGAACTCTTTGGCCCTGGCCCTGATGTGGGGGTCCCATATAGACCACAGGGCATCAGGTGTCCTCCCAAATGGCTTGCAGAGGCCCACACCTATGACTTGTCACCGCATTATTGATGCTCAGACGATGACTGGTGAGGTGTTTGGGTCATGGCAGCCATGAGGTCATCATTGAAGTTGCGTTTCCAAATAGGACGCTAGTTATGCCACTCATGACGTGTCACTCTACTTTTGTCTCCAGGAGGTGCATTGTGGTTCACCCTGGTTTGGGGCGGACCCAGGTTATAAAAGGGGCTGGAGCCAACAAGGAGGTGCGCAGTCTTCTATTATGCTCCGAAAGAGCACACCTCCATGTGTTGAACCCATTGCGGCTTTAGGCCAGAGGTAGGCAGGGATCGGGTGGTGGATGCAGGCCACCACCACAGTTGGTAACGCAGAACGGTTAAGACCAGCTCCTGTCCTAACAGTCCTGCTTGTGCAGCCCAGTGGCATTAACAGGCCTGCTGCTGCTGATGCGCCTGCTGTCCACAGGTGTGGCCCCTACGCACACGGTCAGCGTACTCAATGGCCCCTGTGTTGTTAACAGGGAGTTCCTGGGCTGGGTGGGCATGTGGACCCTGTGACGCTAACAGGGCTCACAGTCTCCAGATCCGAATGGCGTCTAACTCGGTTCAGGCTACTATTAGTTTCATAGCCACACAGCTCTGTATCCTCCACCAAACCTTCAAGTTGCCAACCTCTCCTTTTCCAACTGGGAGCACGGTGGACACTGACTGCTGATGGGGATATATACCTTTCTCTTTCTTTTCTTATTAATTTTCGTTATATAGCGGTCACAGATTATATACCACTTTATCCAAATCTGCCAGTCCCACTGTAACAGATGTTGTTTCTTCAGCAAATGTTACAGTTGCTTAACCACCAAATCCACGGACCAAAACTTTTTTCCCCTTTCCAACACACCTGTTCCCCTTTCCAACAGCATCTGTCCTTTTTCAACTCATTTTGGGATATGACCAAAAGTGCAACTGTGCAGGGACACCGTACTCAACGCCATCTCAGCACAGCAGCCATCCCTCGGTCCCTCCGATGTGGACAAGTAAAAGACCATTTCCTCCTATCCATGACAAAGCGTTGAGATTCACTCTGTGCAGCACTGGTGTTTAGTGGACAAGTAGATCTAAGATTGCGTACCACATTCTGCAGATACTCCTGTATACGTGCGTCTATTTCTATGGCAGGAATTAGTTCGCCAAATTTTGTCTTGTACCGGGGATCTAACAGTGTGGCAACCCAGTATTCAGGATTAGTTCAAATTCATACAATCCGAGGGTCATGTAGGTAGTGCAGCAAGAAGGAGCTCATGTGTCTTGTGCATCCAGGAGGATCAAGTCCTTGGTGTGTTGGTGGCAGAGAGGTGAGAATCGTGCATCCTTCCTCTGCCCTCTACCCACAACCTCGCACAACCGAAATGTGAGCAAGCTCTCACTCATCTGCTGAGTCTTCCATGCCCATCGCCAGTTCGTCCTCCATTTCTTCATGGGCTCCTGCACTTTCATCAACACTTTTTGCTGATACTATGCGCCCTTGTTAATCCCTCTCCCTCACCATGAATGCCGCATAGGTGCCGCTGACCATCTGGACCTCGTAGATCTTGTTATCCCTTCCGCATATGACTCCTCCTGTACTTCCTCCCCTTCCTCTTGTCCCAACACCTGACTCAGAATAATAATTACAGTGTGCTCCATCATGTAGATGACCAGAATTGTCACGCTGAGAATGACATTGCCAGTGCTAAACATCTTCGTCGACATTTCAAAACTGTGTAGCAGGGTGCATAGGTCCTTGATCTGACACCACTCCAGCAGCGTGATCTGCACCACCTCTGGATCAAGTTATCCCAGGCTATATGTCTTACCGTATTTCAGCAGGGCTCTGCGGTGCTGCCACACACGCTGCAACATGTGCAGATTCCAATTCCTGCGTGTCGAAACATCGCATTTACGGCGTTTAACTGCCAGACCCTAAGACTTCCGGAGTGATGAAAGTTGTTGAGCTGCTGTGTGCGCACGATGGAAGTGAGCACATAGCGAGCGTGCCCACTGCACAAGGCCATGTAGGCCGTGATGGTGTTTTAAAAATTGCTGGCGAATTCGGTTCAACACGTGAGCCCTAAAAGGCACGTGTGTCACATTGCCCTGAGGATGGCCCGCAGCCAGGTTTGCATCATTGCCGCACACGGCTGTTAAGTCACCAACGTAGTCCGCTCCGTCAATTTGTACTCCGGTTGCCAGGTGACAACGTGTTCCTTTCATGAATAGTGCTGATGATGTGAGAGTAGTCGATGCCAGCGGCGCAGGTGGACGCAGGTTATGCTCACCCACTGGGCTGCATTACCTTGACAGATGCAGAATCTCTGGCTGAATGTAGCTGGTGGGTATCTCACAGATGAAATACCATCATTCAGCTACAACCAATGGGAAGACACCACACCCTTTTTTATGCCCATCCTGTCTGCAGACCACTGCCAGACATAGCTATGAACCTCTGGTTAATTTTACCCCCAGTTCAGTTTTATGATTTTGTGTGCTTGTTACCTGACTACTTTTCCTGCTTGCTGTTTATGTACCTTGTTGGCCGATACGCATTTCAACTCTGCTTGTTTTCTGATTCTTTCCTGGCCGTCCCATTCTGTTCCTGTTCCTCAATTAATGTTTTGACCCTGCCTGACTACTATTCTCTGTAATAGCGGTGTGACTCACATTTCCCATACATTTCAAAGTAAAGCTTTGACCGCCTGATGGCATTGAGCTCTGCTGCCAGCATAGTAAGGAGGTGTGTGGTAGTCCTTGTGCGCAGTTGCAAGGAAGGGTGGCCTGACCACACAGGGTTTGCGCCAAGGTAGAGGACCCACACGAGGTTGAAGAGGCAGAAGCAGTGTATTAACTTCTACATACAGAACAAGGATTGAAACAACTCGTGGGGACGGCAAGACTTGTACAGCAGACCCTTCTCCATCTCTCACCATAGTTTGCCAGTGCCCAGTCAGTGACATGTAATGACCCTGTCTATGCTTACTGGTCCAAGTATCTGTGTTGAAATGCACCCTGTCGCACACAGATTTTCTCAAGGAAGTGGTGATGTTGTGTGCGACATGCTGGTGTAGCGCGGGCATGCTTTTCTTGGAGAAGCAGTGGTGATTGGGCATGTGGTACTGGGGCACAGCGACAGACATAAGGTCTGTAAAATCCTGTGTGTCCACTACGCGTAAAGGCAGCATTTCGGTAGCCAACAGCTTACAGAGGGATAGAGTCAACCACTTAGCTTTGTCATGGGTCGCAGTAAGTGGCCTTTTATTTGACCACATCTGAGGGAAAGAGATCTGGCTGCTGTCTGTAGACGGTGTTGAGTAGGGTGTCCCTGGAAAAATGCAGGTTTGTGAGAAAAGTGCAGGCGGAGACATGATGTTGCCTTCATCTTGCCTTCAGATCTGTTCATCTTGTATCATTTTTAAAAAACACATCAAGCAAGGGTTACTCCAAGCGGAGTCTACCTTTTTTCCCAACATTGGGCACACAGACACCCCATCAGTGGCAGCACTTGTGCCCTAGTTGCAAACAGGATGTTTTGATTTGCATCAAGCACATTCCAAATCCACAAGCATTTACTCTCCCCAGGCTGACACAGGGGTAGTAAATTCCTTCTGGATCCATGACTTGTTCATTTTGATGAACGTCAGTGTGTCCACATTGTCACTGGACAGACGCGTGCGCTTATCTGTCAGCACACACCCAGCAGCACTGAAGAAGACACGTTCAGAGACAACGCTGGCAGCTGCACACGACAAAATCTCCAAGGCGTAACTGGAGAGCTCTGTCAATTTTTCTAGATTTGAAGCCCAAAAGGAGCAAGGCTCCATTTGCAAAGTCATTGCATCGATGTTCATTTGGAGATACTCCTGTATCATCCTCTCCATCCGTTGACTATGTGTCAGACTTGTTGTCTCTGGTGGCCTTGCAAAGGAGGGTCTAAAAAAATTATGAAAATATTCCATAAAATTGCTGTTACCAGCACCAGATACGGTCCTACTGGTACGGGTAGACTGTTGAAGATGACGATGCCGTCCCATGTTTGTCAAGTTACAACTGGGAGAATCACTCCCTTCACCTGCACGGTTGTTTGGTGTAAAAGCCGAGCTAAGATCGAGTAACAGCTTATGCTGATACTCCAGCATACGTGCGTCCCTTTCTATGGGTGGAATTATGTCACAAAATTTGGACTTGTCCCGGGGATCTAATAGTGTGGCAAGCCAGTAGTCATCATCACTTCTAATTTTGACAATATGAGGGTCATGTTGGAGGTAGTGCAACAAGAAGGCACTCATGTGTCTTGCGCAGCAATGCGGACCAAGTCCACGCTGTGTTTGTGGCATAGAGGTGCTAACCGTTCTTTCTTCCTCTGACATCTCCCCCCAACCTCTTTCAACTGAATTTTGACCAAGGTCTCCCTCATCCGCTGAGTCTTCCATGTCCATGGACAGTTCGTCCTCCATATCTTCATGTCCTCCTGCACCTTCCTCAACATCTCGCCTGCTACCATGCGCCCTTGTTGATCCCTGTCCCTAATGGTCCCATGCCTGCCGCATTGGTGATGATGAACGTCTGGACCTTGGTGATGTTGTTGTGTCTTGCGCATATGAATCCTCCTGTAGTTCCTCCCCTTCCTGTTGTCCCACCCCCTGACTCCGAATAGTGTTTAGCGTGTGCTCCAGCATGTAAATGACTGTAATCGTCATGCTGATAATGGCATTGTCAGCGCTAAACATATTCGTCGCCATGTCGAAACTGTGCAGAACGGTGCATAGGTCCTTGATCTGAGATCACTCCATCAGGGTGATCTGCCCCACTTCTGCATCTCGTTGGCCCAGGCTATACATCATGACGTATTGCACCAGGGCTCGCCGGTGCTGCCACAGTCGCTGTAACATGTGGAGAGTTGAATTCCAGCGTGTCGCCACATCGCATTTCAGGCGATGAACCGGCAGGCCGAAAGACTTCTGGAGCGATGCAAGTCGCTCAGCTGCGGCGGTTGAACGGCGGAAGTGAGCACTGCAGACAGTTTACGTGCCCTGGTCAGAAGGCCATCTAGGCCGGGATAGTGTGTTAAAAATTGCTGGACAACAAGGTTCAACACGTGAGCCATACAAGGCACGTGTGTCACCTTGCCCAGGCGAAGGGCCGCACCCAGGTTTGCAGCATTGTCGCACACGGCCTTACCAGGCTGCAGGTTGAGTGGAGACAACCATTTATTAAACTCGGACCGCAGAGCTGACCACAACTCCTCAGCTGTGTGACTCTTATTCCCAAGACATGTCAAGCTAAAGACCGCCTGATGCCGTTGCGCTCTGCTGCCAGCATAGTAATGAGGGGTGCGTGATTCCTTCTGCGCAGTGAGAACGCTGGTGGCCTGACCAGGCAGGCTTGGGGCGGAGGTGGAGGACCCAGATGAGGTGGAGGATGCAGAAGCAGTGGCGGAACTTGGACAGACAGAGGATTGACACACAAGTCGTGGGGACGGCAAGACTTGTGCAGCAGACCCTTCACCATCTATCAACATAGTTACCCAGTGCCCAGTCAGCGACATGTAACGTCCCTGTCCATGCTTACTGGTCCAAGTATCGGTGGTGAAATGCACCCGTTCACACACAGAGTTTCTCAAGGAAGCGGTGATATTGTGTGCGACATGCTGGTGTAGCGCGGGCACACCTTTCTTAGAGAAGTAGTGGCGACTAGGCATCTGGTACTGGGGCACAGCGACAGACATAAGGTCTCTAAAATCCTGTGTGTCCACTAGGCGGAAAGGCAGCATTTCGGTAGCCAACAGCTTACAGAGGGATAGAGTCAACCTCTTAGCTTTGTCATGGGTCGGAGGAAGTGGCCTTTTATTTGACCACATCTGAGGGACAGAGATCTGGCTGCTGTGTGTAGACGGTGTTGAGTAGGGTGTCCCTGGAAAAATGCAGGTTTGTGAGGAAAGTGCAGGCGGAGACATGATGTTGCCTTCATCCAACGTAGGTGCTATCGATGTCTGAGAGAGCTGTACACACTCACTTGTTTCCCCTTCCAAACCAACTGACGACCTACCAAGCAAACTGCCTGTTGCGGTTACAGTGGTGGAAGTTTTGCGTGGAAAAACAGGTGTGACAGCTGTCCCCACAGTCCTAGAAGATGAAGAGCGCGCGGATGCACTGGAAGGGGCGGGCGGTGGATGGTTCGCTCCGCTAGGCCGCATTGCAGCACAGTGAGCTTCCCACCGGGACCTATGATATTTATTCATGTGACGATTCATGGAAGAAGTTGTCAAACTGCTGAGGTTTTGACCTCTACTAAGAGAATCGTGACAAATTTTACATATCACATGATTTGGGCGATCTTTTTCTATGTCAAAAAAGGAACAGGCTAGGCAAGGCTTAGAGGCCATGCGACCTGTTGATGCACCCCGAATAATGCTCATAGGCAGAGTGGTGGCTGAGGATGCAGTTGTAGACGTGCTACCAGTGCTCCGACTCTGTCCAGGAAGGCGCAAGGTAATTTCGTCGTCGGTTGCATCCTCCTCCACCGCCTCTGTTGACCTCCTCGAGTGCCTGACTGGGGGTTGACAGTAGGTGGGATCTAGAACTTCATCATCAATTGTTGTGTTTGCACTCCCCTCCCCCTCAGACCGAGCCTCTTCTTGCCCTGACCGAATATTTAAGTTGTCATCCCAATCGGGTATCTGCGTCTCATCTTCATCAGTATGTTCCTCATTGCCTATAACCACAGTTGTTGGAAAGGCAGCATTTTGGTAGCCAACAGTTTGCATTTTATGAAAGTCAACCTCCAAGCCATGTCATGCCCTTCTAAAAGCATGTATAACACAGCGAGGGGACTCCAACCACAGTCTCCCTCGTTTCCACTCACTGGGCCACACACACCCCACTTGACTGGCATCGGTTGAGCTCCCTTTTGAAAAAGAAAAAGATGCTTTGCATGAAGCACTCTCAAAAATACGCGTGCCTTTCCCGTCCCCTGGCTGACCCAGGGGAAGAAAAGTCCTCTGAGAGCCATGACTTGTTCATCTTGGTTCTTTTAGAGACACAGCGAGGGGACTCCAACCACAGTCTCCCTGGTTGCCACTCACTGGGCCACACACACCCCACTTGACTGGCATCGGTTGAGCTCCCTTTTGAAAAAGAAAAAGATGCTTTGCATGAAGCACTCTCAAAAATACGCGTGCCTTTCCCGTCCCCTGGCTGACCCAGGGGAAGAAAAGTCCTCTGAGAGCCATGACTTGTTCATCTTGGTTCTTTTAGAGACACAGCGAGGGGACTCCAACCACAGTCTCCCTCGTTTCCACTCACTGGGCCACACACACCCCACTTGACTGGCATCGGTTGAGCTCCCTTTTGAAAAAGAAAAAGATGCTTTGCATGAAGCACTCTCAAAAATACGCGTGCCTTTCCCGTCCCCTGGCTGACCCAGGGGAAGAAAAGTCCTCTGAGAGCCATGACTTGTTCATCTTGGTTCTTTTAGAGACACAGCGAGGGGACTCCAACCACAGTCTCCCTCGTTTTCACTCACTGGGCCACACACACCCCACTTGACTGGCATCGGTTGAGCTCCCTTTTGAAAAAGAAAAAGATGCTTTGCATGAAGCACTCTCAAAAATACGCGTGCCTTTCCCGTCCCCTGGCTGACCCAGGGGAAGAAAAGTCCTCTGAGAGCCATGACTTGTTCATCTTGGTTCTTTTAGAGACACAGCGAGGGGACTCCAACCACAGTCTCCCTCGTTTCCACTAACTGGGCCACACACACCCCACTTGACTGGCATCGGTTGAGCCCCCTTTTGAAAAAGAAAAAGATGCTTTGCATGAAGCACTCTCAAAAATACGCGTGCCTTTCCCGTCCCCTGGCTGACCCAGGGGAAGAAAAGTCCTCTGAGAGCCATGACTTGTTCATCTTGGTTCTTTTAGAGACACAGCGAGGGGACTCCAACCACAGTCTCCCTGGTTGCCACTCACTGGGCCACACACACCCCACTTGACTGGCATCGGTTGAGCTCCCTTTTGAAAAAGAAAAAGATGCTTTGCATGAAGCACTCTCAAAAATACGCGTGCCTTTCCCGTCCCCTGGCTGACCCAGGGGAAGAAAAGTCCTCTGAGAGCCATGACTTGTTCATCTTGGTTCTTTTAGAGACACAGCGAGGGGACTCCAACCACAGTCTCCCTGGTTGCCACTCACTGGGCCACACACACCCCACTTGACTGGCATCGGTTGAGCTCCCTTTTGAAAAAGAAAAAGATGCTTTGCATGAAGCACTCTCAAAAATACGCGTGCCTTTCCCGTCCCCTGGCTGACCCAGGGGAAGAAAAGTCCTCTGAGAGCCATGACTTGTTCATCTTGGTTCTTTTAGAGACACAGCGAGGGGACTCCAACCACAGTCTCCCTGGTTGCCACTCACTGGGCCACACACACCCCACTTGACTGGCATCGGTTGAGCTCCCTTTTGAAAAAGAAAAAGATGCTTTGCATGAAGCACTCTCAAAAATACGCGTGCCTTTCCCGTCCCCTGGCTGACCCAGGGGAAGAAAAGTCCTCTGAGAGCCATGACTTGTTCATCTTGGTTCTTTTAGAGACACAGCGAGGGGACTCCAACCACAGTCTCCCTCGTTTCCACTCACTGGGCCACACACACCCCACTTGACTTGCATCGGTTGAGCTCCCTTTTGAAAAAGAAAAAGATGCTTTGCATGAAGCACTCTCAAAAATACGCGTGCCTTTCCCGTCCCCTGGCTGACCCAGGGGAAGAAAAGTCCTCTGAGAGCCATGACTTGTTCATCTTGGTTCTTTTAGAGACACAGCGAGGGGACTCCAACCACAGTCTCCCTCGTTTCCACTAACTGGGCCACACACACCCCACTTGACTGGCATCGGTTGAGCCCCCTTTTGAAAAAGAAAAAGATGCTTTGCATGAAGCACTCTCAAAAATACGCGTGCCTTTCCCGTCCCCTGGCTGACCCAGGGGAAGAAAAGTCCTCTGAGAGCCATGATTTGTTCATTTTGGGTCTTTTAGAAACACAGCGAGGGGACTCCAACCACAGTCTCCTTCGTTGCCACTCACTGGGCCACACACACCCCACTTGACTGGCATCGGTTGAGCTCCCTTTTGAAAAAGAAAAAGATGCTTTGCATGAAGCACTCTCAAAAATACGCGTGCCTTTCCCGTCCCCTGGCTGACCCAGGGGAAGAAAAGTCCTCTGAGAGCCATGACTTGTTCATCTTGGTTCTTTTAGAGACACAGCGAGGGGACTCCAACCACAGTCTCCCTGGTTGCCACTCACTGGGCCACACACACCCCACTTGACTGGCATCGGTTGAGCTCCCTTTTGAAAAAGAAAAAGATGCTTTGCATGAAGCACTCTCAAAAATACGCGTGCCTTTCCCGTCCCCTGGCTGACCCAGGGGAAGAAAAGTCCTCTGAGAGCCATGACTTGTTCATCTTGGTTCTTTTAGAGACACAGCGAGGGGACTCCAACCACAGTCTCCCTCGTTTCCACTCACTGGGCCACACACACCCCACTTGACTGGCATCGGTTGAGCTCCCTTTTGAAAAAGAAAAAGATGCTTTGCATGAAGCACTCTCAAAAATACGCGTGCCTTTCCCGTCCCCTGGCTGACCCAGGGGAAGAAAAGTCCTCTGAGAGCCATGACTTGTTCATCTTGGTTCTTTTAGAGACACAGCGAGGGGACTCCAACCACAGTCTCCCTCGTTTCCACTCACTGGGCCACACACACCCCACTTGACTGGCATCGGTTGAGCTCCCTTTTGAAAAA
Source organism: Anomaloglossus baeobatrachus (assembly GCF_048569485.1). NCBI lineage: Eukaryota > Metazoa > Chordata > Amphibia > Anura > Aromobatidae > Anomaloglossus > Anomaloglossus baeobatrachus. The sequence continues at coordinate 140,701,583 of NC_134360.1, forward strand.
GAAAAAGATGCTTTGCATGAAGCACTCTCAAAAATACGCGTGCCTTTCCCGTCCCCTGGCTGACCCAGGGGAAGAAAAGTCCTCTGAGAGCCATGACTTGTTCATCTTGGTTCTTTTAGAGACACAGCGAGGGGACTCCAACCACAGTCTCCCTCGTTTCCACTAACTGGGCCACACACACCCCACTTGACTGGCATCGGTTGAGCCCCCTTTTGAAAAAGAAAAAGATGCTTTGCATGAAGCACTCTCAAAAATACGCGTGCCTTTCCCGTCCCCTGGCTGACCCAGGGGAAGAAAAGTCCTCTGAGAGCCATGACTTGTTCATCTTGGTTCTTTTAGAGACACAGCGAGGGGACTCCAACCACAGTCTCCCTGGTTGCCACTCACTGGGCCACACACACCCCACTTGACTGGCATCGGTTGAGCTCCCTTTTGAAAAAGAAAAAGATGCTTTGCATGAAGCACTCTCAAAAATACGCGTGCCTTTCCCGTCCCCTGGCTGACCCAGGGGAAGAAAAGTCCTCTGAGAGCCATGACTTGTTCATCTTGGTTCTTTTAGAGACACAGCGAGGGGACTCCAACCACAGTCTCCCTGGTTGCCACTCACTGGGCCACACACACCCCACTTGACTGGCATCGGTTGAGCTCCCTTTTGAAAAAGAAAAAGATGCTTTGCATGAAGCACTCTCAAAAATACGCGTGCCTTTCCCGTCCCCTGGCTGACCCAGGGGAAGAAAAGTCCTCTGAGAGCCATGACTTGTTCATCTTGGTTCTTTTAGAGACACAGCGAGGGGACTCCAACCACAGTCTCCCTCGTTTCCACTCACTGGGCCACACACACCCCACTTGACTGGCATCGGTTGAGCTCCCTTTTGAAAAAGAAAAAGATGCTTTGCATGAAGCACTCTCAAAAATACGCGTGCCTTTCCCGTCCCCTGGCTGACCCAGGGGAAGAAAAGTCCTCTGAGAGCCATGACTTGTTCATCTTGGTTCTTTTAGAGACACAGCGAGGGGACTCCAACCACAGTCTCCCTCGTTTCCACTAACTGGGCCACACACACCCCACTTGACTGGCATCGGTTGAGCCCCCTTTTGAAAAAGAAAAAGATGCTTTGCATGAAGCACTCTCAAAAATACGCGTGCCTTTCCCGTCCCCTGGCTGACCCAGGGGAAGAAAAGTCCTCTGAGAGCCATGACTTGTTCATCTTGGTTCTTTTAGAGACACAGCGAGGGGACTCCAACCACAGTCTCCCTGGTTGCCACTCACTGGGCCACACACACCCCACTTGACTGGCATCGGTTGAGCTCCCTTTTGAAAAAGAAAAAGATGCTTTGCATGAAGCACTCTCAAAAATACGCGTGCCTTTCCCATCCCCTGGCTGACCCAGGGGAAGAAAAGTCCTCTGAGAGCCATGTCCACATTGTCAGTGGACAGACACATGTGCTTATCTGCCAGCAGACCCACAGCAGCACTGAAGACAGGTTCCGAGAGAACGCTGGCTGCAGGACACGACAAGATCCCCAAGACGTACGTGGCGAGCTCAGGCAATTTATCAAGATTGGAAGCCAAGAATGAGCAGGGCTCAAGTTGCACATTAATGGAATCGATGTTTCCTTGCATATACTCATATATCTGTGTGTCCTCCTCTTTTTCCTTGTCCAGCTCTTTTGTTTTCGCATGAGTATATGTCCTTGTCACTTTCCCATGTGTTGTGAGTTGTTTGTGACCTTTTGGACACCTTTGAGGGTGTTTTCTAGGTGTTTTTCTGTGTTTGTGATTGCCTGCCATTGTTTCCTATGCAGTTCGAGTTCGGTTCGTCGAACGTTCGACGAACCGAACTCGAACGGGAGGTCCGTTCGGCGAACCAACCTCGAGCCGAACCGCGACCGGTTCGCTCATCTCTATTAATTAGATGAATTTAAGCTAATCACTTTGAGCTAAAATTATGTGCACATTATTTTCTCAATCGTTCCCAGATTTAAAGCTTTTCTAAAATACAAATAATTAGTTGAACTGGGCTTCTCTGTTATGATTCATAATTGTGTGTACATAACATTAGACAAATGGTATTTACTTTTCGCTGTCATTTCAATGACCTGACATTTTAAGAATTACAGAGATTTTTCTAAACAATCACAGCACCCTTGTAATTGGTAACCTACAATGTGTATTTATTAAAGGGCACATTTGCTAATCAATCATGTTCTTGTGTGTATATGACAAACTAACTAATTGTTTTTGTGGCTCATTTGTTGACTTTTTAAAACAATAATATGAGTCAATTAGTAAAAATGAAAAAAATCTATAATTCCAAATGTTCATGCTTAAAGTAGTTAGAGCAAAAGCAAAGGTTGGTAACAAGGATGAGCAAAATTCCAATTTTACAGTTTCAATATATTTTGGCCTGGAAGTTAAGTACTTAATATTATAAACTTTAAAGTTCTCAAAAGTCTCCAATTGCCCTGAATATATATATACAGTTAGGTCCAGAAATATTTGGACAGTGACACAAGTTTTGTTATTTTAGTTGTTTACAAAAACATGTTCAGAAATACAATTATATATATAATATGGGCTGAAAGTGCACACTCCCAGCTGCAATATGAGAGTTTTCACATCCAAATCGGAGAAAGGGTTTAGGAATCATAGCTCTGTAATGCATAGCCTCCTCTTTTTCAAGGGACCAAAAGTAATTGGACAAGGGACTCTAAGGGCTGCAATTAACTCTGAAGGCGTCTCCCTCGTTAACCTGTAATCAATGAAGTAGTTAAAAGGTCTGGGGTTGATTACAGGTGTGTGGTTTTGCATTTGGAAGCTGTTGCTGTGACCAGACAACATGCGGTCTAAGGAACTCTCAATTGAGGTGAAGCAGAACATCCTGAGGCTGAAAAAAACGAAAAAATCCATCAGAGAGATAGCAGACATGCTTAGAGTAGCAAAATCAACAGTCGGGTACATTCTGAGAAAAAAGGAATTGACTGGTGAGCTTGGGAACTCAAAAAGGCCTGGGCGTCCACGGATGACAACAGTGGTGGATGATCGCCACATACTTTCTTTGGTGAAGAAGAACCCGTTCACAACATCAACTGAAGTCCAGAACACTCTCAGTGAAGTAGGTGTATCTGTCTCTAAGTCAACAGTAAAGAGAAGACTCCATGAAAGTAAATACAAAGGGTTCACATCTAGATGCAAACCATTCATCAATTCCAAAAATAGACAGGCCAGAGTTAAATTTGCTGAAAAACACCTCATGAAGCCAGCTCAGTTCTGGAAAAGTATTCTATGGACAGATGAGACAAAGATCAACCTGTACCAGAATGATGGGAAGAAAAAAGTTTGGAGAAGAAAGGGAACAGCACATGATCTAAGGCACACCACATCCTCTGTAAAACATGGTGGAGGCAACGTGATGGCATGGGCATGCATGCCTTTCAATGGCACTGGGTCACTTGTGTTTATTGATGACATAACAGCAGACAAGAGTAGCCGGATGAATTCTGAAGTGTACCGGGATATACTTTCAGCCCAGATTCAGCCAAATGCCGCAAAGTTGATCGGACGGCGCTTTATAGTACAGATGGACAATGACCCCAATCATACACCAAAGCTACACAGGAGTTCATGAGTGCAAAAAAGTGGAACATTCTGCAATGGCCAAGTCAATCACCAGATCTTAACCCAATTGATCATGCCTTTCACTTGCTCAAATCCAGACTTAAGACGGAAAGACCCACAAACAAGCAAGACCTGAAGGCTGCGGCTGTAAAGGCCTGGCAAAGCATTAAGAAGCAGGAAACCCAGCGTTTGGTGATGTCCATGGGTTCCAGACTTAAGGCAGTGATTACCTCCAAAGGATTCGCAACAAAATATTGAAAATAAAAATATTTTGTTTGGGTTTGGTTTATTTGTCCAATTACTTTTGACCTCCTAAAATGTGGAGTGTTTGTAAAGAAATGTGTACAATTCCTACAATTTCTATCAGATATTTTTGTTCAAACCTTCAAATTAAACGTTACAATCTGCACTTGAATTCTGTTGTAGAGATTTAATTTCAAATCCAATGTGGTGGCATGCAGAGCCCAACTCGCGAAAATTGTGTCACTGTCCAAATATTTCTGGACCTAACTGTATATATATATATATATATATATATATATATATATATATATTATTATAGTCATATGAAAAAGTTTGGGCACCCCTATTAATGATAACCTTTTTTCTTTATAACAATTTGGGTTTTTGCAACAGCTTTTTCAGTTTCATATATCTAATAACTGATGGACTCAGTAATATTTCTGGATTGAAATGAGGTTTATTGTACTAACAGAAAGTGTGCAATCCACATTTAAACAAAATTTGACCCGTGCAAAAGTATGGGCATCTCAACATAAAAGTGACATTAATATTTTGTAGATCCTCCTTTTGCAGAAAGAACAGCCTCTAATCACTTCCTGTACCTTTTAATGAGTTCCTGGATCCTCGATTAAGGTATATTTGACCATTCCTGTTTACAAAACAATTCCAGTTCAGTTAAGTTTGATGGTTGCCGAGCATGGACAGCACGCTTCAAATCATCCCACAGATTTTCAATGATATTCAGGTCTGGGGACTGGGATGGCCATTCCAGAACATTGTAATTTTTCCTCTGCATAAATGACTGAGTAGATTTGGAGCGGTGTTTTGGATCATTGTCTTGCTGAAATATCCATCCCCTGCGTAACTTCAACTTCATCACTGATTATTGCACATTATTGTCAAGAATCTGCTGATACTGAGTTAAATCCATGTGACCCTCAACTTTAACAAGATTCCCGGTGCCAGCATTGGCCACACAGCCCCAAAGCATGATGGAACCTCCACCAAATTTTACTGTGGATAGCAAGTGATTTTCTTGGAATGCCATGTTTTTTTGCCTCCATACATAACGCCTTTTTGTATGACCAAACAACTCAATCTTTCTTTCATCAGTCCACAGGACCTTCTTCCAAAATGTAACTGGCTTGTCCAAATGTGCTTTTGCATGCCTCAGGTGACTCTGTTTGTGGCGTGCTTGCAGAAACGGCTTCTTTCGCATCACTCTCCCATACAGCTTCTCCTTGTAAAAAGTGTGCTGTATTGTTGACCGATGCACATTGACACCATCTGCAGTAAGATGAAGCTGCAGGTCTTTGGAGGTGTTCTGTGGATTGTCCTTGACTGTTCTCAGCATTCTTCTTCTCTGCCTTTCTGATATTTTTCTTGGCCTGCCACTTCTGGGCTTAACAAGAACTGTACCTGTGTTCTTCAATTTCCTTACTATGTTTCTCACAGTGGAAACTGACAGTTTAAATCTCTGAGACAACTTTTTATATCCTTCCCTTGAACAACTATGTTGAATAATCTTTGTTTTCAGATCATTTGAGAGTTGTTTTGAGGAGCCCATGATGCCATTTTTCATAGGAAATTCAAATAGGAGAACAACTTGCAAGTGGCCACCTTAAATACCTTTTCTCATGATTGGATACATCTGCCTATGACGTTCAAAGCTCAATAAGGTTACAAAACCAATTTAGTGGTTTAGAAAGTCAGTAAAAAGTAGTTAGGAGTGTTCAAATCAAGAAATTGATAAGGGTGCCCATACTTTTGCACCGGTCAAATTTTGTTTAAATGCAGATTGCACATTTTCTGTTAGTACAATAAACCTCATTTCAATCCAGAAATATTACTCAGTCCTTCAGTTATTAGATATATGAAACTGAAATAGCTGTTGCAAAAACCCAAATTGTTATAAAGAAAAAAGGTTAACATTAATGGGGGTGCCCAAACGTTTTCATATGACTGTATATATATATATTGTTATGTCCTGTTGGTGGATCCTCTGGGCCGTGCACTCCCCCAGTGAGGCAACCCGGAGCTAACCCCTGTACAGCGACTGTCTGATCATCCCACCAGAGGGCCTAGATGCACGGTAGCCGGAGTACTAGTAGGTACGGGAACAGCGTCCTTCAGGGGACTGGTAGTACGAAGTCTCTGGGGCCACAGGGTTCCTGGAGACAGAGCCGGAATCAAGTTCAGGTGTTGGGTTGGAACAACAGACGGGATCCGGGTCCAGCTGGGCGTAAAGGTTGAGGTCGCCGGGCGAAGTCGAGGATCAGAGACGGACACAGGCTGATGGAATGGTGGTCGTTTTCACCGCCAACAGTCACCGGAGGACCTCCTGGACAATCCTGTAGTCTGGACCGGGTTAAGGTGGTAGCACAGGCTCTGCAAAGGAGACAGAGTAAGATACTGGCAAGGCACAAGGGGACCTGAACACCTAGCTCTAAGTAACAAATTGAACAGGCACCGCCCACATGGAAAGGACCTCCTAATATACCCAGTACCTGACTTTGGCAATATCCTGTTTCCGGACGCTGGCCCTTTAAGAGGAGGTCAATGACCACGCGCGCGCCCTAATGCGCATGCGCGATGCCAGAGTGCCAGAGACCAGAGCAGGAAGCGGTGCAGAGGATGCAGGGGAGCCTGACTGTGTGTCCTGGATCGCAGGGGAAAGCCGAGTTTGGGGGACAGGAAGCATGGAGGATGCAGAGGAGGAAGAGTGATCTATGTAGCCGTAGGCAGGAGGACCGGGTACCAGGGCGGTGAGTGAGGGATGGCGTCGGGACCCAGGGAGCGTGACAGTACCCCCTCCCTCATACCCCCCTCCCCACAACCGGGACAAGAAGTCATGTATCAGAGGGGTGCCAACATTCTCCCGGGGTTCCCAGGACCTGTCCTCGGGACCATAACCTGCCCAGTCGACCAGGAAGAATTGCTTACCCCTCACGGTCTTCATGGCTACAATATCTCTTACCGCATAGACTTCATCGTCTGCAATAGGAGGAGGAGGAGTACTGCATCAGCGGAGAAGGGACTAAAGACAACAGGCTTGAGCAAGGAGACGTGGAAAGAGTTGGGTATCCGCATCGTGGCCGGAAGCTGCAGCTTGTAGGAGACCTCATTGATCCTTCGGATGACCTTGAACGGACCGGTGTACCTCGGACCCAACTTGTACGATGGCATCTTCAATCGGACGTATTTGGAGGCAGGCCAGACCAAATCCCCAGGAGAGAAACGAGGAGGATCAAGGTGTCTCTTGTCCGCGTGTCTCTTCATCTGTGCAGAAGCATGTTCAAGGGAGATTTTAACAGAGTTCCATATATCAGAGAAGTCTCTGACCAGGGCATCTGCAGCGGGGACATCGGAAGCCGCGGATACCAGTAAAGGAACGTAAGGTTAAAGTCCGTAGACGACATAGAAGAGAGAGCTGGAGGTGGACTCACTGACGTGACGGTTATGAGAGAACTCAGCCCAAGGGAGAAGCGTGGACTAGTCGTCATGATGAATGTTGACGTAGTGGTGCAGAAAGGAAGTCAAGATCTGGTTGACCCGTTCCACTTGGCCGTTAGACTGGGGGTGGTAGGCCGAGGAAAAGTCCAGAGACACTCCCAGGTGGTTGCAGAGGGCCCTCCAGAAGCGCGAGGTGAACTGAGTTCCTCTGTCAGACACAATGTTTGCGGGAAAGCCGCGTAGTCAGAAGATATGCTGTATGAAGGCATCAGTGAGCTCCTGGGCAGAGGGCAGTCCGACCATAGGGATGAAATGAGCCATCTTCGAGAACCGATCCACCACGACCCAGATGACCGTATGTCCGGAAGACAGGGGTAAGTCCGTGATGAAATCCATTGCTATTTGTTGCCCCAGAACAGAGGGCATCGGCAGAGGCAGAAGACGACCATAGGGCAGGTGCTTGGTCGTCTTGTTCCGGGCACAGGATGGGCAGGCTGAGACAAAGGTGACGACGTCCTTGCGGAGGGACAGCCACCAATAGTGACGAGCAATCGTACTCCATGTTTTCTTCTGACCGGCATGGCCTGCTATTTTCGAAGCATGCCCCCATTGTAGGACTTTGTCTGTCGGTCTCCGTGACAAAAGTCTTCCCAGGGGGTATCTGAGCCAGAGTGACGGGAGTCACCCGAACAACCTTACTGGGGCAGATGATGGGCTGGAATGTCTCCTCTTCCTGTTTCACTGGCACACAGGACCGGGACAAGGCATCCGCCCGCACATTCTTATCCGCGGGCCGAAAATGGAGTTGAAAGTCAAACCGGGCAAAGAACAGAAACCAACGGGCTTGTCGCGGGTTCAGTCTTTGGGCAGACCGCAGATATTCCAGGTTCTTATGGTCAGTATAAATGATCTCCGGGTATACCGCCCCCTCCAAGAGCTAATACCATTCCTCCAAGGCCAGCTTGACAGCCAGGAGCTCTCGATCGCAAATGATGTAGTTGCGTTAAGGCACCGAGAAGATCTTGGAGAAGAAGCCACAGGTGACCATCTTCCCAGTGGAGGACTTCTGCATAAGCACGGCCCCAGCCCTTCAGGAGGAGGCGTCCACCTCCAAAGTGAATTGTCGGTTCAACTCCGGTCGGTTGAGAACGGGGGAAGAAGCAAACGCCTGCTTCAGGGAGCAGAACGCGGCGTCGGACTCAGGTGACCAGTCTTTCAGGTTAGCCCCCTTCTTTGTCAAGGCGGAGAGAGGCTCTGTCAGAGCAGAGAAGTGAGGGATGAACTGGCAGTAATAATTGGCAAAGCCGAGGAAACGTTGAATGGCCTTCAGTCCTGAAGGAGGAGGCCAGTTGAGGATGGAAGAAACCTTCTCGGGATCCATCTGCAGGCCTGTGTCGGAGATCACATAGCCCAGAAAGGGAAGGGACGACCGCTCAAACACACACTTCTCGTACTTGGCGTTCAGGTGATTCTCCCTAAGCCTTTGTAGCACGAGTTGCACGTTCTCTCTGTAGGTCTGCAAGTGTGGGGAAAAGACCAGGATGTCATCCAGGTATATGACCACACAGACGTAGAGGAGATTCCTGAACATGTCATTCACCAGTTCTTGGAAGACAGCCGGGGCGTTACAAAGACCGAAGGGCATCACGCAATACTCGTAGTGCCCATCACGGGTATTGAATGCAGTCTTCCATTCGTCCCCTGAGCGAAGACGAACCAGATTGTAGGCTCCACGGACGTCCAACTTGGTGAATATACAAGCCCCTCTGAGCCGGTCGAATAATTCTGGGATTAGAGGCAGGGGATATTTGTTTATTACGGTGATCTAGTTCAAGCCCCGGTAATTGATGCAGGGGCGTAAGTCACCTTCTTTCTTCTTGACGAAGAAGAAACCTGTTCCGGCAGGACATGAGGATCTCCGAATGAATCCCCTTGCCAGGTTTTTGGCAATGTAGTCTGACATGGCCCGTGTTTCAGCAGGACACAAGGGGTATATCCTTCCCCCAAGGGGGGTGGTTCCAGGCAGTAAGTCGATAGCACTGTCATAGGGCCGATGTGGCAGCAATACCTCCGACTCATTCTTTCAAATACGTCCACGAAGGACCAATAGGTGGAGGGTAGTCCTGGTAGGGACTCTGGGGCTGGAGGTCGGTGGATGGGCTGTACGGACTGCAGGCAGCTCTCATGACAAGACGGGCCCCATCGGGTAATGTCTCCAGTAGAGTTGAGCGCGGTTCGTGGTTCTCCAGTTTGCGGTTCGAGTGATTTTGGGGGGTGTTCTAGATCGAAATAGAACTCGAGCTTTTTGCTAAAAGTTCGTTAGCTCGAGTTACGTTCGAGAACGGTTCTATCAGCAAAAAGCCAAGCTATTTACTAGCGGGCTTTTCACTGTAATAGTGTAAGTCATTCTGTGACTCACACTATTATGAAATTTCAGCGTATAGTGTGCGGTGGCTGCACGTTCAGATCACTATTGCAGGGATAATGGCGATCGCCATTTTTTTTTTCTTCCCTAAGCACACGTGTAGTGGGGCAGGCCAGCATGTCAGCCAATCCCAGACACACACACACACACATACACAGTTAAGTGGACTTTTTGACAGAGAAGCAAGGGCAATTGTCATAGGCTGTCCATGTCACATGTCCTTGCATTATAAAAACGGACATTTTGTTCCAGCACGGCATTATCTGCCTTCTGCGTCTGGGTGTCAGTCACCTCTCACGCACCTCTTGTCACCGGTCCTGCTGTGTACGCTAAACACACAGCGTTCTACAGATTAGGGACAGAATTTTATTTTAGGGCTAATTACAGCTAGCTCAGAGCCATAGGTGACAGTCAAGTCCGTGGGAACACTTTTTACAGCTAAAGATAACAGCGTCTGTGTAGCTAAGCTCAGGGACTTCCTCCATTATTGTGGCACTTGTGCCAAGCAAGTCCCCCCCCCTCTGCATTCTCCCCTCCTGCACATTTTTGCAAAGCCATTTTAATTTGAAATAGTGATGCCAGATAGTGGCATCCAAAAAGTGGCTGTGTGACTCCATTAGTGTCCCACTGGTGCCAAGCAATTTCCAGCATCTCTGCATTGCACCCTCAAGCTCTTTTTTACTAAGCTATTATAATACCAAACACTAAGGAAAATTAGTGGCATCCAAAAAGTGGCAGTTGGACTTCATTAGTGTACCACTGGTGCCAAGCAATTTCCAGCACCTCTGCATTGCACCCTCAAGCTCTATTTTAATAAGCCATTATAATAGCAAACACTGAGGAAACTTAGTGGCATTCAAAAAGTGGCTGTTGGACTTCATTAGTGTCCCACTGGTGCCAAGCAATTTCCAGCACCTCTGCATTGCACCCTCAAGCTCATTTTTACTAAGCTATTATAATAGCAAACTGTGCTGCCAATTTAAGGGCAATAGTTACATTGTCAGGGATAGTCAGTGTTGTTTCTTCTGTTGTCAATAAAGCTAGATCACCTCTGCAATCTACACCACCTCTCAATTTTTACTACCACATTTTAAGTGAACAATCTTGTCGCAATCAAAATGAGTGATAAAATGACAGATGCTGGTGGAAAAAGGAACAGGCGTGTTGGAAAAGGAAAAAAAGTTTGTGTCCGTGGGGAAGGTGGCAAAGCTCCATTAACATCTGCTGAAGATAGGCCATCTTCCAGCAAAAGTAAGATGTCTACTACTTTCCGTGGACAATCCGATGTGCTCCCTTTTTTACGGACACGAACAACTGGAACAAAGGTAGATGATGCCCAAAAAAAGAACATGCTTGAATGGATGTCAAGTGGTCCAACAAGTGCCCTCTCCTCCACCTCAACTACCGCATCCAAAAAAAAAAAGTCCTCGGAGTTGTCATCCCAATCACACTTGCTTTCACTCAGCTCTCAAGTCTCCATCCACCCTGCACAGTATGGTAGAACAGAGATGGCTGAGTCTGCAGAGCTGTTCAGTCACACTATAGCCTGGGAATCAGAGGTCTGCTCCCAAGCTACAGTGAGTTCAGACCAGGAAATGGTCTGCAGTGATGCCCAGAACCTTTGTGACTCTGATTCAGGCTGTGATAACTAAGTTTATGAGCATAATGTTGACCCTTTGTCACAAACTGTAACACCTGTTGTTATAGACAATGAGGAACATACTGATGACGATGAGACGCAGATACCAGATTGGGATGACAACTTAAATAAATTGGTCAGGGCAGGAAGAGGCTCGGTCTGAGGGTGAGGGGAGTGCAAACACAACGCTTGATGAGGAAGTTCTAGATCCCACCTACTGTCAACCCACAGTCAGGCACTTGAGGAGGTCAACAGAGGCAGTGGAGGAGGATGCAACTGACGACGAAGTTACCTTGCGCCTTCCTGGACAGAGGAGGAGTACTGGTAGCACGTCTACAACTGCATCCTCAGCCACCACTCTGCCTCTAAGCACTAGTCGGGGTGGCTCAGCAAGTCATATGTCCTCTAAGCCTTGCCTAGCCTGGTCCTTTTTTGACCTTGCAAAGGTCATGTGATATGTAAAACTTGTCGGGAATCTGTTGGTAGAGGAAAAAACCTCAGCAGTTTCACAACTTCTTCCATGAATCGTCACATGACTAAATATCATATTTCCCAGTGGGAAGCTCACAGTGCTGCAATGTGGCCTAGCAGAGCGGACCATCCACCGCCTGCCCCTTTTAGTGCATCCGTGTGCTCTTCATCTTCTAGGACTGTGGGGACAGCTGTCACACCTGGTTTTCCATGCACAACTTCCCCCACTGTAACCGCAACAGGCAGTTTGTTTGGTACGTCGTCATTTGGTTTGGAAGGGGAAACAAGTGCGTGTGTACAGCTCTCTCACACATCGATAGCACCAATGTTGGATGAAGGCAACATCATGTCTATGCCTGCACTTTCCTCACAAACCTGCATTTTTCCAGGGACACCCTACTCACCACCGTCTACACACAGCAGCCAGATCTCTGTCCCTCAGATGTGGACAAATAAAAGGCCATTTCCTGCGACCCATCACAAAGCTAAGAGGTTGACTTTATCCTTCTGTAAGCTCTTGGCTACCGAAATGCTGCCTTTCCGCCTGGTGGACACACAGGATTTTAGAGACCTTATGTCTGTCGCTGTGCCCCAGTACCAGATGCCCAGTCGCCACTACTTCTCTAAGAAAGGTGTGCCTGCGCTACACCAGCATGTCGCACACAACATCACCGCTTTCTTGAGAAACTCTGTGTGTGAACGGGTGCTTTTCACCACCGATAATTAGACCAGTAAGCATGGACAGGGACGTTACATGTCGCTGACTGGGCACTGAGTAACTATGGTGATAGATGGTGAAGGGTCTGCTGCACAAGTCTTGCCGTCTCCACGACTTGGGCGTCAATCCTCTGTTTGTCCAAGTTCCTATATGGAGATAAGGTATGCACACCAGTGACTATGTAAGGGGAATACATGTAATAGCAGAAACTGCTGTGTGAATACTGTCATGAAAAATCCAATAGCTATATTGCCAATCCACATGATACGTATATATAGCCTGGGTCTCAGCTTCCCATAAACGGTAAGTTTTTTAACTGCATGAGAGGACACACACTAGCTAGGGACCCCAACGTAGAGAAATACTTTGGCGTAGTGTTGGGGCTCTATTGCATTGATCAATTCAGTAGCTAAATTTATCTTTATTCATATGTTCATGGCAGTAATGCAGGTTCCATTTTCACGTTTTCATTCTTACATATAGCTATTGGATTTTTCATGACAGTATTCACACAGCAGTTTCTGCTATTACATGTATTCCCCTTACATAGTCACTGGTGTGCATACCTTGTCTCCATATAGTAATGTTTTTTTAGGTTTTTGAACCCAGTTTAGACTTAGAATGGAATTCCAAACGTTATTCCTTATTTTTCCAAGTTCCTACACTGCTTCTGCCTCCTCAACCTCGTCTGGGTCCTCTTCCTCCGCCCCAAGCCTGCCTGGTCAGGCCATCAGCGTTGTAACTAGAGATGAGCGAACCGGTCGTGGTTTGGCTCGAGTTCGGTTCGTCGAACGGAGGTCCCGTTTGAGATCAGTTCGTCGAACGTTCGACGAACCGAGCTCGAACCGCATAGGAAACAATGGCAGGCATTCACAAACACATAAAAACACCTAGAAAACACACCCAAAGGTGTCCAAAAGGTGACAAACAACTCACAACACAACACAAACACATGGGAAAGTGACAAGGACATATACTCATGCGAAAACAAAAGAGCTGGACAAGGAAAAAGAGGAGGAGACACAGATATAGGGATGGCACGCCCTTCTAAAATCATGTAAAAGACCGCAAGGTGACTCCAAGCAGAGTCTCCCTTTTTTCCAAAAATTGGGCCACACAGACACCCACCCCCTTCAGTGGCAGCACTTGTGCCCCAGTTGTACACTTCACAGGTACATTTGCATCAAGCACATTCAAAAATAGGCCATCTTTAACCGTCCCCAGGATGACACCGGGGTAGGTAGCTAAGTCTTTCCTGATCCCAGCTCTGTTCTTCTTGGCTCCTTAAAAAAAAACACAGCAAGCAAGGGTTACTCCAAGCGGAGTCTCCCTTTTTTCCAAAAATTGGGCCATACACACACCCACCCCTTCAGTGGCAGCACTTGTGCCCCAGTTGTACACTTCACAGCTAGATTTGCATCAAGCACATTCAAAAATACGCAATCCTTAACCGTCCCCAGGATGACCCCGGGGTAGGTAGCAAAGTCTTTGCTGAATCATGACTTGTTCATCTTGGCTCCTTTTAAAAAACACAGCAAGCAAGGGTTACTCCAAGCGGAGTCTCCCTTTTTTCCAAAAATTGGGACACAGACACACCCACCCCTTCAGTGGCAGCACTTGTGCCCCAGTTGTACACTTCACAGCTAGATTTGCATCAAGCACATTCAAAAATACGCCATTCTTAACCGTCCCCAGGATGACACCGGGGTAGGTAGCAAAGTCTTTCCTGATCCCAGCTCTGTTCATCTTGGCTCCTGTTTAAAAATACTGTAAGCAAGGGTTACTCCAAGCGAAGTCTCCCTTTTTTCCAAAAATTGGGCCCCACACACACCCACCCCTTCAGTGGCAGCAGTTGTGCCCCAGTTGTACACTTCACAGCTAGATTTGCCACACAGACACCCCATCAGTGGCAGCACTTGTGATCTAGTTGCAAACAGGATGTTTTGATTTGCATCAAGCACATTCCAAATCCACAAGCATTTACTCTCCCCAGGATGACACAGGGGTAGTAAATTCCTTGTGGATCCATGACTTGTTCATTTTGATGAACGTTAGTCTGTCCACATTGTCACTGGACAGACGCGTGCGCTTATCTGTCAGCAAACACCCAGCAGCACTGAAGACACGTTCAGAGACAACGGTGGCAGCTGGACAAGACAAAATCTACAAGGCGTCACTGGATAGCTCTAGCCATTTTTCAAGATTTGAAGCCCAAACTGAGCAAGGCTCCATTTGCAAAGTCATGGCATCAATGTTCATTTGGAGATACTCCTATATCATCCTCTCCAGCCGTTGACTATGTGTCAGACTTGTTGTCTCTGGTGGCCTTGCAAAGGACGGTCTAAAAAAATTATGAAAAGATTCCATAAAATTACTGTTACCAGCACCAGATACGGTGCTACTGGTACGGGTAGACTGTTGAAGATGACGAGACCGTCCCATGTTTGTCAAGTTACAACAGGGAGATTCACTCCCTGCACCTGCACGGTTGTTTGGTGGAAAAACCGAGCTAAGATCGAGTAACAGCTTCTGCTGATACTCCTGCATACGTGCGTCCCTTTCTATGGCTGGAATTATGTCACAAAATTTGGACTTGTACCGGGGATCTAATAGTGTGGCAAGCCAGTAGTCATCATCACTAGTGATGAGCGAGCATGCTTGTCACTACTCGGTACTCGCACGAGTATCGCTGTACTCGGGCTGCTCGGCGGGGACCGAGTAATCTCGCGATACTCGTGCTGTACTCGTGGTCTTCATTTCTGCATGTTGTCGCTCTTTTGAGAGCCAGCCCTCATGCAGGGATTGGCTGGCAGACCACTGCAATGCCACAGCCCTGTTAGTTGTTGAATTGTAGTGATTGGCCGGACTGCACAGCGTGACCGAGCCTTTATATCGGCCGGCGCGCTGTGCTCTGCTCACAGCTATCCAGACTGTCAGTGCAGGGAGAGTGTCGCTGATTCAGGGAAAGCTTTGCGGCCCTTTATAGCTTTTTCAGTTGCAGGGCTGCAAACAGTGTGACCAAAAGTCCTTCTCAGGACTATTCTAGTTGTATACAGGCAGGCAGGGTATAGCCAGGTCGGAGTACAGTAGCAGAGTCCTTCTCAGGACTACTGTTGCTATATACAGGCAGGGTATAGCCAGGTCTGAATACAGGCTAGTGACCAAAAGAGTCCTTGTCAGGACTATTGTACCAGTATACAGGCAGGCAGGCAGGCAGGGTAGTGGTGACCGTATACCAGCCTTCATCATATCTGGGGCTGGTGTACACAGTGTAAAACAGTCCAGATAGTGTCTGACTTGTCTGTAATTGTCGCTCCCCAAAAAAACCTGCTAGGTTCTTATTGCGTCCGTGCTTGGTTTTTAAAACCGCACGTGTGTGCCTGTTGGTGGCAGCGTACAGGTGCACTTGTGTGCAATTTCCAGAAACTTTAATATAACGCACAAGTAGTGAATATACACGTCAGCAGTGCACAGCATTGCAAAATGCGCAAGGGCATTGGCAAGGAACAAGGAAGTGGACGTGATGGTGGTGCAGGCAGAGGCCGAGGTCGTGGGCAAGCTCTAATTTCGCCACAACAAAGGGCCACATCTAGTCGCTCGCACGTCCTGTCCCAAATTCTTGGGGACCGCAGCAGTACACCGCTCTTGAACCAAGACCAGTGTCAACAGGTTGTTAGTTGGATAGCAGATAATGCTTCCAGTCAGATTGGCACCACCACAAACACTCTGTCTTCCACACGGTCAAGTGTCAGTAGCCGTGATACTGCACCGCACATTTCTGAACCTGATCCTCCTTCCTACCACCAGGCTGAGTACACGTCCTCCTCGGACATTAATGATCCCACACTTGGACACTCGGAAGAGCTGTTCCCGTTTCCATTCACACATTCTGGCCTCTCGCCAGCTCATATTGAAGTGGGTCATGAGGAGATCGTCTGTACAGATGGCCAAATATTTGAGCAGCCACGTTCTCACGAAGTTGGCAACGTGTCTCAACAAGTGGTGGACGATGATGAGACACAATTGTCAGGAAGTCAGGAGGAGGAGCAGGGTGCGGAAGAGGAAGACAACGTGGTGGATGATCCAGTAACTGACCCAACCTGGCAGGAGGATATGCAGAGCAAGGACAGCAGTGCACAGGGGGAGGGAGGCGTAGCATCACAACAGGCAGTAAGAAGCAGGGTGGTGGCCCCAGGCAGAAGTCAGGCAACCATTCCCCGGAACAACACGACGACACAAGGTGCCTGTACAAATGTTAGGTCTTCCCGAGTCTGGCAGTTTTTTAAGTTGGATCCAGATGATTCAAAAAAGGCCATTTGCAACATCTGCCGTGCCAGCATCAGCAGGGGTACCAAAACTAGCAGCCTGACCACCACCAGCATGATCAGGCACATGTCAGCCAAGCACCCGACTTTGTGGGAAGTACAACAGAGTCGAGGAGCAGTGCTTGCTGATGTCACTGCTACGTCTTCGCTGGTTGTGCATGCGAGCCAATCCCCTGTCCATGCTGCCTGCGAACAAGCCTCCTCCACTCCTGCACCTGCAGTTGCCTACGCAGAAAGAACACCATCATCAAGCACGTCCTTGTCCCAGCGCAGCGTTCAGTTATCCATTCAGCAAACCTTTGAACGCAGGCGCAAATACACTGCCAACACCCCACATGCCACAGTTCTAAATGCTAACATTTCGCGACTGCTTGCGCTGGAAATGTTGCCTTTTAGGCTGGTGGAGACAGAAGCATTCCGTGACCTGATGGCGGCAGCTGTCCCACGTTACTCGGTCCCCAGCCGCCACTATTTCTCCCGGTGTGCCATCCCCGCGTTGCATAACCACGTGTCACAAAACATCACACGTGCTCTGAACAACGCTGTTTCACCCAAGGTCCACCTAACGACAGACACGTGGACAAGTGCTTGTGGGCAAGGCCGCTACATCTCGTTGACGGCACACTGGGTTAATATTGTGGAAGCTGGGACCCAGTCTGAGCGAGGGACGGAACACGTCCTTCCCACACCAAGATTTGCAGGCCCTACCTCAGTCAGTGTTTCACCCACACTCTACAGCTCCGGAATGTCATGCTCTTCAGCCTCCTCCTCCTCCTGCGCATCCTCATCCACTGTGCCCTCCACACCAGTTACAAGCTGGAAGCACTGCAGCACTGCCTCGGCGAAGCGGCAACAGGCTGTGCTGAAGCTAATCTGCATAGGTGACAAACCCCACAATGCAGAAGAGCTGTGGACAGCTCTGAAACAGCAGGCAGATCACTGGCTCACACCTCTGAACCTAAAGCCAGGAAAGGTCGTGTGTGACAATGGCCGGAACCTGGTGGCGGCTTTGAGGCGAGGCCAGCTGACACATGTTCCATGCGTGGCCCATGTGCTCAACCTCGTGGTTCAGCGGTTTATAAAGTCATACCCAGAGCTGTCTGATCTGCTGGTAAAAGTTCGCCGCCTGTCTGCACATTTTCGAAAGTCACCTACTGCTTCAGCCGGCCTTGCCGGCTTTCAGCGCCGTTTGCATCTTCCGGCTCACAGACTGGTGTGTGATGTCCCCACGCGTTGGAATTCAACTCTGCACATGTTGGTCAGGATATGTGAGCAGAAGAGGGCAGTTGTTGAGTACCTGCATCACCTAAGCCGTCGGGAAATGGGTCAAACTCCACACATAACACCTGAGGAGTGGAGATGGATGTCAGACCTATGTACCATCCTCCAAAACTTTGAGGACTCCACCAAGATGGTGAGTGGTGATGACGCCATTATTAGCGTCACCATACCGCTACTCTGCCTTCTAAAACGGTCTCTGCTGAAAAACAAACATGATGCATTGCAGGCGGAGCGCGATGAGTTGCAGCAAGAAACAGTAGTGGGTGTGGGTGATAACACACAGCCCAGCCTCGTCTCATCACAACGTGCAGTGGAGGACTATGACGAGGAGGAGGATGAAGACATGGAGCAACTCTCCGGCCAAATTGAGGATATGACATGCACACCAGTCATATCCTCGGTTCAGCGTGGCTGGCCAGAGGACAGGGTAGATGAGGAGGAGGAGGAGGACAGCATGTTCAGTCATCTTGTTGGTCAGGCTACTGAAGTCCTGGCTGTTAAGAGTCTGGCGCACATGGCTGACTTTATGGTAAGCTGCCTGTCTCGTGACCCTCGCGTTAAGAACATCTTGGCCGACAATCATTACTGGTTGGTAACACTGTTAGACCCACGCTACAAGGAGAACTTTTTGTCTCTTATTCCCGTGGAGGAGAGGTCAACCAAAATGCAGCAGTTCCGGAAGGCCATACTCACGGAAGTAGGCAAAGCATTCCCCTCACAAAACGCTAGCGGCATAGGTCAGGAATCAGTGGACAACCGAGGCGTACAGCCGAGAGAGGCACAAGTCCAATCCGCCAGAGGTAGGGGAACAGTCTTTAAGATGTGGGACAGTTTTCTCAGCCCCTCACGTACCACAGCCCCTGAGATGCGGGGTAGTGCCACAAGAAATCCTAAGTTTGCCCAGATGCTGAAGGAGTACCTTGCAGATCGAACAACTGTACTCCGACATTCCTCTGTGCCTTACAATTATTGGGTATCCAAGCTGGACACGTGGCATGAATTGGCTCTCTACGCCTTGGAAGTCCTGGCCTGCCCTGCTGCTAGCGTTTTGTCAGAGCGTGTTTTTAGTGCCGCAGGTGGAATCATTACAGATAAACGCACCCGCCTGTCAACTGAAAATGCTGACAGGCTGACTCTGATCAAGATGAACAAGGGTTGGATTGGGCCAGACTTCACCACACCACCAGCAAATGAGAGCGGAATTTAAAGTTTGCCATGTACCTCCACTCACCCATGGGTACACACTTCTGGACTTTGGATAATCGCTGGACTGCTCCTCCTTCTCCTCATGCGCCACCATGATGATGACCGTTACAAATTGCAATACTTAGGCCTTTGTTTCAGGTATACCCCCAGTGGTAAATTTTTTCGCCCATTCTTTGCAGAATGGACATTACAACGACAGGAGACCCGCTCCTTTGCAATGGGAACAATGTTTTGAGGCCCTCATGCACGTCTCTACCCAGGGACAACGTGGAGCCTCCCAATTTTTGGCTGCCCTGCCTAAGGGCTATACTATAATACACCCACTTCCTTAAAATGGACACTTAATGTTTTGAGGCCCTCATGCACGTCTCTACCCAGGGACAACGTGGAGCCTCCCAATTTTTGGCTGCCCTGCCTAAGGGCTATACTATAATACACCCACTTCCTTAAAATGGACACTTAATGTTTTGAGGCCCTCATGCACGTCTCTACCCAGGGACAACGTGGAGCCTCCCAATTTTTGGCTGCCCTGCCTAAGGGCTATACTATAATACACCCACTTCCTTAAAATGGACACTTAATGTTTTGAGGCTCTCATGCACGTCTCTACCCAGGGACAACGTGGAGCCTCCCAATTTTTGGCTGCCCTGCTTAAGGGCTATACTATAATACACCCACTTCTTTAAAATGGACACTTAATGTTTTGAGGCCCTCATGCACGTCTCTACCCAGGGACAACGTGGAGCCTCCCAATTTTTGGCTGCCCTGCCTAAGGGCTATACTATAATACACCCACTTCCTTAAAATGGACACTTAATGTTTTGAGGCCCTCATGCACGTCTCTATCCAGGGACAATGTGGAGCCTCCCAATTTTTGGCTGCCCTGGCAAAGGGCTATACTGAAATAGACCCACTTCCTTACAATGGGCACTTCAGGTTTACAGGCCATCATGCACGTCTCTATCCAGGGACAATGTGGAGCCTCCCAATTTGTGGCTGCCCTGGCAAAGGGCTATACTGAAATAGACCCACTTCCTTACAATGGGCACTTCAGGTTTACAGGCCATCATGCACGTCTCTATCCAGGGACAATGTGGAGCCTCCCAATTTTTGGCTGCCCTGGCAAAGGGCTATACTGAAGTAGACCCACTTCCTTACAATGGGCACTTCAGGTTTACAGGCCATCATGCACGTCTCTATCCAGGGACAATGTGGAGCCTCCCAATTTTTGGCTGCCCTGGCAAAGGGCTATACTGAAGTAGACCCACTTCCTTACAATGGGCACTTCAGGTTTACAGGCCATCATGCACGTCTCTATCCAGGGACAATGTGGAGCCTCCCAATTTTTGGCTGCCCTGGCAAAGGGCTATACTGAAATAGACCCACTTCCTTACAATGGGCACTTCAGGTTTACAGGCCATCATGCACGTCTCTATCCAGGGACAATGTGGAGCCTCCCAATTTTTGGCTGCCCTGGCAAAGGGCTATACTGAAATAGACCCACTTCCTTACAATGGGCACTTCAGGTTTACAGGCCATCATGCACGTCTCTATCCAGGGACAATGTGGAGCCTCCCAATTTTTGGCTGCCCTGGCAAAGGGCTATACTGAAATAGACCCACTTCCTTACAATGGGCACTTCAGGTTTACAGGCCATCATGCACGTCTCTATCCAGGGACAATGTGGAGCCTCCCAATTTGTGGCTGCCCTGGCAAAGGGCTATACTGAAATAGACCCACTTCCTTACAATGGGCACTTCAGGTTTACAGGCCATCATGCACGTCTGTATGCAGGGGCATTGGTGAACCTCACAATTTTGGACTGCCCTGGCAAAGGAAAATACTACAAAGACTCACTTCCTCAAAATGGGCACATTAGACTCAAGAGGCCTTCATGTACGTCTCTTCTCAGGGACATCGGAGTGCCACACAATGTTTTCACGTAAAATCTTTCAAGTATTAATCTCAAAAAGTAACATACACCAGCTCTATCTCACTATAAGGTATGTGCCCTTAACATTTCTGCCATGAAAAATCATTTTGGGGTCATTTTGGAAGGTTTTCTGGTAAGTCCGTAAAAATGGCGTGAAACGCGGACAAAATTGTTCACAGCTGTGACTTTTGAGTGATAAATGCTTCAAGGGGTCTTCCCCATGCTGTTGCCATGTCATTTGAGCACTCTTCTGAGACTTTTGTGCCATTTTTAGGGTTTCTCCATGCTGCGTGGGGGTCATTTCACAAAAATACTCGGGTCTCCCATAGGATAACATTGGGCTCGTTGCTCGGCCCGAGTACACGAGTATCTTGGGAGGCTCGGCCCGAGCTTCGAGCACCCGAGCTTTTTAGTACTCGCTCATCACTAATCATCACTTCTAATTTTGACAATACGAGGGTCATGTTGGAGGTAGTGCAGCAAGAAGGCGCTCATGTGTCTTGTGCAGCCATGCGGACCAAGTCCACGCTGTGTTTGTGGCATAGAGGTCCTAACCGTTCTTTCTTCCTCTGACATCTCCCCCCAACCTCTTTCAACTGAAATTTGACCAAGGTATCCCTCATCCGCTGAGTCTTCCATGTCCATAGACAGTTCGTCATCCATTTCTTCATGTTCTCCTGCACCTTCCTCAACATTTCGCCTGCTACCATGCGCCCTTGTTGATCCCTGTCCCCCATGGTCCCATGCCTGCCGCGTTGGTGATGATGAACGTCTGGACCTTGGTGATGTTGTTGTGTCTTGCGCATATGAATCCTCCTGTAGTTCCTCCCCTTCCTGTTGTCCCACCCCCTGACTCCGAATAGTGTTTAACGTGTGCTCCAGCATGTAAATGACTGGAATTGTCATGCTGATAATGGCATTGTCAGCGCTAAACATATTCGTCGCCATGTCGAAACTGTGCAGAAGGGTGCATAGGTCCTTGATCTGAGACAACTCCATCAGGGTGATCTGCCCCACCTCTCCATCTCGTTGGCCCAGGCTATACGTCATGACGTATTGCACCAGGGCTCGGCGGTGCTGCCACAGTCGCTGTAACATGTGGAGAGTAGAATTCCAGCATGTTGGCACATCGCATTTCAGGCAATGAACCGGAAGGCCGAAAGACTTCTGGAGCGATGCAAGTCGATCAGCTGCGGCGCTTGAACTGCGAAAGTGAGCAGACAGTTTTCGTGCCCTGGTCAGAAGGCTATCTAGGCCGGGATAGTGTGTTAAAAATTGCTGGACAACAAGGTTCAACACGTGAGCCATAAAAGGCACGTGTGTCACCTTGTCCAGGCGAAGGGCTGCACCCAGGTTTGCAGCTATGTCGCACACGGCCTTACCAGGCTGCAGGTTGAGTGGAGACAACCATTTATTAAACTCGGACCGCAGAGCTGACCACAACTCCTCAGCTGTGTGACTCTTATTCCCAAGACATGTCAAGCTAAAGACCGCCTGATGCCGTTGCGCTCTGCTGCCAGCATAGTAATGAGGGGTGCGTGATTCCTTCTGCGCAGTGAGAACGCTGGTGGTCTGACCAGGCAGGCTTGGGGCGGAGGTGGAGGACCCAGATGAGGTGGAGGAGGCAGAAGCAGTGGCGGAACTTGGACAGACAGAGGATTGACACACAATTCGTGGGGACGGCAAGACTTGTGCAGCAGACCCTTCACCATCTATCACCATAGTTACCCAGTGCCCAGTCAGCGACATGTAACGTCCCTGTCCATGCTTACTGGTCCAAGTATCGGTGGTGAAATGCACACGTTGACACAGAGTTTCTCAAGGAAGCGGTGATGTTGTGTGCGACATGCTGGTGTAGCGCGGGCACACCTTTCTTAGAGAAGTAGTGGTAACTGGGCATCTGGTACTGGGGCACAGCGACAGACATAAGGTCTCTAAAATCCTGTGTGTCCAACAGGCGGAAAGGCACCATTTCGGTAGCCAAGAGCTTACAGAGGGATAAAGTCAACCTCTTAGCTTTGTGATGGGTCGCAGGAAATGGCCTTTTATTTGTCCACATCTGAGGGACAGAGATCTGGCTGCTGTGTGTAGACGGTGTTGAGTAGGGTGTCCCTGGAAAAATGCAGCTTTGTGAGGAAAGTGCAGGCGTAGATATGATGTTGCCTTCATCCAACGTTGGTACTATCGATGTCTGAGAGATCTGAGATGTACACACGCACTTGTTTCCCCTTCCAAACCAACTGATGACCTACCAAGCAAACTGCCTGTTGCGGTTACAGTGGTGGAAGTTGTGCGTGGAAAACCAGGTGTGACAGCTGTCCCCACAGTCCTAGAAGATGAAGAGCGC
The DNA here is from genome assembly GCF_048569485.1 of Anomaloglossus baeobatrachus. NCBI lineage: Eukaryota > Metazoa > Chordata > Amphibia > Anura > Aromobatidae > Anomaloglossus > Anomaloglossus baeobatrachus. The sequence goes on from NC_134360.1 coordinate 140,725,240, forward strand.
GCAGATGCACTAGAAGAGGCAGGCGGTGGATGGTTCGCTCCGCTAGGCCGCATTGCAGCACGGTGAGCTTCCCACCGGAACATATGATATTTATTCATGTGACGATTCATGGAAGAAGTTGTCAAACTGCTGAGGTTTTGACCTCTACTAACAGAATCATGACAAATTTTACAGATCACATAATTTGGGCGATCTTTTGCTATGTCAAAAAAGGACCAGGATAGGCAAGGCTTAGAGGGCATGCAACCTGTTTATCCACCCCGACTAGTGCTCAGTAGAGATGAGCGAACCGGTCCCGGTTCGGCTCGAGGCGGTTCGCCGAACGGGGGGTCTGGCTCGAGTTCGGCTCGTCGAACGTTCGACGAACCGAACTCGAGCCCATAGGAAACAATGGCAGGCAATCACAAACACAGTAAAACACCTAGAAAACACCCTCAAAGGTGTCCAAAAGGTGACAAACAACTCACAACACAACACAAACACATGGGAAAGTGACAAGGACATGTACTCATGCGAAAACAAAACAGCTGGACAAGGAAAAAGAGGAGGACACACAGATATAGGCATGGCACGCCCTTCTAAAGTCATGTAAAACACCGCAAGGTGACTCCAAGCGGAGTCTCCCTTTTTTCCAAAAATTGGGCCCCACACACCCACCCCTTCAGTGGCAGCAGTTGTGCCCCAGTTGTACACTTCACAGCTAGATTTGCATCAAGCACATTCAAAAATACGCCATTCTTATCCGTCCCCAGGATGACACCGGGGTAGGTAGCAAAGTCTTTCCTGATCCCAGCTCTGTTCATCTTGGCTTCTTTTAAAAACACAGCAAGCAAGGGTTACTCCAAGCGGAGTCTCCCTTTTTTCCAAAAATTGGGCCCCACACACACCCACCCCTTCAGTGGCAGCAGTTGTGCCCCAGTTGTACACTTCACAGCTAGATTTGCATCAAGCACATTCAAAAATACGCTATTCTTAACCGTCCCCAGGATGACACCGGGGTAGGTAGCAAAGTCTTTCCTGATCCCAGCTCTGTTCATCTTGGCTTCTTTTAAAAACACAGCAAGCAAGGGTTACTCCAAGCGGAGTCTCCCTTTTTTCCAAAAATTGGGCCACACAGACACCCACCCCATCAGTGGCAGCACTTGGGCCCTAGTTGCAAACAGGATGTTTTGATTTGCATCAAGCACATTCAAAAATACGCTATTCTTAGCCGTCCACAGGATGACACCGGGGTAGGTAGCAAAGTCTTTCCTGATCCCAGCTCTGTTCATCTTGGCTTCTTTTAAAAACACAGCAAGCAAGGGTTACTCCAAGCGGAGTCTCCCTTTTTTCCAAAAATTGGGCCACACAGACACCCACCCCATCAGTGGCAGCACTTGGGCCCTAGTTGCAAACAGGATGTTTTGATTTGCATCAAGCACATTCAAAAATACGCTATTCTTAGCCGTCCCCAGGATGACACTGGGGTAGGTAGCAAAGTCTTTGCTGACCCATGACTTGTTCATCTTGGCTTCTTTTAAAAACAATGTAAGCAAGGGTTACTCCAAGCGGAGTCTCCCCTTTTTTCCAAAAATTGGGCCCCACACACACCCACCCATTCAGTGGCAGCAGTTGTGCCCCAGTTGTACACTTCACAGCTAGATTTGCATCAAGCACATTCAAAAATACGCCATTCTTATCCGTCCCCAGGATGACACCGGGGTAGGTAGCAAAGTCTTTCCTGATCCCAGCTCTGTTCATCTTGGCTTCTTTTAAAAACACAGCAAGCAAGGGTTACTCCAAGCGGAGTCTCCCTTTTTTCCAAAAATTGGGCCACACAGACACCCACCACATCAGTGGCAGCACTTGGGCCCTAGTTGCAAACAGGATGTTTTGATTTGCATCAAGCACATTCAAAAATACGCTATTCTTAGCCGTCCCCAGGATGACACCGGGGTAGGTAGCAAAGTCTTTGCTGACCCATGACTTGTTCATCTTGGCTTCTTTTAAAAACAATGTAAGCAAGGGTTACTCCAAGCGGAGTCTCCCTTTTTTCCAAAAATTGGGCCACACAGACACCCACCCCATCAGTGGCAGCACTTGGGCCCTAGTTGCAAACAGGATGTTTTGATTTGCATCAAGCACATTCAAAAATACGCTATTCTTAGCCGTCCCCAGGATGACACCGGGGTAGGTAGCAAAGTCTTTCCTGATCCCAGCTCTGTTCATCTTGGCTTCTTTTAAAAACACAGCAAGCAAGGGTTACTCCAAGCGGAGTCTCCCTTTTTTCCAAAAATTGGGCCACACAGACACCCACCCCATCAGTGGCAGCACTTGGGCCCTAGTTGCAAACAGGATGTTTTGATTTGCATCAAGCACATTCAAAAATACGCTATTCTTAGCCGTCCCCAGGATGACACCGGGGTAGGTAGCAAAGTCTTTCCTGATCCCAGCTCTGTTCATCTTGGCTTCTTTTAAAAACACAGCAAGCAAGGGTTACTCCAAGCGGAGTCTCCCTTTTTTCCAAAAATTGGGCCACACAGACACCCACCCCATCAGTGGCAGCACTTGGGCCCTAGTTGCAAACAGGATGTTTTGATTTGCATCAAGCACATTCAAAAATACGCTATTCTTAGCCGTCCCCAGGATGACACCGGGGTAGGTAGCAAAGTCTTTCCTGATCCCAGCTCTGTTCATCTTGGCTTCTTTTAAAAACACAGCAAGCAAGGGTTACTCCAAGCGGAGTCTCCCTTTTTTCCAAAAATTGGGCCACACAGACACCCACCCCATCAGTGGCAGCACTTGGGCCCTAGTTGCAAACAGGATGTTTTGATTTGCATCAAGCACATTCAAAAATACGCTATTCTTAGCCGTCCACAGGATGACACCGGGGTAGGTAGCAAAGTCTTTCCTGATCCCAGCTCTGTTCATCTTGGCTTCTTTTAAAAACACAGCAAGCAAGGGTTACTCCAAGCGGAGTCTCCCTTTTTTCCAAAAATTGGGCCACACAGACACCCACCCCATCAGTGGCAGCACTTGGGCCCTAGTTGCAAACAGGATGTTTTGATTTGCATCAAGCACATTCAAAAATACGCTATTCTTAGCCGTCCCCAGGATGACACCGGGGTAGGTAGCAAAGTCTTTCCTGATCCCAGCTCTGTTCATCTTGGCTTCTTTTAAAAACACAGCAAGCAAGGGTTACTCCAAGCGGAGTCTCCCTTTTTTCCAAAAATTGGGCCACACAGACACCCACCCCATCAGTGGCAGCACTTGGGCCCTAGTTGCAAACAGGATGTTTTGATTTGCATCAAGCACATTCAAAAATACGCTATTCTTAGCCGTCCCCAGGATGACACCGGGGTAGGTAGCAAAGTCTTTCCTGATCCCAGCTCTGTTCATCTTGGCTTCTTTTAAAAACACAGCAAGCAAGGGTTACTCCAAGCGGAGTCTCCCTTTTTTCCAAAAATTGGGCCACACAGACACCCACCCCATCAGTGGCAGCACTTGGGCCCTAGTTGCAAACAGGATGTTTTGATTTGCATCAAGCACATTCAAAAATACGCTATTCTTAGCCGTCCCCAGGATGACACCGGGGTAGGTAGCAAAGTCTTTCCTGATCCCAGCTCTGTTCATCTTGGCTTCTTTTAAAAACACAGCAAGCAAGGGTTACTCCAAGCGGAGTCTCCCTTTTTTCCAAAAATTGGGCCACACAGACACCCACCCCATCAGTGGCAGCACTTGGGCCCTAGTTGCAAACAGGATGTTTTGATTTGCATCAAGCACATTCAAAAATACGCTATTCTTAGCCGTCCACAGGATGACACCGGGGTAGGTAGCAAAGTCTTTCCTGATCCCAGCTCTGTTCATCTTGGCTTCTTTTAAAAACACAGCAAGCAAGGGTTACTCCAAGCGGAGTCTCCCTTTTTTCCAAAAATTGGGCCACACAGACACCCACCCCATCAGTGGCAGCACTTGGGCCCTAGTTGCAAACAGGATGTTTTGATTTGCATCAAGCACATTCAAAAATACGCTATTCTTAGCCGTCCCCAGGATGACACCGGGGTAGGTAGCAAAGTCTTTCCTGATCCCAGCTCTGTTCATCTTGGCTTCTTTTAAAAACACAGCAAGCAAGGGTTACTCCAAGCGGAGTCTCCCTTTTTTCCAAAAATTGGGCCACACAGACACCCACCCCATCAGTGGCAGCACTTGGGCCCTAGTTGCAAACAGGATGTTTTGATTTGCATCAAGCACATTCAAAAATACGCTATTCTTAGCCGTCCCCAGGATGACACCGGGGTAGGTAGCAAAGTCTTTCCTGATCCCAGCTCTGTTCATCTTGGCTTCTTTTAAAAACACAGCAAGCAAGGGTTACTCCAAGCGGAGTCTCCCTTTTTTCCAAAAATTGGGCCACACAGACACCCACCCCATCAGTGGCAGCACTTGGGCCCTAGTTGCAAACAGGATGTTTTGATTTGCATCAAGCACATTCAAAAATACGCTATTCTTAGCCGTCCCCAGGATGACACCGGGGTAGGTAGCAAAGTCTTTCCTGATCCCAGCTCTGTTCATCTTGGCTTCTTTTAAAAACACAGCAAGCAAGGGTTACTCCAAGCGGAGTCTCCCTTTTTTCCAAAAATTGGGCCACACAGACACCCACCCCATCAGTGGCAGCACTTGGGCCCTAGTTGCAAACAGGATGTTTTGATTTGCATCAAGCACATTCAAAAATACGCTATTCTTAGCCGTCCCCAGGATGACACCGGGGTAGGTAGCAAAGTCTTTCCTGATCCCAGCTCTGTTCATCTTGGCTTCTTTTAAAAACACAGCAAGCAAGGGTTACTCCAAGCGGAGTCTCCCTTTTTTCCAAAAATTGGGCCACACAGACACCCACCCCATCAGTGGCAGCACTTGGGCCCTAGTTGCAAACAGGATGTTTTGATTTGCATCAAGCACATTCAAAAATACGCTATTCTTAGCCGTCCCCAGGATGACACCGGGGTAGGTAGCAAAGTCTTTCCTGATCCCAGCTCTGTTCATCTTGGCTTCTTTTAAAAACACAGCAAGCAAGGGTTACTCCAAGCGGAGTCTCCCTTTTTTCCAAAAATTGGGCCACACAGACACCCACCCCATCAGTGGCAGCACTTGGGCCCTAGTTGCAAACAGGATGTTTTGATTTGCATCAAGCACATTCCAAATCCACAAGCATTTACTCTCCCCAGGATGACACAGGGGTAGTAAATTTCTTCTGGATCCATGACTTGTTCATTTTGATGAACGTCAGTCTGTCCACATTGTCACTGGACAGACGCGTGCGCTTATCTGTCAGCACACACCCAGCAGCACTGAATACACGTTCAGAGACAACGCTGGCAGCTGGACACGACAAAATCTCCAAGGCGTAAGTTGCGAGCTCTGGCCATTTTTGTAGGTTTGAAGCCCAAAAGGAGCAAGGCTCCAGTTGCACAGTCATGGCATCGATGTTCATTTGGAGATACTCCTGTATCATCCTCTCCAGCCGTTGACTATGTGTCAGACTTGTTGTCTCTGGTGGCCTTGCAAAAGAGGGTCTAAAAAAATTATGAAAAGATTCCATAAAATTGCTGTTACCGGCACCAGAAAAGGTCCTACTGGTACGGGTAGACTGTTGAAGATGACGAGACCGTCCCATGTTTGTCAAGTTACAACTGGGAGATTCACTCCCTGCACCTGCACGGTTGTTTGGTGGAAAAGCCGAGCTAAGATCTAGTAACAGCTTCTGCTGATACTCCTGCATACGTGCGTCCCTTTCTATGGCTGGAATTATGTCACAAAATTTGGACTTGTACCGGGGATCTAATAGTGTGGCAATCCAGTAGTCATCATCACTTCTAATTTTGACAATACGACTGTCATGTTGGAGGTAGTGCAACAAAAAGGCACTCATGTGTCTTGCGCAGCCATGCGGACCAAGTCCATGCTGTGTTTGTGGCATAGAGGTGCTACCCGTTCTTTCTTCCTCTGACATCTGACCCCAACCTCTTTCAACTGAAATTTGACCAAGGTCTCCCTCATCCGCTGAGTCTTCCATGTCCATGGACAGTTCGTCCTCCATTTCTTCATGTTCTCCTGCACCTTGCTCAACATTTCGCCTGCTACTATGCGCCCTTGTCGATCCCTGTCCCCCATGGTCCCATGCCTGCTGCGTTGGTGATGATGAACGTCTGGACCTTCGTGATGTTGTTGTCCCTTGCGCATATGAATCCTCCTGTAGTTCCTCCCCTTCATGTTGTCCCACCCCCTGACTCCGAATAGTGTTTAGCGTGTGCTCCAGCATGTAAATGACTGGAATCGTCATGCTGATAATGGCATTGTCAGAGCTAAACATATTCGTCGCCATGTCGAAACTGTGCAGAAGGGTGCATAGGTCCTTGATCTGAGACCACTCCATCAGGGTGATCTGCCCCACCTCTGCATCTCGTTGGCCCAGGCTATACGTCATGACGTATTGCACCAGGGCTCTGCGGTGCTGCCACAGTCGCTGTAACATGTGGAGAGTTGAATTCCAGCGTGTCGCCACATCGCATTTCAGGCGATGAACCGGCAGGCCGAAAGACTTCTGGAGCGATGCAAGTCGCTCTGCTGCGGCGCTTGAACGGCGGAAGTGAGCTGACAGTTTTCGTGCCCTGTTCAGAAGGCCATCTAGGCCGGGATAGTGTGTTAAAAATTGCTGCACGACAAGGTTCAACACGTGAGCCATACAAGGTACGTGTGTCACCTTGCCCAGGCGAAGTGCCGCACCCAGGTTTGCAGCATTGTCGCACACGGCCTTACCAGGCTGCAGTTTGAGTGGAGACAACCATTTATTAAACTCGGACCGCAAAGCTGACCACAACTCCTCAGCTGTGTGACTCTTATTACCAAGACATGTCAAGCTAAAGACCGCCTGATGCCGTTGCGCTCTGCTGCCAGCATAGTAATGAGGGGTGCGTGATTCCTTCTGCGCAGTGAGAACGCTGGTGGCCTGACCAGGCAGGCTTGGGGCGGAGGTGGAGGACCCAGATGAGGTGGAGGATGCAGAAGCAGTGGCGGAACTTGGACAGACAGAGGATTGACACACAAGTCGTGGGGACGGCAAGACTTGTGCAGCAGACCCTTCACCATCTATCACCATAGTTACCCAGTGCCCAGTCAGCGACATGTAACGTCCCTGTCCATGCTTACTGGTCCAAGTATCGGTGGTGAAATGCACCCGTTCACACACAGAGTTTCTCAAGGAAGCGGTGATGTTGTGTGCGACATGCTGGTGTAGCGCGGGCACACCTTTCTTAGAGAAGTAGTGGCGACTAGGCATCTGGTACTGGGGCACAGCGACAGACATAAGGTCTCTAAAATCCTGTGTGTCCACTAGGCGGAAAGGCAGCATTTCGGTAGCCAACAGCTTACAGAGGGATAGAGTCAACCTCTTAGCTTTGTCATGGGTCGGAGGAAGTGGCCTTTTATTTGACCACATCTGAGGGACAGAGATCTGGCTGCTGTGTGTAGACGGTGTTGAGTAGGGTGTCCCTGGAAAAATGCAGGTTTGTGAGGAAAGTGCAGGCGGAGACATGATGTTGCCTTCATCCAACGTTGGTGCTATCGATGTCTGAGAGAGCTGTACACACTCACTTGTTTCCCCTTCCAAACCAACTGACGACCTTACAAGCAAACTTCCTGTTGCGGTTACAGTGGTGGAAGTTTTGCGTGGAAAAACAGGTGTGGCAGCTGTCCCCACAGTCCTAGAAGATGAAGAGCGCGCGGATGCAGTGGAAGGGGCGGGCGGTGGATGGTTCGCTCCGCTAGGCCGCATTGCAGCACGGTGAGCTTCCCACCGGGACTTATGATATTTATTCATGTGACGATTCATGGAAGAAGTTGTCAAACTGCTGAGCTTTTGACCTCTACTAAGAGAATCATGACAAATGTTACATATCACATGAGTTGGGCGATCTTTTTCGATGTGAAAAAAGGACCAGGCTAGGCAAGGCTTAGAGGCCATGCGACCTGTTGATCCACCCCGAATAATGCTCATAGGCAGAGTGGTGGCTGAGGATGCAGTTGTAGACGTGCTACCAGTGCTCCGACTCTGTCCAGGAAGGCGCAAGGTAACTTCGTCGTCGGTTGCATCCTCCTCCACCGCCTCTGTTGACCTCCTCGAGTGCCTGACTGGGGGTTGACAGTAGGTGGGATCTAGAACGTCATCATCAATTGTTGTGTTTGCACTCCCCTCCCCCTCAGACCGAGCCTCTTCTTGCCCTGACGGAATATTTAAGTTGTCATCCCAATCGGGTATCTGCGTCTCATCTTCATCAGTATGTTCCTCATTGTCTATAACCACAGGTGTTACAGTTTGTGACAAAGGGTCAACATTATGCTCAGAAACTTGGTCCTCACGGCCTGAATCTGAGTCACAAAGGTTCTGGGCATCACTGCAGACCATTTCCTGTTCTGTACTCACTGTAGCTTGGGAGCAGACCTCTGATTCCCAGGCTATAGTGTGACTGAACAGCTCTGCAGACTCAGCCATCTCAGTTCCACCATACTGTGCAGGGCTGATGGAGACTTCAGAGCTGGGAGAAATCAAGTGTGATTGGGATGACAACTCAGAGGACTGGTGTTTTTTGGATGCGGTACTTGAAGTGGCTGAGAGGGCACTTGTTGGACCACTTGAGATCCATTCAAGCATTTTCCTTTTTTGCCCATCATCTACCTTTCTTCCTGTTGTTCGTGTCCGTAAAAAAGGGAGCACATCGGATTGTCCACGGTAAGTAGTAGACATCTTACTTTTGCTGGTAGATGGTCTATCTTCAGCAGATGATAATGGAGCTTTGCCACCTTCCCCACGGACAAAACCTTTTTTGCCTTTTCCACCACGCCTCTTCCCCTTTCCACCAGCATCTGTCATTTTGCCACTCATGTTGATTGCGACAAGATTGTGGACTGAAAATGTGGTAGTAAAAATTGAGAGGTGGTGAAGATTGCAGTGGTGGTCTAGCTTTATTAACAGCAGAATAATAAAGAATAAATATCCCTGACAATGCAACTTAGTTATAATTAGTTGGAGTGTGCAACGCAGGCAGACGTGCTGCAAATGTCTTTGCACTAGTGGGACTATAGCAAAGTCCAATAGCCACGTATAGGATGCCACTAGGTACACTGAGTGTTTGCTAGTATAATGGCTTGGTTAGAATGAGTTGTAGTGTGCAACGCAGGCAGACGCGCTCTGCAAATGTCTTTGCACTAGTGGGACTATAGCAAAGTCCAATAGCCACGTATAGGATGCCACTAGGTACACTGAGTGTTTGCTAGTATAATGGCTTGGTTAGAATGAGTTGTAGTGTGCAACGCAGGCAGACGCGCTCTGCAAATGTCTTTGCACTAGTGGGACTATAGCAAAGTCCAATAGCCACGTATAGGATGCCACTAGGTACACTGAGTGTTTGCTAGTATAATGGCTTGGTTAGAATGAGTTGTAGTGTGCAACGCAGGCAGACGCGCTCTGCAAATGTCTTTGCACTAGTGGGACTATAGCAAAGTCCAATAGCCACGTATAGGATGCCACTAGGTACACTGAGTGTTTGCTAGTATAATGGCTTGGTTAGAATGAGTTGTAGTGTGCAACGCAGGCAGACGCGCTCTGCAAATGTCTTTGCACTAGTGGGACTATAGCAAAGTCCAATAGCCACGTATAGGATGCCACTAGGTACACTGAGTGTTTGCTAGTATAATGGCTTGGTTAGAATGAGTTGTAGTGTGCAACGCAGGCAGACGCGCTCTGCAAATGTCTTTGCACTAGTGGGACTATAGCAAAGTCCAATAGCCACGTATAGGATGCCACTAGGTACACTGAGTGTTTGCTAGTATAATGGCTTGGTTAGAATGAGTTGTAGTGTGCAACGCAGGCAGACGCGCTCTGCAAATGTCTTTGCACTAGTGGGACTATAGCAAAGTCCAATAGCCACGTATAGGATGCCACTAGGTACACTGAGTGTTTGCTAGTATAATGGCTTGGTTAGAATGAGTTGTAGTGTGCAACGCAGGCAGACGCGCTCTGCAAATGTCTTTGCACTAGTGGGACTATAGCAAAGTCCAATAGCCACGTATAGGATGCCACTAGGTACACTGAGTGTTTGCTAGTATAATGGCTTGGTTAGAATGAGTTGTAGTGTGCAACGCAGGCAGACGCGCTCTGCAAATGTCTTTGCACTAGTGGGACTATAGCAAAGTCCAATAGCCACGTATAGGATGCCACTAGGTACACTGAGTGTTTGCTAGTATAATGGCTTGGTTAGAATGAGTTGTAGTGTGCAACGCAGGCAGACGCGCTCTGCAAATGTCTTTGCACTAGTGGGACTATAGCAAAGTCCAATAGCCACGTATAGGATGCCACTAGGTACACTGAGTGTTTGCTAGTATAATGGCTTGGTTAGAATGAGTTGTAGTGTGCAACGCAGGCAGACGCGCTCTGCAAATGTCTTTGCACTAGTGGGACTATAGCAAAGTCCAATAGCCACGTATAGGATGCCACTAGGTACACTGAGTGTTTGCTAGTATAATGGCTTGGTTAGAATGAGTTGTAGTGTGCAACGCAGGCAGACGCGCTCTGCAAATGTCTTTGCACTAGTGGGACTATAGCAAAGTCCAATAGCCACGTATAGGATGCCACTAGGTACACTGAGTGTTTGCTAGTATAATGGCTTGGTTAGAATGAGTTGTAGTGTGCAACGCAGGCAGACGCGCTCTGCAAATGTCTTTGCACTAGTGGGACTATAGCAAAGTCCAATAGCCACGTATAGGATGCCACTAGGTACACTGAGTGTTTGCTAGTATAATGGCTTGGTTAGAATGAGTTGTAGTGTGCAACGCAGGCAGACGCGCTCTGCAAATGTCTTTGCACTAGTGGGACTATAGCAAAGTCCAATAGCCACGTATAGGATGCCACTAGGTACACTGAGTGTTTGCTAGTATAATGGCTTGGTTAGAATGAGTTGTAGTGTGCAACGCAGGCAGACGCGCTCTGCAAATGTCTTTGCACTAGTGGGACTATAGCAAAGTCCAATAGCCACGTATAGGATGCCACTAGGTACACTGAGTGTTTGCTAGTATAATGGCTTGGTTAGAATGAGTTGTAATGTGCAACGCAGGCAGACGCGCTCTGCAAATGTCTTTGCACTAGTGGGACTATAGCAAAGTCCAATAGCCACGTATAGGATGCCACTAGGTACACTGAGTGTTTGCTAGTATAATGGCTTGGTTAGAATGAGTTGTAGTGTGCAACGCAGGCAGACGCGCTCTGCAAATGTCTTTGCACTAGTGGGACTATAGCAAAGTCCAATAGCCACGTATAGGATGCCACTAGGTACACTGAGTGTTTGCTAGTATAATGGCTTGGTTAGAATGAGTTGTAGTGTGCAACGCAGGCAGACGCGCTCTGCAAATGTCTTTGCACTAGTGGGACTATAGCAAAGTCCAATAGCCACGTATAGGATGCCACTAGGTACACTGAGTGTTTGCTAGTATAATGGCTTGGTTAGAATGAGTTGTAGTGTGCAACGCAGGCAGACGCGCTCTGCAAATGTCTTTGCACTAGTGGGACTATAGCAAAGTCCAATAGCCACGTATAGGATGCCACTAGGTACACTGAGTGTTTGCTAGTATAATGGCTTGGTTAGAATGAGTTGTAGTGTGCAACGCAGGCAGACGCGCTCTGCAAATGTCTTTGCACTAGTGGGACTATAGCAAAGTCCAATAGCCACGTATAGGATGCCACTAGGTACACTGAGTGTTTGCTAGTATAATGGCTTGGTTAGAATGAGTTGTAGTGTGCAACGCAGGCAGACGCGCTCTGCAAATGTCTTTGCACTAGTGGGACTATAGCAAAGTCCAATAGCCACGTATAGGATGCCACTAGGTACACTGAGTGTTTGCTAGTATAATGGCTTGGTTAGAATGAGTTGTAGTGTGCAACGCAGGCAGACGCGCTCTGCAAATGTCTTTGCACTAGTGGGACTATAGCAAAGTCCAATAGCCACGTATAGGATGCCACTAGGTACACTGAGTGTTTGCTAGTATAATGGCTTGGTTAGAATGAGTTGTAGTGTGCAACGCAGGCAGACGCGCTCTGCAAATGTCTTTGCACTAGTGGGACTATAGCAAAGTCCAATAGCCACGTATAGGATGCCACTAGGTACACTGAGTGTTTGCTAGTATAATGGCTTGGTTAGAATGAGTTGTAGTGTGCAATGCAGGCAGACGCGCTCTGCAAATGTCTTTGCACTAGTGGGACTATAGCAAAGTCCAATAGCCACGTATAGGATGCCACTAGGTACACTGAGTGTTTGCTAGTATAATGGCTTAGTTATCAGTTGGAGTGTGCAGAGGACAAGAGGGTACAGTGGCAGGATTGTGGTGCTCTGGGTAGAGGAATGGAAGACTGCCTTTCTATTCCCTCCTAATGGTGAAATGCAGGTAGGAAATCCCTGACCTGGGCTACACAGACGCTGTTGCTGTTTGCAGGACCTGTCACCTATGGCTCTCTGACCCTGCCGGTTGGAGCCCTTAAAAGGACTGCTATAAAGTGCTCTCCCTAAGCTGTCTAACGCTGTGTATGCAGCGCATACAGCTGTATCGGCTATAGGACTCAGGAAGACGGAGCTGCGACAGTGATGTCTGACACCAAAGACGCAGAAGGCAGATAATGGCGTCCGTGAAGAAAATGTCCGGTTTTATAATGCAGGGACATGTGACATGCAGATCCTATCACACATGCCGTTGCTTCTCTGGCTCAAAGTCCACTTAGCTGTGTGTGTGTCTGGGATTGGCTGACATGCTGGCCCGCCCCACAAGACGCGCGCGCTTAGGGAAGGAAGACAAGAAAAAAAAAAAAAAAAAAATGGCGATCGCCATTATAGAAACAGCAGTGATCTGAAGGCGCTGTTCACGCACACTATACACTGAAATGTGATAATAGTTTGATTCACAGAGTGACTTACACTATTACAGCAGAAACCAAGCTATGATTTAGCTGTTTTTTGGCTGCTAGAACCGTTCTCGAACGTTTCTAGAACTACCGAGCTTTTGCAAAAAGCTCGAGTTCTAGTTCGATCTAGAACATGCCCCAAAATCACTCGAGCCGCGAACTGGAGAACCACGAACCACGAACCGCGCTCAACTCTAGTGCTCAGAGGCAGAGTGGTGGCTGAGGATGCAGTTGTAGACGTGCTACCAGTACTCCGACTCTGTCCAGGAAGGCGCAAGGTAACTTTGTCATCAGTTGCATCCTCCTCCACCACCTCTGTTGACTTCCTCGAGTGCCTGACTGTGGGTTGACAGTAGGTGGGATCTAGAACTTCCTCATCAATTGTTGTGTTTGCACTCCCCTCACCCTCAGACCGAGCCTCTTCTTGCCCTGAACGAATATTTAAGTTGTCATCCCAATCTGGTATCTGCGTCTCATCGTCATCAGTATGTTCCTCATTGTCTATAACAACAGGTGTTACAGTTGGTGAAAAAGGGTCAACATTATGCTCAGAAACTTGGTCCTCATGGCCTGAATCAGAGTCACAAAGGTTCTGGTCATCACTGCAGACCATTTCCTGGTCTGTACTCACTGTAGCTTGGGAGCAGACCTCTGATTCCCAGGCTATAGTGTGACTGAACAGCTCTGCAGACTCAGCCATCTCAGTTCCACCATACTGTGCAGGGCAGATGGAGACTTCAGAGCTGGGAGAAACCTAGTTTGATTGGGATGACAACTCAGAGGACTGGTGTTTTTTGGATGCGGTAGTTGAGGTGGCGGAGAGGGCACTTGTTGGACCACTTGAGATCCATTCAAGCATTTTCCTTTTTTGGCCATCATCTACCTTTTGTTCCAGTTGTTCGTGTCCGTAAAAAAGGGAGCACATCGGATTGTCCACGGTAAGTAGTAGACATCTTACTTTTGCTGGAAGATGGTCTATCTTCAGCAGATGTTAATGGAGCTTTGCCACCTTCCCCACGGACAAACCCTTTTTTTCCTTTTCCAACACGCCTCTTACCCTTTCCACCAGCATCTGTCATTTTTCCACTCATTTTGATTGCGACAAGATTGTGCACTTAAAGTGTGGTAGTAAAAATTGAGAGGTGGTGTAGATTGCAGCGGTGGTCTATCTTTATTAACAGCAGAATAATAAAGAATAATTATCACTGACAACGCAACTACGGCTCTTAAACTGACAGCAGTGTTTGCTAGTATAATGGCTTAGTAACAATGAGTTTGAGTGTGCAATGCAGGCAGACATGCTGCAAATATCTTTGCACTTGTGGGACGATACAGAAGTCCAACAGCCACGTTTAGGATGCCGCTAAGTTCACTCAGTGTTTGCTAGTATAATGGCTTAGTAACAATGAGTTTGAGTGTGCAATGCAGTCAGACGTGCTGCAAATATCTTTGCACTTGTGGGACAATACAGAAGTCCAACAGCCACGTTTAGGATGACACTAAGTTCACTCAGTGTTTGCTAGTATATTGGCCTAGTAACAAATGAGTTTGAGTGTGCAATGCAGGCACTGGTGCTGCAAATATCTTTGCACTTGTGGGACAATACAGAAGTCCAACAGCCACGTTTAGGATGCCACTAAGTTCTCTTAGTGTTTGCTAGTATAATGGCTTAGTAACAATGAGTTTGAGTGTGCAATGCAGGCAGAGGTGCTGCAAATATCTTTGCACTTGTGGGACAATACAGAAGTCCAACAGCCACGTTTAGGAAGCCACTAAGTTCACTCAGTGTTTGCTAGTATAATGGCTTAGTAACAATGAGTTTGAGTGTGCAATGCAGGCAGACGTGCTGCAAATATCTTTGCACTTCTGGGACGATACAGAAGTCCAACAGCCACGTTTAGGATGCCACTAAGTTTACTCAGTGTTTGCTAGTATAATGGCTTAGTGACAATGAGTTTGAGTGTGCAAAGGGCAGGAGGGTACAGTGCCAGGGTTGTGAGTCTCTGGGTAGAGGAAAGGAAGCCTGCCTTTCTATCCCTCCTAATGGGGAAATGCAGCGAGGAAATCCCTGACCTTAGCTACACAGACGCTGTCATCTTGTGTAGCTGGTAAACTCTGTTTTCACGGACCTGTCACCTATGGCTCTGACCCTGCCGGTATTAGCCCTTAAAAGGACTGATAGAAAGTGCTATCCCTATGCTGTACAGCGCTGTGTATAGAGCGTACACAGCGGTATCGGAGCTAGGCGCTGCGCCAGCGGTGACTGACACCAAGGACGCAGAAGGCAGATAATGGCGTGCTGGAGGAAAATGTCCATTTTTATAATGCAGGGACATGTGACATGGACATCCTATCACACATGCCGTTCCTTCTCTGGCTAAATGTACACTTAGCTGTGTGTGTGTCTGGGATTGGCTGACATGCTGGCCCGCCCCACTACACGCGCGCGCTTAGGGAAGGAAGACAAGGAAAAAAAACAGTGATCTGA
The DNA here is from genome assembly GCF_048569485.1 of Anomaloglossus baeobatrachus. Classification (NCBI taxonomy): domain Eukaryota; kingdom Metazoa; phylum Chordata; class Amphibia; order Anura; family Aromobatidae; genus Anomaloglossus; species Anomaloglossus baeobatrachus. The sequence continues at coordinate 140,740,701 of NC_134360.1, forward strand.
ATGCGCTGTTCCCGCACACTATACACTGAAATTTCATAATAGTGTGAGTCACTCACACTATTACATCGGAAAGCCAGATAGGAATTAGCTGGTCTTTTTGCTGCTAGAACCGTTCTCGAACGTATCTAGAACTATCGAGCTTTAGCAAAAAGCTCGAGTTCTAGTTCTATCTAGAACAGCCCCCAAAATCACTCGAGCCGCGAACTGGAGAACCTCGAACCACGAACCGCGCTCAACTCTAGTTGTAACTGCGCAGAAGGAATCACGCACCCCTCATTACTATGCTGGCAGCACAGCGCAACGGCATCAGGCAGTCTTTATCTTGAAATGTCTTGGAAATAAGAGTCACACAGCGTCTGGGTTGTGGGCAGCTCTTGAGACTGAGTTTGGTAAATGGTTGTCTCCACTCAACCTGCAGCCTGGTAAGGCCGTGTGCGACAATGCTGCAAACCTGGGTGCGGCCCTTCGCATGGGCAAGGTGACACACATCCCTTGTATGGCTCACGTGTTGAACCTTGTTGTCCAGCAATTTTTAGCACACTATCCCGGCCTAGATGGCCTTCTAAACAGGGCACGAAAACTGTCTGCTCACTCCTGACGTTCAACCACCGCAGCTGAGAGACTTGCATCGCTCCAGAAGTCTTTCGGCCTGCCAGTTCATCGCCTGAAATGCGATGTGCCGACACGCTGGAATTCTACTCTCCACATGTTACAGCGACTGTGGCAGCACCACCGAGCACTGGTGCAATACGTCATGACGTATAGCCTTGGCCAACGAGATGCAGAGGTGGGGCAGTTCACCCTCATGGAGTGGTCTCAGATCAAGGACCTATGCACCCTTCTGCACAGTTTCGACATGTCGATGAATATGTTTAGCGCTGAAAATGCCACTATTAGCATGACAATTCCAGTCATTTGCATGCTGGAGCACACGCTAAACACTATTCGGAGTCATGGGGTGGGAGAACAGGAAGGGGAGGAACTACAGGAAAATTCATATGCGCAAGGGACAACAACATCACCAAGGTCCAGACGTTCATCATCCCCAAGGCGGCAGGCATGGGACCATGGGGGACAGGGATCAACAAGGGCGCATGGTAGCAGGCGAAATGTTGAGGAAGGTGCGGGAGAACATAAAGAAATGGAGGACGAACTGTCCATGGACATGGAAGACTCAGCGGATGAGGGAGACCTTGGTCAAATTTCAGTTGAAAGAGGTTGGGAAGGAGATGTCAGAGGAAATAAGAACGGTTAGCACCTCTATTCCACAAACACAGCGTGGACTTGGTCCGCATGGCTGCGCAAGACACATGAGCGCCTTCTTGCTGCACTACCTCCAACATGACCCCCGTATTGTCAAAATTAGAAGTGATGATGACTACTGGCTTGCCACACTACTAGATCCCCGGTACAAGTCCAAATTTTGTGACATAAATCCAGCCATAGAAAGGGACGCACGTATGCAGGAGTATCAGCAAAAGCTGTTACTCGATCTTAGCTCGGCTTTTCCACCAAACAACCGTGGTGCATAGAGTGAATCTCCCAGTTGTAACTTGACAAACATGAGATGGTCTCGTCATCTTCAACAGTCTACCCGTACCAGCAGCACCGTATCTGGTGCTGGTAACAGCAATTTTATTGAATCTTTTAATAATTTTTTTAGACCATCCCTTGCAAGGCCACCAGAGACAACATGTCTGACACATAGTCAATGGCTGGAGAGGATGATACAGGAGTATCTCCAAATGAACATCGATGCCATGACTTTGCAAATGGAGCCTTGCTCATTTTGGGCTTCAAATCTTGAAAAATGGCCAGAGCTCTCCACTTGCGCCTTGGAGATCTTGTCATGTACAGCTGCCAGCGTTGTCTTTGAACGTGTCTTCAGTGTTGCTGGGTGTGTGCTGACAGTTAAGCGCACGCGTCTGTCCAGTGACAATGTGGATAGACTAACGTTCATCAAAATGAACAAGTCATGGATCCACAAGGAATTCACTACCCCTGTGTCATCCTGGGGAGAGTAAATGCTTGTGGATTTGGAATGTGCCCAATGCAAATCTACCTGTGAAGTGTACAACTGGGGCACAAGTGCTGCCACTGAAGGGGTGTCTGTGTGGCCCAATTTTTGGAAAAAAGGGAGACTCTGCTTGGAGTAACCCTTGCTGTGTTTTTTAAGAGGAGCCAAGATGAACAGATCTGGGATTAGGAAAGACTTTGCTACCTACCCCGGTGTCATCCTGGGGACGGTTAAGGATGGCGTATTTTTGAATGTGCTTGATTCAAATCTACCTGTGAAGTGTACAACTGGGGCACAAGTGCTGCCACTGATGTGGTGTCTGTGTGCCTAAGTTTTGGAAAAAGGGAGACTCTGCTTGGAGTAACCCTTGCTGTGTTTTTTAAAAGGAGCCAAGATGAACAAGTCATGGTTCAGCAAAGACTTTGCTACCTACCCCAGTGTTATCCTGGGGATGTTTAAGGATGGCGTATTTTTGAATGTGCTTGATGCAAATCTACCTGTGAAGTGTACAACTGGGGCACAAGTGCTGCCACTGATGTGGTGCCTGTGTGGCCCAATTTTTGGAAAAAGGGAGACTCTGCTTGGAGTAACCCTTGCTGTGTTTTTTAAAAGAATCCAAGATGAACAAGTCATGGTTCATCAAAGACTTTGCTACCTACCCCGGTGTTATCCTGGGGACGTTTAAGGATGGCGTATTTATGAATGTGCTTGATGCAAATCTACCTGTGAAGTGTACAACTTGGGCACAAGTGCTGCCACTGAAGGGGTGTCTGTGTAGTCCAATTTTTGGAAAAAAGGGAGACTCTGCTTGGAGTAACCCTTGCTGTGTTTTTTAAAAGGAGCCAAGATGAACAGATCTGGGATCAGCAAAGACTTTGCTACCTACCCCGGTGTCATCCTGGGGACGGTTAAGGATGGCGTATTGTTGAATTTGCTTGATGCAAATCTACCTGTGAAGTGTACAACTGGGGCACAAGTGCTGCCACTGAAGGGGTGTCTGTGTAGTCCAATTTTTGGAAAAAAGGGAGACTCTGCTTGGAGTAACCCTTGCTGTGTTTTTTAAAAGGAGCCAAGATGAACAAGTCATGGTTCAGCAAAGACTTTGCTACCTACCCCGGGGTCATCCTGGGGACGGTTAAGGATTGCATTTTTTTGAATGTGCTTGATGAAAATCTACCTGTGAAGTGTACAACTGGGGCACAAGTGCTGCCACTGAAGGGGTGTCTTTGTGGCCCAATATTTGGTAAAAAGGGAGACTCCGCTTGGAGTCACCTTGCGGTGTTTTACATGATTTTAGAAGGGCATGCCATGCCTATATCTCTGTCTCGTCCTCTTTTTCCTCGTAACGCTGTTTTCTTTTCGCATGAGAATTTGTTCTTGTCACTTTCCCATGTATTTGTGTTGTGTTGTCAGTTGTTTGTTACCTTTTGGACACCTTTGAGGGTGTTTTCTAGGTGTTTTTATGCGTTTCTGATTGCCTTCTATTGTTTTCTATGGGTTCGGTTCGCCGAACTGAACTCGAACTAGACCTCTGTTCGACGAACCAAGCTCGAGCCAAATCACTCATCTCTAGTCTCCGGAACGCCAGCTGCCAGACGGTTCATGTACCCATAACCAGGGTAAGCCCAGCAGCAGCAGGTGAGACATACGCGGGAGGACATAGAGAGCGATTTTCTCTGTCTGCAGGGCTCAATACGAAGTTCCACAGGCTTGGTGATAAACAACACAGTGTCAGATAGGCGTTTCCCATCTACAGAGGCAATCACAAGGGGTTTTTCAAGCGGTATAACAGGTACCCGGTACTTGTCCACCGTAGCCTATTGGATGAAGTTGCCTGCAGCCCCGGAATCGAGATACGCCTCTGCCGTGAACCGGGTCTCCTCCGTCGTCACCTGGACAGTCCATGTAACATGGTCTGAGAGAGTCCCGATACCTAGGGTGGCCTCTCCTACCAACCCTAGGCTTTGGAGTTTCCAAGCTTCTCAGGGCAGGAACGCAGCATGTGGGTACTGTCGCCGCAGTAAAAACACAGGCCCTTGGCAAGCCGTTCTGCTCGGCGGTGCTCGGATTGCCTCAGTCGGTCTATTTGCATAAGCTCATGAGTAGAGGTACCAGAAGGCGCGGACGGGGGACGGTGGACTTCAATGGAGTAGGGGAGTACCTTGTCGGACGTCTCTCGGGGGATACATCTTTAGACCGTTGCTGGAAACGGAGATCAACTCAGGTAGCTAGGGCGAACAGAGCATCCAGAGTAAGAGGAACGTCGCGACTTGCCAACTTATACTTGATGCGACCGGAGAGTCCTTTCCAGAAGGCTGCTGTCAATGCCTCATTGTTCCAGCCTAGCTCAGAGGCTAGAGTACGGAACGGGATGGCGTACTGACCAACCGTCAAAGTCCCTTGACATAACTTGAGAAGGGATGAGGCTGACGTGGAGGCACGTCCTGGTTCGTCGAAGGTAGTACGAAAAGCCTCCAGGAAGTCCCGGATTTTGGTTGTCATAGTATCTTCCTTTTCCCACAAGGGATTCATTCAGGCCAGTGCTTCGCCCTCTAGATGGGACATCACAAAGGCTACCTTCACTTGGTCAGAGGCAAAGAGATGCGGGAGCAACTTGAAGTGTAGCGAGCACTGATTCAGGAATCCCCTGCAGGTCTTGGGGTCCCCGGCATACCGGGGCGGAGAGGCCAGGTGAAGTTTGGAGGTTTCGGAGGAAGCCCCGAGGGAGCCACAGTCTTGGTCGAAGTCGACAGGGACGTGGCCATTGCTTGAAGGGTATTCAGGCGAGTGCCTACTGAAGATATGAAGGCCAGCATGCGAGATTGAGTCTCGCGTTGTCGTACCAGTTCCTGCTGTAATCCGGCCAGCTGGGACGCTAGTGCTTCGGCGGGATCCATGGCCTGTTCAAACTGTTATGTCCTGGTGGTGGATCCTCTGGGCCATGCACGGGACTCCCCAAGTGAGGCAACCCGGAGCTAACCCCTGTACAGGGACTGTCCGATCACCCCACCAGAGGGCCTAGATGCACGGTAGCCGGAGTACTAGTAGGTACGGGAACAGCATCCTTCAGGGGATTGGTAGTACGCAGTCTCTGGGGCCACAGGGTTCCTGGAGACAGAGCCGGAATCAAGTTCAGGTGCCGGGTTGGAACAACAGACGGGATCTGGGTCCAGCTGGGTGTGAAGGTTGAGGTCGCCGGGCAAAGTCGGGGATCAGAGACGGACACAGGCTGATGGAATGGTGGTTGTCTTCACCCCCGACAGTCACCGGAGGACCTCCTGGACAATCCTGTAGTCTCGACCTGGTTAAGGTGGTAGCACAGGCTCTGCGAAGGAGACAGAGTTAGATACTGGCAAGGCACAAGGGGACCTGAACACCAAGCTCTAAGGAACACGTTGAACAGGCACCGCTCACATGGAAAGGACCTCCTAATATACCCAGTACCTGACTTTGGCAATATCCTGTTTCCGAACGCTGGCCCTTTAAGAGTAGGTCAATGACCGCGCGCACGCCCTAATGCGCATGCGCGATGCCCGAGTGCCGGAGACCAGAGCAGGAAGTGGTGCAGAGGATGCAGGAGAGCCCGGCCCGACTGTGTGTCCTGGGTCGCAGGGGAACGCTGGGTGTGGGGGACAGGAAGCGTGGAGGATGCAGAGGAGGAAGAGTGAGCTGTGTAGCCATGGGCAGGAAGATCGGGAACAGGGGCGGTGAGTGAGGGACGGTGTCGGGACCCGGGGAGCTTGACATATATATATATATATATATATATATTAAGGGCAATTGGAGACTTTTGAGATTTTTAAAGTTTATAATATTAAGTACTTAATTTACTATATATATATATATATATATATATATATATATATATATATATGAAAAATGGAGGAGAGCCAGCACTGCTTATGAGTGGCATGCAACAATGAAAAAGTAATAAGTGTAATATTCACAAATTCATTCCTACTGTAACAATTCAATGAGATTTTTGGCAAATAATTGATCAATGATTTGAGCCCCCCTGCCCCGTCATGGCAAATCTCTATAAGGGGGGTCCCTACACTACAGTTATAATATACATACGTACCATAAGGTCTCGTGTAATGCGCAGGACCATATGAGAACATCACCTACCTGTGAAGTGTTAGAACCGCTCCCATGCTGCAAGGGCTGACAACTGCGGGTAGAAGGGCAGTCCAGGTGCCAGTGCGTGCGGCAGAACCACACACACCAGCACAATGTCAGAACTAGCCCCCACAGTGTCAGACCAGCAGACATGGATGAAGGGCGGAACAGCCCCAGGCAGGTGGTGCTTAAGTAATAATGCCTATGGAACAGGAGGTGGTGGCTGTATGTGAACAGACACCAACATAAATTTTGATGGCAACAAAAGGAATTTGCAAACCACACTGGGCGTGCACGGCATGGTGGCGGCCAACCACCTGACCAGTAAACGAAAAATGGAGGAGAGCCAGCACTGCTTATGAGTGGCATGCAACAATGAAAAAGTAATAAGTGTAATATTCACAAATTCATTCCTACTGTAACAATTCAATGAGATTTTTGGCAAATAATTGATCAATGATTTGAGCCCCCCTGCCCCGTCATGGCAAATCTCTATAAGGGGGGTCCCTACACTACAGTTATAATATACATACGTACCATAAGGTCTCGTGTAATGCGCAGGACCATATGAGAACATCACCTACCTGAGAAGTGTCAGAACCGCTCCCATGCTGCAAGGGCTGACAACTGCGAGTAGAAGGGCAGTCCAGGTGCCAGTGCGTGCGGCAGAACCACACACACCAGCACAATGTCAGAACTGGCCCCCACAGTGTCAGACCAGCAGACATGGATGAAGGGCGGAACAGCCCCAGGCAGGTGGTGCTTAAGTAATAATGCCTATGGAACAGGGGGCGGTGGCTGTATGTGAACAGGCACAAACATAAATTTTGATGGCAACAGAAGGAATTTGCAAACCACACTGGGCATGCACGGCATGGTGGCGGTCAACCACCGGACCAGTAAACGAAAAATGGAGCAGAGCCAGCACTGTTTATGAGTGGCATGCAACAATGAAAAAGTAAAAAGTGTAATATTCACAAATTCATTCCTACTGTAACAATTCAATGAGATTTTTGGCAAATAATTGATCAATGATTTGAGCCTCCTGTTCCTTAGCATTATTACTTAAGCACCACCTGCCTGGGGCTGTTCCGCCCTTCATCCATGTCTGCTGGTCTGACACTGTGGGGGCCAGTTCTGACATTGTGCTGGTGTGTGTGGTTCTGCCGCATGCACCGGCACCAGGACTGCCCTTCTACTCGCAGTTGTCAGCCCTTGCAGCATGGGAGCGGTTCTGACACTTCTCAGGTAGGTGATGTTCTCATATGGTCCTGCGCATTACACGAGACCTTATGGTACGTATGTATATTATAACTGTAGTGTAGGGACCCCCTTATAGAGATTTGCCGTGACGGGGCAGGGGGGCTCAAATCATTGATCAATTATTTGCCAAAAATCTCATTGAATTGTTACAGTAGGAATGAATTTGTGAATATTACACTTTTTCATTGTTGCATGCCACTCATAAGCAGTGCTGGCTCCCCTCCATTTTTCATATATATATATATATATATATATATATATATATAAAACAACATGAAGAAGAATCCAGCAAGGCAGAATGACTCCAAAGGGCACCAAAAGTTTTTTTTTTTTCTCTGACTTTATTATCTAAGAATCAAAAATTCCAGAGCTCTTGACAAGTTGTTAAGCGCAATGTATATGCAGTATGGACTACGCGTTTCGGCGGACGCAGCCGCCTTCTTCACGGTCCCAAGACAAAACTGATGTACTAGTATGAAGAGGGCTTCTATATAGTTAGTTAGCCCAGCCCACGTAACCACTAGTGAGCTGACACATATGAGTTTGATTAGAAGAGCCCGAGTTAAACTAGCAACAGTTTTGCACATCTGACATATAAAAATGTAGCCTGAACAACACAGTGTACATATATCACTTACTGGAATCAATAAAAACAAGTAAACAGAGTGCACATACATATACTTATAAGTGATAACTAAAAAATATTGCAGCATCAAGAATAATATACATTTTTTTTTTTAAACAAATAATATCTTGATTATTTACCATTCTATACATTGACCAGATATTAATATTGGATGGCAAGATCCATTCTATTATTGAAGCCAAAAGGGATCCTGGTTTCCAAGAGAAACATCCATTTGCTTTCTCTTGCAAGGATTTTTTTCTGCAGGTTGCCACCTCTCTCTGGTTTAAAAACTTGTTCTATGCCAAGAAAAGAAAAACTCTTCAAATTTCCTCCATGTGTATTAAAAAAGTGCCGAGAAACCACTGAGGCTCCTACTGTAGGTAGATTAACAGCATCAGATAGGTGTTTACGGATTCTCATTTTAAGAGAATTCATTGTACACCCAACGTACTGTTTCTGGCATAATTCACAATTAATGAGATAAATCGCATTTGTAGTATTGCAGTTGATATAAGTCAGAACATCAAATTGTTTTTTATTATGAAAGGAAATGAAGGTTCTGGATTTCTTGGCATATTTGCAACATTTACAGACGTTGGCCCCACATCCAAAAAAACCCTTTTTTTTAACCAGTTTCCTCCCTGGATATTCATCTGAACAGGATCCTGGAATAAACTAGGTGATAATAAGGATGAAAGTGTTGGAGCTCGTTTAGACACAAAGGAGATGGAATTTTTTTCGACTAGTTTTTTTAGGATTTCATCTTGTCACAATATTGGCAGGTATTTTTTGGATGATAGATACTATTTTGTCAAATTGAGGGCTGTAATTAGTGCTAAATACTATTTGTTGGTTTAAATCTTTATTATTTTTTCTATTTTTACTCCCACCGACTAACAACTGTTGTCGATTTATTCCATCTACTATATTTTTTGCTCTTATTAAATGGCCCTGCGAATATCCTCTTTTTAGTAATCTATTACAGGTCTGTTCTGATTCTTTTTGATATACAGAATCCCTAGTGCTGTTTCTTTTCACTCTAATGAGTTCACCCACAGGAATACTCCTTATAGTGTGTTTGGGATGATTAGAAGTGGCTGTTAGAATACTGTTACAAGCCATACTTTTTCTATAAGGGGAAATCAGTATTTTATTAGTGTGAATATCACCCATCAAAACTAGATCCAAATAATTGACTGTATTTTGACACATAGTGCTTGTGAATCGTAAATTGTAGTCATTAGAGTCTAAATAGTTAGAAAAATCAAGATGGCTTTGTGTGGCATCTCCATCGTCCAATTCTTTATCCCGAATAAATATCAAATCATCTATGAATCTTCCTGCCCAAATAATGTTATTTTTAAATGGATTCTCGTCCGTAAAGATATAGTTCTCCTCCCAGGTGGCCATGACTAGATTTGCTAAGGACGGAGAAAATCGGGCCCCCAATAAATTGTCTGGAGAGAATATCTTGGAAACAAAATTATGTTTGGTTGCTCTGTGATGTGGTGGGATTGTATTCCTCTATACCACATCACATAGCACTCAGATGTGCACGATACTATTTACAAAGATACAGTGAATATGATCCTGATATACAAGAATTTTTAGTATCAGCAATCAATTTTCTATTAAAACATAATTATTTCACGTTTAATAAAAGGTTTTTTCTCCAGACACAGGGCGTCAGTATGGGGGCCCAATTTTCTCCGTCCTTAGCAAATCCTAGTCATTTCCACCTGGGAGGAGAACTATATCTTTACGGACGAGAATCCATTTAAAAATAACATTATTTGGGCAGGAAGATTCATAGATGATTTGATATTTATTTGGGATAAAGAATTGGACGATGGAGATGCCACACAAAGTCATCTTGATTTTTTTAACTATTTAGACTCTAATGACTACAATTTACGATTCACAAGCACTATGTGTCAAAATACAGTCAATTATTTGGATCTAGTTTTGATGGGTGATATTCACACTAATAAAATACTGATTTCCCCTTATAGAAAAAGTATGGCTTGTAACAGTATTCTAACAGCCACTTCTAATCATCCCAAACACACTATAAGGAGTATTCCTGTGGGTGAACTCATTAGAGTGAAAAGAAACAGCACTAGGGATTCTGTATATCAAAAAGAATCAGAACAGACCTGTAATAGATTACTAAAAAGAGGATATTCATAGGGCCATTTAATAAGAGCAAAAAATATAGTAGATGGAATAAATCGACAACAGTTGTTAGTCGGTGGGAGTAAAAATAAAAATAGAAAAAATAATAAAGATTTAAACCAACAAATAGTATTTAGCACTAATTACAGCCCTCAATTTGACAAAATAGTATCTATCATCAAAAAATACCTGCCAATATTGTGTCAAGATGAAATCCTAAAAAAACTAGTCGAAAAAAATTCCATCTCCTTTGTGTCTAAACGAGCTCCAACACTTTCATCCTTATTATCACCTAGTTTATTCCAGGATCCTGTTCAGATGAATATCCAGGGAGGAAACTGGTTAAAAACAAAAGGTTTTTTTGGATGTGGGGCCAACGTCTGTAAATGTTGCAAATATGCCAAGAAATCCAGAACCTTCATTTCCTTTCATAATAAAAAACAATTTGATGTTCTGACTTATATCAACTGCAATACTACAAATGCGATTTATCTCATTAATTGTGAATTATGCCAGAACCAGTATGTTGGGTGTACAATGAATTCTCTTAAAATGAGAATCCGTAAACACCTATCTGATGCTGTTAATCTACCTACAGTAGGAGCCTCAGTGGTTTCTCGGCACTTTTTTAATACACATGGAGGAAATTTGAAGAGTCTTTCTTTTCTTGGCATAGAACAAGTTTTTAAACCAGAGAGAGGTGGCAACCTGCAGAAAAAAATCCTTGCAAGAGAAAGCAAATGGATGTTTCTCTTGGAAACCATGATCCCTTTTGGCTTCAATAATAGAATGGATCTTGCCATCCAATATTAATATCTGGTCAATGTATAGAATGGTAAATAATCAAGATATTATTTGTTTTAAAAAAAAAAAAATGTATATTATTCTTGATGCTGCAATATTTTTTAGTTATCACTTATAAGTATATGTATGTGCACTCTGTTTACTTGTTTTTATTAATTCCAGTAAGTGATATATGTACACTGTGTTGTTCAGGCTACATTTTTATATGTCAGATGTGCTAAACTGTTGCTAGTTTAACTCGGGCTCTTCTAATCAAACTCATATGTGTCAGCTCACTAGTGGTTACGTGGGCTGGGCTAACTAACTATATAGAAGCCCTCTTCATACTAGTACATCAGTTTTGTCTTGGGACCGCCGAAACGCGTAGTCCATACTGCATATACCTTGCGCTTAACAACTTGTCAAGAGCTCTGGAATTTTTGATTCTTAGATAATAAAGTCAGAGAAAAAAAAAAAACTTTTGGTGCCCTTTGGAGTCATTCTGCCTTGCTGGATCCTTCTTCATGTTGTTCTACATATCTTGGAAGTCTCCCACTTCGGGTCCGTGCAATAAGGAGAACAAGGACGCCGGGGCTTGAGTTCAGACAGGTGAGCTGGTCTACAACCTTTATTTCAAAATATATATATATATATATATACATATATATATATATATATATATATATATATATATATATATACACACGCTGCTCAAAAATTTAAAGGGAACACTTAACAAACCGGATATAACTCTAAGGCGGGCTTTGCACGTTGCAACATCGCAAGCCGATGCTGCGATGTCGCATGCGACAGTCCCCGCCCCAGTCGCAGGTACGATATCTTGTGATAGCTGGCGTAGCAAAAATTATCGCTACGCCAGCTTCACATGCACTCACCTGCCCTGCGACCGTTGCTCTGGCCGGCGACCCGCCTCCTTCCTAAGGGGGCGGGTCGTGCGGCGTCATAGCGACATCACACGGCAGGCGGCCAAAAGTGGCGGAGGGGCGGAGATGAGCAGGATGTAAACATCCCGCCCACCTCCTTCCTCCCATAGCCGCCAGCGGCAGGTAAGGTGATTTTCCTCGCTCTTGTGGCTTTACACACAGCGATGTGTGCTGCCGCAGGAGCGAGGAGCTACATCGTACCTGTCGCGGCACCGGCATTATGGAAATGTCGGAGCCTGCAACGATGATTTGATAACGACGCTTTTGCGCTCATTCATTGTATCATCTAGGATTTACACGCTACGACATCGCAAGTGACGCCGGATGTGCGTCACTTTCGATTTGACCCCACCGACATCGCACCTGCGATGTCGTAGTGTGCAAAGCCGCCGATAGTTACTCAAGTTTCTGTGAAATCAAACTGTCCACTGTCCACTTAGGAAGCAACACTGAAATCAATTTCACATGCTAAGTGTAAATGGAATAGACATCAGATGGAAATTATTGGCAATTATCAAGACATACTCAAAAAAGGAGTGTTTCTGCAGGTGGTGACCACAGACCACATCTCAGTACCAATGCTTTTTGGCTGATGGTTTGGTCCCTTTTGAATGTTGGTTGTGCTCTCACACTCATGGTAGCATGAAACGGACTCTACAACCCACACAAGTGGCACAGGTAGCGCAGTCCATCTAGGATGACACATCAATACGAGCTGTGGCAAGAAGGTTTGCTGTGTCTGTCAGCGTAGTGTCCAGAGGATGGAGGCACTACCAGGAGACAGGCTAGTACACCAGGAGATGTGGAGGGGGCCATAGGAGGGCAACAACCCAGCAGCAGGACCGCTACCTCCACTTTTGTGCAAAGAGGAACAGGAGGAGCACTGCCAGAGCCCTTGCAAAATGACCTCCAGCAGGCCACAAATGTGCATGTATCTGCACAAACAGTTAGAAACTGACTCCATGAGGATGTCATGAGGGCTCGAAATCCACAGATGGGGGTTGTGCTCACTGCCCAACACCATGGAGGATGCTTGGCATTTGCCACTGAACACCAGGATTGGCAAATTTGCCACTGGCACCCTGTGCTCTTCACAGATGAAAACAGGTTCACACTGAGCACGTGACAGACGTGACAGATGTGACAGAGTCTGGAGATGCCATGGAGAGTGATCTGCTGCCTGCAATATCCTTTAGCATGACTGGTTTGGCAGTGGGTCAGTAATGGTGTGGGGTAGCATTTCTTTGGAGGGCCACACAGCCCTCCATGTGCTCCCCAGAGATAGCCTGACTGCCATTAGTTACTGAAATGAGATCCTCAGATCCCTTGTGAGACCATATGCTAGTGTGGTTGGCCCTGGGTTCCTCCTAATGCAGGACAATGCCAAACCTCATGTGGCTGTAGTTTGTCAGCAGTTTCTGCAAGATTAAGGCCTTGAAGTTATGGACTGGCCCCTCCCATTCCCGAGACCTGAATCCAATTGAGCACATCTGGGATATCATGTGTCATTCCATCTACTTCAATAGAATACCATAGTGGTATTCTATTGATGTAGTTTGGAATGGCTGTTTTTTGTCAGGACCCATTAGTGATCAATCATGGCTGGATGATGCAAAGGAGGCTTTTTCAGAAATCTCTGCTGACGAATCTACCACCAGAAACCTGTCTTTAAAATCCAGATTTAAACATCTATATCAGGCGTATAAAGATAATATCAAATCGTGGTGGGAAGTGCAATCCCTAGATAATTATATCCAACAAAAAGTAGGGCTACAAATCCAACCAGTTCCAGCCAACAGGTGTAGGTCCCCCAAACTCCTGAAAAAGTGGGAGGAAGAGTCTATAGCCTCATCCCTCCGATTTATGACCCTCTTGAGAGACGAAGAGAAAATTACCCTAGAGAGGACGTCTATAAAACTCCAAGAATTAATTAATGAGATATTGAAATCAAAACCAGAGAGTGACTTTAAAACTAGAGAATTGTCCCTGAAGTCATCAGAAGAGAATACCGAACAACACTTAAATAAAGGAAGCATAAAAGATTTGTCAGGGATTTGGCAGACTTCCGAGACAAACACGCGTATGTCTTTCTAAATAAAGCACAACCAGCAGGGAGATATTTCATCCAGTGACGGAGAAACATCTGATACTGACTCTAGGACTAACAATTTTTCCACCTATAGAGAACAACAGAAAAGGAGATGGAGAGGTCAGAACAGCTGGAGAAGGGTAAGGAATTTTGGATACCAAGGCACAGGGTATCAGAACGACAGGAGTACATCAAGGTTACACATGCCAGGAGCCCCATCCTCCTCTGCTTCCTCCTCTGGTCCCTCTTTTTTAGAACAGGGCAAGATCAGTCATTACAATTTGAGGAGTGGGGGAGACTCGAGACCGAAATAAACGCAATGAAAATGAATAGGGAATTTGAAATGCAAATCATTTATCTGTCAGGTTATTCATTATTACCGAGTGAGGAAAAAATACTCAGAGCAGGTTTGTCCTTTGTACCAACAACACGTTTTGATGCATTCAATTGGGTTAAAGATGTTCACCTATTCATTAGAAAACTTAAGTGGAGAAAGCATTTTTCAATTGAGGAGAAAAAAAGATGCAATGAACTGGGAGTATCAGCAGACATGCTGGAGGATATAGATATCCTCATTGAACTAGAGAATGAGGGTACACGTTTTGGAGGAGAAGGCCCTTTTTCCACTCTAAAAAAGAAAAGTAGAAAAACCCCACCACTGGGAGACTACACAAATCTTGATTTGTTCTGCAAGATGGTTACAGAGGAAATCAAAATGATACAACCCAAAAATAATGCCACTAGGCCTAATGTTACAAAAGAAGAAAGGGATGCCATCTCCACTTTGGAACTAAAAAACAACATAGTGATCAAACTCTCCGATAAGGGGGGTATTGTAATCCTAGACCAGGAAGCCTGTGTCCAGATGTGTACCCAACTACTTAGAAATATTAAATTGTATGAACGACTCAAGGAGGATCCTACCCCACAATATCACTCCCAACTTAAGAAGTTATTGGATATAGCTTTACAACAAAAAATGTATCTCCTCCAGTGAATATGTATTTTTGCTCCCACGTTACCCGAAATTGGCTACATTTTACGCCATCGCCAAAATTCATAAAGTGACCAACCCTATTAAGGGAAGACCCATAGTATCAGGGATTGACTCACTAACCCAAAATTGTAGTACCTATGTTGACCAAATCTTAAGATCGTTTGTTACCACACTACCTTCATATATCCGAGACACACTAGATATGCTAGCCAAAATAGAAGACATTGTGTTAGAAGAGGATATGATCCTTGCCTCTTATAGAGGTCAAATCTCTATATACATGTATCCCACAAGACAAGGGATTGGAGGCTGTGAACCACTTTCTTAGCATGAGAGGAAACCATTTGGAAGCACATAACCGGTTCATTGGCGAATTAATGCAATTTATTCTCACCAAGAACTCCTTTCTATTTAACTCAAAGTTATACCACCAGCTCAGGGGCACGACAATGGGAAGCCCCTGTGCTCCCACATACGCCAACCTGCTCCTGGGCTGGTGGGAGAACACCATTGTTTTTGCAGACTATGGTTATAATTGGTCACCCCATATTATTTTCTGGGGCAGATATATTAATGATATATTAGTGATTTGGTCTGGAAGTACCAATTCCTTTAAGGAGTTTGTCAGTGAACTGAACATTAACCAACTAGGGCTTAAGTTCACCTACGAAATTGGGATTGATAAAATTGCGTTTTTGGATATTTACATCAGAAAAGAACCAAGTGGTGTTCTAGAAGCAACCCTCTTCAGAAAACCAAGTGCATCCAATAATTTCCTCAAATGGGATAGCCATCACCCAGATAATCTAAAAAGGGGAATACCCAAAGGTCAGTTTCTGCGAGTACGCAGAAACTGCTCCAATAACCACGAGTTTGAAAGAAAAGCTCTCCAATTAACCAAGAGATTTCATGATAGGGGGTATCCTCAGAAGGTGGTTCATAAAGCCTTTAGGCAAGCAGCAGGTAAAGATCGACATGAACTTCTAAGTTCTAAACCAAAGGAGGAACAACGTGGGAAAACAAGGCTAGTGGGTATGTTTGATGATCAAAATAACCAGGTGATGAGAATTTTGAGAAAATATTGGGGTATCCTGGTCTCCTGAAACAAGATGCTGATATTGTGGACACAATTCACCCCTACCCTTCAGTAACATTCCGGAGAGGCCATAACCTCAAAGACCGGGTGGTCAAAAGCCATTAAGTGGCCCCAGAAAAATCTGGCTGCACATGGCTTCAGACTCGCGAGAGTGGTACATTCAGATGCAGAGCCTGCAAATTCTGTAAATACATTACTCCATCTAATGTGTTTCAAAGTGCTAAGAATAATATAATATATAAAAATAGGGGCTTTGCTAACTGTCGCACACAGGGGGTGATCTACTTGTTTCGTTGTGGATGCCCAAAAAATTACATTGGGAAAATCAAGAGACAATTCAGGGTACGCATAGGTAAACATCTAGGTGATATCCGCAATAAGCGGGATATACCTGTTGCAAGACATATGAACCTCCAGCATGGGGGTAGCCTTAAAGACATTAGCTTTCAAAGCATTGAAAAAATTCCAGAACCCGAAAGGAAGGGTGACTGGGATAGTCTTTTACTACAGAGAGAAGCAAGACGGTTATTCTGGATGGGATCCGTGCATGCCGACGACCTTAACGAACAAATTAGTTATACCTGCTTTATCTGAGCAATGTAAACCTAGCCTTCCATAGTTCAACTATCAGGTCTGTATTGGACCTAATTCTATTAACCCCCTGACTAGAGATGAGCGAACCGGTTGTGGTTCAGCTCGAGTTCGGTTCGCCGAACAGAGGTCTCGTTCGAATTCGGTTCGGTGAACCGATTCGGTGAACCGCTCAAACTGCATAGGAAACAATGGGAGCCAATCACAAACACATAAAAACACCTAGAAAACACCCTTAAAGGTGTCCAAAAGGTGACAAACAACTCACAACACAACACATGGGAAAGTGACAAGAAAAAATTCTCATGCTTAAACAAAACAGCGTTACAAGGAAAAGAGGATGAGACACAGATATAGGCATGGCATGCCCTTCTAAAATCATGTAAAACACCGCAAGGTGACTCCAAGCAGAGTCTCCCATTTTACAAAAAATTAGGCCACACAGACACCCACCCCTTCAGTGGCAGCACTTGTGCCCCAGTTGTACAATTCACAGCTAGATTTGCATCAAGCACATTCAAAATTACGTCACCCTTAACAGTTCCCAGGATGCCACCAGGGTAGGTAGCAAAGTCTTTGCTGAATCATGAATTGTTCATCTTGGCTCCTTTTAAAAAACACAGCAAGCAAAGGTTACTCCAAGCAGAGTCTCCCTTTTTTCCAAAAATTGGGCCACACAGACACCCACCTCATCAGTGGCAGCACTTGTGCCCCAGTTGTACACTTCACAGGTAGATTTGTATCAAGCACATTCTAAATTACGCCATCCTTAACCGTTCCCAGGATGACCCTGGGGTAGGTAGCAAAGTATTTCCTGATCCCAGCTCTGTTCATCTTGGATCATTTTTAAAAACACTTTAAGCAAGGGTTACTCCAAGCAGAGTCTCCCTTTTTTCCCAAAATTGGGCCACAGAGACACCCACCTCATCAGTGGCAGCACTTGTGCCCCAGTTGTACACTTCACAGGTAGATTTGCATCAAGCACATTCAAAATTACGCCATCCTTAACCGTTTCCAGGATGACCCCAGGGTAGGTAGCAAAGTCTTTCCTGATCCCAGCTCTGTTCATCTTGGATCATTTTTAAAAACACTGTAAGCAAGGGTTACTCCAAGCGGAGTCTCCCTTTTTTCCAAAAATTGGGCCACACAGACACCCCCCCCTTCAGTGGCAGCACTTGTGCCCCAGTTGTACTCGTCACAGGTAGATTTGCATCAAGCACATTCAAAAATACGCCATACTTCACCGTCTCCAAGATGACACCAGTGTAGGTAGCAAAGTCTTTATTGAACCATGAATTGTTCATCTTGGCTCCTTTTAAAAAACACAGCAAGCAAGGGTTACTCCAAGCAGAGTCTCTCTTTTTTCCAAAAATTGGGCCACACAGACACCCACCTCATTAGCGGCAGCACTTGTGCCCCAGTTGTAAATTTCACAGGAAGATTTGTATCAAGCACATTCAAAATTACGCCATCCTTAACCGTTCCCAGGATGACACCGGGGTAGGTAGCAACGTCTTTCCTGATCCCAGCTCTGTTCATCTTGGATCATTTTTAAAAACACTGTAAGCAAGGGTTACTCCAAGCAGAGTCTCAGTTTTTTCCAAAAATTGGGCCACAGAGACACCCACCTCATCAGTGGCAGCACTTGTGCCCCAGTTGTACACTTCACAGGTAGATTTGCATCAAGTACATTCAAAAATACGCCATAATTAATCGTCCCCAGGATGACACCAGGGTAGGTAGCAAAGTCTTTGCTGAACCATGAATTGTTTATCTTGGCTCCTTTTAAAAAACACAGCAAGCAAGGGTTACTCCAAGCAGAGTCTCCCTTTTTTTTAAAAAAAATTGGGCCACACAGACACCCACCCCTTCAGTGGCAGCAATTGTGCCCCAGTTTTACAATTCTCAGGTACATTTTCATCAAGCACATTAAAAAAGACGCCATAGTTAACCGTCCCCAGGATGACACCAGGGTAGGTAGTAAAGTCTTTGCTGAAACTTGAATTGTTCATCTTGGCTCCTTTTAAAAAACACAGCAAGCAAGGGTTACTCCAAGCAGAGTCTCCCTTTTTTCCAAAAATTGGGCCACACAGACACCCACCTAATTAGTGGCAGCACTTGTGCACAAGTTGTACACTTCACAGGTAGATTTGCATCAAGCACATTCAAAATTACGCCATCCTTATCCGTCCCCAGGATGACACCGGGGTAGGTAGCAAAGTCTTTGCTGATCCGAGATCTGTTCATCTTGGCTCCTTTTAAAAAACACAGCAAGGGTTACTCCAAGCTGAGTCTCCCTTTTTTTCCAAAAATGGGCCACACAGACACCCACCTCATCAGTGGCAGCACTTGTGCCCCATTTGTAAATTTCACAGGTAGATTTGCATCAAGCACATTCAAAAATACGCCATACTTAACCGTTCCCAGGATGATACCGGGGTAGGTAGAAAAGTCTTTGCTGAACCATGAATTGTTCATCTTGGCTCCTTTTAAAAAACAGAGCAAGCAAGGGTTACTCCAAGCAGAGTCTCCCTTTTTTCCAAAAATTGGGCCACACAGACACCCACCTCATCAGTGGCAGCACTTGTGCCCCAGTTGTACACTTCACAGGTAGATTTACATCAAGCACATTCAAAAATACGCCATACTTAACCATTCCCAGGATGACCCTGGGGTAGGTAGCAAAGTCTTTCCTGATCCCAGCTCTGTTCATCTTGGATCATTTTTAAAAACACTGTAAGCAAGGGTTACGCCAAGCGGAGTCTCCATTTTTTCCAAAAATTGGGCCACACAGACACCCCCCCCTTCAGTGGCAGCTCTTGTGCCCCAGTTGTACACTTCACAGGTAGATTTGCATCAAGCACATTGAAAAATACGCCATAGTTAACCGTCCCCAGGATGACACCAGGGTAGGTAGCAAAGAAAATACTAAACCTTGAATTGTTCATCTTGGCTGCTTTAAAAAACACAGTAAGCAAGGGTTACTCCAAGCGTAGTCTCCCTTTTTTCCAAAAATTGGGCCACACAGACACCCCCTTCAAAAGCAGCACTTGTGACCCACCTCATCAGTGGCAGCACTTGTGCCCCAGTTGTACACTTCACAGGTAGATTTGCATCAAGCACATTCAAAAATATGCCATACTTAACCGTCCCCAGGATGACACCAGGGTAGGTAGCAAAGTCTTTGCTGAACCATGAATTGTTCATCTTGGCTCCTTTTTAAAAACACAGCAAGCAAGGGTTACTCCAAGCGGAGTGTCCCTTTTTTCCAAAAATTGGGCCACACAGACACCCCCTTCAAAAGCAGCACTTGTGCCCCAGTTGTACACTTCACAGGTAGATTTGCATCAAGCACATTCATAAATATGCCATACTTAACCGTCCCCAGAATGACACCGGGGTAGGTAGCAAAGTCTTTGCTAAACCATGAGTTGTTCATCTTGGCTCCTTTTAAAAAACACCGAAAGCAAGCGTTACTCCAAGCGGAGTCTCCCTGTTTTCCAAAAATTGGGCCACACAGACACCCACCTCTTCAGTATCAGCACTTGTGCCCCAGTTGTACACTTCACAGGTAGATTTGCATCAAGCACATTTAAATTACGCCATCCTTAACCGTTCCCAGGATGACCCCGGGGTAGGTAGCAAAGTCTTTCCTGATCCTCGCTCTGTTCATCTTGGATCATTTCTAAAAACACTGTAAGCCAGGGTTACTCCAAGCGGAGTCTCCCATTTTTCGAAAAATTGGGCCACACAGACACCCCCCCTTCAGTGGCAGCACTTGTGCCCCAGTTGTACACTTCACAGGTAGATTTGCATCAAGCACATTCAAAAATACGCCATACTTAACCACCCCCAGAGTTACACCTGGGTAGGTATCAAAGAAAATGCTGAACCATGAATTGTTCATCTTGGCTCCTTTTAAAAAACACAGCAAGCAAGGGTTACTCCAAGCGGAGTCTCCCTTTTTTTAAAAAAAATTGGGCCACACAGATTCCTACCCCTTCAGTGGCAGCACTTGTGCCCCAGTTGTACAATTCACAGGTATATTTGCATCAAGCACATTCAAAAATACGCCATACTTAACCGTCCCCAGGATGATACCAGGGTAGGTAGCAATGTCTTTGCTGAACCATGAATTGTTTATCTTGGCTCCTTTTAAAAAACACAGCAAGCAAGGGTTACTCCAAGCAGAGTCTCCCTTTTTTCCAAAAATTGGGCCACACAGACACCCACCTCATCAGTGGCAGCACTTGTGCCCCAGTTGTACACTTTACAGGTAGATTTGCATCAAGCACATTCAAAAATACGCCATCTTTAACCGTCCCCAGGATGACACCGGGGTAGGTAGCAAAGTCATTGCTTATCCCAGATGTGTTCATCTTGGCTCCTTTTAAAAGACACAGCAAGGGTTACTTCAAGCGGAGTCTCCCTTTTTTCCAAAATTTGGGCCACACAGACACCCACTTCAGTAGCAGCACTTGTGCCCCAGTTGTACACTTCACAGGTAGATTTGCATCAGGCAGATTCAAAAATACGCCATCCGTAACCATTCCCAGGGTGACCCCGGGTTAGGTAGCAAAGTCTTTCCTGATCCCAGCTCTGTTCATCTTGGATTATTTTTAAAAACACTGTAAGCAAGGGTTACTCCAAGCGGAGTCTCCCTTTTTTCCAAAAATTGGGCCACACAGACACCCACCTCATCAGTGGCAGCACTTGTGCCCCAGTTGTACACTTCACAGGTAGATTTGCATCAAGCACATTCAAAAATACGCCATACTTAACCGTCCCCAGGATAACACCGGGGTAGGTAGCAAAGTCTTTGCTGATCGCAGATCTGTTCATCTTGGCTCCTTTTGAAAAACACAGCAAGGGTTACTCCAAGCGGAGTCTCCCTTTTTTCCAAAAATTGGGCCCCACACACACCCACCCCTTCAGTGGCAGCAGTTGTGCCCAAGTTGTACACTTCACAGCTAGATTTGCATCAAGCACATTCAAAAATACGCCACAATTAACCATCCCCAGGATGACACCGGGGTAGGTAGCAAAGTCTTTCCTGATCCCAGCTCTGTTCATCTTGGCTCATTTTAAAAAACACAGCAAGCAAGGGTTACTCCAAGCAGAGTATCCCTTTTTTCCAAAATTTGGGCCACACAGACACCCACCCCTTCAGTGGCAGCACTTGTGCCCTAGCTGCAAACAGGATGTTTTGATTTGCATCAAGCACATTCCAAATCCACAAGCATTTACTCTCCCCAGGATGACACAGGGGTAGTAAATTCCTTTTGGATCCATGACTTGTTCATTTTGATGAACGTTAGTCTGTCCACATTGTCACTGGACAGACGCGTGCGCTTATCTGTCAGCACACACCCAGCAGCACTGAAGACACGTTCAGAGACAATGCTGACAGCTGGACACGACAAAATCTCCAAGGCGTAAGTGGAGAGCTCTTGCCATTTTTCAAGATTTGAAGCCCAAAATGAGCAAGGCTCCATTTGCAAAGTCATGGCTAGAGATGAGCGAACCGGTCACGGTTCGGCTCGAGGTCGGTTCGCCGAACGGGGGTCCCGTTCGAGTTCGGTTCGTCGAACGTTCGACGAACCGAACTCGAACCAATAGGCTATAATGGGAGGCAATCACAAACACATAAAAATGCATGATAAATGTACACAAACAGTTAATAAACATTGCCATAACACTTTCCGGTCCCCGCGATCCCTCCTGCACTCTGTCTCCTGCCGCTATTCCATCCGATGATCGCTGAATCCTCCCGGTGACCGGCACTGCCAGCAGAGAAGCAGGACCTATCGTGATGTCAAAATAGCCATGTGACCAGTCACGTGGCTATTATCTCATTGGCTACAGACTGGTCACATGACTATGACATTTCATGCAGGACCTGCGAGTGCATCTCTCCGGTACACGGTGCACATTTGTGTATCGCCGTGTACCGGCGATATGCTCTAGCACACGGTCGACTCCCCACTCCGTTAGGGACCGGCTGACACAGCCGGTCATTAACGGAGATCACCGTAGCCATAGCAACGCAGTTAGCGGTTAGCTAACCGCGGCTCCGGGAGCACCGTTGCTATGGTAACGCGTCTGTCAGCGTTACCGCTGTTACCGCTAGCAGCACTGATCACTCACGGAGTGAAGGCTGCACGCTGCTTCCCGATAGTAGTGAGGATTGTAGTGAGGATGAGGTGCCCCAGCCCATGATGGGCTGGTGCACCTCGTCCTCACTACAATCGTCACTACTACTACACTAGTGAGGATTGTAGTGAGGATGAGGTGCCCCAGCCCATCAAGTAATGGGCTGGGGCACCTCATCCTCACTGCAATCCTCACTACAATCCTGAAGTGCAGTTTCTTCAAATTCATTTAAAGGCACTTGGAATGCTGAAATTGCTGCTTATAATTTAAGCCTCTATTAAAAACCTCTTATCAGCGCTGGTTTATTGGGGATTTATTGGGCTGACAGGGGGTAATAAAGATGGAGTCTCTAATGTGTCTGTGTATTTATTTCTATTAAAGTATTTTTTCTCTGTGTGGTGTCTTTTTTTAACCCTTTATTGGAGATTCTTAATGGCCGGGTCAAACGTGCCTGACATTAAGAATCTCTGGCTTAATACTGGCTAGTAAAACAAAGCCAGTATTAACTCATGATTACCCAACAAGCCACTCGGCTCCAGGGCTGTTGGAAGAGTTTTATACAGCGCCAGATGATGGCGCTTCTATGAGAGTGCCATTTTCTGGGACGGCTGCGGACTGAAATTCGCAGCAGAGGCGCCCAGAAACCTCGGGCTAACCTGTGCTGCGGATTCCAATCCCCAGCTGCCTAGTTGTACCCGGCTGGACACAAAAATGGGGCGAAGCCCACGTCATTTGTTTTTTAATTATTTCATGAAATAAGTGAAATAATTAAAAAAAAGGGCTTCCCTATATTTTTGGTTCCCAGCCGGATACAAATAGGCAACTAGGGGTTGGAGGCAGTCCGTGGCTGCATGCTGTACCTGGGTAGCATACAAAAATATGGCGAAGCCCATGTAATTTTTTTGGTGGGCAAAAAACTTCTGCATACAGTCCTGGATGGAGTATGCTGAGCCTTGTAGTTCTGCAGCTGCTGTCTGCTCTTCTCCATACAGACACACAGCAGCTGCAGAACTACAAGGCTCAGCATACTCAGCATACTCCATCCAGGACTGTATGCAGAAGTTTTTTGCTGAAAAAATTATGTGGGCTTCGCCATATTTTTGTATGCTAGCCAGGTACAGCAGGCAGGTATGGCTGCCCCCAACCCCCAGTTGCCTATTTGTACCCGGCTGGGAACCAAAAATAAAGGGAAGCCCATTTTTTATTATTTCATGAATTTCATGAAATAATTAGAAAACAAATGACGTAGGCTTCGCTCCATTTTTGTGTCCAGCCAGGTACATCTAGGCAGCTGGGGATTGGAATACGCAGCACAGGTTGGCCTGAGCTTTCTGGGCCCCACTGCTGCGAATTGCAGTCTGCAGCCGCCTCAGAAAATGGCACTTTCATAGAAGCGCCATCTTCTGGCGCTGTATCCAACTCTTCCAGCACCTGCCTGCTATACCTGGCTAGCATACAAAAATATGGCGAAGCTCACGTCCTTTTTTTGTAGTTTTTTGGCCAAAAAATTAAAAAATGCTTCCCTGGATTTTCCATTGCCAGTGAAGGTAACATCAAGCAGTGGGGGTTAGCAGCCAGTAGCTGCTTGGATTACCCTTAGCTAGCAATACAAAAAATGCAGCGGGAGCCCATATATATTTTTTTTAATTATTTATTTAAATAACTAAAAATAAAATGGGCTTCCCTGTATTTTGATTGCTGGACATCACAGTGCTGTAAAAATAAATCTTTAAAAAAAAATGACATAGCGCTCCGCGGTATTTTTGATTCTCAGCGCAGATAAAGCAGACAGCTATGGGTTGCCACCCCCATCTGCCTGTCGTTACCTTGGTTGGCAATCAAAATACAGGGAAGCCCATTAATTTTTTCTATTTAAAAAATAGTTAAAAAAAAAATGACGTTGGGTTCCCCATTTTTGATAGCCAGGTAGGGTAAAGCAGACATCTGTAGCCTGAAAACCACAGCTGGCAGCTTTACCGTGGTTGGGGATCCAATGTGGAGGTCCCCCCAGGCTCTTTTTTTATAATTATTTTATAAATATTATTAATTACACAAAAAAAGTAGGGTCCCCTCCAAATTGGATCACCAGCCAAGGTAAAGCGGACAGCTGTGGTCTGGTATTCTCAGGGTGGGAAGGTCCATAGTTATTGGGCCTTCACAGCCTAAAAATTGCAGGCCGCAGGCACCCCAGACGTGGAGCATCCACTAGATGCGCCAATCCTGGCGCTTCACCCCAGCTCATCCCGTGCCATGGTGCAGTGGCAAACGGGGTAATAAATCGGGTTGATACTAGCTATAAAGTCACCTGAGATCAAGCCCAGCAGTTTGTGATGTCACGGCATCTATTAGATACCCAACATCATAAACTGTCAGTACTAACAAAAAATCGACAAAAGAAATTTATTTGAAAAAACAGTCCCCAAAACATTTCCTCTTTCACCAATTTATTGTAAGAAAAAAAATAAAGGGGTCCCACGACGACTCTGGACCGTCTAGAATATGGGGGGGAGACACTCAGGAAACGTATCCCCCATTTTCTAGGAGTGCGGACCCTTCATGTGAGGAGTGTGGGTGCAATGAATCTGCACTCACTCTCCCCGGGTCCACAGCAGCAGAGTCCATGTCATAATGGTTGCTACCAAAGCTGCAATGCCCTGCTCATGAGGTAAGGGCATGCCTAATCAGGAGAACTACTGTAGAGGAAGCTCTGCTCACTGGTATATAGGTGCTCAGAGGTAATAATAGATAAAATTAGTGATTAACCTCGGCACTCTAAATCTCCCAGACTAAGTCAGTAAGTCACAACGGATAGTAATGCAAAATCACTCTTTATTGGTCCATATTAAGAAAAAAAAATTTTTCATAAGCATATATGTTTTTGTCCAAAACAAGTTACAAATGACGTTTCGGCCTGAGCCTTCGTCAGATTGAACTTATCTGCATGTAATCATGAAAAATGACAATAATCAGTATCACATAAGAGTGAGAGAACAATAACATAAACTCGAACAATGTAGCGGTACAATTGGGATGCAGCCAAAAAAATTGCAACACAGCAAGAAATGAAACACATGATACAAATATAATACAGTACAAGGACAATATAGTAATGACAAATATGGGGTCAGAGTAGGCTTGGACAGCTCTGGTACGAAAGAGATGTCAATCATAAAGTAACATGTGCAGTAGGTGTAGAGCTACACTATGCATGGCAGAGCTAATGGGTAGACCGACCATAGAAAAAGAACGGAGAAAAAGTGGAGAAAAAGTGGAGAAAAAGTGGAGAAAAAATGGAGAAAAAGTGGAGAAAAAGTGGAGAAAAAATGGAGAAAAAATGGAGAAAAAGTGGAGAAAAAATGGAGAAAAAATGGAGAAAAAATGGAGAAAAAGTGGAGAAAAAATGGAGAAAAAGTGGAGAAAAAGTGGAGAAAAAGTGGAGAAAAAATGGAGAAAAAGTGGAGAAAAAGTGGAGAAAAAGTGGAGAAAAAGTGGAGAAAAAGTGGAAAAAAAATGGAGAAAAAGTGGAGAAAAAATGGAGAAAAAGTGGAGAAAAAGTGGAGAAAAAATGGAGAAAAAGTGGAGAAAAAATGGAGAAAAAGTGGAGAAAAAATGGAGAAAAAGTGGAGAAAAAATGGAGAAAAAGTGGAGAAAAAGTGGAGAAAAAGTGGAGAAAAAGTGAAGAAAAAATGGAGAAAAAGTGAAGAAAAAATGGAGAAAAAGTGGAGAAAAAGTGGAGAAAAAGTGGAGAAGTGGAGAAGTGGAGAAGAAGTGGAGAAGTGTTTGTTCATGCCAGATGGGAGGTAAATAATTTTTTACAGGCGCTGTCATTTACTGTAACGTGATCATCGTTGTACGGTGTATACCTGTGATTACGTGAGCGGTGACCGGAAAAACCGTCCTGAATCATGATCTCCAGGGTCTCAGCTAGCCCTGAAACCCTGGAGATTTTCTGACGCTGGGGGGCTTTATTCACTTATTTCTGCCTGCTGTTTATAAACGGCAGATCAGAATAAGGCTACATTAACACGACCGATCCATTTTTGTGGTCTGCAAAAAACAGTCCGTTTTTTTTCATGGGTGCATCCGTGTGGCATCCGTTTCCGTTCCGTAGACGGTCCATATGTCATCTGTTTGTCATCCGTGTGCCTTCCGTTTTTTTTGTGTACTGCAAAAAAACTGAATGAGGGTAAATGCATAAATTTACCCAGGATCCATAGCTTCATCCTACATGAGGTGGTCACATGTTCACTCCAGTGCCATTTTCCACTGCTTTTCACAGCGTAGAGCGCTCTGGTGATTTTCTTGTGCTTGTGCACTTCATATCAGTCTTTTCTGTCATTATAATGGCAGAAAGACACATAATGTCCCACTCTCCTGCATTTTGTAATTTTGCACCCTTTGGTGCCTTTCATGTGGCACTAAGGGGTGCTTAGCTTTGTATTTAGCCAAAAAAATGAAAAAAAAAATAACTTAGGGATCCCCCTATTTTTGTAGCCAGCTAGGGTAAAGCAGACGGCTGCAGCCTGCAGACCACAGCTGGCAACCTCACCTTGGCTGGTAATCCAAAACTGAGGGCACCCCACGCTGTTATTTTAAATTAAATAAATAATTAAAAAAAAAAAAAACACGTAGGGGTCCCCCCAAAATTGGATCACCAGCCAAGGTAAAGCAGACAGCTGGGGTCTGATATTCTAAGACTAAGGAGGTCCATGGTTATTGGACTCTCCCCAGCCTAAAAATAGCAGGCCGCAGCCGCCCCAGAAGTGGCGCATCCATTAGATGCGCCAATCCTGGTGCTTCGCCCCAGCTCATCCCGCGCCCTGGTGCGGTGGCAAACGGGGTAATATATGGGGTTAATACCAGATGTGTAATGTCACCTGGCATCAAGCCCTGGGGTTGGTGAGGTCAGGCGTCTATCAGATACCCGACATCCCCAACCCAGTCAGTAATAAAAAAAAATAGACGACAAACACATTTTTATTTGAAAAAACACTCCCCAAAACATTCCCTCTTTAACCAATTTATTAGAAAGAAAAACAAATCCAGGTCTGGTGTAATCCAAAGGGTTGCCATGACGATCCACACTGTCCCAGTCAATGAAGAGCAGGATGTTCCCCATTGGCTGGGAGAGCACTGCAGTGACCTGAGCTAACATCAATGGGTCAGCCCAGGTCACTGCAGGGGATGACAAGTGCTGCTGTCAGCGAGGTACATTACCTGCGCTGATCTCCAGCACACTGACAGCCCCTGTCACTGAGTTCAATGACCGGCGCCTTCACACCAAGTATCGCGAGAGGCCCGTGACGTCACCGCTAGTCAGTCTCGGGTCGGAAGCGAGAGAAGGTGATGTGACAAGCGGCGGCCATGGAGGACAGTGACAGCGCTGAGGTCGGGATGGCGGGACTTCATCACCGCAGGTAAGCCGAGCGGGACCATGTGTGTGTGTGTGTGTATGTATGTATGTGTACATGCCGCGGGCAGGAGGGGGCGGAGCGAGCTGAGCGGGGAAGTGTGGGCTTCCTGCACGTAACTAGGATAAACATCGGGTTACTAACAAAAGCGCTTGGGTTGGATACCCGATGTTTATCTTGGTTACCAGCTTCTGGTAGGCTGCCAGCGATGGCTCCTGCACACTGTAGCTGTAAAAAGCCCTGCTTTTTGCTGCTAGAACCGTTCTCGAATGTATCTAGAACTATCGAGCTTTTGCAAAAAGCTCGAGTTCTAGTTCGATCTCGAACAGCCCCCAAAATCACTCGAGCCTAGAACTGGAGAACCTCGAACCTAGAACCGCGCTCAACTTTAATCATGGCATCGATGTTCATTTGGAGATACTCCTGTATCATCCTCTCCAGCCGTTGACTATGTGTCAGACTTGTTGTCTCTGGTGGCCTTGCAAAGGATGGTCTAAAAAAATTATACAAAGATTCAATAAAATTGCTGTTACCAGCACCAGATATGGTGCTGCTGGTACGGGTAAACTGTTGAAGATGACGAGACCGTCCCATGTTTGTCAAGTTGCAACTGGGAGATTCACTCCCTGCACCATGGTTGTTTGGTTGAAAAGCTGAGTTAAGATCGAGTAACAGCTTTTGCTGATACTCATGCATACGTGCGTCCCTTTCTATGGCTGGAATTATGTCACAAAATTTGGACTTGCACCGGGGATCTAATAGTGTGGCAAGCCAGTACTCATCATCACTTCTAATTTTGACAATACGAGGTGTCACGAACCACGGGGGGGGTCACTCAGAAATCCCCCGTGCTGGCTACCAGTACATCACAATCGGGGGGTAACAAGTGGGGGTCAACCCTCCTTTATACCTCCCGACCGACAGACAGAGCACGTGACGCGCTCTCTAGCGCCCCTCTTATAGTCAGGCCAATTATGGAATTGCCCGACAATAAGCAAGGAGGCCGCTATACTACTTATGCCGATTATTGAAGGGTCCCCGGTGAGAGTAGGGTATAAATTCCCCCGACCTCCGCGGGCGGAATATATAAAATCTCCCCGAATCTCACTGGCCTCCCCACAATAATCCTTGGCACAACTCGCTGCCACCAACCGATTTACGGTAACTATTAGCCGAACACACAGACGTGGGATTCAAGATCGAGATAACAGAACAACCCAAGATTAATTATATAATTTAATCGGCCGAAGCCACACTAGAAACTACAATATATACAATAGGAGATCTACAGAATATACATAGGTCAGAGTACAGTTACAATCAAAGCATGGTTTACAAACAGGCATACACAGTTCCAGCAGTTACCTTGTGCGTCTGGCCACAGGGGGGCGCCGTGGACCAGGTTTCCAGGATCTCTCTCACAGGTCTTCCCTGACCAGACCCCCGAGCAAAAGAACACTGGAAAATGGCCGAAGTAGGGTTATCAACCTGGGCAAATCCAGGTCCCCTCCTACCTTAGTGACCTCAGAGGGAGCACTGCTCCACCCCTGGCTGGAGTTATGGACAATATCCACAACATGGAATATGGGCCATAACTTTGCCTGGGAGCGTCGTAGGCGGACGCCAACACTCTCATTGTGACAGTTATGAATTTAGCTACAGAACGAGAGGACTCATGACTTGTCTACTAGTTCCCCATTGGCTGATATCACGCCTGGGGTACTTCCCAATCTCCCGCTCCCATAAAAAAGGTGTGCCAGCATCGTCCGCATGCAAAAACACCATTTTTATGGTTGCCATATTTATTGGAAATATGGCTTGCGAGATATGAACCATTTTTTACTGGAGTCGTTCTGTCTGGATAGTTCCATAGCCTTATAATGAGATACAACTCTTGTTACAGGGTGACGGCAGGGGGTCATCCTGTGTCCATTGTTCCCAGGTCATCTAATCTCCATATCACAGGAGATGGCCATGGGATGTGTTGCTAGGATGTGACACCTTCCCAGATGGTGGACATTGAGAACAAGAAGGGAGGGGGAACTGCCATGGAGTGATGAGAGCGATTATGACTGGACATCATAATTCCTCTTCATATCCCAGGATTTTCCTCACACGAGGGTCATGTTGGAGGTAGTGCAACAAGAAGGCGCTCATATGTCTTGCACAGCCATGCGGACCAAGTCCACGCTGTGTCTGTGGTATAGAGGTGCTAACCGTTCTTTCTTTCTCTGACATTTCCCCCCAACCTCTTTCAACTGAAATTTGACCAAGGTCTCCCTCATCCGCTGAGTCTTCCATGTCCATGGACAGTTCATCCTCCATTTCTTTACGTTCTCCTGCATCTTCCTCAACATTTCGCCTGCTACCATGCGCCCTTGTTGATCCCTGTCCCCCATGGTCCCATGCCTGCCGCCTTGGTGATGATGAACGTCTGGACCTAGGTGATGTTGTTGTCTCTTGCACATATGAATCCTCCTGTAGTTCCTCCCCTTCCTGTTGTCCCACCCCCTGACTCCGAATAGTGTTTAGCGTGTGCTCCAGCATGTAAATGACTAGAATTGTCATGCTAATAATGGCATTGTCAGCGTTAAACATATTCATTGCCATGTCAAAACTGTGCAGAAGGGTGCATAGGTCCTTGATCTGAGACCACTCCATCAGGGTGATCTGCCCCACCTCTGCATCTCGTTGGCCCAGGCTATACGTCATTGCACCAGGGCTCGGCGGTGCTGCCACAGTCGCTGTAACATGTGGAGAGTTGAATTCCAGCGTGTCGGCACATCACTTTTCAGGCGATGAACCGGCAGGCTGAAAAACTTCTGGAGCGACGTAAGACGCTTGACCTGTTCAGAAGGCCATCTAGGCCGGGATAGTGTGTTAAAAATTGCTGGACAACAAGGTTCAACACGTGAGCCATACTAGGCACGTGTGTCACCTTGCCCAGGTGAAGGGCCACACCCAGGTTTGCAGCATTGTCGCACACGGCCTTACAAGGCTGCAGGTTGAGTGGAGACAACCATTTTCAAAACTCAGTCTTCAGAGCTGCCCACAACTCAGCCGCTGTGTGACTCCTATTTCCAAGTCATTTCAAGCTAAAGACTGCCTGATGCCATTGCGCTCTGCTGCCAGCATAGTAATGAGGGGTGCGTGATTCCTTCTGCGCAGTTAGAACGCTGGTGGCCTGACCAGGCAGGCTTGGGGCGGAGGTGGAGGACCCAGACGAGGTGGAGGAGACAGAAGCAGTGGAGGAACTTGGACAGACAGAGGATTTACACACAAGTCGTGGGGACGGCAAGACTTGTGCAGCAGACCCTTCACCATCTATCACCATAGTTACCCAGTCCCAGTCAGCGACATGTAACGTCCCTGTCCATGCTTACTGGTCCAAGTATCGGTGGTGAAATGCACCCGTTCACACACAGAGTTTCCCAAGGAAGCGGTGATGTTGTGTGCGATATGCTGGTGAAGCACAGGCACACTTTTCTTAGAGAAGTAGTGGCAACTGGGCATCTGGTACTGGGGCACAGCGACAGACATAAGGTCTCTAAAATCCTGTGTGTCCACCAGGCGGAAAGGCAGCATTTCGGTAGCCAAGAGCTTACAGAGGGATAAAGTCAACCTATTAGCTTTGTCATGGGTCGCAGGATATGGCCTTTTATTTGTCCACATCTGAGGGACAGAGATCTGGCTGCTGTGTGTAATTGGTGGTGAGTAGGGTGTCCCTGAAGAAATGCAGGTTTGTGAGGAAAGTGCAGGTGTAGACATGATGTTGCCTTCATCCAACGTTGATGCTATCGATGTCTGAGAGAGCTGTACACACGCACTTGTTTCCTCTTGCAAACCAACTGATGAACTACCAAGCAAACTGACTGTTGCGGTTACACTGGTGGAAGGTGTGCGTGGAAAACCAGGTGTGACAGCTGTCCCCACAGTCCTAGAAGATGAAGAGCACGCGGATGCACTGGAAGGGGCAGGCGGTGGAAGGTCCGCTCCGCTAGGCCGCATTGCAGCACAGTGAGCTTCCCACTGGGACATATGATATTTATTCATGTGACGATTCATGGAAGAAGTTGTCAAACTGCTTAGGTTTTGCCCTCTACTAACAGAATCATGACAAATTTTACATATCACATGATTTGGGCGATCTTTTGCTATGTCAAAAAAGGACCAGGCTAGGCAAGGCTTAGAGGGCATGCCACCTGCTGAGCCACCCCGACTAGTGCTCAGAGGCAGAGTGGTGGCTGAGGATGCAGTTGTAGACGTGCTACCAGTACTCCAACTCTGTCCAGGAAGGCGCAAGGTAACTTCGTCGTCAGTAGCATCCTCCTCCACCGCCTCTGTTGACCTCCTCGAGTGCCTGACTGTGGGTTGACAGTAGGTGGGATCTAGAACTTCATCATCAAGCGTTGTGTTTGCACTCCCCTCACCCTCAGACTGAGCCTCTTCCTGCCCTGAACGAATATTTAAGTTATCATCCCAATCTGGTATCTGCGTCTCATCATCATCAGTATGTTCCTCATTGTCTATTACAACAGGTGTTTCAGTTTGTGAATAAGGGTCAACATTATGCTCATGAACTTGGTCATCAAGGCCTGAATCTGAGTCACAAAGGTTCTGGGCATCACTGCAGACCATTTCCTGATCTGTACTCACTGTAGCTTGGGAGCAGACGTCTGATTCTCAGGTTATAGTGTGACTGAACAGCTCTGCAGACTCAGCCATCTCTGTTCCGCCATACTGTGCAGGGCGGATGGAGACTTGAGAACTGGGAGAAAGAAAGTGTGATTGGGATGACAGCTCAGAGGACTGGTCTTTTTTGGATGCGGTAATTGAGGTGGCAGAGAGGGCACTTGTTGGACCACTTGAGATCCATTCAAGCATTTTTTTTGGCCATCATCTACCTTTGTTCCAGTTGTTCGTGTCCGTAAAAAAAGGGAGCACATCGGATCAGCCACGGTAAGTAGTAGACATCTTACTTTTGCTGGAAGATGGTCTATCTTCAGCATATGTTAATGGAGCTTTGCCACCTTCCCCACGGACAAACCCTTTTTTTCCTTTTCCAACATGACTGTTCCCCTTTCCACCAGCATCTGTCATTTTGCCACTCATTTTGATTGCGACAAGATTGTGCACTTAAAATGTGGTAGTAAAAATTGAGAGGTGGTGTAGATTGCAGCGGTGGTCTAGCTTTATTGACAGCAGAATAAACAACAATACCTATCCCTGACAATGCAACTAAAGCCCTTAAACTGGCAGCACAGTTTGCTATTAGAATGGCTTAGTAACAATGAGCTTGAGTGTGCAATGCAGAGGAGCTGCAAATATCTTTGCACCAGTGGGACAATAATGAAGTCCAACAGCCACTTTTAGGATGCCACTAAGTTTCCTCAGTGTTTGCTAGTATAATAGCTTAGTAAAAATGAGTTTGAGTGTGCAATGCAGTGGTGCTGCAAATAGCTTTGCACCAGTGGGACAATAATGAAGTCCAACAGCCACTTTTAGGACGCCACTAAGTTTCCTCAGTGTTTGCTAGTATAATGGCTTAGTAAAAATGAGTTTCAGTGTGCAATGCAGTGGTGCTGCAAATAGCTTTGCACCAGTAGGACAATAATGAAGTCCAATAGCCACTTTTAGGATGCCACTAAGTTTGCTCAGTGTTTGCTAGTATAATGGCTTAGTAACAATGAGCTTGAGTGTGCAATGCAGAAGTGCTGCAAATAGATTTGCACTAGTAGGGCACTAATGGAAGTCCAACAGCCACTTTTAGGATGCCACTAAGTTTCCTCAGTGTTTGCTAGTATAATGGCTTAGTAAAAATGAGTTTGAGCGTGCAATGCAAAGGTGCTGCAAATATCTTTGCACCAGTGGGACAATAATGAAGTCCAACAGCCAATTTTAGGATGACACTAAGTTTCCTCAGTGTTTGCTAGTATAATAGCTTAGTAAAAATGAGTTTGA
This sequence comes from Anomaloglossus baeobatrachus, assembly GCF_048569485.1. Lineage (NCBI taxonomy): Eukaryota > Metazoa > Chordata > Amphibia > Anura > Aromobatidae > Anomaloglossus > Anomaloglossus baeobatrachus. Next base: position 140,774,928 of record NC_134360.1, read on the forward strand.
GTGTGCAATGTAGTGGTGCCGCAAATAGCTTTGCATCAGTGGGACAATAATGGAAGTCCAACAGCCACTTTTAGGAGGCCACTAAGTTTCCTCAGTGTTTGCTAGTATAATGGCTTAGTAACAATGAGCTTGAGTGTGCAATGCAGAGGTGCTGCAAATAGATTTGCACTAGTGGGACACTAGTGGAAGTCCAACAGCCACTTTTAGGATGCCTCTAAGTTTCCTCAGTGTTTGCTAGTATAATGGCTTAGTAACAATGAGCTTGAGTGTGCAATGCAGAGGTGCTGCAAATAGATTTGCACTAGTGGGACACTAATGGAAGTCCAACAGCCACTTTTAGGATGCCACTAAGTATCCTCAGTGTTTGCTAGCATAATGGCTTAGTAACAATGAGCTTGAGTGTGCAAAGCAGAGGTGCTGCAAATAGATTTGCACTAGTGGGACACTAATGGAAATCCAACAGCCACTTTTAGGATGCCACTAAGTTTCCTCAGTGTTTGCTAGTATAATGGCTTAGTAAGAATGAGCTTGAGTGTGCAATGCAGAGGTGCTGCAAATAGATTTGCACTAGTGGGACACTAATGGAAGTCCAACAGCCATTTTTAGGATGCCTCTAAGTTTCCTCAGTGTTTGCTAGTATAATGGCTTAGTAACAATGAGCTTGAGTGTGCAAAGGGCAGGAGGGTACAGTGGCCGGGTTGTGGGTCAGTGTAGAGGAAAGGAAGACTCACTTTCTATCCCTCCTAATGGTGAAATGCAGCAAGGAACTCCCTGACCTTAGCTACACAGACACTGTTATCTTGTGTAGCTGTTAAAACCTCTTTCCACAGACCTGACTGTCACCTATGGCCCTGAGCCTGCTGTTATTAGCCCTTACAAGGGCTGAAAGAAACTTCTATCCCTATTCTGTATAGCACTGTGTGTATAGCGTACACAGCAGTATCGGAGACAGGAGCTGCACCTGTGGTGACTGACACCTAGACGCAGAAGGCAGATAATGGCGTCCAGACGGGCAGATGCTCGTATTAATAATGCAGGGACATGTGACATGGACATTCTATCACACATGCCGTTGCTTCACTGGCTAAAAGTCCACTTAGCTGTGTGTGTGTCTGGGATTGGCTGACATGCTGGCCCGCCCCACTACACGCGCGCTTAGGGAAGGAAGACAAGGAAAAAAAAAAATGGCGATCGCCATTATCCCAGCAGCAGTAATCTGAATGCGCAGTCCCCACACACTATACGCTGAAATTTCATAACAGTGTGAGTCACAGAGTGACTTACACTATTACAGCGAAAAGCCAGCTAGTAATTAGCTAAGCTTTTTGCTGCTAGAACCGTTCTCAAATGTAACTAGAACTATCGAGCTTTTAGTAAAAAGCTCGAGTTCTAGTTCGATCTAGAACAGCCCCCAAAATCACTCGAACCGTGAACTGGAGAACCACGAATCATGAACCGCGCTCAACTCTACAACTGACCCTTAAAGCTCGGGGATCAGTGGTTACACCTACAATTTAGTTGTGATCTAGACATATCTATTCAGCAATTTCCAATACATGTATCACTGTGTGCAGAATTGTCATTTATTTACCACATGACTTTATACATATCACGTAGACCATGAGACATGGAGTCTATGAATGTGACATCTATTTACATTAACATCAAGTGCCTATAGTAGGCCACAAACGTGCAGGTCTCCTACATACTCTATTAAGTACCCCTAATTGTGCACTATATATTGGCTTTTTACCCTTAGTGATTCCACAATCTAATCTACTATCTGACCTATACCTTGTGGGTTAATTTATGCAACCCTGAATTTCCCCCTTCAGCACAAATATAATGAAGTCCATAATGTTGATATATAGTACCTCCTTAGGTATATACATAAAAAAGTCATTAATTCACAGTATACAAGTCATATACCTATTTAGGATACTTGTATAATTAAATCACAACTGCAGGTATTGAAATGACATACCACGCATGCGTTGTACCCAGCAGGGCGCATAAATAGTTAACGAGATCTATCTTGTTTAACATCAGGGAGTCTATTGTAAAGCATGCATCGCTCGGTCATGTGACCAAGGGATGATGCGGTGAAAACTCCACTATGTAGCCTGAATAACATATGGTGATTATATGTCCTGTCTACTTACTGCGCAGGCGCTGCATTCAGCGATGCGCACAAAAAACAATGGGAACTATAGTGCCCATCATTGGGGACACTAATCTGAAGTGCACACTGTCGAACCATGTGACCGACTGATGACGCAGATACACTTCCGGTCCACGGCCTGCACAATACAATGTGAACTGACAGCTAGTTATGTCATTTCCGGACCCTCCCTCTTTTCCTGGCGCCAAATGGGGTTTAACCCCTTAACGACCGCCGATACGCCTTTTAACGGCGACAAATTAGGGTACTTCTTCCGATCCGCCGCTTTTTAACGGCGGTCGGAAAAAAGGGTCTAGCGCCCCCCAGAGTCAGAAAAAATCCGGGGTCTCAGCTGCCGGGGGTAGTTGAGACCCTGGAGATCATGATTCTGGCCAGTTTTTCCGGTCCGCGCTCACCTGATGACCGGTATACACCGTATACCGATGATTAGGTTACAGTAAATGACCGCGCCGGTAAAAAATCATTTATCTCCCATCTGTTATAAACAAATATGTCAGATGGGAGATAAATCTCATCCCCCGGTCCTCTCCGGTCCCCCGGTGTCGCCAAAGTGTCCACCCACCCCCCCCTTCCTTCCGATAATCTAACATGGCGCCGCACATACCGGCGCGCACAGCAGCGCGCCGGCCGCATTTCCCCCTTTCCTATGGTTTCTGTCGCATGTGCTATGACACATACAACAGAAACCTGCTCCCCAGGCCCTGCCATATCCCCACCCCGGTGTTCCCCGGTGTTCCCCGTACCTGTCAGCTCTGATCCCCCGCGGCCCACTCCTCCTTCACAGTGAAAGCCGGTCACACTGCAGAGCGCGGCTGTCAGCTTCCTGTGTTCAGAGACGCTGCTGCTGCTGCTCGGCAGTCTGCAGCTGTGACTTGGGGAGGGTGGGTGCAAATTCTTTGCACCCACTGTCCTCAAATGGAGGGTCTGCACTAGAGTTGAGCACGGTTCGCGGTTCGAGGTTCTTCAGTTCTAGGCTCGAGTGATTTTGGGGCCTGTTCTAGATCGAACTAGAACTCGAGCTTTTTGCAAAAGCTCGATAGTTCTAGAAATGTTCGAGAATGGTTCTAGCAGCAAAAAAACAGCTAATTCCTAGCTGGCTTTCCGCTGTAATAGTGTAAGTCACTCTGTGACTCACACTATTATGACATTTCAGTGTATAGTGTGCGGGAACAGCGCCTTCAGATCACTGCTGTTTGTATAATGGCGATCGCCATTTTTTATTTTTTTTTCCTTGTCTTCCTTCCCTAAGCGCGCGCGTGTAGTGGGGCGGGCCAGCATGTCAGCCAATCCCAGTCACACACACAGCTAAGTTGACTTTTAGCCAGAGAAGCAACGGCATGTGTGATAGGATGTCCATGTCACATGTTCCTGCATTATAAAACTGGACATTTTCCTCCAGGACGCCATTATCTCTTCTGCGTCCTTGGTGTCAGACATCACTTGGGCAGCTGCGTCCTGAGTCCTATCACTGATACAGCTGTATGCGCTCCATACACAGCGCTGGACAGCATAGGGATAGCACTTTCCATCAGTCCTTTTAAGGGCTCGTACCGGCAGGGTCAGAGCCATAGGTGACAGGTCCTGAAAACAGCGACAGCGTCTGTGTAGCAAAGGTCAGGGATTTCGTCGCTGCATTTTCCCATTAGGAGGGATAAAAAGGCAGGCTTCCATTCCTCTACCCAGAGCCCCACAATCCTGGCACTGTACCCTCCTGTCCTCTGCACACTCCAACTCTTTATAACTAAGCCATTATACTAGCAAACACTCAGTGTACCTAGTGGCATCCTAAACGTGGCTATTGGACTGTTGTCTAGTCACACTAGTGCAAAGACATTTGCAGCACCTCTACCTGCATTGCACACTCCAACTCATTATAACTAAGCCATTATACTAGCAAACACTCAGTGTACCTAGTGGCATCCTAAACGTGGCTATTGGACTTTGTTATAGTCCCACTAGTGCAAAGACATTTGCAGCACCTCTGCCTGCATTGCACACTCCAACTCATTATAACTAAGCCATTATACTAGCAAACACTCAGTGTACCTAGTGGCATCCTAAACGTGGCTATTGGACTTTGCTATAGTCCCACTAGTGCAAAGACATTTGCAGCATCTCTGCCTGCATTGCACACTCCAACTCATTATAACTAAGCCATTATACTAGCAAACACTCAGTGTACCTAGTGGCATCCTAAACGTGGCTATTGGACTTTGCTATAGTCCCACTAGTACAAAGACATTTGCAGCACCTCTGCCTGCATTGCACACTCCAACTCATTATAACTAAGCCATTATACTAGCAAACACTCAGTGTACCTAGTGGCATCCTAAACGTGGCTATTGGACTTTGCTATAGTCCCACTAGTGCAAAGACATTTGCAGCACCTCTGCCTGCATTACACACTCCAACTCATTATAACTAAGCCATTATACTAGCAAACACTCAGTGTACCTAGTGGCATCCTAAACGTGGCTATTGGACTTTGCTATAGTCCCACTAGTGCAAAGACATTTGCAGCACCTCTGCCTGCATTGCACACTCCAACTCATTATAACTAAGCCATTATACTAGCAAACACTCAGTGTACCTAGTGGCATCCTAAACGTGGCTATTGGACTTTGCTATAGTCCCACTAGTGCAAAGACATTTGCAGCACCTCTGCCTGCATTGCACACTCCAACTCATTATAACTAAGCCATTATACTAGCAAACACTCAGTGTACCTAGTGGCATCCTAAACGTGGCTATTGGACTTTGCTATAGTCCCACTAGTGCAAAGACATTTGCAGCACCTCTGCCTGCATTGCACACTCCAACTCATTATAACTAAGCCATTATACTAGCAAACACTCAGTGTACCTAGTGGCATCCTAAACGTGGCTATTGGACTTTGCTATAGTCCCACTAGTGCAAAGACATTTGCAGCATCTCTGCCTGCATTGCACACTCCAACTCATTATAACTAAGCCATTATACTAGCAAACACTCAGTGTACCTAGTGGCATCCTTAACGTGGCTATTGGACTTTGCTATAGTCCCACTAGTGCAAAGACATTTGCAGCACCTCTGCCTGCATTGCACACTCCAACTCATTATAACTAAGCCATTATACTAGCAAACACTCAGTGTACCTAGTGGCATCCTAAACGTGGCTATTGGACTTTGCTATAGTCCCACTAGTGCAAAGACATTTGTAGCACCTCTACCTGCATTGCACACTCCAACTCATTATAACTAAGCCATTATACTAGCAAACACTCAGTGTACCTAGTAGCATCCTAAACGTGGCTATTGGACTTTGCTATAGTCCCACTAGTGCAAAGACATTTGCAGCATCTCTGCCTGCATTGCACACTCCAACTCATTATAACTAAGCCATTATTCTAGCAAACACTCAGTGTACCTAGTGGCATCCTAAACGTGGCTATTGGACTTTGCTATAGTCCCACTAGTGCAAAGACATTTGCAGCATCTCTGCCTGCATTGCACACTACAACTCATTATAACTAAGCCCTTATACTAGCAAACACTCAGTGTACCTAGTGGCATCCTAAACGTGGCAATTGGACTTTGCTATAGTCCCACTAGTGCAAAGACATTTGCAGCATCTCTGCCTGCATTGCACACTCCAACTCATTATAACTAAGCCATTATACTAGCAAACACTCAGTGTACCTAGTGGCATCCTAAACGTGGCTATTGGACTTTGCTATAGTCCCACTAGTGCAAAGACATTTGCAGCACCTCTGCCTGCATTGCACACTCCAACTCATTATAACTAAGCCATTATACTAGCAAACACTTAGTGTACCTAGTGGCATCCTAAACGTGGCTATTGGACTTTGCTATAGTCCCACTAGTGCAAAGACATTTGCAGCACCTCTGCCTGCATTGCACACTCCAACTCATTATAACTAAGCCATTATTCTAGCAAACACTCAGTGTACCTAGTGGCATCCTAAACGTGGCTATTGGACTTTGCTATAGTCCCACTAGTGCAAAGACATTTGCAGCACCTCTGCCTGCATTGCACACTCCAACTCATTATAACTAAGCCATTATACTAGCAAACACTCAGTGTACCTAGTGGCATCCTAAACGTGGCTATTGGACTTTGCTATAGTCCCACTAGTGCAAAGACATTTGCAGCACCTCTACCTGCATTGCACACTCCAACTCATTATAACTAAGCCATTATACTAGCAAACACTCAGTGCACCTAGTGGCATCCTAAACGTGGCTATTGGACTTTGCTATGGTTCCACTAGTGCAAAGACATTTGCAGCATCTCTGCCTGCATTGCACACTCCAACTCATTATAACTAAGCCATTATACTAGCAAACACTCAGTGTACCTAGTGGCATCCTAAACGTGGCTATTGGACTTTGCTATAGTCCCACTAGTGCAAAGACATTTGCAGCACCTCTGCCTGCATTGCACACTCCAACTCATTATAACTAAGCCATTATACTAGCAAACACTCAGTGTACCTAGTGGCATCCTAAACGTGGCTATTGGACTTTGCTATAGTCCCACTAGTGCAAAGATATTTGCAGCACCTCTGCCTGCATTGCACACTCCAACTCATTATAACTAAGCCATTATACTAGCAAACACTCAGTGTACCTAGTGGCATCCTAAACGTGGCTATTGGACTTTGCTATAGTCCCACTAGTACAAAGACATTTTCAGCACGTCTACCTGCATTGCACACTCCAACTCATTATAACTAACTAAGCCATTATACTAGCAAACATACAGTGTACCTAGTGGCATCCTAAACGTGGCTATTGGACTTTGCTATAGTCCCACTAGTGCAAAGACATTTGCAGCACCTCTGCCTGCATTGCACACTACAATTCATTATAACTAAGCCATTATACTAGCAAACACTCAGTGTACCTAGTGGCATCCTAAACGTGGCTTTTGGATTTTGCTATAGTCCCACTAGTGCAAAGACATTTGCAGCACCTCTGCCTGCATTGCACACTCCAACTCATTATAACTAAGCCATTATACTAGCAAACACTCAGTGTACCTAGTGGCATCCTAAACGTGGCTATTGGACTTTGCTATAGTCCCACTAGTGCAAAGACATTTGCAGCACCTCTGCCTGCATTGCACACTCCAACTCATTATAACTAAGCCATTATACTAGCAAACACTGAGTGTACCTAGTGGCATCCTAAACGTGGCTATTGGACTTTGCTATAGTCCCACTAGTGCAAAGACATTTGCCACACCTCTGCCTGCATTGCACACTCCAACTCATTATAACTAAGCCATTATACTAGCAAACACTCAGTGTACCTAGTGGCATCCTAAACGTGGCTATTGGACTTTGCTATAGTCCCACTAGTGCAAAGACATTTGCAGCACCTCTGCCTGCATTGCACACTCCAACTCATTATAACTAAGCCATTATACTAGCAAACACTCAGTGTACCTAGTGGCATCCTAAACGTGGCTATTGGACTTTGCTATAGTCCCACTAGTGCAAAGACATTTGCAGCACCTCTGCCTGCATTGCACACTCCAACTCATTATAACTAAGCCATTATACTAGCAAACACTCAGTGTACCTAGTGGCATCCTAAACGTGGCTATTGGACTTTGCTATAGTCCCACTAGTGCAAAGACATTTGCAGCACCTCTGCCTGCATTGCACACTCCAACTCATTATAACTAAGCCATTATACTAGCAAACACTCAGTGAACCTAGTGGCATCCTAAACGTGGCTATTGGACTTTGCTATAGTCCCACTAGTGCAAAGACATTTGCAGCACCTCTACCTGCATTGCACACTCCAACTCATTATAACTAAGCCATTATACTAGCAAACACTCAGTGTACCTAGTGGCATCCTAAACGTGGCTATTGGACTTTGCTATAGTCCCACTAGTGCAAAGACATTTGCAGCACCTCTGCCTGCATTGCACACTCCAACTCATTATAACTAAGCCATTATACTAGCAAACACTCAGTGTACCTAGTGGCATCCTAAACGTGGCTATTGGACTTTGCTATAGTCCCACTAGTGCAAAGACATTTGCAGCACCTCAGCTTGCATTGCACACTCCAACTCATTATAACTAAGCCATTATAATAGCAAACACTCAGTGTACCTAGTGGCACCCTAAACGTGGCTATTGGACTTTGCTATAGTCCCACTAGTGCAAAGACATTTGCAGCATCTCTGCCTGCATTGCACACTCCAACTCATTATAACTAAGCCATTATACTAGCAAACACTCAGTGTACCTAGTGGCATCCTTAACGTGGCTATTGGACTTTGCTATAGTCCCACTAGTGCAAAGACATTTGCAGCACCTCTGCCTGCATTGCACACTCCAACTCATTATAACTAAGCCATTATACTAGCAAACACTCAGTGTACCTAGTGGCATCCTAAACGTGGCTATTGGACTTTGCTATAGTCCCACTAGTGCAAAGACATTTGTAGCACCTCTACCTGCATTGCACACTCCAACTCATTATAACTAAGCCATTATACTAGCAAACACTCAGTGTACATAGTGGCATCCTAAACGTGGCTATTGGACTTTGCTATAGTCCCACTAGTGCAAAGACATTTGCAGCATCTCTGCCTGCATTGCACACTCCAACTCATTATAACTAAGCCATTATACTAGCACAAACACTCAGTGTACCTAGTGGCATCCTAAACGTGGCTATTGGACTTTGCTATAGTCCCACTAGTACAAAGACATTTGCAGCACCTCTACCTGCATTGCACACTCCAACTCATTATAACTAACTAAGCCATTATACTAGCAAACATACAGTGTACCTAGTGGCATCCTAAATGTGGCTATTGGACTTTGCTATAGTCCCACTAGTGCAAAGACATTTGCAGCATCTCTGCCTGCATTGCACACTACAACTCATTATAACTAAGCCATTATACTAGCAAACACTCAGTGTACCTAGTGGCATCCTAAACGTGGCTATTGGACTTTGCTATAGTCCCACTAGTGCAAAGACATTTGCAGCACCTCTGCCTGCATTGCACACTCCAACTCATTATAACTAAGCCATTATACTAGCAAACACTGAGTGTACCTAGTGGCATCCTAAACGTGGCTATTGGACTTTGCTATAGTCCCACTAGTGCAAAGACATTTGCAGCACCTCTGCCTGCATTGCACACTCCAACTCATTATAACTAAGCCATTATACTAGCAAACACTCAGTGTACCTAGTGGCATCCTAAACGTGGCTATTGGACTTTGCTATAGTCCCACTAGTGCAAAGACATTTGCAGCACCTCTGCCTGCATTGCACACTCCAACTCATTATAACTAAGCCATTATACTAGCAAACACTCAGTGTACCTAGTGGCATCCTAAACGTGGCTATTGGACTTTGCTATAGTCCCACTAGTGCAAAGACATTTGCAGCCCCTCTGCCTGCATTGCACACTCCAAATCATTATAACTAAGCCATTATACTAGCAAACACTCAGTGTACCTAGTGGCATCTCAAACGTGGCTATTGGACTTTGCTATAGTCCCACTAGTGCAAAGACATTTTCAGCACCTCTGCCTGCATTGCACACTCCAACTCATTATAACTAAGCCATTATACTAGCAAACACTCAGTGAACCTAGTAGCATCCTAAACGTGGCTATTGGACTTTGCTATAGTCCCACTAGTGCAAAGACATTTGCAGCACCTCTACCTGCATTGCACACTCCAAGTCATTATAACTAACTAAGCCATTATACTAGCAAACATACAGTGTACCTAGTGGCATCCTAAATGTGGCTATTGGACTTTGCTATAGTCCCACTAGTGCAAAGACATTTGCAGCATCTCTGCCTGCATTGCACACTACAACTCATTATAACTAAGCCATTATACTAGCAAACACTCAGTGTACCTAGTGGCATCCTAAACGTGGCTTTTAGATTTTGCTATAGTCCCACTAGTGCAAAGACATTTGCAGCACCTCTGCCTGCATTGCACACTCCAACTCATTATAACTAAGCCATTATACTAGCAAACACTCAGTGTACCTAGTGGCATCCTAAACGTGGCTATTGGACTTTGCTATAGTCCCACTAGTGCAAAGACATTTGCAGCACCTCTGCCTGCATTGCACACTCCAACTCATTATAACTAAGCCATTATACTAGCAAACACTGAGTGTACCTAGTGGCATCCTAAACGTGGCTATTGGACTTTGCTATAGTCCCACTAGTGCAAAGACATTTGCAGCACCTCTGCCTGCATTGCACACTCCAACTCATTATAACTAAACCATTATACTAGCAAACACTCAGTGTACCTAGTGGCATCCTAAACGTGGCTATTGGACTTTGCTATAGTCCCACTAGTGCAAAGACATTTGCAGCACCTCTGCCTGCATTGCACACTCCAACTCATTATAACTAAGCCATTATACTAGCAAACACTCAGTGTACCTAGTGGCATCCTAAACGTGGCTATTGGACTTTGCTATAGTCCCACTAGTGCAAAGACATTTGCAGCCCCTCTGCCTGCATTGCACACTCCAAATCATTATAACTAAGCCATTATACTAGCAAACACTCAGTGTACCTAGTGGCATCTCAAACGTGGCTATTGGACTTTGCTATAGTCCCACTAGTGCAAAGACATTTTCAGCACCTCTGCCTGCATTGCACACTCCAACTCATTATAACTAAGCCATTATACTAGCAAACACTCAGTGAACCTAGTAGCATCCTAAACGTGGCTATTGGACTTTGCTATAGTCCCACTAGTGCAAAGACATTTGCAGCACCTCTACCTGCATTGCACACTCCAACTCATTATAACTAAGCCATTATACTAGCAAACACTCAGTGTACCTAGTGGCATCCTAAACGTGGCTATTGGACTTTGCTATAGTCCCACTAGTGCAAAGACATTTGCAGCACCTCTGCCTGCATTGCACACTCCAACTCATTATAACTAAGCCATTATACTAGCAAACACTCAGTGTACCTAGTGGCATCCTAAACGTGGCTATTGGACTTTGCTATAGTCCCACTAGTGCAAAGACATTTGCAGCACCTCTGCCTGCATTGCACACTCCAACTCATTATAACTAAGCCATTATACTAGCAAACACTTAGTGTACCTAGTGGCATCCTAAACGTGGCTATTGGACTTTGCTATAGTCCCACTAGTGCAAAGACATTTGCAGCATCTCTGCCTGCATTGCACACTCCAACTCATTATAACTAAGCCATTATACTAGCAAACACTCAGTGTACCTAGTGGCATCCTAAACGTGGCTATTGGACTTTGCTATAGTCCCACTAGTGCAAAGACATTTGCAGCACCTCTGCCTGCATTGCACACTCCAACTCATTATAACTAAGCCATTATACTAGCAAACACTCAGTGTACCTAGTGGCATCCTAAACGTGGCTATTGGACTTTGCTATAGTCCCACTAGTGAAAAGACATTTGCAGCATCTCTGCCTGCATTGCACACTCCAACTCATTATAACTAAGCCATTATACTAGCAAACACTCAGTGTACCTAGTGGCATCCTAAACGTGGCTATTGGACTTTGCTATAGTCCCACTAGTGCAAAGACATTTGCAGCACCTCTGCCTGCATTGCACACTCCAAATCATTATAACTAAGCCATTATACTAGCAAACACTCAGTGTACCTAGTGGCATCCTAAACGTGGCTATTGGACTTTGCTATAGTCCCACTAGTGAAAAGACATTTGCAGCATCTCTGCCTGCATTGCACACTCCAACTCATTATAACTAAGCCATTATACTAGCAAACACTCAGTGTACCTAGTGGCATCCTAAACGTGGCTATTGGATTTTTCTATAGTCCCACTAGTGCAAAGACATTTGCAGCACCTCTGCCTGCATTGCACACTCCAACTCATTATAACTAAGCCATTATACTAGCAAACACTCAGTGTACCTAGTGGCATCCTAAACGTGGCTATTGGACTTTGCTATAGTCCCACTAGTGCAAAGACATTTGCAGCACCTCTACCTGCATTGCACACTCCAACTCATTATAACTAAGCCATTATACTAGCAAACACTCAGTGTACCTAATGGCATCCTAAACGTGGCTATTGGACTTTGCTATAGTCCCACTAGTGCAAAGACATTTGCAGCACCTCTGCCTGCATTGCACACTCCAACTCATTATAACTAAGCCATTATACTAGCAAACACTCAGTGAACCTAGTGGCATCCTAAACGTGGCTATTGGACTTTGCTATAGTCCTACTAGTGCAAAGACATTTGCAGCACCTCTACCTGCATTGCACACTCCAACTCATTATAACTAAGCCATTATACTAGCAAACACTCAGTGTACCTAGTGGCATCCTAAACGTGGCTATTGGACTTTGCTATAGTCCCACTAGTGCAAAGACATTTGCAGCACATCTGCCTGTATTGCACACTCCAACTCATTATAACTAAGCCATTATACTAGCAAACACTCAGTGTACCTAGTGGCATCCTAAACGTGGCTATTGGACTTTGCTATAGTCCCACTAGTGCAAAGACATTTGCAGCATCTCTGCCTGCATTGCACACTCCAACTCATTATAACTAAGCCATTATACTAGCAAACACTCAGTGTACCTAGTGGCATCCTAAAAGTGGCTATTGGACTTTGCTATAGTCCCACTAGTGCAAAGACATTTGCAGCACCTCTGCCTGCACTGCACACTCCAACTCATTATAACTAAGCCATTATACTAGCAAACACTCAGTGTACCTAGTGGCATCCTAAACGTGGCTATTGGACTTTGCTATAGTCCCACTAGTGAAAAGACATTTGCAGCATCTCTGCCTGCATTGCACACTCCAACTCATTATAACTAAGCCATTATACTAGCAAACACTCAGTGTACCTAGTGGCATCCTAAACGTGGCTATTGGACTTTGCTATAGTCCCACTAGTGCAAAGACATTTGCAGCACCTCTGCCTGCATTGCACACTCCAACTCATTATAACTAAGCCATTATACTAGCAAACACTCAGTTTACCTAGCGGCATCCTAAACGTGGCTATTGGACTTTGCTATAGTCCCACTAGTGAAAAGACATTTGCAGCATCTCTGCCTGCATTGCACACTCCAACTCATTATAACTAAGCCATTATACTAGCAAACACTCAGTGTACCTAGTGGCATCCTAAACGTGGCTATTGGACTTTGCTATAGTCCCACTAGTGCAAAGACATTTGCAGCACCTCTGCCTGCATTGCACACTCCAACTCATTATAACTAAGCCATTTTTCTAGCAAACACTCAGTGTACCTAGTGGAACCCTAAACGTGGCTATTGGACTTTGCTATAGTCCCACTAGTGCAAAGACATTTGCAGCACCTCTGCCTGCATTGCACACTCCAACTCATTATAACTAAGCCATTATACTAGCAAACACTCAGTGTACCTAGTGGCATCCTAAACGTGGCTATTGGACTTTGCTATAGTCCCACTAGTGCAAAGACATTTGCAGCACCTCTACCTGCATTGCACACTCCAACTCATTATATCTAAGCCATTATACTAGCAAACACTCAGTGTACCTAGTGGCATCCTAAACGTGGCTATTGGACTTTGCTATAGTCCCACTAGTGCAAAGACATTTGCAGCATCTCTGCCTGCATTGCACACTCTAACTCATTATAACTAAGCCATTATACTAGCAAACACTCAGTGTACCTAGTGGCATCCTAAACGTGGCTATTGGACTTTGCTATAGTCCCACTAGTGCAAAGACATTTGCAGCACCTCTGCCTGCATTGCACACTCCAACTCATTATAACTAAGCCATTATACTAGCAAACACTCAGTGTACCTAGTGGCATCCTAAACGTGGCTATTGGACTGTTGTCTAGTTACACTAGTGCAAAGACATTTGCAGCACCTCTACCTGCATTGCACACTCCAACTCATTATAACTAAGCCATTATACTAGCAAACACTCAGTGTACCTAGTGGCATCCTAAACGTGGCTATTGGACTTTGCTATAGTCCCACTAGTGCAAAGACATTTGCAGCACCTCTGCCTGCATTGCACACTCCAACTCATTATAACTAAGCCATTATACTAGCAAACACTCAGTGTACCTAGTGGCATCCTAAACGTGGCTATTGGACTTTGCTATAGTCCCACTAGTGCAAAGACATTTGCAGCACCTCTGCCTGCATTGCACACTCCAACTCATTATAACTAAGCCATTATACTAGCAAACACTCAGTGTACCTAGTGGCATCCTAAACGTGGCTATTGGATTTTGCTATAGTCCCACTAGTGCAAAGACATTTGCAGCACCTCTGCCTGCATTGCACACTCCAACTCATTATAACTAAGCCATTATACTAGCAAACACTCAGTGTACCTAGTGGCATCCTAAACGTGGCTATTGGACTTTGCTATAGTCCCACTAGTGCAAAAACATTTGCAGCACCCCTGCCTGCATTGCACACTCCAACTCATTATAACTAAGCCATTATACTAGCAAACACTCAGTGTACCTAGTGGCATCCTAAACGTGGCTATTGGACTTTGCTATAGTCCCACTAGTGCAAAGACATTTGCAGCACCTCTGCCTGCATTGCACACTCCAACTCATTATAACTAAGCCATTATACTAGCAAACACTCAGTGTACCTAGTGGCATCCTAAACGTGGCTATTGGACTTTGCTATAGTCCCACTAGTGCAAAGACATTTGCAGCATCTCTGCCTGCATTGCACACTCCAACTCATTATAACTAAGCCATTATACTAGCAAACACTCAGTGTACCTAGTGGCATCCTAAACGTGGCTATTGGACTTTGCTATAGTCCCACTAGTGCAAAGACATTTGCAGCACCTCTGCCTGCATTGCACACTCCAACTCATTATAACTAAGCCATTATACTAGCAAACACTCAGTGTACCTAGTGGCATCCTAAACGTGGCTATTGGACTTTGCTATAGTCCCACTAGTGCAAAGACATTTGCAGCACCTCTGCCTGCATTGCACACTCCAACTCATTATAACTAAGCCATTATACTAGCAAACACTCAGTGTACCTAGTGGCATCCTAAACGTGGCTATTGGACTTTGCTATAGTCCCACTAGTGCAAAGACATTTGCAGCACTTCTGCCTGCATTGCACACTCCAACTCATTATAACTAAGCCATTATACTAGCAAACACTCAGTGTACCTAGTGGCATCCTAAACGTGGCTATTGGACTTTGCTATAGTCCCACTAGTGCAAAGACATTTGCAGCACCTCTGCCTGCATTGCACACTCCAACTCATTATAACTAAGCCATTATACTAGCAAACACTCAGTGTACCTAGTGGCATCCTATACGTGGCTATTGGACTTTGCTATAGTCCCACTAGTGCAAAGACATTTGCAGCACCTCTACCTGCATTGCACACTCCAACTCATTATAACTAAGCCATTATACTAGCAAACACTCAGTGTACCTAATGGCATCCTAAACGTGGCTATTGGACTTTGCTATAGTCCCACTAGTGCAAAGACATTTGCAGCACCTCTGCCTGCATTGCACACTCCAACTCATTATAACTAAGCCATTATACTAGCAAACACTCAGTGAACCTAGTGGCATCCTAAACGTGGCTATTGGACTTTGCTATAGTCCTACTAGTGCAAAGACATTTGCAGCACCTCTACCTGCATTGTACACTCAAACTCATTATAACTAAGCCATTATACTAGCAAACACTCAGTGTACCTAGTGGCATCCTAAACGTGGCTATTGGACTTTGCTATAGTCCCACTAGTGCAAAGACATTTGCAGCACCTCTGCCTGCATTGCACACTCCAACTCATTATAACTAAGCCATTATACTAGCAAACACTCAGTGTACCTAGTGGCATCCTAAACGTGGCTATTGGACTTTGCTATAGTCCCACTAGTGCAAAGACATTTGCAGCATCTCTGCCTGCATTGCACACTCCAACTCATTATAACTAAGCCATTATACTAGCAAACACTCAGTGTACCTAGTGGCATCCTAAACGTGGCTATTGGACTTTGCTATAGTCCCACTAGTGCAAAGACATTTGCAGCACCTCTGCCTGCATTGCACACTCCAACTCATTATAACTAAGCCATTATACTAGCAAACACTCAGTGTACCTAGTGGCATCCTAAACGTGGCTATTGGACTTTGCTATAGTCCCACTAGTGAAAAGACATTTGCAGCATCTCTGCCTGCATTGCACACTCCAACTCATTATAACTAAGCCATTATACTAGCAAACACTCAGTGTACCTAGTGGCATCCTAAACGTGGCTATTGGACTTTGCTATAGTCCCACTAGTGCAAAGACATTTGCAGCACCTCTGCCTGCATTGCACACTCCAACTCATTATAACTAAGCCATTATACTAGCAAACACTCAGTGTACCTAGTGGCATCCTAAACGTGGCTATTGGACTTTGCTATAGTCCCACTAGTGAAAAGACATTTGCAGCATCTCTGCCTGCATTGCACACTCCAACTCATTATAACTAAGCCATTATACTAGCAAACACTCAGTGTACCTAGTGGCATCCTAAACGTGGCTATTGGACTTTGCTATAGTCCAACTAGTGCAAAGACATTTGCAGCACCTCTGCCTGCATTGCACACTCCAACTCATTATAACTAAGCCGTTATTCTAGCAAACACTCAGTGTACCTAGTGGCATCCTAAACGTGGCTATTGGACTTTGCTATAGTCCCACTAGTGCAAAGACATTTGCAGCACCTCTGCCTGCATTGCACACTCCAACTCATTATAACTAAGCCATTATACTAGCAAACACTCAGTGTACCTAGTGGCATCCTAAACGTGGCTATTGGACTTTGCTGTAGTCCCACTAGTGCAAAGACATTTGCAGCACCTCTACCTGCATTGCACACTCCAACTCATTATAACTAAGCCATTATACTAGCAAACACTCAGTGTACCTAGTGGCATCCTAAACGTGGCTATTGGACTTTGCTATAGTCCCACTAGTGCAAAGACATTTGCAGCATCTCTGCCTGCATTGCACACTCCAACCCATTATAACTAAGCCATTATACTAGCAAACACTCAGTGTACCTAGTGGCATCCTAAACGTGGCTATTGGACTTTGCTATAGTCCCACTAGTGCAAAGACATTTGCAGCACCTCTGCCTGCATTGCACACTCCAACTCATTATAACTAAGCCATTATACTAGCAAACACTCAGTGTACCTAGTGGCATCCTAAACGTGGCTATTGGACTGTTGTCTAGTCACACTAGTGCAAAGACATTTGCAGCACCTCTACCTGCATTGCACACTCCAACTCATTATAACTAAGCCATTATACTAGCAAACACTCAGTGTACCTAGTGGCATCCTAAACGTGGCTATTGGACTTTGCTATAGTCCCACTAGTGCAAAGACATTTGCAGCACCTCTGCCTGCATTGCACACTCCAACTCATTATAACTAAGCCATTATACTAGCAAACACTCAGTGTACCTAGTGGCATCCTAAACGTGGCTATTGGACTTTGCTATAGTCCCACTAGTGCAAAGACATTTGCAGCACCTCTGCCTGCATTGCACACTCCAACTCATTATAACTAAGCCATTATACTAGCAAACACTCAGTGTACCTAGTGGCATCCTAAACGTGGCTATTGGACTGTTGTCTAGTCACACTAGTGCAAAGACATTTGCAGCACCTCTACCTGCATTGCACACTCCAACTCATTATAACTAAGCCATTATACTAGCAAACACTCAGTGTACCTAGTGGCATCCTAAACGTGGCTATTGGACTGTTGTCTAGTCACACTAGTGCAAAGACATTTGCAGCACCTCTACCTGCATTGCACACTCCAACTCATTATAACTAAGCCATTATACTAGCAAACACTCAGTGTACCTAGTGGCATCCTAAGCGTGGCTATTGGACTTTGCTATAGTCCCACTAGTGCAAAGACATTTGCAGCACCTCTACCTGCATTGCACACTCCAACTCATTATAACTAAGCCATTATACTAGCAATTTTTGCTGCAAGTTTAAGGGCCGTAGTTGCATTGTCAGGGATATTTATTCTTTATTATTCTGCTTTTAATAAAGCTAGACGACCACTGCAATCTACACCACCTCTCAATTTTTACTACCACATTTTCAGTGCACAATCTTGTCACAATCAACATGAGTGGCAAAATGACAGATGCTGGTGGAAAGGGGAAGAGGCGTGGTGGAAAAGGCAAAAAAGGTTTTGTCCGTGGGGAAGGTGGCAAAGCTCCATTATCATCTGCTGAAGATAGAGCATCTACCAGCAAAAGTAAGATGTCTACTACTTACCGTGGACAATCCGATGTGCTCCCTTTTTTACGGACACGAACAACAGGAACAAAGGTAGATGATGGCCAAAAAAGGAAAATGCTTGAATGGATCTCAAGTGGTCCAACAAGTGCCCTCTCAGCCACTTCAAGTACCGTATCCAAAAAACACCAGTCCTCTGAGTTGTCATCCCAATCAAACTTGCTTTCTCCCAGCTCTGAAGTCTCCATCAGCCCTGCACAGTATGGTGGAACTGAGATGGCTGAGTCTGCAGAGCTGTTCAGTCACACTATAGCCTGGGAATCAGAGGTCTGCTCCCAAGCTACAGTGAGTACAGAACAGGAAATGGTCTGCAGTGATGCCCAGAACCTTTGTGACTCTGATTCAGGCCGTGAGGATCAAGTTTCTGAGCATAATGTTGACCCTTTGTCACAAACTGTAACACCTGTGGTTATAGACAATGAGGAACATACTGATGAAGATGAGACGCAGATACCCGATTGGAATGACAACTTAAATATTCGGTCAGGGCAAGAAGAGGCTTGGTCTGAGGGGGAGGGGAGTGCAAACACAACAATTGATGATGAAGTTCTAGATCCCACCTACTGTCAACCCACAGTCAGGCACTCGAGGAGGTCAACAGAGGTGGTGGAGGAGGATGCAACTGATGACGAAGTTACCTTGCGCCTTCCTGGACAGATTCGGAGTACTGGTAGCACGTCTACAACTGCATCCTCAGCCACCACTCTGCCTCTGAGCATTATTCGGGGTGGATCAACAGGTCGCATGGCCTCTAAGCCTTGCCTAGCCTGGTCCTTTTTTGACATAGAAAAAGATCGCCCAAATTATGTGATCTGTAAAATTTGTCATGGTTCTCTTAGTAGAGGTCAAAACCTCAGCAGTTTGACAACTTCTTCCATGAATCGTCACATGAATAAATATCATATGGCCCGGTGGGAAGCTCACCGTGCTGCAATGCGGCCTAGCGGAGCGAACCATCCACCGCCTGCCCCTTCCAGTGCATCCGCGCGCTCGTCATCTTCTAGGACTGTGGGGACAGCTGTCACACCTGTTTTTCCACCCACAACTTCCACCACTGTAACCGCAACAGGCAGTTTGCTTGGTAGGTCGTCAGTTGGTTTGGAAGGGGAAACAAGTGAGTGTGTACAGCTCTCTCAGACATCGATAGCACCAACGTTGGATGAAGGCAACATCATGTCTCCGCCAGCACTTTTCTCACAAACCTGCATTTTTCCAGGGGAACCCTACTCAACACACAGCAGCCAGATCTCTGTCCCTCAGATGTGGTCAAATAAAAGGCCACTTCCTGCGACCCATAACAAAGCGAAGAGGTTGACTCTATCCCTCTGTAAGCTGTTGGCTACCGAAATGCTGCCTTTCCGCCTAGTGGACACACAGGATTTTAGAGACCTTATGTCTGTTGCTGTGCCCCAGTACCAGATGCCTAGTCGCCACTACTTCTCTAAGAAAGTTGTGCCCGCGCTACACCAGCATGTCGCACACAACATCACTGCTTCCTTGAGAAACTCTGTGTGTGAACGGGTGCATTTCACCACCGATACTTGGACCAGTAAGCATGGACATGTCGCTGACTGGGCACTGGGTAACTATGGTGATAGATGGTGAAGGGTCTGCTGCACAAGTCTTGCCGTCCCCACGACTTGTGTGTCATTCCTCTGTCTGTCCAAGTTCCGCCACTGCTTCTGCATCTTCCACCTCATCTGGGTCCTCCATCTCCGCCCCAAGCCTGCCTGGTCAGGCCACCAGCGTTCTCACAGCGCAAAAGGAATCACGCACCCCTCATTACTATGCTGGCAGCAGAGCGCAATGGCATCAGGCGGTCTTTAGCTTGACATGTCTTGGGAATAAGAGTCACACAGCTGAGGAGTTGTGGTCAGCTCTGCGGTCCGAGTTTAATAAATGGTTGTCTCCACTCAACCTGCAGCCTGGTAAGGCCGTGTGCGACAATGCTGCAAACCTGGGTGCGGCCCTTCGCCTGGGCAAGGTGACACACGTACCTTGTATGGCTCACGTGTTGAACCTTGTCGTCCAGCAATTTTTAACACACTATCCCGGCCTAGATGGCCTTCTGAACAGGGCACGAAAACTGTCTGCTCACTTCCGCCGTTCAAGCGCCGCAGCTGAGCGACTTGCATCGCTCCAGAAGTCTTTCGGCCTGCCGGTTCATCGCCTGAAATGCGATGTGGCGACACGCTGGAATTCAACTCTCCACATGTTACAGCGACTGTGGCAGCACCGCCGAGCCCTGGAGCAATACGTCATGTCGTATAGCCTGGGCTAACGAGATGCAGAGGTGGGTCAGATCACCCTGATGGAGTGGTCTCAGATCAAGGACCTATGCACCCTTCTGCACAGTTTCGACATGGTGACGAATATGTTTAGCGCTGACAATGCCATTATCAGCATGACGATTCCAGTCTTTTACATGCTGGAGCACACGCTAAACACTATTCGGAGTCAGGGGGTGGGACAACAGGAAGGGGATGAACTACAGGAGGATTCATATGCGCAAGACACAACAACATCACCAAGGTCCAGACGTTCATCATCACCAAGGCGGCAGGCATGGGACCATGGGGGACAGGGATCAACAAGGGCGCATGGTAGCAGGCGAGATGTTGAGGAAGGTGCAGGAGAACATGAAGAAATGGAGGACGAACTGTCCATGGACATGGAAGACTCAGCGGATGAGGGAGACCTTGGTCAAATTTCAGTTGAAAGAGGTTGGGGGGAGATGTCAGAGGAAGAAAGAACGGGTAGCACATCTATGCCACAAACACAGCGTGGACTTGGTCCGCATGGCTGCGCAAGACACATGAGTGCCTTCTTGTTGCAGTAGCTCCAACATGACCCTCGTATTGTCAAAATTAGAAGTGACGATGACTACTGGATTGCCACACTATTAGATCCCCGGTACAAGTCCAAATTTTGTGACATAATTCCAGCCATAGAAAGGGACGCACGTATGCAGGAGTATCAGCAGAAGCTGTTACTCGATCTTAGCTCGGCTTTTCCACCAAACAACCATGCAGGTGCAGGAAGTGATTCTCCCAGTTGTAACTTGCCAAACATGGGACGGTCTCGTCATCTTCAACAGTCTACCCGTACCAGTAGGACCGTATCTGGTGCTGGTAACAGCAATTTTATGGAATCTTTTCATAATTTTTTTAGACCCTCTTTTGCAAGGCCACCAGAGACAACAAGTCTGACACATAGTCAACGGCTGGAGAGGATGATACAGGAGTATCTCCAAATGAACATCGATGCCATGACTTTGCAAATGGAGCCTTGCTCCTTTTGGGCTTCAAATCTAGAAAAATGGCCAGAGCTCTGCAGTTACGCCTTGGAGATTTTGTCGTGTCCAGCTGCCAGCGTTGTCTCTGAACGTGTCTTCAGTGCTGCTGGGTGTGTGCTGACAGATAAGCGCACGCGTCTGTCCAGTGACAATGTGGACAGACTGACGTTCATCAAAATGAACAAGTCATGGATCCAGAAGGAATTTACTACCCCTGTGTCATCCTGGGGAGAGTAAATGCTTGTGGATTTGGAATGTGCTTGATGCAAATCAAAACATCCTGTTTGCAACTAGGGCACAACTGCTGCCACTGAAGGGGTGGGTGTGTGTGGGGCTCAAATTTTGGAAAAAAGGGAGACTCCGCTTGGAGTAACCCTTGCTTGCTGTGTTTTTTAAAAATGATCCAAGATGAACAGAGCTGGGATCAGGAAAGACTTTCCTACCTACCCCGGTGTCATCCTGGGGATGAATAAGAATGGCGTATTTTTGAATGTGCTTGATGCAAATCTAGCTGTGAAGTGTACAACTGGGGCACAACTGCTGCCACTGAAGGGGTGGGTGTGTGTGGGGCCCAATTTTTGGAAAAAAGGGAGACTCCGCTTGGAGTAACCCTTGCTTGCTGTGTTTTTAAAAATTATCCAAGATGAACAGAGCTGGGATCAGGAAAGACTTTGCTACCTACCCCGGTGTCATCCTGGGGACGGATAAGAATGGCGTATTTTTGAATGTGCTTGATGCAAATCTAGCTGTGAAGTGTACAACTGGGGCACAACTGCTGCCACTGAAGGGGTGGGTGTGTGTGGGGCCCAATTTTTGGAAAAAAGGGTGACTCCGCTTGGAGTAACCCTTGCTTGCTGTGTTTTTAAAAGAAGCCAAGATGAACAGAGCTGGGATCAGGAAAGACTTTGCTACCTACCCCGGTGTCATCCTGGGGACGGATAAGAATGGCGTATTTTTGAATGTGCTTGATGCAAATCTAGCTGTGAAGTGTACAACTGGGGCACAAGTGCTGCCACTGAAGGGGTGGGTGTGTGTGGGGCCCAATTTTTGGAAAAAAGGGAGACTCCGCTTGGAGTAACCCTTGCTTGCTGTGTTTTTAAAAGAAGCCAAGATGAACAGAGCTGGGATCAGGAAAGACTTTGCTACCTACCCCGGTGTCATCCTGGGGACGGATAAGAATGGCGTATTTTTGAATGTGCTTGATGCAAATCTAGCTGTGAAGTGTACAACTGGGGCACAAGTGCTGCCACTGAAGGGGTGGGTGTGTGTGGGGCCCAATTTTTGGAAAAAAGGGAGACTCCACTTGGAGTAACCCTTGCTTGCTGTGTTTTTTAAAAATGATCCAAGATGAACAGAGCGAGGATCAGGAAAGACTTTGCTACCTACCCCGGGGTCATCCTGGGGACGGATAAGAATGGCGTATTTTTAAATGTGCTTGATGCAAATCTAGCTGTGAAGTGTACAACTGGGGCACAAGTGCTGCCACTGAATGGGTGGGTGTGTGTGGGGCCCAATTTTTGGAAAAAAGGGAGACTCCGCTTGGAGTAACCCTTGCTTGCTGTGTTTTTTAAAAATGATCCAAGATGAACAGAGCTGGGATCAGAAAAGACTTTGCTACCTACCCCGGTGTCATCCTGGGGACGCATAAGAATGGCGTATTTTTGAATGTGCTTGATGCAAATCTAGCTGTGAAGTGTACAACTGGGGCACAACTGCTGCCACTGAAGGGGTGGGTGTGTGTGGGGCCCAATTTTTGGAAAAAAGGGAGACTCTGTTTGGAGTAACCCTTGCTTGCTGTGTTTTTAAAAGAAGCCAAGATGAACAGAGCTGGGATCAGGAAAGACTTTGCTACCTACCCCGGTGTCATCCTGGGGACGGATAAGAATGGCGTATTTTTGAATGTGCTTGATGCAAATCTAGCTGTGAAGTGTACAACTGGGGCACAAGTGCTGCCACTGAAGGGGTGGGTGTGTGTGGGGCCCAATTTTTGGAAAAAAGGGAGACTCCGCTTGGAGTAACCCTTGCTTGCTGTGTTTTTTAAAAATGATCCAAGATGAACAGAGCTGGGATCAGGAAAGACTTTGCTACCTACCCCGGTGTCATCCTGGGGACGGATAAGAATGGCGTATTTTTGAATGTGCTTGATGCAAATCTAGCTGTGAAGTGTACAACTGGGGCACAAGTGCTGCCACTGAAGGGGTGGGTGTGTGTGGGGCCCAATTTTTGGAAAAAAGGGAGACTCCGCTTGGAGTAACCCTTGCTTGCTGTGTTTTTTAAAAATGATCCAAGATGAACAGAGCTGGGATCAGGAAAGACTTTGCTACCTACCCCGGTGTCATCCTGGGGACGGATAAGAATGGCGTATTTTTGAATGTGCTTGATGCAAATCTAGCTGTGAAGTGTACAACTGGGGCACAACTGCTGCCACTGAAGGGGTGGGTGTGTGTGGGGCCTAATTTTTGGAAAAAAAGGGAGACTACGCTTGGAGTAACCCTTGCTTGCTGTGTTTTTTAAAAATGATCCAAGATGAACAGAGCTGGGATCAGGAAAGACTTTGCTACCTACCCCGGTGTCATCCTGGGGACGGATAAGAATGGCGTATTTTTGAATGTGCTTGATGCAAATCTAGCTGTGAAGTGTACAACTGGGGCACAAGTGCTGCCACTGAAGGGGTGGGTGTGTGTGGGGCCCAATTTTTGGAAAAAAGGGAGACTCCGCTTGGAGTAACCCTTGCTTGCTGTGTTTTTTAAAAATGATCCAAGATGAACAGAGCTGGGATCAGGAAAGACTTTGCTACCTACCCCGGTGTCATCCTGGGGACGGATAAGAATGGCGTATTTTTGAATGTGCTTGATGCAAATCTAGCTGTGAAGTGTACAACTGGGGCACAAGTGCTGCCACTGAAGGGGTGGGTGTGTGTGGGGCCCAATTTTTGGAAAAAAGGGAGACTCCGCTTGGAGTAACCCTTGCTTGCTGTGTTTTTTAAAAATGATCCAAGATGAACAGAGCTGGGATCAGGAAAGACTTTGCTACCTACCCCGGTGTCATCCTGGGGACGGATAAGAATGGCGTATTTTTGAATGTGCTTGATGCAAATCTAGCTGTGAAGTGTACAACTGGGGCACAACTGCTGCCACTGAAGGGGTGGGTGTGTGTGGGGCCCAATTTTTGGAAAAAAGGGAGACTCCGCTTGGAGTAACCCTTGCTTGCTCTGTTTTTAAAAGAAGCCAAGATGAACAGAGCTGGGATCAGGAAAGACTTTGCTACCTACCCCGGTGTCATCCTGGGGACGGATAAGAATGGCGTATTTTTGAATGTGCTTGATGCAAATCTAGCTGTGAAGTGTACAACTGGGGCACAAGTGCTGCCACTGAAGGGGTGGGTGTGTGTGGGGCCCAATTTTTGGAAAAAAGGGAGACTCCGCTTGGAGTAACCCTTGCTTGCTGTGTTTTTTAAAAATGATCCAAGATGAACAGAGCTGGGATCAGGAAAGACTTTGCTACCTACCCCGGTGTCATCCTGGGGACGGATAAGAATGGCGTATTTTTGAATGTGCTTGATGCAAATCTAGCTGTGAAGTGTACAACTGGGGCACAAGTGCTGCCACTGAAGGGGTGGGTGTGTGTGGGGCCCAATTTTTGGAAAAAAGGGAGACTCCGCTTGGAGTAACCCTTGCTTGCTGTGTTTTTTAAAAATGATCCAAGATGAACAGAGCTGGGATCAGGAAAGACTTTGCTACCTACCCCGGTGTCATCCTGGGGACGGATAAGAATGGCGTATTTTTGAATGTGCTTGATGCAAATCTAGCTGTGAAGTGTACAACTGGGGCACAACTGCTGCCACTGAAGGGGTGGGTGTGTGTGGGGCCCAATTTTTGGAAAAAAGGGAGACTCCGCTTGGAGTAACCCTTGCTTGCTCTGTTTTTAAAAGAAGCCAAGATGAACAGAGCTGGGATCAGGAAAGACTTTGCTACCTACCCCGGTGTCATCCTGGGGACGGATAAGAATGGCGTATTTTTGAATGTGCTTGATGCAAATCTAGCTGTGAAGTGTACAACTGGGGCACAAGTGCTGCCACTGAAGGGGTGGGTGTGTGTGGGGCCCAATTTTTGGAAAAAAGGGAGACTCCGCTTGGAGTAACCCTTGCTTGCTGTGTTTTTTAAAAATGATCCAAGATGAACAGAGCTGGGATCAGGAAAGACTTTGCTACCTACCCCGGTGTCATCCTGGGGACGGATAAGAATGGCGTATTTTTGAATGTGCTTGATGCAAATCTAGCTGTGAAGTGTACAACTGGGGCACAACTGCTGCCACTGAAGGGGTGGGTGTGTGTGGGGCCCAATTTTTGGAAAAAAAGGGAGACTACGCTTGGAGTCACCTTGCGGTGTTTTACATGATTTTAGAAGGGCGTGCCATGCCTATATCTGTGTGTCCTCCTCTTTTTCCTTGTCCAGCTGTTTTGTTTTCGCATGAGTATATGTCCTTGTCACTTTCCCATGTGTTTGTGTTGTGTTGTGAGTTGTTTGTCACCTTTTGGACACCTTTGAGGGTGTTTTCTAGGTGTTTTTATGTGTTTGTGATTGCCTGCCATTGTTTCCTATGCAGTACGAGTTCGGTTCGTCGAACGTTCGACGAGCCGAACTCGAACGGGACCTCCGTTCGGCGAACCGACCTCGAGCCGAACCGTGACCGGTTCGCTCATCTCTAGTCTGCACTCCTAGAATATGGGGGACACGTTCCCTGAATGTGCGCCCCATATTCTAGAAGGTCCAGAATCGCCGCGGGACTTTCACAATGGATTACAGGGACCCGATTTTTTTTTTCTTTTTAATAAATTGGCCAAAAGAGGGAATGTTTTTGGGGAGTGTTTTTTCAAATAATTTTTTTTTGTTGTCAATTTTTTTTTTATTACTGTCAATTAGTTATGTATGGTATCAAATAGACGCCGTGACATAACTAATTGCTGGGCTTGATGCCAGGTGACATTACACATCTGGTATCAACCCCATTTATTACCCCGTTTGCCACCGCACCAGGGCGCGGGATGAGTTGGGGCGAAGTGCCAGGATTGGTGCATCTAATGGATGCGCCACTTCTGGGGCGGCTGCGGCCTGCTATTTTTAGGCTGGGAAGAGTCCAATAACCATGGCTCTTCCCACCCTGAGAATACCAGACCCCAGCTGTCAGCTTCACCTTGGCTGGGGTCCTGCGCTCACAAGAAATTGGATAACAACCTGTGGGGTCCACGTTTTGTTGTTGCCTCTTGAAAAGGTGAGAAATGTGATGCTAAAGGAACCTTTTTGTGAAAAAAATGAAAATTTTCGCAGACAGCTGTAGCCTGCAAACCACAGCTGACAGCTTCACCTTGGCTGGTGATCAATTTGGAGGGCTCCCCAAGCTGTTTTGTGTTTTTTTTTAATTATTTATGAATAAATAATTAAAAAAGAAAACAAACGTAGGGTCCCTCCAAATTAGATCACCAGCCAAGGTGAAGCTGACAGCTGGGGTCTGGTATTCTCAGGGTGGGAAGAGCCATGGTTATTGGACTCTTCCCAGCCTAAAAATAGCAGGCCGCAGCCACCCCAGAAGTGGCGCATATATTAGATGCGCCAATCCTGGCGCTTCGCCCCAACTCATCCCGCGCCCTGGTGCGGTGGCAAACGGGGTAATAAATGGGGTTGATACCAGATGTGTAAAGTCACCTGGCATCAAGCCCAGCAATTAGTTATGTCACGGCGTCTATTTGATACCAGACATAACTAATTGACAGTAATAAAAAAAAAAATTGACAACAAAAAAAAATTTATTTGAAAAAACACTCCCCAAAAACATTCCCTCTTTTGGCGCCAATTTATTGAAAAGAAAAAAAAAATCGGGTCCCTGTAATCCATTGTGAAAGTCCCGCGGCGATTCTGGACCTTCTAGAATATGGGGGGCACGTTCAGGGAACGTGTCCCCCATTTTATAGGAGTGCAGACCCTCCATTTGAGGAGAGTGGGTGCAAAGAATTTGCACCCACCCTCCCCGGGTCACAGCTGCAGACTGCCGAGCAGCAGCAGCAGCGTCTCTGAACACAGGAAGCTGACAGCCGCGCTCTGCAGTGTGACCGGCGTTCACTGTGAAGGAGGAGGGGGCCGCGGGGGATCAGAGCTGACAGGTACGGGGGACACCGGGGAACACCGGGGTGGGGATAGGGGGTGACCTGGCAGGGCCTGGGGAGCAGGTTTCTGTTGTATGTGTCATAGCACATGCGACAGAAACCATAGGAAAGGGGGAAATGCAGCCGGCGCGCTGCTGTGCGCGCCGGTATGTGCGGCGCCATGTTAGATTATCGGAAGGAAGGGGGGGGGACACTTTGGCGACACCGGGGGACCGGAGAGGACCGGGGTATGAGATTTATCTCCCATCTGACATGTTTGTTTATGCCAGATGGGAGATAAATCTCATCCCCCGGTCCTCTCCGGTCCCCCGGTGTCGCCAAAGTGTAACCCCCCCCCTTCCTTCCGATAATCTAACATGGCGCCGCACATAATTTTTTTTTTTTGTTGTCAATTTTTTTTTTTATTACTGTCAATTAGTTATGTCTGGTATCAAATAGACGCCGTGACATAACTAATTGCTGGGCTTGATGCCAGGTGACATTACACATCTGGTATCAACCCCATTTATTACCCCGTTTTCCACCGCACCAGGGCACGGGATGAGTTGGGGCGAAGCGCCAGGATTGGCGCATCTAATGGATGCACCACTTCTGGGGCGGCTGCGGCCTGCTATTTTTAGGCTGGGAAGAGTCCAATAACCATGGCTCTTCCCACCCTGAGAATACCAGACCCCAGCTGTCAGCTTCACCTTGGCTGGTGATCTAATTTGGGGGGACCCTACGTTTGTTTTCTTTTTTAATTATTTATTCATAAATAATTAAAAAAAAAACACAAAACAGCTTGGGGAGCCCTCCAAATTGATCACCAGCCAAGGTGAAGCTGCCAGCTGTGGTTTGCAGGCTACAGCTTTCTGCTTTACCCTAGCTATCAAAAATAGGGGGGACCCCATGTCATTTATTTTAATTATTTTTTTTGGGCTAAATACAAGGCTAGGCACCCTTTAGTGCCACATGAAAGGCACTAAAGAGCGCCAGCTTAGATTATGCAGGGGGTGGGACGTTATATTGGTTTGACATCTATCCATTCATCCATTGTAGCATTTTAGGCTATGCGCCCACAATCGGGGTTTGCAGCGTTTTGGGCGCAGTGTTTTCCCTGCGTCCATAATGCTGCATTGTGCAGTAGAAGCACAGTGGAAGGATTTTTAGAAATCTCATGCCCACTGTGCTTCTTTTCTCCGCAGCATAAACTGACCTGTGGCGCAGCTTTCCGAGCCTCAGCATGTCAATTTATGCTGCGGAGATGAGTGTTCTGTGTAGGTAGAATAGAGCTAAAGTCCACAGCAGCCTGAACCCAAATCGTGGGCATGGGCAGCTGCGTTCTCCCGTGGACAACACTCATATCTCTGCAGGAAGGCTGGCACTGTGTACTAGACGCCGTGTCGCTGGATCATGGCCACATAGCCTAACAGTGAGACATTTGTTGCTACAGCAACATTTTTGTGAAGTACCTGTGGATTCAAAATGCTTACTATACTCCTGAATAAAATCCTTGAGGGGTCCAGTTTCCAAAATGGAGTCACTTGTGGGGGTTTCTGCTGTATAGATACCCAAGAGGCCCTGCTAATGTGACATGGTGCGTGCAATTTATTTCAACTTTTCCAAAATTCAAATGGTGCTCCTTCCATTCCAAGCCTTCCCATTAATCCAAACAGAGGTTTTTGGCCACATATGGGGTATCCCTGCGCTCACAAGAAATTGGATAACAACCTGTGAGGTCCACATTTTGTTGCTGCCTCTTGAAAAAGTGAGAAATGTGATGCTAAAGGAACCTTTTTGTGAAAAAAATTAAAATTTTCAATATGGCAACCTAAGCTTATCAAATTCTGTGAAGTATTCGTGGATTCAAAATGCTCAATATACACCTAGATAAAAGCCTTGAGGTGTTTTGTTTCCAAAATGGGGTCACTTGTGGGGGACCTCCACTGTTTAGGCACTTTAGGGGCTTTCCAAATGAGACATAGCATCCACTAATTATTCCAGCCAAATGTTCAGTCAAATGGCACTTTTTCCCTTCCGAGCCCTGCTGTGCACCCAAACAGTTGATTTCCACCACACATAAGGTATCAGCATACTCAGGAGAAATTGCACAATAAATTTTATGCTGCTTTTTTTCCTTTTACTCTTGTTAAAAAAAAGGCTATCTGGTTGAAGTAACAATTTTGTGGTAAAAATGTATTTTTTTTATTTTCACAGCTCAACGTTATAAACTTCTGTGAAGCACCTTGTTACGGGGGGCTGTCTGATAATAACTTAAAGGAGTATCAGACAGTCAGGGTCCACCGTGCAAAGACTCTGCTGCAGACTATGGCAGAGTGCAATACCTCTGTTAACTCACAGAAGGATATAATAAGTAAGTAAAGCAATTCCTCCCTTACTTGGAGGGTGTGTGGAATGATCTCTGTTAATAATCACAGAGACAAAGGCAATGTGTGCGAAATGGCACCTACCTAGGTCCGCTCTTCTAGTGGTGCAAAAGAGACGAACAGCAGCGTAAGCCGCACAAAGCTCCTACCTCTGTTCGCTCCCCTAGTGTGCGAGGATACGAACAACTGCCAGACGCAGTATAAGGAACGTTACCCTAGCGGCAACGTCCACCTACGAGTCGAATCACAAGGCCCAGCCAGACCATGTGCCTCAGGCACCTGCCTATGTCCGCTCCCCAAAGAGGTAAGGATACGGACAGCAGCCGAAGCTGTAAGGTATAAGAACGCTACCCTGCCGGTAGCGCTCACCTTGCATAGACAGAGGAATGCCTAGAGGAACGTGCACAGGGCGTCTACCCTCATGCATGAACCAAGAGGACTGAGCGCCATGCGGCGTGTGTCAGGGTCTTATATAGACTCTGTGCCTCATCCAAGATGGAGGACACCAGAGCCAATCGGCTGCCAGAACGACAAGAGTGACGTCATGCTGGCCTATCACCGAGCAAGGCGTCACAAGCACATGACCAGCGACCAATCGGCATAGAAGGTGTCAGAGACATGTGACCTCGTGTCAGCGATGATGTCACCCGCACATGTGCAATGGCTCCAAGATAGGACTTAGTCTCCAGCGCTCGCACATGTGCAGTAGCAAGAAATCTGGACTTAGTCTCCAGCGCTCGCACATGTGCAGTAGCAAGAAATCTGGACTTAGTCTCCAGCGCTCGCACATGTGCAGTAGCAAGAAATCTGGACATAGTCTCCAGTGCTCGCAGCAACCGTAACAGTACCTCCCCCTCAAGGGCCCCCCTCCCGGCGACGCAGGTAATCAGCAACTAAGTCGGGAGCATGGACAGCCTCCTCAGGCTCCCAAGAGCGATGTTCCGGGCCGTAGCCCTCCCAATCTATCAAGAAGAACCTGCGCCCTCTAACCATCTTAGAACCAACTATGGCTCGTACCTCATAGCTAGAGCGAGAGGAATCAGAAGCAGGAGAGTGCACTTCACGAGCGTGAGGTAAAATTGCCGGCTTTAGCAGTGAAACATGGAATTTGTCATGGATCCTAAGATGGACGGGTAACTTCAATTGGTAGACTACAGGATTTACCTGTCGAAGAACTTCATAAGGACCCAGGAAGCGAGGAGCAAATTTGACAGAGTTCACTCTAAGTTTCACGTTTTTTGCAGAGAGCCACACAAAGTCCCCTGGAGAAAAGACAGGAGCCGGGCGACGAAACCGATCGGACACCGTCTTCATACGGTCCTTAGCTGCTTGGATTGACTCTTGAGTCCGATCCCAAACCTCTCTGGCATTAGTTGCCCAGTCGGCCACAACAGGAGGAGGTGCAGCAGCGGGAAACGGTACCGGTACCCTAGGGTGTTGCCCATTATTGAGTACGAACGGTGTCTGCCCAGTGGCCTCAGCCAGCGAATTGTTAAGGGCAAATTCTGCCCAGGGTAGGAGGGAGGACCAGTTATCGTGGTTCTCAGCAACAAAGTGTCGAAGGTATATAATCATGGATTGATTGGTACGCTCAACCAAACCATTGGTCTCCGGATGGTATGCCGAAGATAGATTCAACTCAATTTGCAGAAGGCTACAAAGATCTCGCCAGAAACGGGAAGCAAATTGCGGGCCTCTATCACAAATGATACGATCTGGCATCCCGTGAAGCCTAAAGACATGCTTGAGGAATAGTTTGGCTAGTACCCTGGAAGATGGGATTCTCGATAACGGTACGAGATGAACCATCCGGGAGAAATGGTCCGTAATGACCCACACAAATCTATGTCCCTGTGAACATGGAAGATCACCCACAAAGTCCATGCCTACCACCTCCCATGGTCTATCTGGCACTGGTAAAGGATGCAAGAGCCCAGCCGGTCTCTGCCGTAATGGACGGTTGCGAGCACACGAGTAGCAGGAACCGACATATCTCTTGACGTGGCTGGCTAAGTGTGGCCACCAATACCACCTCTCCAGTAACTCTCGTGTCCGTCTAATACCAAAATGCCCACCCACCTTTGAGGTGTGGGCCCATGACAGTATATCATTCTGTCGATCAGGCGGAACAAAGGTCTTGCCCGGTGGGATTTGGTCTAACGTCACAGGCGAGAGCGTATGAAAAACCCTGGAGGGAAGGATAAGACGAGGTTCGTCAATCTCTTCCTGGGTAGAAAGCATAGAGCGAGACAGGGCGTCTGCCTTGTTATTCTTACTCCCAGACAGATAGTTGATGGAGAAGTGAAAGCGGGAGAAAAACAAGGACCAGCGGGCTTGCCGAGGATTCAGACGCTGAGCGGTTTGTAAGTACGTCAGATTCTTATGGTCTGTATAGACCTGGAAAGGATGTTTCGCTCCTTCCAGCAAGTGACGCCACTCCTCCAAGGCTAATCTCAAGGCGAGCAGTTCCCTATCCCCAATGGTATAGTTTCTCTCTGCCGGTGAAAAGGTTTTAGCAAAGAAGAAACACGGCCTTTTTCTACCTGCACCGTTCTTTTGATACAAGACCGCACCAGCACCCACTGAAGAGGCATCAACCTCTAAGAGGAAGGGCTTACTCTCATCGGGTCTTTGAAGAACGGGAGCAGTTGAAAAGTGTCTTTTTACTGCCTCAAAAGCCTGA